>NC_044911.1:35866675-36555427 GCF_001633185.2 Quercus lobata
AAGAATTGAAGGAGAAGGAAGAAGAAATGAAGGAGAAGGAAATAGTAAGGAAGAAATCAATGAAGAAGATGGAGGAGATGAAGGAGGAAGATGGAGGACATGAGTAAAGAAGGAGGAGAAGAAGAGAGAAGGGATGAAAAGAAAGAAAAGGAGCAAAAGAGGGAAAAGGGAAGGCACCAGGACGGAACTGATGCTGGGAAGACTATAAGAGGAAAGCGGAGGAGGGCACCAAGGAGCAAAAGAGGGAGAAGCAGAAGCACTTAGCCCCTGCCTCAGCCCTGACTCCTAACACGTTGGTGCCATATTAGGTATGCTCATGAGGAGCCGGGTGGTGCTGGTCTTGGTTGTTCTCGACTCAGTCACGCCGAGAGTTCGACACGACGAGTCCCTGCTTCAGATTTTGGCTGAAAGAGAGGCGAGACAGATCTTAAGTCTGCGCCACCCTTGCCCTGATCGAGCCATTTCAAGCTTTATCAGAATATGGTGTCTAGAGGAGGGGCATGATTTCTTCATCATTTGTTGCGATCTCAGAAGAATAGAAGGGAGTTAGTACGAGAGTGATGCCTCCTGCTTGCCTTCTTATAGGAAGAGCAGAACGGATGGCATTAAATGCATTCAACCTTCCAAAGAATCTGAGAAAAAAGAGGCGTCCGTTCCACTTCTCCACCTTATCAAATGAGCCGCCGGATATAAATGAGCCTCGTTAAGGGGATTCATTAAGGGCGCGTCTGGGACATCCAAGCGGCAGGAGCAGATTCCGAGCGGATTAAAAGGAATCCCTCAAAAACCGCCTAACTTCTTGGGAAACCGCTCACATAAATGCGGGATCAAGCTAAATGGGCCATATTAAGGGCCCGGGTTTGCCAAAACCCTCATTTCCAATCCGGAATTCGGATAGAAGGGTTTTGAGGGGCTATTGTGGGGCCCAACAATTCGTGGACCAGGCCCATTTGCCCTTAGAGAGTCCGAGGGCCCAATCCGAGGAGAACTGTGGCCCAAGCTCCATGACGCAGAGCACGGACCAATTTTTGGGAGGCAGCCGAGGACAGTCTAGTCCTCGGCAGGCCCATAATCCGCCCAGAATAAAGGGATAAATTCGTAAGGAAATCCAAAATACCTTGGGGCGATTACCCTAAATACCCTTCTGGATAAGGCCCAATGCCTGACAGAACCGTACTCTACAGCTTTATCAAGTCATCCCCAACAATTCCGGGATTAGACTGATGGGACCAATGTCAGTATTTGTAAAGACTGACCCTACACGTGGACGAAGGACATCGAACGCACACTAGTATAAAAGGAGAAGTAAGTGAATCTAGAGAGAGGGGGGGGGGGAAAGGAGACTTCATGAAGAAGATCGCCGGAACGATCCATGCACAGAACAGAGAAAGTCCTCCGTTGGACAGCCGGAAAGGACCACAAGGGTCCTCGGATCAAGTCCGAGGAGCCCATTCTCAGAAGTGGCAGCATGGCGGGGCTTTAAACGTTTAGGCCCAGTTCATTTTCCACAGGGATCTTTCTGAAATCCAGACCGGACCATCCCCCCGTGACCAAGCCCAAGCTTTTCAAGCCCACTCTCTACAAATCGTATTGTGAGGGATCTCTCCCGCGTGAACCCAAAAATGTCACTGGGCCGCGCAGGAATCGTGTCCTTACAGTTAAAAAAATATAAAAATGACTATCGATAGCATTTAAATTATATATATAGGAATTATATTATGCATCTTATTATATATCTTTAAATGTTTTTATGCATATGCATGAGTTACAAGCTAATATATATATTAAAAGTCAGAACTTAGAGAAAATCCATTTAGATTTTAATTGGATTCTTAATTTTGTGCCATATATCCCATCTAATTTTAATTTTTGTAACAAGTGAATTATTGAGTATAAAAATCGAAGAACCCAAATCCAATTAGATTCTAAATTGGAGTCCAATTTTGTGTTACATGTACATCTAATTTTTTTAATTTTTGTAGCAAGTGAATTATATATTGAGTGCAAAAAATGAAAAGTCTAAATCTAATTAAATTCTAAATCATATATATATATATATATATAATGGGAAACTATTACATATTTTAGAAATATAAGATTTAAAAAATGTGTAAGCTAATACCATGTATAATTTGAACATCTTCTAAAAAATGTATAATTTGAACCACATAATTGTGATTGTTTTTAATTATACCCGTACATGTACATGGGGCTACATACTAGTAATTAATAATAAATTAAAGTGGAAGCCCAATCAAGAATTCCAAGTAGATTTTGATTTCCATTCAATTTTGTGCCAAGTATCATTCTAATTGCCATATAATATTATGCCAAGTATCCTTTTAATTGAATTATTTTTTGATGCCAAATGTTTTTAGAATTTAAATCCACTCAAACTTAGAAAATATAAAAAGACATAATTTAAATTTATTATGTTATTATGTAATACTATAAATATGTACAGTTTATTATTTATTAGGTAGAAAATTTCTACACACACCACCAGCAGGTGTGGTACAACTGGTAGGTGACCACTGAGACTTTCACCACATCCCAGGTTCGAGTTCTCACGAGGACTGTAATTGCAATTTCTGAAAGTCCCAGAAACCAATAAAACTTGGGGTGTGTGTGGGTTCGGAGTTTTCGAGCTCTAGTTCGAGCTGGTGGTACTCATGGGCTTACCCAACTGTACCGTGGGGTGTGGGACAATGACTGCCACACGTGAGTCCCCCTTTTTTTTTTCCATAAAAAAGAAGAAGAAGAAAATTTCTACACACATAAATGTAATTGTAATTATTTTTAATTGCACTTGTGCATATACAAAGGTTATAAGCTAATATTTTTCCCACTCTTAAAGTATTCGCATCAACTTATGTAAAAATTCATATCTATTTTAGCATAATAACTTGATTTTTTTTTTTTTACTATTTTACACAACCACTTTTCAAGAACACTTACATCAGATTATCTATTCTAAAATATTCCGATAAAATATTCTTTCTTTTACATTTTTTACTATTTCCTTCAACCCTTATTAGCTCTTTCTCTCTCTCTCTCTCAACAACCACCACAAATTTGAACCATCACAGCCTACCCCAAGCTACCACGTTGCATCACACCATTGCCAACAACCCAAGTATGCCTTAGTTGTAGTGACCCACCATGAGAACCTTTGATCCCTTCTTGATGTCCTGCCACTATGGCCCACTTGATTTTATTTGAGTATTGGTTGATTTTGTGTTTAGAGGTTAGTTTTGTGGTGAAAGAGTAAAATTTGGGGAGGTTTTCTCTTGTTGATTTCATCTAGATTTTGGTTAATTTTGGATTTGGAGGTTAGTTTTTTTTTGGGGGGGGGGGGGGGGAGTTTTTGATTGATTTAATTTGGGTTCATGTTAATTTTGGATTTTTTACTTTAATTCTAAGTTCTTTCTTTCTTGCTAGTTTTGTAATGGGTTATTGCTAATTTTAGTTTTGGAGTTTTTGCATTTGGGTGGAACCACCTTGGCCGGTGGTTAAGGTTGGGTAAGGTAGTGGTTTTGTGGTTGGGATGGGGTGTGTTTTGTATGAAGAGAGGAAGAAGACGGAGGGGAAAAGGAAGAGGAAGAGGAAGATGAAGGAGGGGAAAAAGAGGAAGAAGACAAACCGAAAGAGGTTTGTTACAAAGAGAGAAAAAAAATTTAAAAATCATTTGCATATTGTAAGGGTCATATTTTTATGTATTAGCATATTTGAGATCAAAACATATTTTTTGTGTAATTGAGTCCAAGTTTAAGTCTGTCATAATGTTACTTACAAGTGGTATTAATGAAGACTTAAGACTGCTTATGAAAAGCTGAATTTGTAGGTCTTGATACTTAGCTCGATACTTGTTGATTTATCGAGAGTTAATGTATCTTGATACCAAATTCAACACCTCTCAATCTATTGAGTTTTGGAAAAACTGAATGTAAAGTTCTATTTTTGGCCCATGATGACTTGGATTTCTAGGAATTTGTGCACTAGGCTTCTAAAGCATATAAAAGACTCATTTTACAGCTGTCATCATTGAGACAGAGACACACACGCATAACAAGAGTTGCTACAATGTTTATGCGCCTAGGGTTTAGTGTCAAGTTACTTTTGATTCATCCAAGCATGTATTGAAGAACTCTGCAAAGTTACAACAATAAAAAAGGTTGTTGTAGAGTTAATCATGAATAGGGAGATTTGTGCAAGGGAGAATTCTTCTACAATATCAAGTCTAATTGGGGATTAGAGTTGAGATTGGTATATCTTAGTAGATTCTACTATAGGCAGGTACTTGGAAATAGGCCTATAGGGTCAGATTCCTTGTGCTTGTAATCGATTTTTTTTGTTAGTGGATTTTTCAGGAGTAGTGACCTAAAATTGACCTTGTGGGGTTTTGCTTGTGAAGGTTTTCTTCATCAAGATCAAATCACCGTGTCGCACTTCTTTTCCATTACACTAATTTAGTTTGGTGATGTAAGTGTGCCTTAATCTAACTTGCATGTAATTTGATTAATTAATCAACTTGGGAAATTTGATTAATTAACTGGGGTCAATCTTTAATCCAATACATATGAGTAGTGCCCACAGATATTTGCATAATCACTGTAGCAGGAATTTATTTTTGCACAATTTTGCATGGGCTAATGTTAGTATTTTTTGGGGGGTTGGTTGGGTAAAATGTGTGACTTATGCTAAAAACATTAACAAGTGTGAATGCTCTTAGAATGATAATTGATAATATTTGATGAGAAAGTACAACTAATATTGATGGAGTAAATTTTAAAAATAAAAAGTGTATCTTTTTACCTCAAAAAAAAAAAAAAATCCAAAATTACATGTGTGTAAAATGTAATTACTTTAAGGCTGTGTTTGGCAATATGTAAAATATTTTCCGAGTGTAAAATATTTTCAGGTGAAAATCTTTTGAAAATGTTTTATGAAAAGGAAAATATGCCGTAAAATTATTTTTCAGTGTTTGGTTTTGCATGTAAAAACGTATTTCTATCAACCCAGCCACCACAGTCACCACCATAAACCTAACCACCATCAACCACCACATAACCAATTAACTTGAAAAATTCATAATCAAAATCAAAACTCATTAATCTCAAAATCAAAATCAAAACCCATCTACAAAACCCACAACCGACCACCCTTGAAACCCATAAATCACCCAAGCAACCAATCTACCAAAACCCATCCCCAATTGGCCACCATCAACGCTAGAACTCACCCCAACCCACCACCATTGAAACCCACAAATCACCCCAACCATCAATCCTCCAAAACCCAAAAACAAATATATCTACAATTAAAAAAAAAAAAAATCCACAGCAATGAGGCCAATGAGTGCAGATTGGTAAGGGAGGACAGAAAGGTAGAGAGAGAAAGAGGTAAGATCAGTATGGGAGGAAGAGTGAGAAAGAAGGATGGAGAGAGAGAGAGAGAGAGAGAGAGAGAGAGAGAGGGCTTCCGATTTGACCTTGATTAGAGGTGATAGGCACGGCTATGGACGGCAGTGGACTGGAGCTCGAGTTCAGGTCTCTCTCTCTCTCTCTCTCTCTCTCTCTCTCTCTCTCTCTCTCTCTCTCTCTCTCTCTCGGTTCGGGTAGACCATTTTTTGACTAAATTTTTAGTCCAAACCAAACACTGACCAGCATGTAAAATGTTTTACTAATTTCCATTACAGAAACAAATACAGCCTAAGTTTAAATCTTACTAATTTATTCACAGATAAAATTTAGTTACAAACTAGTTTGGAAGAGATTCCTTCAAATTGCTAGGGGGCATCTTCTTAAATAAATAAGTATCTTGGTCATGTGCAAAATACATAACCTTCTTTATACCATTTAACAGGCCAATTGCAACTTAATAACTATTACTCTCCTCTCTCTCTTCTCTCTTTGCCATTCCTCCTTGAACCCTTTCTCTCGCCTCTATTCGCAACCCCACAAATCATTCTCTCTCTCCTCCATTACTAGTCTAAACTTTGTCCTTTCTTCACAATTTTGGAGAAAAACTAGGGTGAAGTTATCTTACTCCAACCCATTATATGTCGATTTATAAGATTATTCATATATTGTTTTAGTCACATGACTTTATTAATGAGTCGTGTTTTATTTAAATAAAGACAAAGTTTAGCTACAAAATTAGTTGTAGCTTAAGGCTATAACCTTACTTAATAAAATAAATATTACTACATATTTTGAAAATCTAACTGTTGAATTGCATGTTCTTTATACTCTTAATACACATGTCAAATTTCATATCAATCAGATATTATATACTATATGATCTATAAACTTATATTTTATACATAATTTAAAATTACAAAAACTAGCAATTTAAACAATTTATTGATGGCATAACTATTGATATTTAATTTTCTAGAAATTTTGTAAGTATGGAGGATATAAGAAAAAGATGTAATCCAATTGTGGAACTATCAAAATTCACTTCCAATAAAAAGATATTGAGTAAGGCTATAACCAATTTTGTAACTAAATTTTACCTTTTAAATAATAAAATTAGATAGTCTTACAAAATCGTCACGTAATAAATTATAAAAGATAACTACAAATTAGTTTAGAGCTAAATTTTGTCCTAATTGTTGTTGAGTTGCATGAACAAGAATAACTGCATTAGTTCAAGCTTATACTTCAACTTATTACATCAAATGATTGTACATGTCTAGCATTAATCATCACTTATTACGTCATCCGGTGGACTAAATAAATTCTCCAAAAGGGGCGAGATCAATCGGGTTAGTATTAAATTGTCATCAGTCATCACTAGTATTCTCTAACTAACAAATTAAATCTCTAGTCTTGTAATTAATTAGCCCCCAAATGGGTTGAATTTAAGCACATCCCTTCCTGGCTGTTTAAGCTGCAAAAGACGCCAGATTTATTCACGTGCAGAGACTGAAGACTTTCTTCTTCATAAGAAAGTAGACCCAGAAGGCCAAGAAAGATTACAATACGTTTCAAGGACAAACCTGTCGATATCATCATCATCAAAATAATTGTTAGTATCCCAAATTTTTCTAGTCAATTAATACGGCTAGACGTGTATAAGCCATTATGTGATTTTGTAAGTTCGGGGCCCAATGTCGTGGATAAAAAACTAGGGAATCAAGGATAGCAACATGCCTCTGGTTTGACTAACTAGCCTTTTTTTTTCCTGCTCTGATTTGTCGTTCAAGCATGGAAGGATGACATCTGAATCTGATGAAGTTATTAACTGCTCCTGTTAACCCACGAGTCATGCGGGATACGATGTTTTAAAAATTATTATTGAATATTCTCGGAATATTCAAATCATCTTTTAGTTTTAGACAAAGTTTTTTTTTTTTTTTTTGACTAAAAGTGCATGTTAATAATTTTATGAACCGTCGGGTAACCGTCGGAGAAACTTCCCATCAAAACAGTATGAGATAAAGCCATCAATTAATTTGTTGCCTTTTTTTTATTATAAATTTTATAGTTACAATTGAGAAAGAAAATATTACAATATGCTAATAGCTACAAGGATCTTGACGCTGTCAAAATATAAGTGTTACTGTACAATTTTTTTGGCCGACGTGTTCATATTTTCAACATGTCCATCTGTCCATTCTAAATGCAGCAAGTGGCTCATCTCTTGTAGAAAATTGGAATTGCCAATTGGCAACTACAATCATACCAAAATGGATATTGATGTTAAAACATTTCAAATATATACGCTATCATTGAGTCAATATTTTCTTTACCCTTTGCACTTATTAGATACCAACCAAGACCAAGTAGTCATATTGATTGCTGAATAGTGGAGCCTGAACGGTTTGGTTTGATTTTGTTTTGTTTTTTTAAGAGGAAGATGATTTAAACTTTGGATATTTTTATTAAAAATTCAAAAAAATTATAATTTAAAATTTAAAAAATATAAAAGTTAAAAATTATATTCCCGCTGATAAAGATGCAAAACCATTTGAGAGAGCCAAAGAAATAAATGCAATTAATTTCAAATAATAATTTTCTTAAAAAGTTGGTGTTGAACAGGAAAAATCCAATTAGATTTTAGATTTTGGATTACAATTGGAGTTCAATTTTGTGCTATGTGTCCTATTTAAGATTTTTAATTTTTTTTTCAAGTTAATTATTCATTGAAAAAAAACAAAGTGCTCAATATTAAATAAATCATATGAAAAACTAATCATACATCTAATCTAATGATTTGTTTTGTATAGATACCTATGATCTAAACCACCTTAAGGTTGATCTTGGGATAATATGTGGCATTTAATGGACTGTAACATGCTGGAAGCCCTATGTGAGAAACTGGTAAGTTAAATAAATCATATGGAAAAAATAGATATATATTTGTTATTGACCAAAGTATATATAAGTTAATTAGGATCAAAACACATCCTTAAAGTTGTATGATAGAATATTTAAAACCAGTGCTAACAAAAAATTACAGGAAATTATCATGGTTTAAGATAAATATAAGCTACAGTTAAAAGAGACTTAAAAAAATACAACCTAAAGTATTAAAACACTATAGCTAGACATATGATGTACAAATCTTAGTGTAAGTAGAATTGTAGCCACACATAATGCTAGTTACATGTTTTAATACAAGTCAAAGTTAATTGTAAATTAAACCGTGAATGAATGAAATGAAGGGAAACATGGATTGATGCAAGTACAGAATGTAGATGAATTAAAGAAGATGCAGAGGTTATTCTCCAAAAAAAATTTTTGAAAAGAAAGAAAGAAAGAAGAAGATGCAGAGGTTGAGGTTGAGGTTGAGGAAAGGAAACAGAGAGAGTGAATTGGAGAATGAAATTCTTAATTTCTTATCACCTTGCTCCGAACAATGTCCTATATTTATACATGAATATAAGCTTGAATTGCCTCCACTACTCTCTAATATAACGTAACTATACATTTCACAGAATTGAATATCACTTTTAGGGGGAAATTCCTTCATTTAGGTGCCCTTTAATTAGTTGCTTTTGCTATTTATGATAAATTTTCCTTTTGTTGTAATTTTCAATAGAAGTCAAAATAAGTTCTTTCTGTTTGTAGGGTCCCGATTTATAGCTCAAACCCACAGTGTATGGGATCTTGGTCCAATGAGGCCAATACAATAAATTTGTAGAGGGTGGGTCAAAGAATTAGGCCCTAATGAGTTGAACAACGGCTAGTATTGAATTAAATGACAATCAAGCACGAATAAGAGGTATTGATATCAATAGACTTCTAGTCCGAGAAGACCACGATTGTATATATTAATCACAGTTGGATACGGAGACAATTTAGATTGTTACAGTTGTTCTCTCCCTATTTTTTCCAATCCCCCCTTTATAAAGAATCCTTCACACTATATATGCTTTTCCAGACCATCCTTATCCTACACCTGTTGATCATCTGAGCCTTTACTTGAGTACCTGTCCCATCAGATACACTCTCTGGTTCTCTGTGAGTTGCGGTAGCTAAGGTAGCGCGTTCAGAGGTCTTTTCCACATAAATGCGACCAAAAAAGCAGCTGCAGTACTTTTAATGCGGTGGTGGCAGCTTTCCCTTAGATATTTTTAGGTCTCCTTCCTTCTCGTATGTTCATGAGGCACATCCCTATCATTAAAGCTTCTTGGAACGTCACTTTAATTACTGGATTACATACTTTGAACCATATTCATCAAGTCCGAGGAGGAGCTACTCCTCAAACAACCTTTCATTTGCTCTCTACTTATGGGACCTGGTCTAAGAATATCTAATGATTATTTGCTCCTTCTCGGACCCATCTATATCTTCGGATAAAGCCCAAGGCCCAATATACGATCTTGGGCCCTTACCCCTACAATAGCCCCTCAAAACACCGATTTTTTCCCCATCCGAGGAGAAAAGTGAGGTTTTGATTTTTTAAGAGCTAACACCATTTGATTTTGTTGCTCACACATGTGGAAATTCCATTTTCTGTGCCTCATGATTATCTTTGACGTTTCACAGCCCACGAAGCATCATTAATTGCTCTAAGTGGCGTGCTGTTCCCCAGATCCAATGGCGAAGCTTAGATCCAACGGTTGAGCATTTTCTTGGAAATTTGAGCAGGATAACTCTCACTCATTTCCATTTCCTATATAAAGACTTAAGGGAACTTGTTTTCCTTTTACTTTACCAATCTTCAAGCTCTCTAGTGATTTCTAGTGCTCCAACTCACAGAACTCTCCAAATTACAAAGCTTCCCAAACCTTTTCTTCAAGATTTCTTCGAAAATATTTTAAAAACAACAGAGATAAACATACTCATTCTCGTAAGTTCTTTATTGGTTAAAGCAGTAAAGTCAAAGGGCGAAACCACCGCACACAATGAGCAGCGAGGCTGCCCCCTTAACTCTAAGTCCTGGCTCTATCTTTGCAAGGTGGTAAATGATACAAGTCATAGGTTTGAAATATTATCCTAAAAGAAAAAGTCATACTTGTGCCTTAGTTTTAGACTGGTTTAATAAACAAACTGAGCCCAAGTAAATAAAATTGTTTACAAACACGCTAGTGAACAATAAGGCTCAATAAAAATAAGTTGAGTTCGGGCTCGTTTATGAGTTTGGTAATAAGCTTGAAATGTGCTTGAAAAATAAACTTATATTTTACTAAGCCTTTAATTAATATAGGGTTGGAACCACTTATCCAAACCAAATATACTTGATAATATTCTTATTGAGCTAAAATTTAATCTTGATATTGAATTTGAGCTTAACCTTTTAGATTTTTTATGAGCTCGAGTTCGATCATTTTTTATAGGCTTGGTTTGAGCTTGAGCCAAACTTGAATATTTTACATTTATTGTTGAGCCGAGCTTGAATATTCAATATTTGAAAAAAGCTTAATTTGTTTACATCCTTAACATTATGACTATTAGTATTGAAGGAAAAAGTAGTGTTTGAATACTACGTGTAGGGTCACAATTTTAGGGCCCAATTCCAAGGTGTATGGAGTCTTGGTCCAATGAGCCCAATACAATGAATTTGTAGAGAATGAGTTGGAAACTTGGACCTTAGTGAATCAGACAATCGACCAACATGTATAAATGATAAAGAAAGAAAGATAACATAGGTTTACTAGGGAGAGACGTCTTCAGATTTTATCCGAGGAGGTTGATTCTTAATATATTGTTCGTAATACTTTGTTACAAGTCTCGTCCCCCTTTTTGTTCTCCCATTCTCCTCTATTTTATACTATCTACCTCTCATTTCCACCGTCCACATGTAGATTTAGATTGATAGTACTGATACTTGTCCCATCAGCCCTTCCCCAAAGTCATTGGGAGTGGTTATAAATGTTAAAAAGCATAGTTCAGTTAGTTGTAGAGCACTTAATGCAATAGTAGCAGTTTTCTCTTAGATATTTACATGTCTTCCTTTGTCCTTCTCTTTCTTAATACTTATCCTCTTCCATGGAATGGTCCAGAGTGTCACTCTCAATGGCAGGCTGTTCCCTTTGTCCTTGGCCTTGCCTGGCCGAGGAGGAGTTCTTCCTTGGACTGGGCCCTTGGCCCAACATATACATTGGTATGGGCTCCTTGGTCTGTCACCCCCACAATAATCCCTCGAGATTCTTCTTTTCTTCTCCATGGGAGGAAAGGAGGATCTCGATGTGATAATAGCCCCTTCGCGCCCACTTTACACCATCTCTGATTGCAAGATATTTTTTAGTATATCCAGGTCGTATTCCTGACGTTTCGATACACGAGACGCGCCTTCATCAAGGTCTTTATGAAGTGACGCAGATCCAACGGTTGAAGACTTCTTTGGAAATTAAGTGGGATTTATCTCACTCGTAACTCTTTCTTTGAGATTCAAGCGAATTAATTTCCACTAGATTTTTCCTTCTATATAAGACACCTTTGGGGGAGTCGTTCTTCCTCATTTATAGATCCTTGAGTTCTACGGGAATCTCAAGTTCTTAACTCTTCAGGCATTCCCAAGGACCTTGCCAAGATGGTGATCGAAGTCTAGGGAATGAGGTGGCCAAGGATAAAGGTGAGGGCAAGGAAACCAAGCCCTCCTCAGAAACCAAGGATGCCGCCAAAATCTAGGATGACGCAGTTAAGGCAAGGGAAGCAGAGGCCAAAGACGTTTCTTCCTTTCAACCGAGCAAGAAAGAAGTCCCTCCTCCTTCAACCAAGACCCAAAGCAGGTGTAGATCACATCAAATTTTTGGTGTGACAAAATCTGGGTCTCACCTGGCGACATATATCATGTGTGCGCAGATGTGAAGACGACCCAAGGTTGATCAAGCAAATCAATAAGGACATGGATGGACAGGTTTCCTGTTTCTCAGCCTTGATAGCAGAACATCTTGTAGTTAGGAGAAAAGGGGTCCATCAAGCATTCCTGCCTCTTCTTCTTTCTCATCGCCAGTACCATCCATACTGGCTCGATTGTTGCTAGAACAAGATTGTGGATCTAGTGTCTCCGCTTCTTCTTCTTTCTCATCACCGATACCATTCATACTGGCTCGATCGCTGCTAGAACAAGATTGTGGATCTACCATTCCTATGAGCTTTCTCTTTTATAGTTAGCTTTTGAAACAGGCTTACCTAAGCCATTTTGTATATGATATACTTTTCCTTTATTTAATAAAAAGAAAACTACACTTTTACTTTATGAGTTTTTCCTTTTTTGCAATAATTGTTTCATGAATGGGTGTGTTGGTATTTTTCCCTCAAATAGGACTTAGAATTGATGTTGTTGATGGAAACGAAAAGTTGTCACCCTGACTTTATCAAAACTAACAGTGGCACCCGACCGCTAACTTTAAATAAGTTAACTATGTAGAAATAATCAGGAAAATAACTGTGTGCTCTATACTGCAAACAGTGCAACCATCAAAGAATGTGGAATTTAAAGTAAGTGACCTGAGGGGACTATCATGTACTAAGGTTCTGTTCAACATTTATGATGATGTTATAGCGTTGATTTCCCCTAAGCATCTGGTCCAAGGACGCAGGCATGCGTTAAGTTCTGTTTAAGTATAGAGAAGTCATAGTGTTAATTTCCCCCGAGCATTTAGTCCGAGGACTCAGGCATGCCTTGGGTTCTGTTTAAGCACTTTATAGAGATGGTATAGTGTTAATTTCCCCTAATTATCTGATCCAAGGACTCAGGCATGTGTTAGGTTCTATTTAAGAACTTTATAGAGATGGTATAGTGTTAATTTCCCCTAAGCAACTGGTCCGAGGACTCAGGCATGCATTGGGTTCTATTTAAGCACTTTATAGAGATGGTATAGTGTTAATTTCCCCCAAGCATCTAGTCTGAGGACTCAGGCATGCATTAGGTTCTATTTAAGCACTTTATAGAGATGGTGTAGCATTAATTTCCCCCAAGCATCTGGTCCGAGAACTCAGGCATGCGTTAGGTTTTGTTTAAGCACTTTATAGAGATGGTATAGTGTTAATTTCCCCCAAGCATCTAGTCCAAGAACTCAAGCATGCCTTGGGTTCTGTTTAAGCACTTTATAGAGATGGTATAGTGTTAATTTCCTCCAAGCATCTGGTCCGAGGACTCAGGCATGCGTCAGATTCTGTTTGAGCACTTTATAGAGATGGTATAGTGTTAATTTCCCCCAAGCATCTAGTCCAAGAACTCAGGCATGCCTTGGGTTCTGTTTAAGCACTTTATAGAGATGGTTTAACGTTAATTTCCCCCAAGCATCTGGTCCAAGGACTCAGGCATGCGTTGGCTTCTGTTTAAGCACTTTATAGAGATGGTATAGTGTTAATTTCCTCCAAGCATCTGGTCTGAGGACTCAGGCATGCCTTGGGTTCTATTTAAGCACTTTATAGAGATGGTATAGTGTTAATTTCCCCTAAGCATCCGGTTCGAGGGCTCAGGCATATCTTGGGTTCTGTTTAAGCACTTTATAGAGATGGTAGAACTAGCCTTACTTTGAATCATCTTTGATTTGTAGTGCTATCAACATGCATCATTTTGGACAAAAGGATTCCATGCAGCGGGACCATGCCAACTAATTTTCCATCTACGTGTTGTGCTTCTGTCATTTCATCTGGTAAGGGTTCAGCGGTCTCGGCCGCTAGGTCCATGAAAACCTGGCCCTTGACGGAGGCACGAGATATATATTTGATATTGAAAGCCCCCAATATTGTTCCGTACAGAGCAATCCTCTACGTAGCATGCGCCACGGCCAAAATGGTCTCCTCCACCAATGGTCGATATATCGCTACATCACCTCGGTATGTTGAGCGTTCAACTCGCTAAAACACTAGGTCCCCACAAATGGCGCCAATGTAGGGTCACAATTTTAGGGCCTAAGTCCAAGGTGTATGGAGTCTTAGTCTAATGAGCCTAATACAATGAATTTGTAGAGAATGGGTTGGAAACTTGGACCTTAGCGAATCAGACGATCGACCAACAGGTATAAATGATAAAGAAAGAAAGATAAAATAGGTTTACTAGGGAGAGATGTCCTCAGATTTTATTCGAGAAGGTTGATTCTTAATATATTGTTCGTAATACTTTGTTACAAGTCCCGTCCCCCTTTTTGTTCTCCCCTTCTCCTCTATTTTATACTATCTACCTCTCATTTCCACCGTCCACGTGTAGATTTAAATTGATAGTACTGATACTTGTCCCATCAACCTTTCCCCAAAGTCGTTGGGAGTGGTTGTAAAGGCTGAAAAGCATGGTTCAGTTAGTTGCAGAGCACTTAATGCAATAGTAGCAGCTTTCTCTTAGATATTTCCATGCCTTCCTTTGTCCTTTTCTTTCTTAATACTTATCCTCTTCCATGGAATGGTCTAGAGTGTCACTCTCAATGGTAGGCCATTCCCTTTGTCCTCGGCCTTGCCTGGCCGAGAAGGAGTTCTTCCTTAGACTGGGCCCTTGGCCCAACATATACATTGGTATGGGCTCCTTGGTTTGTCACCCCCACACTACATATCACAATTTTACACATATAGTCCTTTTTAGCATTTTTCAAATTAATGTCTCCTAAAATTTTATAAAGAGAACATATCAGTTATCAAAAATTAAGTCTTGTCAGACAGTCAATGCAGCGATAACACAGTAAAAGGTTAGTGCCATAGTTACAAAATGTTTAGTATTTATTACTTGATTACAATATCTGAAATTAATGTCTCTAATTTTTATGATGATGGGAAAGGAAGGACATAGAGTTAGCCAAATTGAAAGACAATGTTTTCTTTACTATCACATGTGCCGTGACTCCAATACTATTGATTTCTCCTCTGAAACCTCATCAAATACTTGATTCAAAACTCTCTCTTCAGGGACGGAACTACATTAGGGCTGAGGGAGGCCATGACCCCCAACCTTTGAAAAAAAATTCCCTAGTATATATATTATAATAAAAAATTTTACTTTTGGCTCTAAAATTAATATACTTGGCTCCCCTCTCCCAAACAATTTACAAGTTGACCCATGAAACCAAAAATGAAAAAAAAAAAAAAAAATTATCAAACCATCCCTTGTCTGATTGTCCCAAGAATATCAAGAAAAACATTTAGCTAAACATTTGGACAATTTACAAATCCAGGTAACAAAGAAAATCTACAAAACAATTAACATATTCAAATAATAATAAAAAATCTTTGGACATGGTGTGAGTAAAAAAAAAAAAAAAATTATAACAAATCAATTATAAATCCTAGCAAAACAAATTACAAAAACCCAATAATCTTTACCCAATTTCTACCTCTCATTTGAGAACTCTTTGTCCTTCTCAAATGACTCCACTCTATAGTCATAGAGACAACTCCTATGCTGCTAATCACTCCATCCACACACCAATTAGGGTCACCAACAACTTGAATCATTTGGTGTCTTTAACTCAACCCATGAAAAAAAAATTATTTTTTTAAAGAGCTGCTACTCTTCAACACAACCTGTGGAAAAAAAAAAATTTGAATGATAGAATTTTATTGATTTTTAATGTTTATTAACTTTGGGACACACTTGGCATGCATGCATAAATGTAATACACGTGTGAAACAACAATCTACAATTTTGTGCTTTACCTAAACTACCACCAGAGCATGTGTGTGATTAGTCTACTAGTAATAAACTTTGTGCCTTAGCTAAATTAATGTAGTGATGGGAAACGCTTTATTATTTAATTAGTTGAAGACTCAAAGTTACCATTCATTATCAAGTGATTGTTTAACAAAACTCTTTTTCTTTTCATTTGTTGCTACTTTTTCAAAATGACAATTTTTTAAAGGAAAAGATCTCATGTACTTATGCTACCTCAACCTTAACCAAGTAATTATTAAAATAAAAATAAAAAAAATCCTAAACCAAGACACCAATAACTGTCTCACCCTTTTTTTCATTGAATATTAGTGCATGATATTGATTAGCCATTGTAGGTGCTCAAGAATTTTTGGCTTTGGCTTTGGCTTTGGCTTCATACTAGTGGTACTCTTCAACCATTGGTTCATGCCTTATATGGCATGAAGAGGAAAGAGATCTTTCCAATGTGGGACAACAAGAATTCATGCCAAGGCAATCAAGCCAAAGCCAAAGCCAAAGGCAAAAATTCTTGAGCACCTACAGCCATTATTTTAGTTGTTTTATTAATGTAATATTAGACATGGATTTGAACCTTTAACTATAGTTTTTGTATATATTTTTTTTTTAAGAATCTTTTATATATAGCATTATGAAGTTATTAGGTATAGAATTATGTGAAAATAATAAATAGGTTTTTTAAAAAAAAAAAATTATAATGTGGATAGAATAAAGAATTGGTCTAACATCAGTCAGACCTTGAAATTATCAAGATGTGCTAATTAACTTACAGAACTCTTAATTATAAATATCTATCATTGATTTTTTTTTAAAAAAAATACAAAAAGAAAATAATGCTAATAATGCATTGTTGTCAACCTCTAGTATTAATATTCTAACTTTTTAAAATTCTTGAATAAAGAACTTTGGCCCCTCCTAAGTTTGAATCCTAGTTCCATCCCTAATCACAGGTCTTTCATACAACCTTTGTATTTGGATTCAAGTCTATGATTGCTATCATTTATATTGGGGACAACTAATTTTGCTTCAAACTAATTTGAAACTATCTCCTCCAACTTATTATATGGTGATTTATAAGTTATTCTTATGTATTATTTGAACAAATTCATGATCACATAACTTATTAGAAAGTGTGAATCATCTTTAAGAAAGACAAAATAAAAGAAGTTTTCAACTGAAGGGATAATTAAGTGAAAGTCGTCTCATATTTGATTGGATATTGTTATCTCATCCTTGAAACCCCTTTAGTTTTTCAAGAAAATAAAGAACTTTCATAAATAAGACATGATGTCTTGATAACACATTAAAAAAATTGATATAATTTTTTTCTTGTCTATGTTATTCGAAAATAATAGACTATCATTTAAACAGGATAACTAATTCCAACAAGATTCCTCAAAACAGTCTAAATATGTATAAGGGTCTCACATTCTCGAGAATCTTATCATATTTTCAATCAAGCTAAATGTGGTTATGGTTAATAGACATCCAAGTTCATGAACATTACATTCATGAAAATTTGGATGCTGAGGGACGTTTTAGATTCCCCCCAACTAAACATTTTGAAAAATAACAACAAAAAATTATAGATAATCAAATATCCTTTTTTTTTTCTTTCTTTCTTTTTTCTTTTTCATTTCCAACTCTTGTTAAAAACAATTTAAGAGAAATATTGTCTTAGCAATTTTATTATATCAATATTCACTATTAAATTTATAAAGGTTATTCACTTATTCTCATGACTGATCAATTTATTGTCCTTTAGAATTAGCATAAGTGCATTTACACATACAAAAATTGAAAAAGCTTCAACACAAATGCAAGCATTAGCAAATTTCAATCTCATTACACCCAAAACTAGGGGTGTCTCTCATCAAAAGAAAAACAAAAACAAAAAACAAAAAAAAAAAAACCTATCCATCTTGTAATTGAGGAGAATAAGAAAATAAAATCATTATTAATATAAATTGCAGTCATATTTTCCCCCTTTTTTTTCCTCAAGCATTGCATGAACCAATAACTTATTCCATCTACCAACCAAAACCCACCATCCCCCTGTTTTGTCTTAATCACTTAAATTGTATTAAATAAATATTATAAGATAAAATTATATGCAACATGCTATATAATATTTCTCCTTTTTGGCTGAATAAAAGAAAATATCATTGCAGAAATTGACTGAAGGAGCAGAATGGAGACTGGAACAGGTATGCTTATTAGAAATAAGAGCACAGTAAACAAAATGACTCCTACGTTTTTATTTTTATTTTTTATAGATGCAATAATATTTCAAACTGTTTTACGATGATTATTTTTCATTATCAAGTTAAAACACCAATTAGTTTTTAATGTAAACGGATTAAACTACAGATCTCTCATTTAACAATAATAAATTTTACTAATTAAAATAACTGAAACTCATAAAAGACTCTTAGTTTTAAGTAGTTACATAACTCTTGAAGTATGCCATAACAATAAGTGTAAATATAAATATGTAGTATAATTTTAGCTTGTTTTTCAGCAAAAAAATTTTAGCTTGTTAAAATAGATTCTTTTGTTGACGTAATGTTAAATAGAATGTTAAAGTCTTCCCATTCACAGATGGCACCACATGCCCAGATTCTATTTCTCCCTAAACTGTAAATTAAGTCATGAAAGGTTGGGACTTCACACATTAATCAACAAGTTCGAAAAATTGTTTGTTTATCACTGGCATCCTGCTTTACAGCTGATATATAGGACAAAATATTTTGTAATCTATTTTTTTTTATAAATATTTTTATTTAATTTTAGGAATTTTCTAAAATAGAGTTTTATTTCTTTGTTCTAGAGAGTTTTTAAGAGTATTTTAATAATAAAAAAATAAGTTTTTCTATGATAAGGTATATATTAATTATGTTTGTTTAACAATAATTTTCTTGAAAAAAACAAGTTTTCTAAAATCTTTAGATTGATACCTAACTTATAAATGAAAAGAAGTTCATTATCAATAAAATTACGTTTATTTTCTTTCATCTTGTGGATTCCAAGAATTTTTCTTATATTTTCAAGGAACCCATGTAAATTTAAAGGTTTACATCCAGCTAAAATGATATCAAACATACTATACTTTTACAGTTAACACCTTTTACTCGTAGATTTAAGTAGAGAGAGAAAACACTTCTTTATCTTACAGTTATGTACTTCGAAGTCTACATGATCAACATGAAATACGGAGTCCTCATAGTAATAGCAAATTGGTTAAAATATAATTTGCCCCAGCAAATTTTTTGTTTCAAAAACTCTATTCTTTGACTTGAATTCTTCCGATGCCTCATAGAACAGTCATATCACATTTTTAGTGTTAAAAAGTTCTTTTTTCTTTTTTTTTTTTTTCAAAAACGAGGTTCTTAAAAATATTCCATATAACAAAATTTAAAAAAGAAGTGAAAATAATCAAATCATTTGGTATGGAACTTTGCCATGGCAGATGGCCTCCTAAAACTTGCTACAGTAAATTACCTTGTTATCATTGATTACAAGTCATAGGAAAGTCTAAGGGTCTGTTTCGTAGAGTAGTTTGAGTAATGTTGTTTGTATTTTTTTGAAATACATGTGGGTGAAATAGTGTGTAGAAATGCGTGTAATATTGTTTAAAAACTGAAAACATATTGCTAAAATACTCTACCAAACGGGCCTTAAAATTCGTAGAAATGAATGACAATGCTTCTGTTAGAGATATATGTTAGCCCAATAATCAAGGCCTAAGCCCAATTATGTCTTGACTTACTCACCAAACATGACTGGGGCCTTGATTTCTCTAACAGATACAAACATAGAATATAGACTCATTGTAAAAATAAGAAACCCAATTTAAAAAACCCACTGAATGACCATAAACCCAACTCCAGTGAGGTGTCTCATCTTTTCTGTTCACTAAAAGACTGATGGGCTTACATATTTGGAGCTGTATCAGGCCTATATATTATGTAAAGCCCATAATCATAGTGAACTAAAACGAGAAAATTTTTATAGCAATAGAGAGAATCCCCTATAGCTGTAGGGTACGTTATTGGTGGCTTAGAGATTAATTTGTCTCATAATGTTTATTGTGAAGACTGAAGAGGGCATTTTGATTTCCTCCCCATGTAGGCTTAAATATCTTTTGTTTCTTAAGATATGTGTATAATTAAGCCAAGTCAATGAGTTAATTTCGGTGGCAAGTATAAGCCACATCACAGATATATCATTTTCTTTTTGGTTTTGGTTTATAGTTTTCCAAAATAATAGAGTAATAGACAAAATAAAAGAGAGTTATTGTTGATTCTGGTTAGTTCAACTAATAAAACTAGCCATGGTCCCGCATGATGCGCGGATGATACTTTAAGCTGTTATGTGAAAATGTTATATAGAATATCCAAAATATTTTAAAGTAATAACATGAAGTAATGTTGCAATAACATGAAAATATTTTTGTTAAATTAATGATGTAATACAAAATTAAGGGGCTAAAGAACTTAAACTATAGAGAAAAAGTTACATAAATTAGAAATTAGTTATTATGTGGTGTAATATCTTCTCAAAAAAAAAAAAAAAAGTGGTGTAATAAGTTGATTGTTTGTTTAATCATTTATTTTTTTGCTGAAATTTTTAATAATAATTTTTGTTTCTACATTGGCTTGGAGTTAGCATAAAAAATTTGTAATTTCATGTAAATGTTTAGTTTTTAGTGTTTTTTTTTTTTTTTTTTTTTTAGAAAAATGTAAATGTTTAGTTAGCTTATTGAAATATCATCTAAAATTTATGATGTCACATTTATGTTAATGAAGTATGATAGTGGTAAGTTAAACACTTAGTGAAAATAATGACATCCTATTAATGAATTTTGTTATAATCCAAATATGTAAAGAAGTTGAGGTGTAAAGCTAAATGAAAAATTACTCTTATAAAGCGCCACATGACAGAATCACATGGTCGCTCTTATTTAGGCTTCCATCTCATCAAAGTTTAGGCTTCAATAACATAAACGTGACATCATAAATTCTAGATGATATTTCAATAGGCCAACTAAACATTTACATTTTTCTCAAAAAAAAAAAAAAAAAGAAATTACTAATTTTTTATAACTCCAAGCCAATGTAGAAACAAAAATTATGATTAAAAATTTCAGCAAAAAAATAAATGATTAAGCAAACAATCAACTTTTTATACCACATTTTTTTTTTTTTTGATAAGATATTACACCACATAGTAACTAATTTCTAATTTATGTAAATTTTTCTCTATAGTTTAAATTCTCCATCCCCTTAATTTTGAATTACTTCATTAATTTAACAAAAGTCTATTCATGCTATTGCAACATTACTTCATGTTATTACTTTAAAATATTTTGAATATTCTATATAAGTTTTTCACATAACAGCTTAAATCATTATCTGCACATCGCACGGAACCATGGCTAGTAGAATTTAATAGTCAGTCTAAAATTGTTCAACAACATGATTATATTGGATTTCCACATTGCTATATAGATACCGGGCAAAATCCTTCACTTACATTCAGAAAAAGGTAGGGACGAAACCAAGATTCGAACTTTGGGGGGGGGGGGTCAAAGCTTAAAACAATTTTTTTTTTTTAATGAAAATAAAAACTAACATCTATTTTATATTTAACAAAATACTACATATAAAATAAGTTTTTCTTAAAAATTTGATATTATAAACAGTTCAACAAAGTATAACATACAAAATAAGTGTTTCTTAAACATTTCAACACATTTGTCGGTTATTATTATTATTATTTTTGGATGAGAGTTTGTTGGTTATTGATGTTATACTTTTATTCCACTTTTTTTTTTTTTCTTGTGGGTCAATATCTAAACATTTCAGAGGAGATCAAAAATATATATATTTAAGGAAATCTTAATTTTTCAGATTACATATGTATACTTGCACACCCCCCCCCCCCCCCCCATGCGCCCTACTGTAGGTCCGTCCCTGGAAAAAGGAATTCAATTTGACAACACTAGGTTAAGTTTAACCATATAAGCCTGTCTAAGTCTAGAAATTCGGTCCATTTATAATTCTAGTCAATACCAAAAAAATGCTCAAACAAAATTTGTTGCCAAAATTAACAAATATATAGAAAGCGGTTAGTCTCCATTTGGTTGTTGAGAAAAACCAAGGAAAAAATAAAATAAAATATTGAAAAACTTCATAGGTTACTTTATAATTATTATTTTTTTTTTTAATTTTGAAAAAAAGGGGAACTTGAATAGCTCAAAAACAATTGCATGGACATTGAACACTGACAAAGTAAAGGGTCTTGGTTCCCCAGTCGACTCTCACATGTTAAAAGATACTCTAAAAGATCGCTAGGTTTTTTTTTTATTGTAATTTATTAGTTTTGATATTTAATTTGTAATTTTTGTTGTTTTAGGTTTAGGGTTATTATTTCGTTGTTTTTAGGTGCTTTTAATGCTTTTTAAGTCAAATTAGTCCCAGTTATGGTTAGGTATCAATTAGGATTTATTTTAGAATATATTTTCTTATCAGTCAACTTTTACGGAGCCTTAAATAGGCCCCTAAGTTTGTACAAGTTTTTTGAACAATTATTCAATTAATAAAATTCACACTTTTGTCTTTTTATTCTCTGGCAAATTCCAGACCCTTTCTCCTTGTGGATTCAAGGAACCCTCATGGATTCAAAATTATTTTTTAGAAGCAAACGCGTTTTGTTTCTTTTTTTTTAGAAGTAGATGTGTTCTACTTCTTGATACTTCTACATCTTGCATCAGTTGGTATTAGAGCCTTGACATACCTTGGTCTAATGACTAATTGGCGAGACGGTGACCACCACAACAACGATGATGGCAACAATGTCAACAACATAGTCCTCACTAGGGCTGAGTTCCTTGATTTTCATGATGAAAATCAACAATTTCGTGAAAAGAGTCAGTAAATTATAGGCAAAATCAAGCAAATGATTGCTACTTTTCTTGCTAGAAAATCATCTCACAACAACAATGATCAATATATTCAACGACGCACTCCTAACTACAAGAAAATTCCATTCTTTGACGGAGATATGTGTAAGTTGGGTTTTATTGACTAGCTTCTTGATTTGGAAGAGTATTTTAATTTTTGGAAGATTTGTGGTGAAGAAAAAGTGTGGCTTGCATCTAATAAATTGGATGGTGAAGCAGAGGAATGGTGGGAAGACATTCAAGTCAATAGAAAACGATGAGGTAAACATCCAATCTGCTCTTGGCAAAGAATGAAAAGGGTATTAATTGATTTATTGTTTCCTAATGACTATTATGATATACTAGATTATACAAGTGTTGATTATAAATTTGTATATTCATATGAAAAGTAATATGTTTAAAACATGAAAGGTCAACCACAAAACCAAAATTATCACAACCAAGTCCATGTGTCACGTAAAGAAAAGGGTTTGAGAGTTGAGAAGAAGCAGCCTATTTCTAAAGAAAATTTTGAAGTGGTTAAAAAAGATCAAGACTTGCAACAAGTTATTGAATTGAAGATTGAAAATGCCACTTGTCAAAAGTTTGATGAAGATGTCAAAGAAAAGAAGGTTGAGTTGATTGTGGATAATTACAGAAATCAAGAGATGGTAATTAATGAGAATATTGTGGAAGATCCAATTGAGGTTAAATATGATGATGAGTCCATCATCCACAACCCCTAGGTTCCGGTTGATTTGTTGAAGATGACTACACAATATGTTGATTTTCTTGGAGTAGAAAATTTTAATTTTCTTTTCAACCCTTTGTTGATTGATGTTGCAAATAAATTAAAGGTAGATGAGTAGAAATTTTCCGCTACACTTTATGAAGAATTCATGTTTCAAAATTGGATCAAGTTATTAAAACATTCAAAGTATTTGTTTATTTGGAATGAAAGATTTCAAATTTCGACCATCAACTCGTGGATGAGTTTGTTTCAAGTGGAGGGGTCTGATGTAGGACATGGTTTAATATTTAATTATTGTAATTATTTAATTTTAGTATTTTTATGTAATTTTGTTATTTTAGGTTTAGGTAATTTATTTCCTTCTTTTTAGGTGCTTTTAATGTTTTTTAGTCAAATTAGGGTTTGTATCAAGTTATTAAAGCATTCAAAGTATTTGTTTATTTGGAGCGGAAGATTTCAAATTTCAACCATCAACTCGAGATCGAGTTTGTTCCAAGTGGAGGGGTTTGATGTAGGACATGGTTTAATATTTAATTTTTGTAATTATTTAATTTAAATATTTTTATGTAATTTTTGTTATTTTAGGTTTAGGTCATTTATGTCCTTCTTTTTAGGCGCTTTTAATGTTTTTTTAGTCAAATTAGGGTTTTATATACTTTCGTAGCCGCCTTAGGGTTTTTAGTTGCCCTAAGTTTTGTTTTTACTATTTAAACGCATTGTAGTCTCTAAAGGCAAGTCAGTTATTAGACTAATATCAATAAACACAGATTTTTTGTGAAATTATTTTTTGGTGGATTCCAGTTTTCTTCTCCTTGTGGATTCAGGGAAACCCCTCATAGATTTGAGGTTTACTACCAGAAACTAATAGTTTAGTTTCTGTTCCATTAAGAGAGTATCGTGTGTGCTTTCTTCAGGCTTCTACGACATCAGTTAAAGAATGAAAAACCGTGAATGTTTGAGAGAAACTAACTAGAAATCTCTCTCTCTCTCTCTCTCTCTCTCTCTCTCTCTCTCTCTCTCTCTCTCTCTCTCTCTCTATATATATATATATATATATATATATATATACCCATAGAAGTGTGTAGGTGAAATGTTCTTGCCTAGGTGAATGAGTGTTATCACTTATCATTGTGGCTTCTTGGCTTCTGTGTTAGGTGCTAATGCATCATTAACTTTCGCACAAAATCCAAAATCTATATATATATATATATATATAATATTAATAGGGGTGTGCCGCCAACCCACCAAAACTGACCCAACCCAACCCAACCCAACCTACCGGTTGGGTCGATTTTTAGGCCTTGGTGGGTTGGGTTGGGTTACAAAAGATTTTTTGATAGCAGGTCAGGTTGGGTTTAGGTCATAAAATTTCAAACCCGCCAAACCCAACCCGACCCAGCTATATATTTAATTTATATATATATATATATATAATATTATATAATTAACAAATTTTTTAAAATAACCAACTCTTCCTATCCTATATAAAAGCTAATTAATTCACACAAACTCTAGTAAATTACTATTGTTGTTTAGTCATTAGTGTTGTTTGCTTTTAAGGAGTTAAATTAATACTAATCTTTGGGTTTTTTTTAATATATTAATATTTTTTTTCTACTCAATTTAATAATAATAATAAAAATTTGTCCAACCCATGGGTTCAACCCAACCCATATGGATTGAGTCGAATTTTTTTTTACCCATCATGGTGAGTTGGGTAAAAAAATCCCCTCAACCCGACCCAACTTGACCCATGCACACTCCTAAGTAAAGTTTAGAGAAAGTTAAATTAGAATTTGAAATTAGAATCTAATTTTATGTCATGTGTCTAGCTAAATTTATGTGGTGACCACACCATAATTATCCACTTAAGTTTGTGCCATGTGTCCACTTTAAGTTTTTTAATCTTTGTGCCAAGTAAGTTAATGAATTTAAATACTAAGAATTTTACATTTGAAAAAAAAGGAAACTCTCTCAAACCACCTTGTCCAACAAATGAAAGCTATTCCAGAGGAGAGTCTCTTCCAAATGAGGCTCTTCCAAAGGAGACCTATAGGGATAACCCCTTTACTTAATGACTAAGACTCCTCTAGTGAGTAGCCTCCTCGTTTGACACTGATAAAAGTGTCCAATAGGTGCCCTAGGCCACTTGACACATATCACTTGTCCGACCCTTCGGACAACAAAAACTCCGATGAGAGCATACTCATATGAACCCATTCGACATACACTAGCAATGCTAGTCATCAAACGTAGGATCCCACTCGTCTAACCTTCAGGACAATTTCCCTTGGGCATCACACCCAAGGTCTTCCTACCAACCCTCAATGTCCAATTATGGGCATTGCTAGGAAATGATTCTACATCAAGGCTAGAAGAGCCTGACTTGAACCCCTTTGTTAGGTTCTAAGACTTAGGTTTTTATGTATTTAGAACTCTAATGTGTATTGTTGGCAAACCATGATCAAAACAATATGTTTAGTTGTGTTTAGACTTGCTCAAAGTTGGTTCGTTTATGTAAAGTTGGAATAAGCTGATGCAGGAACCATTTAAGCTTCTCGGCCTGGTTCGATTGATCGAAGTTTTGGCTCGATCAATCGAAAATCGGGTAAGAGGCGTTTTTCTGCAGAATTCCAACTCAGCCTTAGTTTGTTTAAAACGTTTAGGGTTTTCTAATTTTTCCTAAGTATAAAAGGCAAACCCTAGCCACGTTTTAGTGTTGCTCATATTGCTGTTTGTGTAAATCTCTTATGAGATCTAGAAGAGCTTTCCTTTACACAAACTTAGGGTTTTCAAGGAGGAGATATAATCTACACCATAATGATCAATTCAATTGCTACCATTGAAGTTTAAAGAAACACAAGCAGGTGTGCTTGTATCTGGTGGTGAATCCAAGAAAGAAGGAGTTCGTGGATTCGGAACTTGCACGTGGTCGTGTCACTAAGTTCTACTGGTGGGTAGCAATAAGAAGTCGAGCATGGGAACTTGTAAGTCTTATTGTATGAACTTCGATTCTTTCAAAATAGTGGATTCAAGTTTACCTTGAGGATAGCTAGGTTAAATCCTCCCCAGGTTTTTACCGGTTTGGTTTCCTAGGTGATCATATCTTTATGTTATTTATCTTTCCGCTGTTATGCATGATATGATTGTTGTGATTGTGATAACCTAGATTTGTTAAATTGGACTAAGTAACAACTTGGCTAATTACCTAGGTTAATCCAATTGTGTTTTTAAGGGGTCTAAAAACTATCACCCTTGTTTGATGTAATGTGACTCGTTCAGGGAGACCATTTGTCTAAGGAGAGGATCTAGGAGGACGACTCGTCCAAGGATGTCTTGGTCATCCAAATGTCAGGAACAACTTTACATCTATGCAAACCAAACCACACATGGACTTTAATATGGAATAAAATGACAAGCCCGTCTAGAGGGTTGTCCATCTCATGTTGCTTATTTCCACTATAAGATCGTAATTAACCATCTATATGGCATTAAGGTCGTCCACACAAAGGACTCAACCACATAGATGGTCATTCTACACTTAGACAAATTTTTAATCATACTTAGATGTCACAAATATACTTTACTCCACAAATCCACTATCTCAGAACCTGGGAGTAACATCCATATAATTTGCTCTCACTAACTCCACTAAGCCAATACACCTCCCATGAAGATAGTGGCATAAATAAGGAGACCCACTATATAAAGGTTAGACTGCATTCAATTAAAGGTACATGAGAAAAAAAGCCCTAAACTACTACCATTTGAGTTTTATTGGATTCATATGAGTCTCTAAATTAAGCATCAGAGAAACTTAGGCCAGCACCCCACTAGTGCCTTTCGATAGCATTTTTTCCTTCTTGCAGGTCTTCTAACACCTTTGGATGGACAAGTGGCTCATTGATTTTCATGCATCATAAAAAATAAAAAATAAACAATAAAAATAAGTTCATAAGATCATTCATACTCTTTAACACTTAGATTAATTTTTTGAATTCCTTCATATTTTTACAAATTATTAACTTTCTTTACCTTTCAATTGTGGGTCATGGAAAAAGAAAAGAGTAATATAATATGTTATAAGGATGAGATCACTAGTATGAACTCCCTTCTTCTTTACTATTTTCTTTCAAAAAAAAAAAAAAGAATAAATAAATCCCTTCTCCTTTATTTAATGAGAAATTGTGTAAGGTTGAATTTATTCAACCATCTAATTGGCTTTATTCCGTGCCAAATTTGCTTGTAATTCAGCATTTAGTAACCCTGTATTTAGGTGGGTTTGATGTAAGGGTAGTGAGTGAGATAGAGTGAAGATTGCTCAAGAGTGTGCAAGAAAACAGAGACTCGCGGCTTGGCCTCGCGGGTGACTTGCGGCTGCAAGCTGCCAGACGCAGCACACGTGCCAAGCATGCTGGAAGGTGAACAGTTATGCAAGCTGGAGCACTATAGGACAAAACATGACAACTGGCCATACGGTTATCTTGCGACTGGATCTTGCGACTTAGTCAAGCTGCAAGGTCAAGCCGCGAGCCACCCCTGTTTTGTAAAATCTGACGTTTCACATTCCTCTACCACTCCAGTATAAATACCCCTTTTTACCCACGATTGTAAGAGAGCTTCTAGAGAGAATTTTGAGAGAGAAACCCTAAAGAAAAACAAGATTGATTCACCCACAATCTATACATTAGAGTCTCTTCAAATTCCTCAACTCTCTTCCTCTCCATTGTCAAATCCTTGAGAGGCATTATACCAAACCTGATTCTCACCATTATCATTACTGTGAGAGAGCTGTTTGGATTTCTGGGAAGCAATTAGGAATGAATCAATCTTCATTGGTTGATGCTACGGTCTAGTAGCGGAATCCGGGAAGCTAGAAAAGAAAAAGGTTCGGCACAACCTCGTTGGAGCAAGAAACTTGGAGGGCTTAGGTGCACTGGGTAGATTAGGCTTGGAGGGTCTATTGTTGTCCATGTATCCCAACTGTATTTTCTAGTGGATTGTTTACCGCTTGGAGGGCGGCGGAGAGGTTTTACGCCGAGGGCTTCGGTTTCCTCTTCGATAACACATCGCGTGTTGTCTTTGTGTTTGCATCTTCCTTTCTCTCTATCTTTGCCTTTTTATTATCTGCTGTGGATTGTGTTTTAATTTGGCTTAGATAGTTTTTAACCAATTCCATATTATAGCTTATGTTAAGTTTCCGCACACTTGTTGTTTGACATAATGCTTGAATTGGTTAAGTTGTAATTTGGGGGTCTAAACGTTCAAGGGTGTTTATACACGTTTTTGAACTTTCAATTGGTATCAGAGCGGGTACACTGTTATTGGTTTCATTACCATTGTGTGATCCTTGACTCCCTTTTGAGATGGATCGGTCTCAATCCCTAAATGTACCTCCATATTTTGATGGTAGTAATTATGCTTTTTGAAAGGTTCGCATGACAGCTTTTCTGTGTTCTATTGATGAATCCGTTTGGGATGCTATTGAGATTGGTTGGACCAGACATGAGGCAGCCAAATCCACATGGGATAAGGCAGCACTTGCTGCATCTAATGCTAACAGTAAAGCACTCAATGCTATTTTCTGTGGTGTGTCTCCAGATGAATTTCACAGGATTTCTCACATTACCGTTGCCAAAGAAGCATGGGAGATTTTGGAAACCACCTATGAAGGCACGAAGAAAGTGAAAGACACCAAGTTGCAAATGCTAACCACTTGGTTTGAGGAGCTCAAAATGAGTGAGGATGAGTCTTTTGACTCTTTCTATGGGAAGCTAAATGAGGTGGTTGTCAGTAAGTTCAACTTGGGGGAGAAAACGGAGGATTCAAAAATTGTAAGGAAGATCCTTCGATCATTGCCGGAAAGTTTTCGTGCTAAAGTGACAGCGATTGAAGAGAGCAAGGACCTTGATGACATCAAAGTACAGGAGCTGGTTGGTTCTCTGCAGACTTATGAGATGTCGCTGCCCAATCAACGGAAGAGTAAATCTCTTGCTCTTAAGACCATTAATGAGAAAGTGAAAGATCAAGACTCATCGGGAGAAGATATGGTTGACAAAGATGTTGCATACCTTGTTAAAAATTTCAGAAAGTTCTTGAAATTCAAAAATAATGGCAAATTTGATGATAAAAGAAAATTCCAAAGTTCTGGAAGGGAGAAAAGGGAATTCAAAAAGAAAGATGGAAAAGAATCCCAACCTACACAAGGTGTAATTTGCTTCGAATGTAACGGGTATGGACACTTTAAGAAGGAATGTCCGAATTATTTGAAATCGAAAGGCAAAGTGTATGCCTCGACATTGAGTGACTCGGATTCGTCTGACTCAGAATCTGAAGAAAGCTGTGATGGAGAGGGGAACTATTCGGCTTTTATGACTATTGCTCATGTTGAGTCTTCAGATGAGTTGAATCTGCTTGTACGAGACCTTGGAGAACATAGTGATGATGAATCACTAGGAATTGTTGAAGAATCAGATGCTGAAGAAGATGAAAGCACAGCAAATCTTCAAGAGAATTATAACTCACTCTTGGAGAAGTCGGGTGAGTACACAAGGGTGGCCAAGGCTGCTGTGAGAAAAATGAAGAAGGCAGAGGAGGACTACAAAAGTCTCCTAATCCGATATAGGGAGGCCAAATGTGAGATAGAATCACTGAATGGTGAGCTGTCCGAAACTTACACAAAAGTGAGATTTCTTGAGCATGAGGTTGTGCAAGCAAATGCTAAAATAGAGAGGGTCACCACTAAGAAGCTAGATGATGTTATTTCATCTCAAAAGAGCTTTTCAGACAAATCAGGATTGGGATATACCGAAGGAAGTAGCTCATCTGGAAATGTCACTAAAGAAGTAAAGTTTATAAAGGCCAAAAATCCAGTTGTAGTTGACCTTAATGAAGAGAAGCTCAAGATGGAGGAGAAGAAGGATGTGGTGAACCAACGGATGTTAAATCCCCGTAATCAATCTGTGGGGAGGTCTGAATCTCGTGCTAAGTCACGCCCACGACCACAAAGAGGTCCTAGAGCAACTTATGTGTGTCATTATTGCGGACTTCAAGGGTATACTCGACCAAATTGCCAAAAGCTGAGAGCAAAGAATATTGCAACTCCTCAAAGGTCAGGAGGACCTAGAAATGATAGAAGAAATTGGGTAGGTGATCAATCTAGAGATCAGAATGGTGATCCCGGAATGATGAACGTGATGAAGATGATTGGTGCATTCACCAACTGCTTGGAAAGCTTCTCACGAAGATTTGAAAGCCCTAACTCCCGTACCCAATCCTATAAGGAAATCACCCCAAACACAAGTGACGTGTGGGTGAAAAATGGTACTCATGCATAAGCATTACAACATGTCCATGCATTAATACTTCCTATGCTTTGTGACGATGTTTGTTTGTTTGCTTGCTGTTTTTGCTGTTGGTTGTTTGCTTGTCTACTTGTGCATATTTTTTAATTTTGTTTTATCAATCTTTTTGCTTTTAGTGTCAAAAATCCAAAAATCACATAAAAATTAGAAAATCAAAAAGCTTGATTGACTTTGTTGAGCTTTTGTCTCAAAACTTGTTTTGCCTTGTACCTTTATGATAATGGCTTTGTGCATTTTCGAGCATTGCTTGTTTTCTTGCACTCATATCATTGTGGGAAAAATCTTGAAATCTATGTGATTGTTGTAAATAGATCTTCAAACCTGTCATGAATGATTAGTGAATGGTTATGCTGATCTTGAAACATGCATAGACTTGTTTCTATATATCTTCCCACTATTTATTTATGTTTTTGCTAAAAAGAGCTCACCAAATGTAAATCTCCAAATGAAAAGAGATATTGAGCTGCAAAAGCCTGTCGCACATTCTAGTATTCGACTAGGAAAAAGGGTAAGCGACTTTATATTAAAGAAAATGTTTATTCAAAAAGTCAAAGACTTGTTCATTAAAGTGAAATATCAAATATCACTCTCACAATGAGTGGTGATTGCCTCAAAAGATCAAAAAGATCAAATGTTATGATTAATAGTGGAGTCAAATGTAAAGCTCCAAGTTATGTTATCAAGTTTTTGTGGGAGGTCATATATACATATTTCTATAATTGAGATGGGTCACATGATTTAGTGCTAATTGTGTATGTCTTGGTTGAATTGATCATTGAAGCTTCACATTAGACTAAGAACTATCTCATTGTTGATATCCACACAACACACAAGTTTATGTTCAATAAATGCCATATTCATTTGTGTGATTGTACTGGATGAAATGTGTTTTCACATGCTCAATCTTTGTTAATTCAAGTACAAAAAGATTTTTGAGTGTTTTAAGTGTTTTTGGAAAGTATTTTGTTTGAAAAATCTGAAAATTTCAAAAATCCAGTTTTGCCCTGTTTTGGCAGCTCAGTCGCGGGTATGTCAAGTTGCGAGCCTCAGTTGCATCTTCGCGGGTCATTTTTGGCGACTTGTTCGCGAGTGGAAGGTCCAGTCGCGAGGTTTACTCAGAGATTTTTGCGGCTCAGCTCGCGGGTAGACCATCCAGTCGCGAAAAACACTTAGAAAAATTTTTCAAATTTTTGTCCTTGAGTGTTTTGGCGGCTTGATCTGGTGACTTTTTGGCGACTTGTTTCAATCGCGAAAAACGCGTGTTTTGGACATATAGGGGCAGTTTTTAAACTTTTTTGTTTTCCCTCGATCTTTTTGTGACTGTTCATTGTCTCTCTCATCTGCTCTTACCCATTCACACCGTGCCTCCATTTTCGATCTCCATTTTTGTCTCTTTTCAGCTCAAAATCATCGAGTAACAGGTATGGTTTTTCTGTCTTGAACTCTATTCTACTTGTTGTTGTAGTTTTCCCTCTGGATTATTCGCATTTGATTGTGATTTTGAGATGGGTTTTTAGCTCAGCTATTACTCTTTGTCCATGCTTAGCTTATGGAAGCTTTTGTTTCTGTTTTGAGCTATTTTAAATTGTTGGTTTTGTTCTTCATCATGTGCTTAGCTAGGGTTTGCTATTTGTTGGTTTATCATCTTGTCTGATCTGCTGTTAGAAGGTAATTCAGCTGATTGTGTGGTTTTATTTTGACCCTCTCTACTGTGTAGTTCAATTTGGGCCATTTGTGTCCCTCATTACTATTTTCTGGTCATTTTCATCCAGCTATTAGGGTTTCTTCATTATCCCTAAATTTCCACTAACCCACTGCTAATAAAGTCTGTTGGATTGTGTTCTGTCATTTCCTTTGTTCATAATACAGACTAGACATGTCACCATTCAAGAAAGCCGCTGTGAAAGGAGGTAGTTCCAAAGGGAAGGAACCCGTAATTGATGTTGATGATTACCCACCTCAAACAAAAGGGACTCGCTCTTCATCAAAGAGATTCGATCCCAACAAGTTCAGATCCTATGCAGCCTATCAGTCTCATGAGAATTATTTTCAAAATGCCACACCACTACTAGAAAGAACTGTGGATCAGTCCTCACTTCATGACACTGACATTCCGAAATGGTTTGCTCACAAGGACTGGAATTACCTTCTCTCTGATCTGGATGACGCGTATGAAGATTTGGTAAAAGAATTTTATGCCAACGCAATTGTGGAAGAAGATGAACTTAAGTGCTGGGTTTGGAAAAAGAGCTTTTCTGTCTCTCCTGCATATCTAGCAGAAATCCTTCACATCAACAAACCAATTTTTCGACATTCACCGGTTTATGATGATCTCTGTCCTGATAAGGAGCTTCTCAAAGAAAGTCTTGGTCAAGACTTGGAGTTCTCACCCAATGGAAAATCCATCAGTGTTTCCTCTCTTTCTCCAAAACTGAGAGTGCTTACAATTGTGATGTTTCACAATTTGTACCCTTTATCAAGCACTGGGTATATGAACCTCGGACGTGCTTTGTTTCTTCATGATCTAATCTCTGATGTGGAAATAGACATATGTGCTCATATCTTTCATGTTCTGTGCAAAACTGTTCTTCGAACTGAGTCTCGGACATGCATTCCTTTCTGCTGTCTCATTTCACGGATCTTGAAACTCAAGAGAATCTATCCAACAGCAGATGAATCTCCTCTCTCAAAACCGAGTCCAATAAACATGCGTACATTCAATGCAAGCATTGAACATAGTCGGAAGAGAGCCAAACCAGAAACTTCTGCATCTCACAGTGGCTCTCATTTCAGCACTCTCTCCTTTGATGAGAAACTTGATCGCATTGTATCCTCTGTCCACGAGTTGAATACAAAGATGTCTGGACTCACAGCTTCTCTACACCATCACAGCACTCGATGGGATATGAAGTTTACCTCTATTCAAACTCAATTGGATCAAATTCAGAGAAAGCTGGAAGAGGATGAATAGCCTATTCCATGACAAAAAGGGGGAGTGATAGGCCTGATCAGAGGGGGAGGATATTACCTAAGGGGGAGTGTCTTTACATTCTTCTTCAGTTTAAGTTTTCAGTTTAAGTTGATATATTGTGTTTTGTACCCATGTGCTTTTGTAAGCTTTTAGGACTAATGTTTTATGCATGGTTTGTAGGCTTTATGGTATGTACCTTGCTTAATGCAGCCTTTATGCTATGTTGAAATCAGTACTTTAATCTAAATGTCTTGCATTTTGATTTATGTACTGTCACTCTTGTGCCCTTGTAGGATTGTTCCTGGATGCATATACCTTGTGTATTATACATTGGTTGAGTGTTGAGCATACAAGTATCTTGCCTTGTGCTTGTTAACTTGTATGTCCTTGTGTTTAGTCCAAGTGTGAATGAGCACTGTGATCACTACCTTGTGGTGTTCACTTGGTTGATCAAGCCATGGGTTGTTTCTAAACTCCATCTTTGCTTGATCACATATTGCCTGTTTCATATGCATTTTATGATTTTCTGTTTACAATGATCATGGTGTATTGTTGTGTTTCAGGAGTATTATGTTCATATGATTCAAGTACTTCACAGCTTCTAGAGTTAGGTGTGAGTGAGTTTTGTTCAACTGTTCCCAACTCACATGTTCAGTCTAGAGTCTGTTTTAGGGTTTTATCACGGAATAGCCACAGGAGGAGATTGTAAGGTTGAATTTATTCAACCATCTAATTGGCTTTATTCCGTACCAAATTTGCTTGTAATTCAGCATTTAGTAACCCTGTATTTAGGTGGGTTTGATGTAAGGGTAGTGAGTGAGATAGAGTGAAGATTGCTCAAGAGTGTGCAAGAAAACAGAGACTCGCGGCTTGGCCTCACGGGTGACTCGCGGCTGCAAGCTGACAGACGCAGCACACATGCCAAGCATGCTGGAAGGTGAACAGTCATGCAAGCTGGAGCACTACAGGACAAAACAGGACAACTAGCCATACGGTTATCTCGCGACTGGATCTCGCGACTTAGTCAAGCCTCGAGGTCAAGCCGCGAGCCACCCCTGTTTTGTAAAACCTGACGTTTCACATTCCTCTACCACTCCAGTATAAATACCCCTTTTTACCCACGATTGTAAGAGAGCTTCCAGAGAGAATTTTGAGAGAGAAACCCTAAAGAAAAACAAGATTGATTCACCCACAATCTATACATTAGAGTCTCTTCAAATTCCTCAACTCTCTTCCTCTCCATTGTCAAATCCTTGAGAGGCATTATACCAAACCTGATTCTCACCATTATCATTACTGTGAGAGAGCTGTTTGGATTTCTGGGAAGCAGTTAGGAAGGAACCAATCTTCATTGGTTGATGCTACGGTCTAGTAGCGGAATCCGGGAAGCTAGAAAAGAAAAAGGTTCGGCGCAACCTCGTTGGAGCAAGAAGCTTGGAGGGCTTAGGTGCACTGGGTAGATTAGGCTTGGAGGGTCTATTGCTCTCCATGTATCCCAACTGTATTTTCTAGTGGATTGTTTACCGCTTGGAGGGCGGCGGAGAGGTTTTACGCCGAGCGTTTCGATCTCCTCTTCGATAACACATCGCGTGTTGTCTTTGTGTTTGCATCTTCCTTTCTCTCTATCTTTGCCTTTTTATTATCTGCTGTGGATTGTTGTTTGACATAATGCTTGAATTGGTTAAGTTGTAATTTGGGGGTCTAAACGTTCAAGGGTGTTTATACACGTTTTTGAACTTTCAAATTGCATTGGCTATCCCCATGGTTTTGAAACCTGGACCGTTCAATGAACCGTAAAAGGAAGAAGTTCAAGGTTTTTGAGGTTCGACTGAGATCGAACCGTGATAACATCATAATTAATTTAATAATTATTTAAAATATAAATAACTATATTAAATTTGAAAAATTTGGAAAATTACATAAAAATCCAAATAAATATAGAGATCTAATAGAAATTTCACATTACATTAATTTATGAAACCCAATAAAAAATTTAATAGACATTTTCCCACGAAATTTTTTTTTTTTTTCAAGCAGTAACTTGAATGGTGGGGGACATTAGCGTGTATAATGTTATATATCTTTTTTGTTGTAAATGTATATAATATTGTGTGTATTTGTTTAATCTTATAGTGTAAATCTTACATTGATCGGACAATCTTATAGTGTAAAGCAATAAATAAATTTAATAAATTAATGTACAAATTGGTGGGTTTGTACTTTGTAGAATTAAGAATTAGATTAATCACTAAGGTGGTGTTTGGATTTTGCAAAATTGAGTTTTGTTAACTCAACCCAAAATCTGTGGGACATACCTATATAATGTTTGTTTGGATGGTTTTCACGAGTGTTCACTCAGTTAACAAAACTGAGTTTTTTGGATTTTGAGTTAACAAATTCAGAACAGCCTTGGGTTGTTTTCAAGTGATGAGTTATGTTAACTCAATGGCAATATGCGTAATTTTGGACAAGAGTTGGTCCCACAGCAATGCGTAGTTACATCACTACAAACCCATAAAAGCTCCAAAGGCACTTTTGTATTAACTTTCCCAACGACCCATGCTTCACTACTTCACCTCACTTTCCCTTTTCCTTCTCCCAAACCCATAGCACACCAACAACTGAACTGAAGCAAAGCTCTCCGCCGATCAGCACCTTCAACCCGAGATATGCACAGCTCCGTTCATCGATTTTTGTTTCCAGTGAGACCCAAAGTCAACCCCTCCATCTGTTGGATTTTATTTTGATATTTTTTGTTTTTTCCATGTTCCTCCATTTTCGTGTTCCTCCATTTTTTGTGTTGTGTTTACTGAGACCTTGGCTCACTTGGCTGTGAATGCTTGTTTATTTATGCCTCTTTTTTTACTCTCTACTCAAGTATAGCTTTTATGCTTCTTTTTTTGTTTTTATTTTTTGATTTTAGAAGTTTCTCTGTCTTGTTCCTTTGTTACAGCCATGGTATTATGAATAATGTCTGCTTTGCTCTGCTGTTGGCTTGGGAAAAAAAAATTATCTATATCGATACTCTACCAAAACACCATCACAGATTCCTTGAGGCTTAGATTTAGTTTTTTTAATCATCATTTTTTTTTTCTTTGCTTAATCTGTTCTGTGGGTTCCCCTACTTATTTGCTTGCTGATTATACTATTTTTCGACATGGTTCATGTGATATTCTTATAATGGAAGATGGATGTACCTTTTTCAAAAAAAATATTAGAGTAAAAGATGGATGTGCCTTAGTTGCTCTATCTTGTTTTTTATTATGATTGTTACTTTAGTTACTACTTAGTTTAACTGATAAGATGTAGCTACTGACAGAATATATATCAATAGATCAATAGAGTATGTAACATAGCTAATTGTATCCATATCCATAAACAATATGGTGGGTTTTTAAGGGAGGATAAAGTGAAAACTATTGCACCTTAAGATAAGACCCCTAAACACTATTGTCTGACTTTGATTGAATGCATGAAAATGTTTATTACTTATATGTGATTGTTACATGATCAGAGGTTGTTGTTAGATGGCTGGGGATTTAAGGACATGAGACGAAGACTACATCGATGAACTTTGTGACATTGTCTTCGACCAATTCTTCTTGGGTAATTTTGTGGCAGGGCTTCCCCGTGAGCCATTGTAGGATGTGATCGCAAACACTCTCAACGCTCAGACTGGGAAGGATTTCTGCAAGAGGTAGGTTATGCGTCAGTTCATGCATGTCTGGAAGGAGTATTGTAGGGCCAACGGAGTTCGTTATGGGCCAAGGCGTGGGTGGCCATTGGTGGGTCTAGATGAGGGGGTTGGCCAGTCTCAGTAAGAGGCAATTGGTGGACTCCGAAGCATTGTAGTGCATAGCTAACCATTTTGTTTATGCTAACTTATTTTGTTCCCACTATGGTTTGTAGACTACTATGGTGTTGTTAGCGTACACTTTCACATACACTATCCTATGACTATTAGTAACCACTTTTGTAGTAAAACAATGCTTTGGTCTTTTGACTTTTTGTATGTTACATGGTCACAATGTACATGTTTAGCTATGAACTGGAGTATACCTATGTATGTTGTTATCTTTATTTACATGTACTGCTTGTTTATGTAGAGTTATTTGTGCACTTTCTCAATACGTAACATACTTGGTCACGGTAACACATTAATAATCCTTGTTCATTTATTTACATGTCAATACAAAGTGTGTTCATCTTACCATGTGAGATATTTGAATTAGATGGCACATGAATTCCAAGATGCGAATGACAAAATGTGGCCACCCCACGTAGAACACATATTTATAGAGATTATGGTGGAGGAACAAATTAAGGGTAACATGGAGAATGGTGTTTTTAAGGGCCCTATGTGGGAAGCAATGACACAAGAACTTAATAAAATGACTGGTAAACTTTTCACCGCTAAGAAAGTCTTCCAAAAGCAAAATAGGCTTCAAGGTAAACAACGCAAGTGGAGTCAATTGTTGAATCATATGGGGTTAGGGTGGGATGAGGCCACCCAAATTGTTACATGCACTGACGAGGTTTGGGAGCATGTGGTGGCGGTATGTTACTTTATGCATTTCAGTTTCATGTTAGTATTGTATGCCTTTGCATTGTTGTGATTACTTTGCTGCCTAACAATTGTTTCTATGCTTATGTTGTTGTAGGCTAATCGGAACGCAAATAACCTGTGAAAGAAGGGATGCCCTGGCTACAATAAGCTGAAGCAGTTGTTTGGCCTTGGTACTGCAAATGGGCACCTTCAAATTTCATCAAACACACCTGCATTGAAAAACGATGAAGAGCGTGCACTGGAGGATCAGAGCTTGTCGCTGATGCTGCTCCTATCCATCTTGATGATGACTGTTATACCTCCAACTCGGATAGCATTCCTCGGACTACGGAGAAGACTGATGGTGTTGATCAAACCCAAGCTGCAGGCAAGCGTCCTATGCAAGAAGCAAGTGCATAGGGTAAGAAAGTGGCGAAGAAAGCTGACAAAGTAAGTGAGATGACTGTGGCCCTAAAGGAGTACACCGCAATGACGAGGGAGAGGTTTAGCGATAATAGGGACAAGTCAAGTGGCACTTCTAAGCAATTTGCCCAATCAGCAACTGGAGGTGATCCATGTTCTCTAGGGAAAGCCATTGACATGCTTAATCAGTATGAGGATCTTGGAAATTTGAAGATCTCAAAGGCTCTCCATGTGAAGGAGAATAGGGTGGTGTTTATGGGCATGGTGGAGCATAGGAGGAGGGCATGGATGGAGGATATTCTTAGCCCAGAGGATTGAGACTTGGATCTTATTTTATTATATTATGGTTATTGTAGTATTGTAGTATTATGTGATGGTTATTGTAGTACTTGAACCTTTTGTCACAAAAACATTGACATGTTTTGTTGGTTATTATTTTCTCTACTATGGATGTTTGTCAGGTTGCCTTCTTTATTTCTAGACTTGATGTAGTCCTATATGTTGAACAATCTTAACTTATTATTTGGAATATTTATGATAACTTCTCATATTCGCCTTGGTGTTGAGTGCTTGTTATTAGCATTGGTTTACTGTATAAAATAAATGCGTAAATACACTTTTAGTCCCTACATTTTGGCTTTTTTCCATTTTAGTCCCTACATTTTAATTTTATCACTTTTAGTTCCTAAATCAATTAACGCATTCCATTTTGGTCCTTTCCGTTAGCCCACTAATAGAAATTGCTTAGGTGGTAGACGGACCTATTAAAATAATAATAAAAAAAGGGTAAACTACGTATTTGGTCTCTATCCTATATATCATATTTCAATTTGGTCTCTAATCTTTCAATTGTGTCAATTTGGTCCTTACTGTTATTTTTTGGATGAAAATTGATAACGTGTCTAATGGTCAAAATGAAAAATTAGCTTTCGTTGATATGACAATACACTAAAATTTTATTTTGACTATTTAACATGTCATCAATTTTCATCCAAAATATAACAACAGGGACTAAATTGACATGACACTGAAAGGTTATGGACTAAATTGACACAACTAAAAGGTTAGAGACCAAATTGAAATATGCTATAAAAGATAGGGACCAAATATGTAGTTTACCCAAAATTTTATTTTACTATTAAAAATGCCACGTCAGCTTATACATTAAAAAAAAATATTTATTAATTTGAACTAAATAAAAAAAATTAAAAACAGATCATTTAAAAAAGAAGTTAAATTAAAAAAAAAAATTTATTTACATTATGTTCTTCCCAGTCATCATGAAGAGCATGTTCATGTTCTTCCTCAAATAATATGTTTGGTTGCCAAGGAAATTTGAAAAAATCAAGAACATGCCAACATGGAACATGTAAAATCAAAGGGCACAGATTTACAAAATACAAAGACCTTCAAAGATTCAAAACACAAAGAACACAAACCCAAAACCAACCGTCAATCTCTAGCAAACCCAGAACATCACATGAAAAATCAAACCCTCCATACAAACATCAAACCCTAAAACAAATCCATAAATTTCAAACCCAAATTCGAGAAACTCGTAAACAAACCCAGAAATTTTAAACCCACCGATCTAATAGAGACCCACTGATCTGTGAGAGATTGGAGGTAAATACACTTTAAACCCAAATCCAAACCACCATCGATCTTAGCCCCTCCACTGTTACCAATCAGTCCATCAAGCCACTGCAACCCATACCAACATCAAATCCATCCAATGATCCACCCCCACCGACCACCGGACCAACCACCACTTCACAACCATTGATCCGAGAGAGAGCTTTAGAGATTTTTCCAAATCCATGATTTGAGAGAGAGACTTTAGAGCTTTAGAGCTTTAGAAAGATGAAAGAGAGAGGGAGATTTTGGTCTAAGAAAGAGATCTTTAGAGATTTTCGTTTGGGTAAGCAAACCCAGATCTATGATCTCTCTCTCTTCACCCAACATCCAACCCAATCGTGCTCCTCCTCACTCGAATTCGACCATAGATACTTCCCCACCGCAAGTCCAGCGTAGAACGGAATGTAAAATGTCGTAGCTAATTCTGGCTTCATAACCCAGCATTTGTGCTTCAAGAGCCAGTTGTGGAAAATGATTTCTGAAACAAACTGGTCCGTCTAGTACCACACAAAGGCGGGAGAGGAGGACGGCGTCATTTTGAGATGGGAGAGGGTGGGATTGGGAGAGGTAGAGCTGGTGGAGGTGGTGGATTGGGATGTGAGTGTGGTGGTAGAGAGAAAGTTTGAGGGAGTGGAGAGTGGTGGTGTTTGGGTCTAGGGTTAGGGATAGGGTTTTGTGGTTTGGGATTATGATGAACACCATGGTTGGTTGTGGTGTAATTGTTTGAATTTTGAGATTTAATTAATTTAATTTCCTTTTTAAACTATCTGTTTTTAATTTTTTTTATTTAGTTAAAATTAGTAAATAATTTTTTTAATTTATAAGCTGATGTGGCATTTTTAATAGTAAAATAAAATTTATTATTATTATTTTAATAGTTTCATCTGCCACCTAAGCAATTTCTGTTAGAGGGCTAACGAAAAGGACCAAAATGGAATGCATTAATTGATTTAGGGATTAAAAGTGGTAAAATTAAAATATATGGATTAAAATGGAAAAAAGCCAAAATGTAGGGACTAAAAGTGCATTTATGCCTAAAATAAAAGGGGTTAATAGTATGCCATTATGGTGTCTAGGTGACAATGGCATCAAAGAGTGAATGGTTAGATGCATTTCTGGCTTATGATTTTGACAAATCATACTTCAATAATGTTGATGCTAGTGATGATACTGATGATGATGACTGGTGGGGTTCAGAGTGTGATAGCGAAGATGAAGTAAAGTTTGACTTTGTGAATCCTTTGGTAGGTGAGATGTTCGCCTATATGCAGCGACATTATGATAAATAGCCCATGCATGATAGTATCCTCACGGGCCAAGGAAACATGGATGAACTTGACAGTAATCCTAATAAGTGCTTTGAGATGTTTTGCATGACACGCCCATATCTGTTACATTTAGTGGATGAGTTGGTCAGTCATGGATACGTAAAGGAAGGGCAGGGTGATATGGATGCCACGCAGGTGGCCGCCATGTTGTTATACATACTTGGCCACAATACTCGAATGAGGTGTGTTGCAGACAGATTCCAGCACTCAGCTAAGACAGTGTCCCGCCACTTCCGCAGGGTGTTACGGGCTCTTCATTCATATGCGAGACATCTCATTAAGCCAGGTCCAGATGTAGTTTGCCTCCCCAAACATCTACGAGTGAACAAGTACTACCCATGGTTCAAGGTAATATATATCACTTAATTATATTGTAAACGTATTCTATTTAACTAGGTACATACATCATCAGTACTTATGTCATGTGCTGAACTGTGTTAGGGCAATGGATGGCACCCATGTGAGTGTTCGGCCTCCTAAACATGCGACTTAAGCGTACAGGAGCTGAAAGGCTACCATAACCACCAATGTGTTGTGTGTGTGCAACATGGATATGTAGTTTATTTATGTTCATGCGGGGTGGGAAGGTAGTGTTAATGACTCACGGGTGTTGGAGGAAGCGATTGGTGACCCGAAGCATGGATTCCCATGGCCACCTACGGGTACTACAACTAATCTCAAAGGCTATCAATTTTTGCATGTTTTTGTTATAGTTATTGTAGCCAATTCTAAATAGCTTCATAAACATGTAGGAACATACTACTTGGTGGACTCAAGCCTGCCTATTGGCACAAGTTTCCTTCCACCTCACAAATCAACTAGGTACAATGCCCAGGAATTTCATTCTAGTAACGGAATCCAACAACCAAGAAAGAGTTGTTCAACTACTGACACTCTTCCTTGCAAATGGTTATTGAACAATTGTTTGGGGTGCTAAAGGCTTGTTTTCCCATCCTCAATTTAATGCCAAACTTCAAGCGCAGTAGGCAACGCCATGTGATTACTGCATGTTATCTACACAATTTTCTACACATTAATAACCGTTGTGATGAATTGTTTAACACATGGGACAATGTTGAATATGAAGGAAATCCTATTGTTCTGCCTGATAGTGGCAACAATGGAGCTTCCACCAGCACTGCAAACTAGAGGCATGTTGTGGAGATGTCGGAAGCATCAAAGAGACCTATGGCCCACTTTAGGGATGACATCACCGATGCTATGTGGGCTGATTATGTCGCTCGTAGGCATTGATTTCGCACATGAATTGTATTGTAAATGCTTACATTTTGATATTTATAGACTTGGTAGCATAGGGTAGGCGATTAGCATTTACTAGGTGCATGTTTAGCACATGTTATGTATTTTTTTTTATAACAGTATTGTGCTATTTTGGAACCACGAATGTATGATGCGCATAAGTTCGGTATTTAGTATTTATACCATTGTATTATGCACTATTATTGTAGGGTCAATGGTATTTGAAGTTTATGTCAAGTCCACATTTTGCCTACTTTTTACTTTGGTGATGATGGGTGATTTCATAATGGAATAGCATGATTTTATAAACTATGTGCAATGAACTGTAGAAGGATATTTGGGATTAAATTCTGCTTGCCCTATTTTTATTCATATCGATGCTTAAATACACTAACAACACAACTGAATCATAAACAATAGGAATGGCAAAAACTAAGAATGCTACCATTACAAAACAGCAATGTTATATATAAGGTTACAATAACTCTGTCATTCAACACATACGTTGCCAGGTCCAATACCTACACTAGAAGGCACTCCTAACACCTACAATACATTTCCATGTCCAACCACATAATAGAATTTCATTATGCAAACCACTAATCCAAATTCAAAATCATGGCAAACACATTTGCCGTAATCAAACCTACATTTTACCAAGTGAAAATATAAACAACACCACAAATGCCAACCATGACATAAGTAGAGCAATTTGATATTTACGTGCTCACGCATTGGCCATACAAAGGGAAACCCTTGCTTTTTCAGCACTACACTTTGCTACTCTTTCCCTGTGGAGTAGGTCTGCTATCATTGCACGGGCTTCCATCTCATTGTTTTTTTCCATAGCTGCCTTGGCCTCAAGCCTAGTAAATTTCGCAATGACACTCTCCACGCCTACATGGGATGCCATCCAACCACTTAAAGGACTTACAATGTTGGTCGCTGCCCTGCATATTAAACAAAGTTGGTAAGTACATGAGCTGAGGAGCATAGCAACTTTAACCATAAAGGAACGATGATAGTAAGCATAGCTGATACTTACAGGCTTCCAATGTCTACAGCCATAAAACTGTCTACCGAAATTATGGAGCTGCAAAGATGTCCACAACACACACTGATCCATGTCACACACATGCCCCCTATAGTTGGAATTATAGCTACTAGCACTTGCCTCCGACATTGTGGTGAAATGTCCAACCCTACAAGGCATATTCAATGTCATTCAACACATAGCTAACCATACTAAAAAATTTCATTAAGTTGTATGCAGTAAGAGATGACACTAGTGCAAATTGTATTGACTATTTTGGTCAATGAAATCTTGATCTACTTTTTCTTAGCTCAACTAATTATTTGAGAGCCTAAAAGACATTGAGTTTTTCTAATGTTGTAATTCATGATCTTAAGTGAAAGTTCAAAAACGTGTAAAAACACCTTTGAACGTTTAGACCCCCAAATAACAACTTAATCAATTCAAGCAATATGTCAAACAACTAGTGTACGGAAACTTAACATATGCTATCATACGAAATTGATTAAATACTATCTAAGCCATAACAAAATAAAATCCACAGCAGATAATTTAAAGGCAAAGATAAAGGAAGGAAGATGCAAACACAAAGACAACACGCGATGTGTTATCGAAGAGGAAACCGAAGTCCTCGGCGAAAAACCTCTCCGCCGCCCTCCAAGCGGTAATCAATCCACTAGAAAATATAGTTGGGATACAAGGACAGCAATAGACCCTCCAAGCCTAATCTACCCAGTGCACCTAAGCCCTCCAAGCTTCTTGCTCCAACGAGGTTGCGCCGAACCTTTTTCTTTTCTAGCTTTCCGGATTCCGCTACTAGACCGTAGCATCAACCAATGAAGATTGGTTCCTTCCTAACTGCTTCCCAGAAATCCAAACAACAGACTCACAATGATGATGATGGTGAGAACCTGGTTTGGTATAATGCCTCTCAAGGATTTGACAATGGAGAGGAAGAGAGTTGAGGAATTTGAAGAGATTCTAAGGTAGAGATTGTGGGTGAAACAATCTGGTTTTTCTTTAGGGTTTCTCTCTCAAAATTCTCTCTGGAAGCTCTCTTTCAATCGTGGGTAATAGGGGTATTTATACTGGAGTGGAGAGGAATGTGAAACGTCAGAATTCTACAAAACAGGGGTGGCTCGCGGCTTGACCTCGCGGCTTGACTAAGTCGCGAGATCCAGTCGCGAGATAACCGTATGGCCAGTTGTCCTGTTTTGTCCTGTAGTGCTCCAGCTAGCATGACTGTTCATCTTCCAGCATGCTTGGCACGTGTGGCAGCTTCTGGCGGCTTGCAGCCGCGAGTCACCCGCGAGTCCCAGCCGCGACACTCTGTTTTTCTTGCACCACTTGTTGAGCAAACTTCACTCATATCTCACTCACTACCCTTACATTCAAACCCACCTAAATACAGGGTTACTAAATGCTGAATTACAAGCAAATTTGGCACGGAATAAAGCCAATAAGATGGTTGAATAAATTCAACCTTACAATCTCCCCCTTTGGCTATTCCGTGATAAAACCCTAAAACAGACTCTAGACTTAACATGTGAGTAGGGAACAGTTGAACAAAACTCACTCACGCCTAACTCTAGAAGCTGTGAAGCACTTGAATCATATGAACATAATACTCCTGAAACACAACAATACACCATGATCATTGTAAGCAGAGAATTATAAAATGCATATGAAACAGGCAATAAGTGATCAAGCAAAGATGGAGTTATGAAACAAACCATGGCTTGATCAACCAAGTGAACACCACAAGGTAGTGATCATAGTGCTCATTCACACTTGGAATAAACACAAGGACATACAAGTTAACAAGCACAAGGCAAGACACTTGTATGTTCAACACTCAACCAATGCATAACACACAAGGTATATGCATCTAGGAACAATCCTACAAGGGCACAAGAGTGACAGTACATAAACCAAAATGCATACCATTTAGATTAAAGTACTGATTTCAACATAGCATAAAGGCTGCATTAAGCAAGGTACATACCATAAAGCCTACAAACTATGCATAAGACATAAACCCTAAAAGCTTACAAAAGCACATGGGTACAAACACATTATATTGAATAAAAACTTAAACAATATAAACTAAAAGTGCTTAAAATTTCTCCCCTTCAAAGTGATGAGAAGCTGTGATGCACTTGGAACATATATATACTTGTACCCTGAAACACTTGCACAAAACACATTAGACCCTCAAGGTAAAGCAAGTAATAAATGACAAGTATAATATAACAGGTATAGAAATGACAACAATGATCACATAGCAAAGCAAATGATCATCTGAACATGCATTCAATGAAGCATAATAACATAGGGATATATGCATGTCCAAAGCACAAACATGATGCAATGAGAACACCAAAGCATAACACAAAGCACCATAAAGCCAACAAGAAAACAAACAGAACAAGGTTTTCTAGTTAACACAATGTCTTCTCCCCCTTGGTATATGCATCTCCCCTATGGAAAATCTCTCCCCCTACAAATGTGCACGAGAAATGTGCATGAGAAATAGAATTTCTCCCCCTAAGGATGTGCACAAGAGTCATATAGAAATGACAAAACACTCTGAAACATTCTCTAGAGTATACTCTCCCCCTTTTTGTCAGGAATAGACAAAGGGTCAAGAAGAAACGAAGGCAAGAGATGAAGGTATGAACAATGCTAATGATGCATGAGGGGTGCAAGATGAATGAGAAAATGAAGCTCAAACCTAAGATAAAGTAACATGCTACAAAGTATAAGGTAAGCATGACATGCTAGGATGAAGAAATAAGGTAAAGACCAATGCATGACAAGGGTAATAAAAGTGTGTGCAAGAGGTGGCTAAGTGCAATGCATGACCAATGCATGAAAAATGCACATGTGGGGCAAAGTGTGCAAAATACACAACTAATGAACCAAACATGTTCCTAATGAGGAAACATGAGAAACCCCAAAGTTTGGTACTCATCGGAGTCCAAACAAGCGAGAAAATGTCTAAGAGGCATTTTATCAAACACCTAGCATGCACACTATGAACAAAAATGTGAAACAATGCATGAACATCATGAAATCCACCCTTAATACACGTTCTTTCTGCCACAAGGGGCCAACATCCAATGCATATCAACAAAAGAAACCAATCCCATGAAGAAAATTGACAAAAAAAATAAGTTTTCCCAACCCCTATGATGAAAATCCCAACCAAGAGCACAAAACTCTCCAAAACATAATCTAAGGATCAAAATCAATGAAAAGAGTTTATAATTACCTTAGAGATGTTAATGGATTGAAAAACCATTCAAATTGGTTGGGTTTTGATGTAAAAATATTGAAAGATGGGTTTTAGAGAGGATGGGAGAGGTTTAAAACAAGTTTCCCACGAAAAAGCTCTTTAAAAAGCTGATTCTGGGCGACTCGCGACTGGCGAGTCGCGAGACAAGTCGCGAGTGAGCCGCGAAACCTCTCTGTCTGAACTTGCGGCTTAGACTCGCGGCTTGAAAGCTGCCAAACCGAGTAGCCAAAACTGGCAGCTTGCTGGCAGCTCGCGCAAGTAGCCAAAATGAGTGGCCAAAAATTCTGATACTTGTTTTTCAAAACAGAACAAGTTTAAACATTGAAAAACAAAGTAAGCACTAAACATAAACACAAAAAAAATGATAAAAATCACTTCCAAAAACATATAAGATGATCAAAAATCTTTTTGGATTAATCCATAAAAGATTGAGCACACACACATCACATTTAGACAAGTACAATCTAACAAATGAATAAGACATTCATTGAACATTAGGCATGTGTGTTGTGTGTGTGTATCAAATGTGGAATAGTCCTTAGTCTAGAGTGAAGCTTCAATGATCAATTCAATCAAGTCATACACAACTAGTGCTAAGTCAAGTGGTCTATCTCAATTATAGAAATGAGCATATATGACCTCCCACAAGAAAATGATTACATATAATGAAGTTTTTCATTTGGCTTCTTTACAATTCATAACATTTGATCATTTTGAATCAAAACATCTCATTTTGAGATCGATGCCTGAAATTTGTGATATTTCAATTTGATGAACAAGCCTTTGGCTTTTTGGGCATCATACAATTTCATTTAAGTCGCTTTCCCTTTTTCCTAGTCGAATACTAGTATATGTGACGGCTTTTGCAGCTCATTATCTCTTTTCATTTTGAGATTTACATTTATTGAGCTCTTTAAGCAATAAAAATAAAAGAGTGGGAAGAGATATAAGCACAAGTCTACGCATGTATCAAAACCAACATGACTATTGACAAATCATTCATGACAAGCTTGAAGATCGATTTACAACAATCACACAAAGATGTCAAGATTTTTCCCACAAAGATATAAGTGCAAAAATAACAAGCTAAGCTCGTAAATGCACAAAGTCATTTGTACAAAAGTACAAGGCCAAACTCACATGTGATATGTGCTCAAACAAATATGATCAAACTTTTTGAATTTTTTACTTTTTATGTGGTTTTGGATTTTTACTCACACAAAACAGAAACATAAAAGTAAGATCAAGAACAAAACAATGCATACAAATAAATGCAAGATGCATAAAATGCATGATGATATGACATTTAATGCATGAAGGGTCCTACAAAGATCGAAAGAATTAGATCAAGGACCAAAAAGAGCACAAGCTCAATTATAGGAACCCTTCCTCATCCAAACGGAATGATTGTTTGGAATGAGTGTCTCATTGGAAGTGAGATGAGGGTTGGAAGAATGAGAACCGGAGATGCACATAGTCAAAGAGTTAAGAGCATTAAACATTTTCTTTAACAACATGCTATTTTCACTCAAAACCAGTTTACTTTTTTTAGCACAACTTCCAAAAAGTTCAAGTTTCTCTTTTCTTTTGATTTTTTTAAGAACTTGAAACTTAGAGCAATGAGGTCTTAGATGACCAAAGGCACCACAATGGTGACAAACAATGTGTTTAGGTCCACTAGGCTTTTTGGGAATGGATCTAGCAACATGGTTTTGTTCCCTCTTCAACTTATGACATTGAGGTCTTATATGACCAATCACACCACAATGGTGGCAAGTTGGAACAAACTTAGATCCATCCAAATCCCTAGATTGGGACCTAAACAGAGGCTTAGGCTTAAGAGCCTTTCTCTCCACTTTTTGATTTCTTTTGTGTGGAGGAATGTACACCGATTTGTCCTTTGAGGTAGAACACATAATAGGCACAAAATCGGGTACCACAACATGATTGCAACATATATTTTCTTCCATTTTAGCTATAGGTTCAGCAATCAAACACTTGGCATGCATCTTAAGAGATTCATTTTCAGATTTAAGATCATCAACAAGTTTGTTAGACAAAACAAGTTTAGCATCCAAGTCCATATTCAAACATTCAAACTCTTTCAGTTTTTCAAGAGAAATTTCAGCAAGTTTTTTATATTTCTCAACCAATTTGTTGGATTCATTGAGCTTAGCAATCAAATCATCCTTTTCACAAAACAACTTGCTTAAATTCTTTTGAAACTTCTTAGTATTTTTCTTCAAGAGTTTGTCAACAACACCCATAGATTCAAATAACATGTCATCACACTTATGAGGATTAACACTCATAGAGGCATTTTCACAAACACGTGGCATGTTACATTCATCACCAACCAAATCATGCAAAGAGTCATACAAAGCACAATCCATGGCAAATAAACACAAGGGGTCAAGGATCACACTTAGGTATTTAAACCACAACAAGTGTACCCACTCTGATACCAATTGAAAGTTCAAAAACGTGTACAAAAACACCTTTGAACGTTTAGACCCCCAAATAACAACTTAATCAATTCAAGCAATATGTCAAACAACTAGTGTGCGGAAACTTAACATATGCTATCAAACGAAATTGATTAAATACTATCTAAGCCATAACAGATTAATATCCACAGCAGATAAATATAAAGGCAAAGATAGAGAGGAAGGAAGATGCAAACACAAAGACAACACGCGATGTGTTATCGAAGAGGAAACCGAAGCCCTCGGCAAAAAACCTCTCCGCCGCCCTCCAAGTGGTAATCAATCCACTAGAAAATATAGTTGGGATACAAGGACAGCAATAGACCCTCCAAGCCTAATCTACCCAGTGCACCTAAGCCCTCCAAGCTTCTTGCTCCAACGAGGTTACGCCGAACCTTTTTCTTTTCTAGCTTACGTGATACTAACAACCGTAGCATAACCAATGAAGATTAGTTCCTTCCTAAACTGCGACCCAGAAATCGAAAACGCAAGTCTCACAATGATGATGATGGTGAGAACCTGGTTTGGTATAATGCCTCTCAGATTTGACATGGAGAGGAAGAGAGTTGAGGAATTTGAAAGAGTCTCTAAGGTATCAGAAATTGTGTGTGAATCAATCTAGTTTTTCTTTAGGGTTTCTCTCTCAAAATTCTCTCTGGAAGCTCTCTTTCAATCGTGGGTAATAGGGGTATTTATACTGGAGTGGAGAGGAATGTGAAACGTCAGGTTTTTACAAAACAGGGGTGGCTCGCGGCTTGACCTCGCGGCTTGACTAAGTCGCGAGATCCAGTCGCGAGATAACCGTATGGCCAGTTGTCCTGTTTTGTCCTGTAGTGCTCCAGCTAGCATGACTGTTCATCTTCCAGCATGCTTGGCACGTGTGCAGCTTCTGGCGGCTTGCAGCCGCAAGTCACTCGCGAGTCCCAGCCGCGACACTCTGTTTTCTTGCACACTCTTGAGCAAACTTCACTCTATCTCACTCACTACCCTTACATCAAACCCACCTAAATACAGGGTTACTAAATGCTGAATTACAAGCAAATTTGGCATAGAATAAAGCCAATAAGATGGTTGAATAAATTCAACCTTACAGTAAGACTAACTGTACCTCTTGATGAAAATTGCTAATAATGCTATTCTAGGCTTCCAAATAATAGGAATAAATAAATGAAGGCAGTTGGTCTGAGTTAGAGGCAATCAGAAAAAAGTACGATAAATACAAAGGAGGTTCAAATAGGTAACAATCAAGACTTATATTGGATACAATGTGATCACATATCAGCGACAAAAAAAAAAGTATCAATATGATAGACATGAAATGTGCCTTAATTGTTCCTACTAGAACCATAGTAAGAATACTAGAAACTTCTGCAACATTGATAAAGAGAAAACAAGAATCATGAGAGCACTTATGCTATCCACCATTAGCGGCATTCTTCAATGGTACATGTTAGTTCATTCAAACTTTCTGGTTTAGTAGTAGAAGAAGTTTTGCTAGAAAGGGATCTTCTTACAACATAGGCTGGTTGTTTAGGAGTTGGGAGAGTTGCAGCTTCACTACCAAGCATGAAAACTACATTCGACATTGTGGGACGATCACTTGGGTCCTCTTGTACACATAAAAGCCCAATGTTAACACACCTCAAAAATTCATCTGCGTTACAAGTTTCATGTATTGTTTGGTCCATTAAATCTACAGCCTTGCCTTCTCTCCACAATTTCCATGCCTAGGACAATTTGAAAATTGAATTGGCAATAAGTAGAGTGCAGGAAAAATTAAAAATAACTATATGTACTTAATACAACATACGTTTTCTTTGGTTTACTAATACAACATACTTACATAACCTAAAAGACTCAAACCATGCTCTGATTGGTGAAATCCTGTGTTCCTTTTTCCACTGATAACCTCAAGTACAACTACTCCAAAGCTGAAGGCATCAGACTTGATTGAGAAAAACCCATCCAATGCGTATTCTGGAGACATGTAACCGCTGCACAACAAAAATTGTTTAAATTTTCAGTGAATTAGGGAGCATAGATGGGAGAACTGACAAATTTAATTCAAAGTCTAAACAAAGAGCTTTCATAATCAACCATCTGCATCAAACTTACTAAGTTCCAACTACTCTAGTTGTGGTTGCCTCAGTTTGTTTGCCTCCATATATCCTTGCCAAGCCAAAGTCTGAAATCTTGGGATTCATCTCCTCATCCAGTAGAACATTGCTTGTTTTCAAATCTCTATGAATAATCCTCAACCTAGAATCTTGGTGAAGATAGAGCAGCCCTCGAGCAATTCCCAAAATAATTTCAAAGCGTATCTTCCAGTTCAGTAACACACATAGCGTCCGATCTTTCATGCCATTTTCCATTTTAGAACATTTTTAAGTAATCATATTAAGCAACAATATAATATGCAGTACAAATATTTAAACTTCAGGTTTAGAGCCTAACCAAATAAAAAGGAGTCTAAGCTTTTGTTTGGCATGTATTCATATAGTAAAAGTTTTTCATCTCCTTCGATGCAATAGCCCAAAAGTCTAACAAGATTCCGATGTTGAAGTTTAGCAATTAAAACAACCTCATTCTTAAATTCCTCCAAGCCTTGTCCTGAACCACTTGAGAGCCTCTTTATAGCAATTTCTTGTCCACCTGGAAAGGAACCCTGAGAGAAAACTCCCATAAGCACTATCCATCATTAATCAGAAACTAATGTTTAAAATTAACTATAATGAATACCAAAAAGGTTAAATTACCTTGTAAACAGGCCCAAACCCCCCTTGTCCAAGCTTTTTTGCATCTGAAAAATAATCCGTAGCGGCTAGTATGCTTTTCAAATCGAAAGAGGGTACATCTATGCCTTTTTTATCATCTTCTCTAAATTGGCCCGAGTCTATCAAATCTTTGACTTGTCGCTCACTGTCATATAGGCGAAATGCTGCATTTGCCTGATTTCTTTCCCTGTTAACTGATTCTAAAAGATTAAATTGAAATTTCAGTCTCTTGCTAACTGTATGGAAGAAAAAAAAATATTTTCATTTTGACACAAGAAATCAGGAATATATGGTTGTTTTCACACTGGTTACCTTGTCCTTTGGCCACTTTTTTTTCTTGTAAAATAATAAAAGTAACAGCATGCAATAACCATCAAAGTTGCAATAATCATCAGGATAATTGGATCAAATTGCTTCTTCTTGTAGGAAGATCCTTCAGACTTTGTGTGATCATCTTCAAAAAATGAATAGAACAATGAGTAATAAGTTGACAACATTATGTATATAAATATAGGTACTAAGTTACATTTCCAAAATAAAAATTAAAAAATAAAATCAGGTTTAGTTTGTTTTTAAGTCACAGGAGTAAATGTTATATTGTTCTATGATTCTGTTTTATGTGTCCAAAACAAACAAAGTATGTGAAAGGTGTAAGTGCTTGTTAGCTGGATCCTAAATGATGGTGATGCCAAAAGGGGTTTTGGTAATCCAATGAGTGTTGAACATTTCGAGCCAGTGGATCAAAACATATATGAAAATCGATGGAAAAAGTACGCTTGCCATGAAGTTCTGGCTGGCTTGACCTTTTGTTGTAGCAGAGGATACATGAATGAACAACAACAACAACAACAAATAAACTCAAAACCCAAAGGTCAAGAGATGATTCAATATAGGTCTGTGTTAATATATATCAGATTTTTTTTTTTTTTTTAAGGAAAAATGAACAAGTGGGTGCCTAAAATTCAAAATTCCCTTCTGAAATGAACTGTCACTATGTGCCACAACCACCATAATATGGCAAGGAATTGTGTTATTCTAAACTGAAATTACGTTTCAGTATTAGAACAAAACACTTGGCCAATCATGTTGCATATGGAATTGGGTGCATAGAATTCCCAATTTTGCCGGGCTAGAAGAGGAGATTGGAAAGTAGCCTTACCCCTTCTTCTTCTTATTATTATTATTATTTTTAAAGAGACTGATTTCCAAATTCAAACCCAGGAAATAAATATCACGTCACTTTTGTTGGTGGAAAACACTTGCCATCACACCAAGGCCCGACTGAGCTAGTGCTGTGCTAGAAAAATTTTAGCCATTAAAGACTGGAATTGATCAATCAACCCCCAGTCCCCACATCCTGCAAATCTGCTATAGTGCTATATAGATTCCATTATAAACAAGAAGAAGCAAAAATTAAGTACCTATGACAGAAAGACCCACACGGACATAGAGTTCTCGGGCGTCACTGCCTCCATCGTTTGACTCCTGGATATTGTTGACATCCTCTGACCAAATCCAGCAGGTGGCCGTATTAGCCTTTGTACGGCTCATTTCTGTACTTTGAAATGAATAAGCCAGGCAGCGACAATCGCTAAGGCATTCCACTCTGCATTCATGTGCACTCTGCTTATAAATTCCATTGCCACCTTCGGTTCCCACTCCAGTTATATTCAACATCGTGAAATTATCACCCTTGTGACATATGGAGTAGTTTCTAGTGCACCCCTCTGAATAAAACCCAGAATTCCAATGATTTAGTGCCTTAGGCTGAAACCCATCTAAACAGTTGCACATTGGACTTTTCTCAATATTGCAGCTGCCAAAGGAACCACAAGCATTAAGCACGCTGCAATTATCTCTTGGTTCCATACGGGTCAAACTCCATGAGGCAGGGGCTGTATCGTTATCCAACTTATAAAGCTTTATATGACCATCAAGATCCATTACCAGTCTCATACGGTAATAATCAAACCGTCCAGGGGTAGTACTTGTAAGAGTCTTATTCTTAATCGTAAAATTCGATTTTCCAGTACCCGGTGCAGAGTTAGAGAGCAAGTTGGATATTGCTGTAAAAATAAGATTGTTGTCAGAGTTAAATAACTCTCCTGATAATCCACTTTTCCAGTATGGAATTGCTCTATTCTCAATTTTGTACTGGTTTCCTCGATCTTGGTCTTGCCGGAAAGTGTAGCTCCCAGGCGCAGGGTCAACTTGACTTTTCCACGAAGTTAAAGTCATCTCTGCATTCATCTTCATTCCAGGAAGAAATGTATCAGTTGGATTCTCAAAGCTTTGCCAGAGAATTGTTTCTGAGCCAGCTTGACCTTCGATAAGAACCAAGTTCCCAGAATCCAAGAGCTTCACTGTCCTATTAAAAGAAGTTGATCCGCCGATCTTAGCCGACCATAACATTTTAGTATTGTCTAGTACCTGTAGGTCGCCATTCTCTGAAATAGTAAAAGCCCCAGTGGTTTTGGACGGTACTGGCTCAATACGGTTGGCAACCCATACAACTACCATTGGACTTGACTTGTAATACCATATCCCTACATATCTTCCATGCTTAGAGCTTCCACTGGGGGTGAAAAAACCAAGCTCAAATCTTTTTCCGGCTGATACAAGAGATTCTCCCTGGCTGTCATTAATTGGGTTGCGAAATGTTAAGGTATCTCTAGCAGAGCAAAATGAACATGAAGATAGAAACAAGAATGTGTATATGGTACAGAATGAAATATGATTTGCAGGCCATGTGAAGGCCATTGTTATTCTGGTTTTGCTGCTTGTGGATTCTGTTATGAGAGAATGGGGTAAGTTGTGCGCACCGTTGTGGACACGTAGTTCACTTTTGTGATGGCCACGAGGTCTTCTGCTACAATCCAAGTCTTCTAGCTAAAAATGATTAAATCTTGTTTCCTTTTCACTGAATAGTCTACGCGCTAAAAGTTGACTTAGGCTTAGTTTGGATTGGGCTGAAAACCAGCGCGTCAGCGTCTGCGTTTTTCCCTTCTTTTTTTTATTTATTTTTTTCTCACGTTTTTTGAGACTTGCAGTTACTGTTTATGCACTCTTCAATAAACAGCAACCGTAAAGTTTGACTTTTCTAATTTTTTTAAGCCAATCAGTGCACATTGTGTACTGTTCACGGATCTACAAATTTCAATTTTCAGTAACTTTTTCATTAAAAATGAGTCCCACGGTACTATTCACACATTTAAAAATTATTTTGCTATAATGTTTTTCAGTTTTCAGTTTCAGTTTTCAATTTTCAGCTGTATCCAAACGGGCTGGTCTGGAAATTACAATGTAAGTTTCGGTTTGCAACTTTGCATAAGGCAGGTGAAACAGGATAGGTTTTTTCTATGAATTTCTTGGAAATAAGGAAACCTTGCTTTTAGTAATTGACATACATGATGCTGAATTGTAGCCCACTTCAATTCATTCAATTGAGAGTGTAAAAATCAACAGGAGATAGATGATGTGATAATCACACTCCACCTTGAGAATCACATGTAGCGCACAATTTTGTAGATATATTAGCCTATGGCAACTATCTACTTATATGACAAAGTGATAAATCATAAATCCCTTCTTTTCTTCTTTTTTTTTTTTTTTTTTTTTTTTACTAGGTGTTAGGGTTTAGAGTGAGAACTTCCATAACAATGCAATAATGATCAAGTTTGTGATGTGTTGATCAATGACCAAGATCACAATGTGAAGATGCAACTCAAAAAAGATATTTTATTAGGATTTCAACAGCCTTAATTGATCAAATAAGAAGTTTTGATAGACTTTCAATCTCTTCTCAATTGGTCAAAATATGATTTTTGATAGCTATTTGGTTGTGAATTGATTAATCGAAAATCATGAAAACAAAATCTAACATGTTATAAATAAAGGCAGTTTACCTTGGTTTTCGTACCCTACTTTTATAACATCTAATAGGCTTATTATAAACTCAACTTCACAATGATTAGAGGGGTTGTAGCCATGCACCATACACAGAGACGACCCAAACCAAACCTAATTTGTTCAACCTGAACGTTTAAAAAATCATTATTCGCTACAAAGTTGCTACCATAAGTTTATCAAACCAATACATAACACTAATAATTTAAACATTCAAAGGTCATTGGACTGGAGTCGGTCTGAAATTCTAGTAGTGAACATAGACGGGCTATTCTTGAAAGGGTTAATGTACAAAGAGTTCAAACATTCTGAAATTGTTATAGGTCGACAAAAGAGTGTAGTTTCCAGGGTAAAGTAAGTTTAACTAGATCTTCTTAGTTGAGCTAGGTTACCCTCAAGAGTGCTTTCTCCTTTGGTGTTCTTTTAATTAGTTTTTCATTTTATTACCAAATTTGAATTTTTATTGTCTCTTGATTTACTCTTTAGAATTGGTACTTGTTGTGGTTACGATTAAATTAACTTCTTTTTTTGCTAAATACAATTAAATTAACATAATTGTAATCATTAATTATATGGGCATAATTGTTAAATAGTTAATTAATTGACTAAAATACACTCTCTTTTTTTTTGGATACGGACTAAAGCACACTTTTAATCCTTAATGTTTGGGATTGTTTTCCATTTGGCTTTTATGTTTTAAACTTTTCATGTTGGCCTTTCACATTTTATTCATTTTCATATCTCTGTCAACCACTCCTAATATTAATACCATTAAGTGCCACATAAGTGGCGTCTATTATTAAGTCACACTAGGTGCATGCCATAGAAGTTAGTAAGGGAAAATACCTAACCCTTATTCGAAAGTGAATGCCACAAAGAGCAAGAAAACAAAACAAAACTCTTTTGTCTAGGAATGGAACATGGCACGGCCAGCACAGGATAGTGGTGATGGCTGGGCAGCCAACAGACCAGTTGGTGGTCTGGGAAGGACACCCACACAAGGCCAAAAGTAATTGAAGGGTAAAACAGTAAAACTCATCATGGCAAGCTGTATAAAAAGGCCTTAGCTATGCACAGTGAACAGGGGAAGGAAGTAAGCAAGAGGAGGAAAAAGTACAATGAGAGGCAAGCAGAGAGCCAAGAAAAACAAGTGATAAAAAAATAGCAAGAAAGAAAACAACGGAAAATGAGGAAGAAAAGAGGGAATAGAGGAATAAGAAATAAAACGGGGAGTATGGAAAAATAGAGAGGACAAAAAGTGAAGGGAGGAAGCAAGAGTGTGATGAGGGCATGCACCAATAGGCTACTCCCTTCTCTCCCTCTTAACAGCCTACTCTCTAGCAAGATTAAAAGATTTGAGGATAAGCCATTTAGGCCCATTTTTTCAAAGTGTGCGATTTCCATGACAGGATTTCCTTGTGAGTTTGTCCACATTGGAGATTGGTTCACTTCTTAAGCAACAACACTAACCCCCCCCCCCCCAACTTTTTCCCTTCCTTTCCTATTGTTTGATTAAGCATTGACATTATTCCTTTTTTTTTTAATTGTCGCTAACTTATTTCTGTTGTACTCACATTGCTATATTTTTCTTATTGAGAAAGTAGTTTAAATATTATCTTTGGTTAGCAGTAAATATGTCTTTCTTATCATGTTATACTATGTGCCTCCTGCTATAACATTTTTTATGACAGCATCCTCTGCCGTGGGCATGTGACCAAGATCTTAGCAAAGGGGTCCTAGCTTGCGAACAAGCTGGCTTAAGGTGAGTTTCAATCAAGCCAGTTTCGACTCTCCTATCCCAGAACTATTGAGCTAGAGTGTGGCAGGAATCATTCTAGCCCAGAAGTACAGAAAGGCCTACCGCAAACATTGTTGATTTCTTTGTCTATTTAATCTTAAGCTCCTTCTCAAATTTCTATTTCTTTTAATCTCAGATCATATATCTTAAGTATTAAACTAGAATGTAACTAGTGTTTACGCATAAATACTTTTAACAGTAATAGTGATAAAATGATTATTTTGACTTTCATATTGAATATTATAAATAGGTCACTTGGCACCAATTTTTTTTAATAAAAAAAAATGCACACTTTACATAAAATTAGATTACAATTCAAAGCTAATATGGATTATATTTAGATTTTGTATTATTGTTGCTACATTAGACAAAAGAGAAAAAGTTGAGAAGAAATTATCAAATAAATATGAACCACTATTTATACCCAAATGATTATGATCCTTTAACAGACACCTTTTCATTCAATAGGCACATTTTCAGTTAATAGACACATTTTCATTCAATAGGCAACTTTTCACTTAGTAGGCACATTTTTGGTCAGTAAGCACATTTTCGTTCAACAAGTACATTTTCGGTCAATAGACACATATTTGTTCAACAAGCACATTTTCAGTTAGTAAACACATTTTCATTCAATAAACACATTTTGGTATATCCAATTTGAATGATTATGACCTTTCAGTAGGCACCTTTTGGTATATATATTACAACATATTTTGTATATACCTATATATACAATACAAACTAAACTAAAGATGCAACATTATGATTTTTATTCATTCCCACAAAAAAAACTAATAAATAAAAAAATTTGTTTTTTTTTTCCCTAAAACTTATCTAGTAACTATTCACTTGCATTGCATGAGTTAGAGGATGTTTGGATGCAAAAATTTCATCACTCAATTTTGGTCACTCAATTTCCATCACTCATCACTCATCACTCATCACTTAATGTTTCACACCCGTTTCGCACCATCACTCACTTTCCATCACTCAATATTTTTCACACTATTTGTGTGCCCCATACCTATCACTCCGTGCAACTTTTTTTTTTCCCAGTACCTAGAAACCCGAACCTAGTGAAAGAAGAAAGGGAAAAAAAAGTTCAGATAACCCGCAAGGAAAAAAGAAGAAGAAAGAAACCCAAGAGGAGAAGACCGAACCCAGGAGAAGAAAGGAAAAAAAAAGTTCAATAGTTGCGGCTGAGTTGTGACTAGTGGGCCCCTCATGTGTGTATAATTACAAAAATGTCATTTAGTTATGAGTTATGGAAACTGAAAACAGCTAAAATGTGTTTTCAGTTTCTATAACTCATAACTTAAAAATCAGAGAATTGAATGATGGAAACAGAGTTATGGAAATAGATTTATCGTGTAGCCAAACGAATATTGAGCTATGGGTCTCACCATTTTTGAATTATGAGTTATGGAAACAGAGAATTGAGATATGGAAACAAGCCATTCAAACAGCCTCTTAGCGACTTATATACTATAAAACCAAAGTCTCTAACGTAGGTTTGCCTCTTTCTTTTTTTAACTTTCTTAAAGCTTGCAACATATGTTACTTTCTTAGTGTTTTTTTTTTCCTTTTTTTATATATAACATTATGTTTTTAGAGCTTGCCATATAGGATTCGGAGCTCTCACATTTTCCAAGTTTGCACTATTTATATATATATATATATATATAAACCATTTCTTACTATTTCTCCACTTGATACTTCTTCTAATAATAATAAAAACACTCTCCTACCAATCTCCTTTTCCTTCCCCAAAATAACCGGATCATGACTAATTTCTTATTATGCATGCTAAGAGCATCCGCACTAGATGTGCTAAATGTACCAAATGCCAAATATTTGGTACATTTGGCACACCAAACATCAAAAACCCCTTTTTATCAGATGTTCCAAATCTTATAAAATTTGCTACATGCTATAGTATCCTCACAAATTTGCCATGGTACGAACATATGTGGCATATGCTTTTATTATTATTTTTATTCCTCTTTCTCTCTCATCTCTCCATCAGTCTCACCCTCAAACCTCAATCCTCTCCTCTCAAACCCCAACCCTCACTGCTCTTCTACGCCGACATTGACGCTGATGATCACTTCCACACCGATCTCTCTCTAGTAATGGTTTTTTTTTTTTTTTTTTTTTTTGCTGTGGTTTGATGGGTGGGTTGGGCAATGGGTGGGTTTAGACGATGATGTGTGGGTTTAGATTGTGTTGGCTGGGTTCGATTTCGATGGAGGTGGGTGGGTTCAGATGGGCTAGGCTATGAGTTCCGATGGATGGGTCAGCGGTGGGTGGGTATGGGTCTGTTGTGTTGGTTGTTGAAGCTTTTGTGGTTGGGAGTAATGTCAGTGTCGATGATGGGGGTGACAAGGTTGGAGTTTGGGTTGACAGCAATGACGACGATGATGATGACGGCGATGAAGATGGTGGGTTTGGAGTCTGGGTTGACTTGGATTATGAAGGTTTGGGGTTTGGAAGTGGGTGTGGGTGAAGGTGTGGAGGTGGTGGGTTTGTTAGGATTTGTGGTTGAGGTGGTGATGGTGGTGGGGCTTCCGATTTGGTGTTGATGGGCTATGGGTTTGTTTTGAATTGTGTTTTGGGTTGTGGATGAAGATGGTGGTTGTGTGGTGGTGGCTGTTGATTGTGTTTGATGAGTTGTAAATATTATTTTAATGTGTAGTAAATATTATTTTAATGTATAGAATTGAATGATAAAACATCTGATAAATGGAATGTTGTAAAATGATGTGGTAAAATAATAAAGTAGGCCTTTAATGTGGCAAAATGACATAAATTATGCCACAGCTGCTGTGGATGCTCTAATAGAGCAAAGATTAGTGTCCTCAGTCCTTACCTCCACATGACTAATTTCTCTTTCACTATTATTTTTTTGCTTTCTCTTGTACTGACTCTTAGTTTTATGAGCCCAAGCATGTGATAGCATTGAAAATAAGGGTGGGAGTTGAAAGTGTTAGACCACATTTCATTTCAATTTTGAGCCCCTCCACTCCACCATTTAATTTGTGTGTCATATTTCTCTCTCTTCTTCTTTTTTGTCAACATGTTCATCTTTTTCCTCTTCTTTTTCTTTTTTCATTTCTTTTAGGTTCATATTATAATTATAATATTCTAGAAAATGTAGTTGTTATTATTATTATTGGATAGAGATTTGGGTTTGGTGTTGATATATTAGTTGTTGAAACATCTTAAAAAATTATATAAATTATGACTAATAATATAAAGAAATATATATATATATATATATATATTAAATTAGACTATTTTAGTTGATTTTTCTATTTATACTAATTAAATATATATTTTTTAAGACTTTCTCTCTTTGTGAATTCAAATCCATTACTTGAGTTTGTCTCGGGTTTTTAAGGTTGTTTAGCATTGTCAACAACATTGTATAAGTGATAATTTAAATTTTTCACTCATTGTTGGATTTTTTTTTAATTAATAAATTTCTCGTGTATCACACCAGTTAGCAACTAGTTGCAAAAATATATTACTGACCATGATATTGAGGTGGTCATGTACTTAGGTTTTTTTTTTTTAATAAGAAAAAATTGGTGTGTCGAATGTAATAGACTTAATATATACAATGTACATTGTGCACTGTGCACAGTGCACTCTAAGAGCATCAGCATTGGACAATGCTAAACCCAAATGTAAGGGAAATTTGGTATTTCAAACCCCAAAATCCTCTCCATCTGGAAATGCTAGTGCCAAGTATTGCAAATTTTTTTGCAATAGTGCTACAGTACAATTCTACATTTAGAATTATATTGTAGCACAATTCTAAAACCAAAAAAATATATTTTATTCGGTCTTCTCTATCTGACTCACTTCTCTATTTTCTCTCCATCTCCCTCTTCTCTGTCTATTGGCGTGGTGGCTTTGCTGCCATGGTTGATGGATTTCTAGATCAACAACAACAAGATCGGTGGTGGTTTTTTTGTGGGTTTTTCTTGGTGGTTGCTGGCCGGTGTTGTGGTGGGTTTGCTTGGTGGTGGCTGGGTTTTTTTCTTGGTGGGTTGTTCGTGGCTGGCTAATGGTTGTTCGTGGGTTTGCTTGTTCATGGGTTCGTGGGTTTGTTCGTGGCTGATGGTTGTTCCCGGTGTTGTGGTGGGTTTGCTTGGTTGATGGTTGTTCGTCATGGGTTTTTTTGGTGCCATGGCTGGGTTTTTCTGATTGATGCTGATGGGTTTGTTGGGTTGATGGGTTTGGATTGGTGATGGGTTTGATCGATGCTGTGGTTGTTGATGGGTTGATGGGTTGATGGGTGTTCGTGGTGGTGGTGGTAGCAGGTGGTGATTTGGGTTTTTGTTTTTATTTGGGTTTTGGGATATATTATTTTAATAAATAGAATAGGAAAATAAAAGTTTGGGATGCTGGAGTTATTGTAAAATGGTACAGTATAATGATAAAGTAGCTTTTTAAGATGGTAAAATAGAGTAGAATAGAATTCCAGGATGCTAATGCTCTAATAGAACAAAAATACAAATGATAGTGTTAAATAAATAAACTACTATAGAACCCCCTTTTGTTTTTCACTAGTAAGTTGCCCGTGCAATGTACGTATAATTTTGTGATATTTTATGTAAAACAATTTTGAATAATGTTGTACATAAATTATAAAGAAAAAGTAAACTAAATTGGAGTAAAGAAACATATACATTTTGAGATATTAAAAATTGGTTTAGTAGCTTCACTGCATATTTTTAGCCTTCTTAAGGTAAGTTTATTATTTTTTTAAATCATGAAACCAAAAATAAATGCAAAAGAGTAACATGACCATGAAAATAAACTATTTTGTGTTGTGTTCACATATTTCATACTATGAAATAAAAGTACACCCAACTCTCTGAGTATCTTCCACTCATCGATAGTACAACATTAAGACATTGCGTGGGCAAGTGTGTGTGCATGTGTCTTATAGATGATTTAAAATTAAACCATGGTAGAATATGACTTTACATTGCACACCAAATATTCTCTCTACTTATATATCCAAAACAAAAACTAACTAACCAAATTACAGATACCTAAATCATGTTTAAGCCCCTAATTTAAAAGGAAAAAAAGATTACCTGTAGGGGTTTCGGCGTCTTGATGGTGATGGGAGGCTAGTATAACGGAGGTGGTGACCCCTCAGATCCCTCTTTCTCTCTCTTTCAAATGTTTTATTAGTCTTAGGTCTTTTATTTTGGTAATATATAGTGAAATAGTGCCTTTTATTTAATAATCCATAACATTTTTGTGTCTCTCTATCTCTCTCTAGAGTCGTATCTCGTTAGTTACTACTATTAGTCCTTACTATTTATAAAATAAAAAATAAATAAATAAATAAAAACAGTGATTATGCTAAAAGACATGAAGAATAGTGAAAGGTGTGGTATAAGCTTAGGCAATTAATGAGATATTAATGAGATAACAGTAAAATAAGATAATGTGAACTTTTGGATAACAATTAAAAAAAAAAATTAATGAAAGAGGTAAAAAAAGGCTAAATGCAAAATTAGAGTGTCACTTAACAAAACCTCATGCACTCTCGCATAAGGTCTCTAAGAGAGAGACATTTTGTAATAACTTTTATTCTACAATATTCCAACAATTTTTTTTTTACTCATTCCTTGAATTGAATAATTGTAATGGTTATGTGTGTACAATTTATAATTGTTGTTTCACTGCATATTTATAGCCTTATCAAGGTAAGATTATTATCTTTTTCTTTTTTTTTGAATCATGAAACCAAAAATAAATGCAAAAGAGTAACAGGACAATGAAAATCAAATAATTTGTGTTGTGTTCTCACATATTTAATAGTATGAAATAAAAGTATGTCCAACTCTCTAATTGTTTTCCACTCATTGATAGTGCGACATTAAAACATGTTGTGGGTAAGTGTGTATGCATGTGTCTTATAGATGATTTAAAACCATGGTAGAATATGGCTTTACATTGTGTACCAAATATTCTTTCTACTTATATACCCAAAACAAAAACTATCCAACCAAATTACCCAAACCTAAATCATATTTAATCCCCTAATTAAAAAGAAAAAAAAATACCCATAGGGGTTTCAACGTCTTAATAGTGGTGACAGGCCAATATGACGAAGGTGACAGCCCCTCAAATTTCTCAGTCTCAGGTCTTTTATAGTGAAACAATGTGTTTTGATTTTGTAGTGAAACAATGCGTTTTATTTAACAATCCACAATATTTTTGTATCTCTTTATCTCTAACCCTTAATTATTATTATTATTTTTTAAAAATATTAAAATGGTGGCTATGCTAGAAGACATGAAAAAGAGAGAAATGTGTGATGTAAGTTTAGGCAATTAATGAGAGACTAATAAGATAATAGTAAAATAAGTTAATGTAAACTAAAAAAAAAACTTAATGAAAGAGGTAAAAAAATACTAAATGCAAAATTAAAGCGTCACTTGGCAAGACATTATGCACTCCCGCATGAGATCTTTGCTTATAAATATATATATTGATGATTATTCATTTATAACTCCTAATCACTAATCAACATGAGTCTTAAAAAACTTTGTGATAGGACTTTATCATACATACAAAATAAGCATAGTTTTTTTTTTTTAAAATCTTTATTTAAAAATAAATAAAATAAAATAAAAAAAGGATATTGCTATTGTGTTCATCCTTACAAGAATTTAAGCATAGATTAAATTTTCATTATTTTTGACAATTTTCTTTGATTCCTTTATAATATATATATATATATATATATATATATATATTGTGTTGGTTTAAATGAATTTTTTTCAAGCTTTCAAAGACTTGACTTTAGATAAGATGTTTAACTTTTATATGCCAAGCATTGACTGTAAGTCTTGTACATGGAACAAATAGAGATAAGAAATTAAGAATATAGACCATTTTGGTCGGCTTAAGCTTGATTTGTCTAGACACAATTTTCTCTCTTGCCAAAAGTCCGACTTATTTTAGGCGGAAGTTTCCTTAATTATTACTTGTATATAAAATTCCAGGATCATTGAATTGGAATAGGTCCTTTACTAACCTAACCAATTGGAATAAAATGAAATTTCTTCCCATCCACATTAAACGTTGTGTACACTCCAAATTTTTTCTGCATCTCATAATGATACGTTGTTGATAGGTGTCATCCAAGTCCAACATGATTGAAAGTTGTAATTGAGACTAGCCTAGAAGCTTCACTATTCAAAACTTTGAGAGAAAAATTAAACACTCATTTGATGTAACAGGAGACAATGGAATTTGACACTGCATACATTGGGGTTTGTTTTTTATGTTGTGAAATTGCTATAGGTACTAAAAACTCTAGTTTGATTAGTTGGCAAGTCATTTTCTTTAATCCTAAAAAGTCTACAATGGAAAACTTTTATGTTCCTACAATAAATGTTTTGGAGAGAAAATTGTTAGCTCCCTCATCCCATTGGGATCCCCCTATTTATACAAAGGAAAAAGGGTCCAATATTCCTAAGTGTGACTTAGTTATATGGAATTTTTGTGCAATTGTACCTAGATTTCTTTTAAAAATTTAATTATAATTTTAAACTCTAATTTGGTGATTTTTATATGATTTTTGTGGTTTGATTTTGATTCAGTAAAGAAATATTAGCCAAAAGAAACGAAGGTAGAGCTATTAAAGAAATCTGTACTTTTAGATTAGCAATTATAGATAGCTAATGTTGTATTGTCATTTGTGGTTAGGGTATGAATAAGTGATATGTTGTTTGGGTTACTGATTGAAGCAAAGCAATTAACCATATTAAAAGGAATTAGCAACTTTTTCTTTCTCCTTTATCATTTGTGGTATGTATATACCTTTTTCACATATGCTCAAATGAAGTACCCATTAGGACTTCCCTTAATTATGATAAACATATTAATTTTTTTTTAAATGAAGTTTTATATTTATTAAATGATATATATATATATATATATATGTCGAGGGCCATGTAGCTGAATTGGTACCTCCCCATACATAAAGTGTCTGGGGTTTAAGGAAGAAAATGTTCAAATTGCGGAGTTAGCAGCATATTGTAATTATTTCTAAATAAATAAATAAATAATATAGAGATATATATTGTTTTCCTTGAGCTAAAGCAGTTGCAATGGAAGTGTGGAGTGGATGGTTTTTTTTTTTTTTTGGTCCTTGAATATTTTGGATTGTATCAAATGAGTAATGGCTCCTCTTAGGCTCCTAAAATTTTTGGTTTATTTATTTTTCTATCTATAACTTTGATTCTTCTTTACCTAATAAAGTTTGTAATTTTCTGTAAGTACATTTTTTCTTCAAAAAAATGAATATAAATCTCCCTTCATGTTCATGCTCATGTTAATGTTCATATTTGTATCTTTTGCAATACTCAATAAGTTGTTTACTTATTTTGTGAATTATCAATTGTAGTTAAGAAAAAAAGTATAGACACAATACTATTCAATTAAACTAACATGAAAAATTAAATCTATTTAGATTCAAAAAATGGACAAGAAAATGAAAATTTCACAAAAAAATTCTTAAATAGAATTAAAATAAATTTTAATCAATATTGTTTATCAAGCGATCATGTACTAACTAACAACATTCCAATCATTACGTGCATAACAATGTGACGAAATGGTTGTTTAGTTTATTTAAGAAATGTGATCTAGTTAATAGAAATTAAAAAAATACAATAAATTTCATGTGTAGTCATGAATTATACATTTACGAATATCTTATGCATTTTATGAGTTTTATTTTATATAAATGTATTTCATAAAATCAACAAAATTTATCATAAAACCCTTCATTGTATTTTTTTAAAATCACTACATAAAAATGAAAGACGTTTCTTTCCCTAAAAAAATGTTCTCCAGTCATAATATTTACCAAAAAAAATCGTGCAACGCACAGGCCAATAACCAGTCTATATATATAATTAAAGTCAAAACTGAGAGAAAATCTAATTATATTCTAAACTGGATTCCAATTGTTGTCTAATTTTGCATCATATGTCCAATTTAAGGTTTAAAAAAAAAAAAAAATTGATTCCAAATACCGATGGACTCACCATTCCAAATACATTGCAATATACTGACTTTTTTTTTTTATTATTATGAGATAGTGGCTCCTAAAAAAGGGCCATATATGGGACTGTGATTTCATGAACAACATGTAATTTTAAATAGAGTGATGGTAGGTTGCAATACATATACATAACATATATATATATATATATATAGCCAAAACTGAGAGAAATTTTAATTAAATTCTAAATTGGAGTAAAATTTTGCGTCACATGTCTCATATAATTTTTAAATTTGTGTGTCAAGTGAATTATTAGGTGCAAAAATCAAAGAGTCTAAATTCAATTAGATTCTAAATTGAATTTTAATTGGAGTTCAATTTTGTGCCATATATCTCATCTAATATTTTAATTTTTGTAGCAAGGGAATTATTTCGTACAAAAATCGAAGAGTCTAGATCCAATTAGATTCTAAATTATATATATATATATATATATATATATATATATATAATTGTGATTATTTTTAAATGGACATGTGCATATGCACGAAGTTACACACTACTTTTATTAAATGAATGTATCACTTTTTAAATACAAAATAGAAAAATAATTAGGAAATTGATTTATTACCTTGTTTACATGACACGAATTATATTTGTGGGGGTTTTTTCCCCACACTCAGCTCATTGTCCTCTTTGGGGAGCCAAGCCCGCAAGGATTTGTCCTCGTTCCCGAGTGTGGTCTTTGGGATTTTCACCTTCTTTGAGGCTTGACACCCTTAGTCCCACATCGGTTAGAGAAGCGCCCCACGCATGCCTTATAAGCCCTTGGAGCAAGGCATGGTGTACCACTCGGCCACACATGTGTGACGAGTAGTACACCATGCCTTGCTCCAAGGGCTTAGAAGGCATGCGTGGGGCGCTTCTCTAACCGATGTGGGACTAAGGGTGTCAAGCCTCAGAGAAGGTGAAAATCCCAAAGACCACACTCGGGGACGAGGACAAATCCTTGCGGGCTTGGCTCCCCAAAGAGGACAATGAGCTGAGTGTGCGGGGAAAAAACCCCCACAATATTCATTAACATGTTAGTTTACAAGATTTTTATAATATAATTGATAATAACTTTAACTTTTTTTAAAAATGATAATGTAAAAAATTGACATTGGGCTTTTTTTTTTTTTTTTTTTTTACAATTTTCATTTTAAAATTAGGTAAATAGTATGTTTTTTAGATGATGTTCATGAGAACTTTAACTAAAAAGTTAAGACTTAAACCCCATTTGGTTGCCGAGAAAGCAGAGGAAAAGAAAAGAAAAGAAATTTTCAATTTCTGTTAATAAAATGACATCTCATTTACTTATGGAGATGCAATTAATATATTTTCAAATATTTTAGTTTATTTTCTAATTAAGGACACGCGATAATTCGAAGGATATCTTAGATGGCATAAAAATATTATTTTGATATTAATGTTAGATACATCAATTCTTTTCATGTACCGCTTAATAATAAGGATTATTTTGACACAATACCAAAAGTTTAGAAATAAAATGACACGTTTAAGATGTTAAAAATCATTTTGATACATAGTACAAGTGTTAAAGACTAAAACGGTAATTAAACATGTTTTTACATATTTTTATTAAAGATTAAATTCTACAAGGATGTGGTTTAAAACCCAAGTTTTACACCCTCCAATTCTAACATGCTACATCATCTTATCACGTATTAAAGAATAAGAACAACTACACTCAATCAATTATAATACTCATCTGAAAATTCAACCAAATTGGAAGTTTATTAAAATGTTATTAATTGTGATATGATATACTGAATTTTAAGTAAAAAGCTGATGTGACATCTCTTATTGGATAGTGTAAAATATGAATTTTACACCACATTCTTACCAAATTCAGACTCTTTTTATTAATATCCTCAAAACCCTTTTTTTTATTAGCTAAATTGGGAAACTAATATCCTGTTTGGTTGTAAGGGGGATGAAAAAGAAAGAAGGGAGGAAAAAGTAAGGGAAGGGAAAGGGAAGAGAGTTGTACATAGAAGGACTGTATTAAACAATTTCTTCAAAAGAAAGGTCTTCTTTGAAAACATAATGGGACCGTATAAAGAATTGTGTTAAGAAAATTTTTAGAACACAAACTTTTCTCAAAATTATGGGTTGTGAGAAAAGTATGAAACTTCATCAAAAAAGAAAAAAAAAATGAAATATTGGCGAATCGATCAAATTGTGTATTCTCACTTTTTAATAGAAAAGTGAAAAGCGAAAAGCGAAAATGCTTGAGACCATCACAGCATATATTAATATAAAATAAAATAAAATAAACCTTAATGAAAGAGGTAATAAAAGGCTAAATGCACAGTTAGAGCGCCACTTGACAAGACCTCATACACTCTGTATGAGGTCTCTGCTTTTATATATATATTGATTACACATATAATGATCGTATCACCAGATTATTAACTAAAATGAACAACAAGGGCAATATGAAAACCAAATCAAACTATAAGAACCAAAATGAAAATAGTAACAAACTTTAAGAGTAAAAAAAAAAGTACTTTAATCTAATTAATGAGTTTAAATAAGATTTCACATTAGGCATTAATCCTGAAGCAAATAGGAAACTTGAAGGTAATCTTTGAGTAGATGAGCTAGGTCCATGATGTTAAACCAAATAAGCACAACTCATTAGAGCCAAGCTAAATTAGCATTGAATTGAAATTCTAGTCAAAGGATCTTAGTTTAAATAATAATAATAATAATAATAAATCCTCCCAATTTATGTTTGTCCTGAATTGACAGATACAGAAGAAAACAAGATTAAAAAGTATGAAGTTAGCTGTCTTTTTTTTTTTTTTTGGTAAAAAGACGATTTCATTAAGACTCAAACAACAAGCTCAGAACACAGTCTGTTGGAGGCAACACCATTACAATCATCCTCCAAAGCCTTAGCTAAGTCCACAGGCGGACTAGAAAACAACCTATACTCTATATCTTGTTCAGCCCCTAGTCTAGCCATCAAATCAGCACAATGGTTAGCTTGGCGGTAGCAGTGATTCACTTGGACTTGCTGAAATTTAGTCATCAAATTTCTGCAATCATCCAAAATAGGGGATATTATATGATTTACATAGTCAGAATTTTGTAGAACATCCACTATCACTTTGGCATCTAGCTCAATGGTAAGGCAGGAGATATTCAAACTGCTGCACAGAACAAGACCATCCCTAAGCCCCCAAAGCTCAGCAGCAAAACTATTGGTTGCTCCTACATGTCTTGTGAACCCGGCAACCCAACTCCCATGCTCATCCCTAACTACTCCTCCACAGCCAGCCCTCTCCACACTCCCTAAAACCGATCCATCTGTGTTCAACTTTTTCCATCCTACCGGCGGCTTTTCCCATCTGATTCTCTTGCTGATTTTACGGACTTGGTTACGAGGGGAAGCAACACAAAACATGAACTCAGTAGCTTGGTTATAGATCTCCTTATGCAGATTCGGATTTGGGCTCTTTCTATTAAAAACACAAGAATTTCTGCTCTTCCAAATGCTCCACACAGCAAAGTTAAACAAGATTCTCCATGGTGGCTTCCCTTGAATAGTACTACAACTCCCTTTCCCATTGTTTTGCAACCAATTATGCAGGTTGCTCCTCCAAAAAAGATTACTATCTCCCTTTACACCCAGCTGAATCCATATATGCTTTACCCTTGGACAGTCTCTAAGGGCATGTAGAATGGTTTCCGGTTCTCTATGGCACACGGGACACCCTTTATCATCCATAAATCCTCTTCTAGCAAGACAATCTTTAACTCCTATGCTATTGTGCACACATCTCCATATGAAATTCTTAATTTTTGGGAGAGTTTCTAGATTCCAAATCCAACCAGCATCTATATTTTCCACATCATCCACCTCTCTAGCAAAGGAATAGGCACTTTTGAGATCAAAGCAACCTCTAGCATTACCTCGCCAACCAATCCTATCCCTACCTCCATCCGCTAAGGAAATAGGAATGGCTTGGATAGTCGATTTAATTTCAGGGGTAAGCTCAAAGGGAATTCGGTTCCAATCCCAACCTCCACTCAACAAGACATCTTTAATCTTCCATTGGCTTGCATCACGAGTTAAAGGACCATGAATGAGGCTGCGGATAGGGCCTTTACAAGTCCAATTGTCCATCCAAAAGTTAAGAGAACTGCCTCTATGAACCACCCACATGCTGCCTTTATTGAAAGTATCTCTACCCTTTTTTATGGCTCTCCAAATCTGTGAGCAAGGCAGCCTATCCATATTGACAGCATTTAGTCTCCTGTTGCTACAATATTTTCCTTTCAACACTTTCACCCACAAGGCATCATCTTCCGTATGTAACCTCCAATTCAGCTTGGCAAGAAGAGCAGTGTTTCTGCCCTTTGCCTCTTGCAATCCTAGCCCACCTTCATCTTTCGGCTTTGTAACTTTCTGCCAACCAACCCAATGGATTTTCCTCGTAGTCTCTGAAGAACCCCATAAAAAATTTCTATTGACCCGATCAATGCCATCCAAAATTCTCCCTGGTAAGTAAGTGCCTTGCATGACGTAAGAAGGAATTGAAGACGAGGAAGCTTGAATCAAAACAGCTCAGCCAGCCAAGGATAGCAAGTTTGCTTTCCACCCCGACAATTTCTGCTTGACTCTATCTAGGACAAAATTAAAATCTTGGGAACTAGAGCCCGGCTGCTTGATGGGAAACCCAAGATATTTGCCAAGAGATGCCGTGGAAGCAAAACCAAGAATATCACATAACGATTCTCTTGTATCCCTATCCACATTAGGAGAGAAGTAGACTCTAGATTTGGTAATGCTCACCGATTGCCCCGACATGCTACAAAATTCATCAAGGACATCTCTAATAACAGCACACTCCCTCCCATCTGCCTTCCCAAATAGGACTAAGTCATCCGCAAAAAATAAATGCGAAAACGAAGGCCCACTTTGAGAAGCCTTAACAGGCTGCCACCATTTTGCTTCACATTTCTCATGAATAAGCTGGCCTAGGAAGTCCATACACATTATAAACAAGTATGGGGAAAGCGGGTCTCCTTGCCTAATTCCTCTCGAAGGATAGATGGGGTCCAAAGCTTCTCCATTCACTAATATTGAGGTCGAAACTGTTGAAACGCAGCTCATAATGAGGTCAATCAGATCAGCGGGCAAATTTGCTCTAAAAAGCATGCCTCTTATAAAGCTCCACTCAAGCTTATCATACGCCTTCTCTAAATCCACCTTAATGGCCATATACCCCACTTTCCCTTTCTTTTTACTAAGGGTGTGGACAATTTCCTGCACTATGATTGCATTGTCAATACCTTTCCTCCCTGGCACAAAGGCAGTTTGAAGAGGAGATATAAGCTTATCCAAGTAAGGCCTAAGCCTAGCAACAATAATCTTTGTAATCACTTTATAGACTGTGTTACATAAGCTAATAGGCCTATAGTTACCCAGAGTCTCTGGCCCTTGAATCTTTGGAATGAGGACAATGTGGGTCCTATTCAAGAATTCTGGCACTTTCCTCTCAGCAAAAACTTTCTTCACCAGATCAATCACTGAGTTGCCAACAATCAGCCAGAATCTATGGAAAAACCCTGCATGCAAGCCGTCCGGCCCTAGAGCCTTAAAAGCCTTTAGAGACCACAAAGCATTTTTAATCTCCTCCACTGAAGCATCCCCACTAATACTCTCCTTTTCCTCATCTGACAACCTGCCTTGCCAAGTAGTGGTGAAAGGAATAGACCCAGAAGCACTAGAGAGAGAGGATGAATACACTTCAATGAAACCACTCCTAATGACATTTTTTATATCCTCATTCTCATACAGCCACTCCCCTACAGAATCTTTAATCGCCAAAATTTGATTCCTTTTTCTCCTAACCAAGGTAGAGACATGATAAAAGGCAGTATTACGATCTCCTTGAATCATCCAGTTAACTCTAGACTTCAAAGCCCAGATTTCTTCCTCCTGGTTCAACACAATATCAAGCTTTTTTAGAAGCTCACTCTCAAGATTTAGGAGGAAGTTTGAAGGTCTAATCGCTACAGCCCGCTGAATACCATTCAAGCGAGCCATAATATTATTTTTCCTAGCAAACACATTCCCAAATTTCATTCTATTCCACTTCTCTGCCTCTTTAGTAAAACAATCTATAGCATCCGCAAGCATAGGATAGTGACTCCACGACTGAGAGACTAAATTAGGAAAGGTTGGGTCAGACAGCCAGCAAGTTTGGAACTTAAAAGGCTTCTTCCTATTAACAGCAACTCTAGGCTACATTTCCAGAAGCACAGGGCAATGGTCTGAATGACATCTAGTCAAGTGAACCACTTTTGCTTCAGGGAACATAAGGCACCAGCTGGGATTTACAAAAAATCTATCAATCCTCTCTTGAATGAGAGCTTGAATATTTCTTTTATTTGTCCACGTGAAGCGCGGACCAGAGAACCCAATGTCTATCATACTACACTTATCCAGACAGTCCTTAAAAAGGAGAGATCTACTAACACTGACCGCCCTTCCCCCAAATTTATCACTATCCATAAGAGGCTCATTAAAATCACCAGCTAACACCCAAGGCATATCATGCATTTCAGCAACTTTAATTAAGTTATTCCATAAAACATGTCTTTCCTCAGCTCTAGGACTAGCATAAATTGCAGTAAACAACCAGCTAGAGTTAGAGTTTCGTACCTTCACCACGGTATGAATCTCCTGCTCAGTGTTGGCTAAAGCCGTAATCTCCACTCTGTCAGAATTCCACAGCATCCACAACCCACCCGCATAGCCAATGGTCTCTATGTGGATAGCACTATCAAACGGTAACCGATCAGTAATCTCCCTAGCCCTTTCACCTCCAATTTTTGTTTCCATCACAACGAAAATTGCAGGATTATGGCACCGATTCAATTCTCTAACATTTCTCTGAAAAGAGGGCTTCAGAGCGCCCCTACAGTTCCAAACTAAAATATTCATGATAAACGGGAGATCTAATGGATGACCTTTATCAGGAGGCAGAAGTGCCATCAACACCATCCTCAAGCTCCATTCGCTCTAGGACACCACCAACTTTTCTGTCTGCCTCTCCTTTGGAAGCATCGCCCGTTGCATAATAAAAAGCTCCCTCAAACCCACTTCGCTTAGCATGAACTTCAGTGTTATTATCGGCACCCAATTCCATATCATAAGAAAACTCCCTTCCATCTTCACCATCGGACCCCTCCGCTGACATTTCGCTATCCCCTCCATCGCACTTCTCTTCATTCAAAGCGGCATCGTGATCTCTGCTACACCCACCTCTGAACTGAAATCCCAACTTAGGCTTAGACCCGGTTGGACAATGACCCTGAGACGGCAAACCCGACAACTTTTCTTCACTGCCCAACTCTTCTTCGTGAGGATTTCTTCCCAAGATACTACAAACCAGAGGCGGCTCAGTTCTACTCTCTTTCTCACCAGCGCTAGCACGGATAGATTGAGAAGAAGATTGGAGTGCCCTGTTTCGTGCCAAGCCCTTCTTTCCCTTAACTGAAGCTTGCGGATTGGGCTTACTTGACTTGATAGCTGTTTTTTGGTCACTGGGCTTAAGTGAAACATTAGACTGCACAATACTTGGGCCTGCTTCTTTAAGTTCACTCATCGGTTTTGGTCCTTCCTTCACAATATGCTGGACTACATTAGCCACTTGGAGCCCATCAATAACTCTCTGAACTGGAAGCTTTCTTTTGACATCTCTACTCGGCCCATTACATGTGTCTACTGATCCTGGAGGCATGAATGATCTCAGCTCCTTCCCTGCGCGAGTCTGGCCATGCTCCATGCTCAACGTGGTCCCCTCATGCCTTTGTTGCTTTACCCCTTGTTTCTTGCGCATAACCACTACCCAAGGACCGTAGGTACTCTCGGGTACACTCTCTTGCGCACTACCATGCACGGTTATGCCAGGTCCCACGCTTTGCTTGGCGCTATCAGTATCATGCGCATTGCATGTCTGCGCCTCTGTCACCCCATCAGATTGGTTAGGCTCCTTGCTCGACGGCGATGGTTGACGGATTACAAGCGGGCACTGCTCCTTACGGTGTCCTATTCTCCCACACCCGAAGCACAATTTGTGGATTCCCTCGTAGCACACCGGCTGCTCACGTTTCCCTATCAATATGGCCGTGACAAGCGGCTTCTCGACATCAACCTGAACGCAGAGCCTGGCGAATCTCCCTCTAGATTCAGAGGCTGTGTGTGTGTCCACTCTCAACACATTACCAATCGCTTTACCTATCTGAAGCAATGCCTCCGCATGGTAGTACTCTATCGGAAGATCGTTAAGCCTTATCCATACTGCCACTGAGGAGACATTTGCCGTTGCCGGTGAAAAGTCTGGTTCCCAAGGTCTAATGGATAAAAAGTGCTCTCCAATAAACCAAGGTCCCCTCTTCAATGTAGCTTCATAGTCTTCTCTCAAAGAAAATCTTGTGAGGAAGAAACCATGGGTTAAGTCCACACAGTCCAATCTTCCAGCCGGCCTCCACAACGTTAACAGTCTATTCTGAAGAAAATTTAACCCCACGGACCGTCCATAAACCTTAACAATGAGGGCTTTGTACCAGGGACTGCGGATCCTCTGCTTTAGCTCCTTTGAGAATTTCACAGCCACCAAACCTTCCCTTAGACCTTCGACCTCCTCATCAGAATCAATGTCGTCTTCCATGAGGTTTCCAAAGTTGAAAGCTTGAGTGAATGCACCAGGAATTTCACCGACCAGTTTATCTTTAAAAGACGCTGGTTTGCTCCAAAAACCTCCATCGTTCCTTGGAGAGGAAGCAGCTGAGTCCAGCCCTTCTTGGAAACCCGCATGACTTACGTGTTTAACTTTTTTCTTGCTGCGCAAAAGTTCTTCTTGTTCCTCCCTAGAGAGAGCACGAGAGCTATCCATAATTTCTACCACGGCTCCTATGTGAATATCCCACTTTTGTGGAATAGCCTAGATGAAGTTAGCTGTCTCTGAAACCAAAAAAGGGTATTAATATCTCCTGAAGAAGTCCATAATTTTCGGTCACGACTATATATATAGATAAGAGAGGAATACCATTCATCTGCAGTTTGGAGTGGTAGTTTCTTGGAAAGTAAGAATAATAAAGTAAAAGCACCTTTTACCATCTTTGGAGAAAGAAAGAAGAAAAAGACTAAAAGCACTTTTAATAGCAAGTAGCAAGCAATACGTCAAAGATCTTTGCAGTGTCTAAATAATGTTCAGTACACCTATTTCATGCTGGTCCAGTCAGTGTTCACATTACCAGATGATAGAAGGATACCAGCCACTCACATTTTCCGCGTGCGATGAATGGATATGGTTTAGGCCTACGCGTCCTCTAATTAACATGAAATTTGCATCTTGTTTTCCTATAACAAGATTTTCCTGTTGGAAATATTGTCCAGTGTAGATTCGGGAATTGTTGAAAAAGTTTATCTTTTAGTTTTTTGTCTCAATTTTTTTTTTCTTTCAAATAATTTAGCTTTTTAAGAAAACAAAATAAACTAGCCTCTAGCTTTTTTTTAACACATTTTACATAAAAGTTACTAAAAACTATATTTTTTTTATAAATACTATGCAAATATGCTATTAAAAATAAACAATTTCCAAATGGAGGGTCGTTGTATATACTCACATGAGATCCATCCCTATGTGAGGGGTTGTTGTATATTCTCACTACACCAAAAACCCATAGGTCTCATGTAGGGACGAAACCAAGATTTTTGGTTAGAGGATGTCAAAGTATAAGAAAAAAAATGATCATGGAATTCCAAATAAGCATTCATTCAATATTAACAAACTATTAACAAAAACAAAGACACTAAATCATTTTTCGCAATACCTTACAATGCAATCATTTACTTAAAAAGACAAAAACACAAAATACCATTATTTCTTACTATAGTAGAGCATTTGCATTAGTTTGTGCAAAAATTATTGTCTAATTTAGCATAAGAATCTATTTTTTCTATTTTACATACTCAGTTTTCAAAATACCTCACATCTGATTATCTATTTTATAGTTACACTACATTAATACTATTTTCCTATCAATTTTTTATGAATATCCCAAATCATATCTCTCTCTTCCTCAACCAAAAATCACTACCGTCAATCAAAAGAACTACTAAAATATTCATTTGCATAGCTACAATAACTATGTAAATTTACACAATTACACTAAAACAAATATATTTTTACACAATGATAAACAGACTGATGTGGGTGTATTTTGTGGTTAATTGGGCAAACTTAGAACCTTATGCTATTTTACTACTGATGCTAATACTCATACAGTCAAATCAATGTAAAATTAGAGGTTATGGGTTGATAGGATTTTTGGAAGAGAGGACCTAGGAGTGGCAAAATAATTGGACACGACTTGCAAACTTGACGCAACACGACATGAAATTAGCAGGTTATGGGTTAAGGTTTGATGGATTCGTATCCTATTCGGGTTGACACAAATAATCTGTTTAATAAACGAGTTGGATTAGTGTTCAACCCATGGAACCCGTTTAACCCATTTGACCCATTTAATTAAATGACATTTTACCAATATACCCTTCAAGCCCTAGGTATATAAATTTATTAGTTGTTATAGTTTATTTTCTTTGACATATTGTGATTAATTATTTGTGATATTGAGATACGCTTTAATTTTGAATGATTATTTGTGATGCAATTACTCATTAGTTCTGAATTTTATATTAAAAATATTTATTTGTTTGTTTTTTCATAATTTTTTTTTTTTTCATTTTGATAAAATCTGATAAAGTTAACACGATTAACCCGTTTAATAAATGTATCGTTTTAGGGTTGAGGAATCTTGACACATTTAATAAATATGTCGGGTTACTATTGACTCATATGGTCGGATACTTATGAGCTGACACAACACAAACCCGACACGCGAACATGAATTGTCATCCTTAAAGGACCCAAATATATAAAAGTAGAGAATATACCTACCCTTTTTTTCTTAAGGTCATAGGGGGCTCCCATCTGGCTCCATCCTTGATCCCGTGGTATATTTCACAAAAGAAATATCCCACAAGTTAACCACAGCATGCATGTTGTCAATTGGTATGACATGTGTAAGAAAGACATAACACAGTTTCATGAATTGTAATTATCAAATGTTGAAGATGATAGGCCAAAAACGTATTGACCCCTTATGATGAATTAATTGATTAATTAGCCAAGTTTATTAATTAATCAAATTAACATGCAAACGCGTGGTAGCACAAACAAATCACCAATTAAACTAAGTGTGCAGCAGAAAATAAAGTGACACAGTGATTTGTTTTCGAATGGGGAAAACATATACGGCAAAAACCCCACCAGGTGATTTTAAGGTCACCACTCCCGAGAATCCGCTATTATCACAACAAGTGGTTACAAGTAAAAGAATCCCAGTACCTATACCAACCTATAGTTGAACCCTTACTCCAATACCCAATTGAACTTGTTCTATAGTGACAATCTCTCCTTGTAATGCACGGCTCCCAATACATGACTAACCAATTGCGCGGATCCCAGTACATAACTTCAATCACCAACTAGAGAAGGTTGTTAGCTGCAAAGTTTTTCAGTTCATCACACGATGAAAATCGAGAAGCTCCTTGGTCACAAAACCTACGGTGCACAAACACAGCAACTTCTTCACAAGAAAGATGAACTAGAACAAATTTTGTCTCCGGTAACAATTTGCATGAACAAACTTTGCTCAACACTTATGTAACTTATGTCTCCTTTGACGGCCCTTAAAATAATCCTTTTATATGTTTAGGGTTGTGAGAAAGAAAGCCTAAACATATAATCACAAATTGGATGAAAAACAGTCCTGAAAAACTGAATTTCATAAATCTCAACAGATACCCTATCTATCGAGCTGCTGTCAAGCCATGGGCTGGAACAGCTCTTCAAGACTCGATAAATGCTAGCTATCGAGCTTTAATGAATAGCACTTTTCACTCTTGAATCTTGGATAGACTTGCATGGCTTTAACAGTTGAACTTGAAACCTTATTTCTTGAAGCATTAAACACATCCTAGATCTACCCAATTACAAGTAAAGTGCGTTTTGTCAAAAGATTAGTCAATTATATAACACAGTGACATATGTTCCTAACAAGTGAAACACATATGTCCTAACAGAAGAATATTGACATTCTTTTGCTTGATGTCTAATATGTTGATATACTAATATTTATGTAGTTAGGCCAAAAGTCTTGTAATTCAATTGATATATTTTAATTCTTTCAACAAATATATCTAAAATTCAAGTCACCCCCACCCCTTCCCCCCCACCCTCCCTCCGACCCCTCCCCTAAGGCCCCAATTATCGATGGAGAGAGAGAGAGAGAGAGAGCATTCATTATGGGTTCTCTAAAATAGGAGAGGGAGCATTCGTAATGGGTTCTCTAAAATAGGACAACAACCCAATATGGAAAATGAACCCAATTAAAACATCCACATTTGCTTCCGTAAACATTAGCCAAAATACCATTTAGCTATAGTGCCCTTGTTTATTTGTTAAGAAAATATAAAAAAAATAAATAAATAAAAGGAGAGGAGGATGGAAATAATAATAATGAATATTTAAATAAATTGAATAGATAATAGAGAATCAGATGCGTATGTTTTAAAAAGTAATTAGCTAAAATAGCAAAATGTCTAAATGAAAAAACACTCCCTGGATTTCAATTCTTCAACCAAAAAAAAAAATGCTATTTTAACACACCAAAAAGTCACTTTATCTATTTTAGGATGACATTTAACAATACAACTTACATATCTCATCTTCTATTTTATCATTACAATGTATTAAAATATACTAAAAAAAACTCACTGGTATTAAAAAAAAAAATATATGCAAAACCTAGCCACCACCCATAGCTTACCACCACCATTCACAACCAACCAACCAACACCCACACAACCCACCACTACTGCCAAAAAAAAAAAAAGCTAACCCATCACCACCAACGACCACTAAAATCAACCAAACATCACCAAAACTTAACTCAACCAACACCGGCCTAAACCACCAACCCAAAAAACTCAAAATTAGATCAACCCAAATCACCAACATAAAAAAATAATAATAATAATAATAATAAAATCAACCCAAAATCCAAATTGCAAGGTCAACAATGTTGGCAGCATGGCAAGAGGCATAGAGTGGGAGAGGGACGATTGAGAGGGAGATAGAGGCGAAGGAAAGAGAGATAGACAAGTAGGGGGAAAAAAAAGAGTTTGGAGGAGAAGTGGATAACTGACGAGGAGAGAAAAGTGATAGAATATAATATAAAAAAATAATTTTTTTTTTAAATTTAAAAAAAAAAAAAAAAAAAAAAAAAAAAAAAAAATAAGAGCATTCACATCAAATGTGCTAAAATAGCTAACCAGTTGTCAAAAAATTTGACTTTTGGCACCATTAATATGGTGAGTTTTTTAGGGTTTTGGTACTAAAATAGCTCACCATTAATATAGTGGGTTTTTAAGGGTTTTGGATGCTAAAATAGAGTCAAATTTTTTTAACACCTAGCTATATTAAAGTTCCAAAGATGGCACTTTACTGTAGTTAGATGGTAATTACAATAATGTTATTTAATGGTATGTTTGTATAAGCTAGTACAAAATGGTGTTTTGAGTTTAAAATGAGTGTTTTTTAAAAGGCTATAAGGAGTTGGTGTTGTAAAATGAAATTTTGGATTTTAAAAACACGTTTTTAGGCTCCCAAAATGCCTAACCAAATAGACCCTAAATATGTGTGTGTGTGTGTGTGTGTGTGTGTGTGTGTGTGAGAGAGAGAGAGACATGAGTGGTAAAAAAATGAATAAAGAAATAAAGAATAAATATTTAAATGAAATGGTAAAATAATAGAGCTTTTGAATTTTAGTATATTGTAAAATGATATATTAAAATAGATAAAGTAATTTTTTGAGTTGTTAAATCAAAATTTTTTAGAATGTTTGAGGTGAATGTTTTAAGGAAAAAATAGAATGGTGCTACAGTACACTTTTACTAGAGTACTCTAGCACCATGCCTTTTTTTTTTTTTTTTTTTTTTTTTTTTTAACATATGGCACATCTGATGTTGGTGGTCTTCTGGTATTTGGTGTGCAAAAAAATTAGCATTTAGCACATTTAATACTGGTGCTTTTAAATAACCCATTGAAGTTTCCATATCCACCAAATCGACTAGTATTTTTAGTTCTTTCTTTTCCTTCCTTTTTTTTTTTCCTTAATGAATAACTTTATGCAAACCAGAAAGAAGAACCAGCTATAGTAGGGACAAGTACAATCAGCAGCAATACTGTTCAGAAGAACTGAAGAACACCAAACTAACACTATCTATAACAGATATTCAACTCACACAAACTAACAAAATCAAAGAAGAACTAGTTGCAAACATAAATAGTCACTAGAAAGTAAAATTTATAGTACTACATCTCCTCAATAACAGAATACACACAGCAGGCAAGCCAAGATACTGTCGTGCAAGAACAGAGTAACGAATTCTACAAAGGTAGCAGAAGGCGCAACACAAAATTGAATTTTTCGATTATTGAAAATGAGATTGAAAATAAGGTAGCAGAAGGCGCAATACTATTAGTAAGTTTCAACTACTAAAATTTTATGTTTCTTTGGCTTAGATGGAATATTAGATAATTCATAATACAATTACACTGCCTACTGCGTGAAATTCAACCAGTCTGTCCCATTAGAGCACTTTCCAAATGGATTCATATGACTGCATTTGAGATGATCTACAATGCAGACATGCCTATTCTTTATAAGTACACTAATGGTACATGTGAATATATAGGATATAGCATTATATTGAATCTCTTCCTGCATAGTGTGGCAGTGAACAGTACACAGCTCAAACGTAACCCTGAGTGTACCTCTTGATGCAAAATTGCAAATAATGCAATTCTAGCTAGGCTTCAAAATAATAGGAATAAATAAATGAAGGCAGTCGGTCTGAGTTTGAAACAATTAGAAATCAGAGAAGTACAATTACTACAAAGGAGGTTCAAATAGTTAACAATCAGACTTATTTTGGATACAATGTTATCGGGGACAATAAAAAAAATTACAATTCGATAAACAAGAAATACGCCTTACTTGTTCCTATGAGAACCGTAGTATGAATACAAGAAACTTAGGCAACACTGATAAAGAGAAAACAAAAATCCTGAAAGTCCCCTTGCCATCCATCATTATCGGCCTTCGTCGATGGTAGCTGTTAATTCAATCGATCTTTCTGGTTTTGTATTAGAAGAAGAAGCAGTGCTAGAAAGGGATCTTCTAACAACATAGGCTGGTTGTTTCGGATATGGGAGAGTTGCAGTTTCACTACCAAGCAAGAAAACTACATTCGACATTGTGGGACGATCACTTGGATCTTCTTGTACACATAAAAGCCCAACGTTCACACACCTCAAAAATTCCTCTGCATTGCAAGTTTCACGTAATGTTTGGTCCATTAAATCTAAAGCCTTGCCTTCTTTCCACAATTTCCATGCCTAAGACAATTTGAAAATTGAAATTGGCATTAAATAGAGTGCAAGAAAAACAACTATATGTAATTGATGCAACATTTTTTTTTTTTTTTGGTTTACTAATGCTACTTACATAACCTAAAAGACTCAAAGCATGTTCTGATTGGTGAAATCCTGTGTTCCTTTTTCCACTGATAATCTCAAGTACAACTACTCCAAAACTGAAGGCATCAGACTTGACCGAGAAAAACCCATCCAATGCGTATTCTGGAGACATGTAGCCACTGCATAACAAAAATTATTTAAATTTTCAGTGAATTAGGGAGCAGAGATGGGAGACCTAAAAACTGTAATACAAAGTCTAAAACAATGATCTGCATCAAACTTACTAAGTACCAACTACTCTGGTTGTTGTTGCCTCAGTTTGTTTGCCTCCAAATATCCTTGCCAAGCCAAAGTCTGAAATCTTGGGGTTCATCTCCTCGTCAAGTAGAACATTGCTTGTTTTCAAATCTCTATGAATGATCCTCAACCTAGAATCTTGGTGAAGATAGAGCAGCCCTCGAGCGATTCCCAAAATGATGTCAAAGCGTATCTTCCAGTTCAGTAACACACATAGAGTCCGATCTTGCATGCCATTTCCATTTCAGCACTTGTTTTAGTAATCTGCTTAGGCTTAGATATGATATGCAGTACAAATATTTAAACAGCAGGTTTAGAGTCTAACCAAATAAAAAGGAGTCTAAGCTTTTGTTTGGCATGTATTCATATAGTAACATTTTTTCATCTCCTTCAATGCAATAGCCCAAGAGTCTAACAAGATTCCGATGTTGAAGTTTAGCAATTAAAACAACCTCATTCTTAAATTCATCCAAGCCTTGTCCAGAACCACTTGAGAGCCTCTTTATAGCAATTTCTTGTCCACCTAGAAAGGAACCCTGAGAAAAAACTCCCATAAGCACCGTCCATTAATTAGAAACAAAGTTTTAAAATTAACTATAATGAATGCCAAAAGGATAAATTACCTTGTAAACAGGCCCAAACCCCCCTTGTCCAAGCTTTTTTGTTTCTGCAAAGTAGTCTGTAGCAGCTAGTATGCTTTTTAAATCGAAAAATGGTACATCTATGCCTTTTTTATCCTCTTCTCTAAATTGGCCCGACTCCATCAAATCTTTGACACATCGCTCACTGTCATACAGGCGAAATGCTGTGTTTTCCCGATTTCTTTCCCTAATAACTGATTCGAGAAAGGATTGATTATAATTTCAGTCCCTTGTTAATTGTATGGAAGAAACCAAATTATTTTCATTTTGACACAATAATAAATGGTTCTTTTCACACTGGTTACCTTGTCCTTCGGCCAGTTTTCTTCTTATCAAATAATAGATGAAACAGCACGCAATAACCGCCAAAGTTGCAATAATCATCAAAGTTGCAATAATCATCAAGAAAATTGGACCAAATTGCTTCTTCTTGTAGGAAGATCCTTCAGGATTTGGGTGAGCAACTTCAAAAATGGAAGAGAACAAATAAGTAATAAGATGACTAGCTACATTACATATAGGGAAAATATTAGTACACATTCGTACATACACACTTGAAATACACTGTAATCATGATTTCTAACTTAGAGATCTTGACTTGAGGTCACGATTTCAATACATTTCTAGTGTGTGTAAGAATGTGTGTAATGGGTGTTCATAATAAACACGGCTAGCATGTATATAAATATAGGAATGACAATGACCTGACAGCTAGTGCTATTGCAGGTAACAGGTTTAGTTTGTTTTTAAGTCACGGGGGAAAATGCTCTATTGTTTGATTCTTTTATATGTATCCAAAACAAACAAACAAAAAAAGGTGCAAGTTCTTGTTAGCTGGATCCTAAATGATGATGATGTCAAACGGGATCTTGGTAATCCAATGATTGTTGCACATTTCAAGGCAGTGGATCATAATTTATTATTCATAACATATATGAAAATCGATGGATATAATACGCTGACCATGAACTTCTGGCTGGCTTGACCTTTCATTGTAGCAGAGGAGAATGAACAACAATAAATAAACTCAAAACTCATTGGTCAAGAGATGATTCAATATAGGTCTGTGCTAATATATATATCAGATTTTTCCTTTTTTCGAAGAAAAAGGAAAAAATGGGTGTCTAAAAGTAAATATTTCTTTCTGGAATTAAACTGACACTATGTGCCAGAAGGCCCAGAACCATCATAATATGGCAAGGCATTGTGTTATTCTAAATTAAAATTAAGTTTCACCACTAAAACACAGCACTTGGCCAATCATGTTGCATATGGAAATGGACACTAAAGGTCAGTGCATAAAATTCATAATTTTGCGGGGTTAGAAGAGGAGATGGGAAGGTAACCTTACTGCTTATTATTATTATTATTATTATTATTAGTATTGTAAAGGCTGGTATCCAAATTCACACCCTTGACCTATCATGTCACTTTTGGTGGTAGAAGGCACTTATCATCACACCAAGGCCCGTACTGTATTGCAAAAAGTTTAGCAATTAAATATCGAAATTGATCAATTAACCCCACAACCTGCAAATCTGCTCTCTCTCTCTCTCTCTCTCTCTCTCTCTCTCTCTCTCTCTCTCTCTATATATATATATATATATATATAGATTCTATTATAAACAACGAGAAGAAGCGAAATTAAGTACCTATATCAGAAGAACCCACACGGACATAGAGGTCTCGGGCCTCACTGCTTCCATCTTTGGACTCCCGAATATTATTGAGCTCCTCCGACCAAATCCAGCATGTGGCTGTAGTTTCATATGAATAAGCCTTTGTATGGCTCATTTCTGTTCCTTCAAATGAATAAGCCTGGCATTCACATCTGTCAAGGCACTCCTCTTTGCATTTATCTGCACTCTCTATGTCAGTTAGGAGGCCACCAGGGGCTTCCACTCCCATTATCTTCAACAAAATGAAGTGATCACCCTTGCCGCATATGATGGAGTTTCTAGTGCACCCCTCTGAATAAAGTCCAGAATTCCAATTATTTAGCTCCTTGGGTTCAAACCCATCTAAACACTTGCACATACGAGTTTCCTCAATATTGCAGCTGCCAAAGTTACCACAAGCATTAAACAGGCTGCAATTATCTCTTGGTTCCATACAGGTCATACTCCATGAGGCAGAGGCTGTGTCATTATCCCTAGTAAAAAACTTTATATGACCATCAAGATCCATTACCAGTCTCATACCGTAATGATCAACCTGTCCATGGGTGTCAAAAGGCTTATTCTGATATGTAGTTCTTCTAGTACCTGATGTATAATTAGATAGCAAGGAGGATATAGCAGGGCAAATGACATGAGAGTTATTACCATAAATATTGTTATCAGAGTGAAAAAACTTTCCTGATAATCCACTTTTCCAATGAGGACTTGCTCTATTCTCGATAATGTACTGGTTTCTTCGATCTTGGTCTTGCAGGAAAGTGAAGTTACCTGGCGCAGGGTCAGCTTGACTTTTCCATGAAGTTAAATTCATCTTTGCGGTCATCTTCATTCCAGGAAGAAACGTATCAGTTGGATTATCAAAGCTTTGCCAGATAATTCTTTCTAAGCCAGCTTGGCCTTCTATAAGAACTAAGTTCCCAGAATCCAAGAGCTTCACTGTCCTATTAAAAGAAATTGATCCGCCTCTATTAGCTGACCACAATTTATTATTATCCTCCTGTACCTGTAAGTCACCATCTTCTGCAATAGTAAAAGCCCCAGTGGTTTTGGACGCTGAATTGTTGCGGTTGGCAATCCATACTATCACCCTTGGACTTGACTTGTAATACCATATCCCTACGTATCTTCCATGCTTAGAGCTTCCATTAGGGGTAAAAAAACCAAGCTCAAATCTTTTTTGGGCTGATACAAGAGGTTCTCCCCCGCTATCATGAATTGGGTTGTCCAATGTTATGGTATCTCTAGCAGAGCAAATTGAGAAGGAAGTAAAAAACAAGATTGTGTATATGGTGCAGAGGGTATAAGCCATTTTTGTTTTGGATTTGCTTATTGAGGTTTCTTTTATGAGAGAATGTAGAAAGTTATTCGCTCTGTTAAGGACTTTTAGTTTCCCTTCACTATGTGATGTACTGATGTTCACGGGGTCTTCTGCTAAAATCCAAGTCTTCGATTTTGTTTCCGTCTCCCAAAATAGTCAACGCGCTGGAAGTTGACTGGGTCAGTAAGTAACAATGTTGGGTTCAGTTTGCTTGAGACAGGTGAAACTGGTTAGCTTGATTCTACGAACTGTTGTCATAGCAATTATCTACTTATTATATGACAAATGAAAATCATAAATATTTAATTTCACTTTTATTTTTTCTACTTTGTTTTTATTAGGTATTACATTTTAGATTAACAAATTCCATAACAATGTAATAATCATCAAGTTTAAAATGTGTTGATCAATTATTAAGATCACAGTGTGAAGATATAGCTCAAAGAAGACATTCTATTTGAATTTAAACTGTCTTATTTGATCAAATAGCAAACTTTGACAGAATTTCAATTTCTTTTCAATTGATCAAAAGAGGATTTTTCTTCTTTTTTTTTCGATTGTAATTCGATCCATCAAAAATTATGAAAACAGAAACTTGCATGTTTTAATTAAAAGCAACTTCCTTGGTTTTCGTACCCTACTTGCATAACACATGAAAGGCTTATTTAGAAATTCAACTTCAGAAAGCTTAGATAGATTGTAGTTGTGCACCATACACAGATATAATCTAAACCCAATATATTCGATCTGTGAGTTCAAAAAATCAATATTCATATCAAGTTTAGGTTAATATTTAGCTATTTCAGAAGAGAGAATTTGAGTTTATATAACACACTCAATTTGGTTATACATTTGAATGTGTCTAACAATTATTTGAGTAATTGATTATTACAAATTCTATCTCTTAGGGCTTTAATCTCATTTAAATTTTGGTTTGTTATAAATTTTTTAATACATTTTCTTTGTTTTGGTTTTGAATCATGTTTTTGTTGGGTTTTGAGTAGAAAAATTATTTATTTTATTCATTTTCCTTGATTTATAAATTTTTAAATAAGTAATATGGTTTTTGGATATAGGATGAGAATGTTTGGATTTTAAGAAAGTTTGTTTTGGTGAATAATTGTCAATTTCTAATATACTTTGATGATACACAAAATTTTGAAACTAAATGTTGTTTACAAATGAATACCTCTCTACCTTATCTTTTTTGAGATTTTTTTTTTCATCTTGATAATATAGAAATTGTTTTAAATATAATGTGAGTATACATACATACATATATATATATTAACTTTAAGAAAAAGATTAACTACTAATTAGAATTTAATCCTAAATCAAACAGGCAACTTGAAGCTAATCAAAATATATTAGATTGAGTAGTTGATTTTCTCCACCAAAAAAAAAAAAGAGTAGTTGATGAACTTGGTGCATGATATTAAACTAAACAAGCATGAATCACTATTAACTAGAGTCAATCCCAATTACCATTGAACTAAATTTCTTGTGGAATGGTCTTAGTTCAAAATAAAAAGAAGGGTAAAATATCATTTTCGTCCCTAAAATTTTATAGAAGTTTTTTTTTTCATCCCTGAACTTTTAAAAGTTTGTTTTTCGTTCCTAAACTTTACAAAACGTTTTACTTTTCATCCTTCCGTCCATGAAAGTTAAGTTAGGTCCTATGTGGCATAACAAAATGATGACGTGGTATCTGACTTGGACCAAATGATTGTATTTATAAAATTATAGACATATGGCAAAGAGTTATTGGCACACATGGATTAAATATTTTGTGAAATGGCATACTTTCAAACTGATGAGGCATTTTAAAACAATAAAAAAATAAATTCCAACTTTTATTTATGTTAAGAATTTTTTAGGATTTAAAATAACAACTTAAAACACCAAAACATTTAAATAAAAAATAAAATAAAATAAAATAAACCAGTTCAAGCTGTCCATCTCTGATGACGTTCAACCAAAACTTCCCAGATCTTTCATTCATTTTTTTATGTTTTGATGGTTTTTTTGTAGGGGTTTTTTTTTTTTTTTTTTTTTTTTGATATGATTAAGTTTTGGATCTTAGGGTGTTATATAATGTGAGGCATGAATAGAGGAAGGTTTTCTTTTAGAAAATACCAGATCCTCTTGTAGTGTGGACTGGTGTGCAAGTGAGGGCAGAATTTTTATGGACAAGGATGAAAGTCTTTGTAATTCGTAAAAGCCACTATTTATTGGATGCTAAGAAACCCACTACTTTGTTGTCATTGTCATCATCTCCTTCTTTTTCCCATGCTCTCCTTCTTGTTTCTCTAGTGCTTGTCACCATTGCAAAAAAGGATGAACATTTGGATGGATTGAAATGAAACTGATGAGGACATGTAGGTGGGTGGTGGTTATTGGAGAATAGAGCTTGAATTAGTGCTAAAGCGAGAGATTGGGGGAGATGAATAGTCGGCTTAAATTAGGGATTTTGATATTTTTGGTGTTTTGAAATTTTATTTTAAATTTTGATAAATTCTTACATTAAAATCTGACCTATTGTATTTTTTATTTTATTTTAATCCATGTGTGCCAATAAATCTTTGTTATGTGTCCATAATTTTATATATAAAATAATTTGGTCCAAGTCAGATATCACATCATCACTCTATGGGCCACATAGGACATAAACTAACGAACATAAACGGAAGGAGGAAAAGTAAAACATTTTGGAAAGTTTAGGAACAAAAAATAAACTTTTGAAAGTTCAGAGACAAAAAAAAAAAAAAAAAAAAAAAAAAAAAAAAAAAAAAAAAAAAAAATCTAAAAGTTTAAAGATACATAAAACAAGATTATATAAATATATATAAAATAAAAAATAAAAAACCAAACAAACAAATAATAATATCTCTTGAAGAAGACCATATATATATATATATATATATATATATATATATAATGGAAGCACTTTCTTTCTTTCTTTTTTCTTTTTTTTATAGAATGGAAGTAAAAAGCACTTCTTTTGTTTTTTTCCTTTTTGAGAAGACGAAGTAAAAGCACTTTTATAGCATGCAAGTAGCTGGCAACACGCAACGGTGACCAGTCAAAGCTCAAAGGTCTTCCCTCTCGTCGAAGTTATTTTTACGCTGGTCCAGTGGTCCTAGCTGCTACAGTAAAAAAAAAAAAAAAAAAAAAGGGGTTAGGATATCAGCCACTCACATTTTCCACATGCCTATGTACGATGATGATGATGATGATGATTGATGAATATGGTTGACTACTACGCGTCCTCTAATATTTTAATCTGAAATTTGCATGTTGTAATTCACTATTACAAGATTTTCCGGTGGAAATATTACCAGGCTTAAGAGGCATATATAATCATATATTTATCTATGCGAACAGAGGAATTAATATCCCACAAGCAGACCACGGTGTGACATGGATAAGAAGACTTGCACAATTTCATGAATTGTAATTATCAAAAGCTGATGAAGTCATAATTGATGGATGTCGTACTAGATAAATAAATAAATAAAGGAAATATCACTATTGTTAATTGTTAATAAAAACACCCACACTGGCTATCTAAACGTTAGCCAAAATACCATTTAGCTACAATATATGCCTTCCCCAAAATCAAGAACTAGCGTACTCATCCTCTTATTTTACTGATCCTACTATCCCTTAAGCTATTGAACTATTAGTTGGTTTAGTTGTGGGTTTAGGTGTTGATTTGTAGGTTTGATTTGGGTTGATTTGTGGGTATAATTTGGGTGAGCCTATGTTTATTGTTGAGCAAAAAGAGGAAAACTATTAAAAAATAAATAAATAAATAAAAAAGAGATATGGATAGGAATAATAATAAAAATGAATATTTAAATACACAATCAAATGTGTATGTTTTGAAGAGTGAATGGTTAAAATAGAAAAATGTTTAAATACAATAACATCATTTAAGGTTTGGGTCAGTTGCAAAAATAACTTATAGGATTTCAATTTTTCCATATATATTCCATATCAGCTAAATTGACTCCTATAATTAACTTTTGTTAGCTATTTTTTATGTTGTGACCATCACCTGATCAGTGGTGCAAATTAATTGGTGATTCTTCTCAATGTGGCCATGTGATCTTTAGGTGATTTTTTTCATCCATAAGAGCTAGGTGAAGTTAGTTCCAATGTTCAATTTGGGGAGTATGAAAACCTCATAAAGCTATGAGAAAGAATTAAACCATAAAGATTGTTTTGTGCAGTTGGTCATTACAAAAAGTAGGTAATTATCTTAAAATAGAAAATAAATTTTAGGAAAGATAATGTGAATGCTCTTACTTATTACTTAGGGTTTAGAGAATTCGATGTTGTATATATTACATCTTCTAAATTTAGAGTTTTTTTTTTTTTTATCTTAATGTTAAAGAAAAAAAAAATTGAATTTCGTCCCTCATGTTATATATATTATCCTACTAACCACATTAGCATTTTTTATTAATTCGTCTATTGCTTTTTTAATATTACTTGCTCCCTTTTGTTATCCTTTTATTTCCTTTTTCCTGATTTCCATTACACTCTGTCTGTCTCTCTCTCTCTCCAAAGACAAATTGAATTAGCCCTTTATTCATTAGTTTGAATCTATTTTAAAATGCTATTGATTAGTTTGTCGCTGATCAAATTGAGCCCTCCATGCTACCATGAAATCGTCAATTGGGCTAATAATTGGGGAGGGAATTAGAATTAGCAGGACCTCTATACCATGTTGTTTTTGAGGAAAGCTTTCGCAAATGTCGATATGTCCGAGTGGTTAAGGAGACAGACTTGAAATCTGTTGGGCTTCGCCCGCGCAGGTTCGAACCCTGCTGTCGACGTTTTTATAAATGCCTTATTATTTTGGGAAATGGCGAAATGGCTAATGTAATCACAGATATAATAGCTTCTCTCCTCTCTAGTCTTACTTTTTGAGATTTTGCTTTTACATGTGCACAAAGCACTTTGACCCATAATCCTGCAGTTTGGGTCCATCCCCATATCTTCGACTCCCCATTCTGAGTTTTCTAGTTCAAGTTAAGATGGGCTGGTCCCTTTGGGTTTTCTCGCTCTGTCAAGCTTAATAAGCGTTTATTTATTCAGGCTACAAATAAAAGTGGACTACTTGCACCTTGGGCCTCAAAACCCTTCACGTCTAGACCCATTTGTATCACCCTAAACTTTGTGGTCATTATATGCATCTGCCCTTTTCGTATTTCTCCAAGAGTTCGGGATTGTAATCATATTACATCACTTAACCATTGGGCTACTATGGTGTCTGTGGACCTCAAAAAACTTAGGCCTTCTCTGTTGGCTGAAGATATCTTAGTCACGCTTAAACCCAAAAAGGTTTGAGCACATGTAAGTTTCAGACTTTTCGGTTCAGCCTACCAATTTATATTTTTTCTCCACCAAAAAAAAACACACACACACGCACACAGGGCAAATTTATATTTATAGATATAACAGTTGTATAACTAACGGTATATCTGTAATGATTTTTCTTTGTTATCAAGCTAAGTTATCAATTAATTTTTTGTATAGGCCAAATTCAAATCTTGAATTTTTTATTTAACAAGAAGAAATTTTATTATCAACTAAACCAACCAAAACCCAATTAGGTAAATTACAGTTAGCTTAGACTCAAGTTCAAGGCCAAATGGGTTAAATTGTGAATACTCTTTTCTTACACATTTAAAGTGGTACCAAATGAATATCTTAACCATCAAATAACTCTTAAAAATTTCGACTTTACTTAATAAATCCAACCCTCTAAAATGAACTAAATACCACGAAAACAAAACCACCTTAATAACCAAAATACCCAGCATTTAAAAACATATTAGACACAATCTATGAAAAGTTTCCTTAAATGTCACCAATTCATTCATGCATTTCTTAAGGGTAAATGTGCCACTCAAACAACATGTTGAACAACAGCAATGTTGTCCAGACTTCACAAGTCACTACCAAATACCAATTGTCAATTGTCAACACATTTTCTAGCCACTTGTGACACTTTCATTTGTCAACACATTATTTGATACTTGGTGTCAATTATTGTCGTCATTTATCATCATTTATTTCTCTCAACATTTATTTCATGTGTTTCAATATGATCATATTCAACGATCTTATATTTCAAATTTAAGTTTTCACCTTAAATTTGAGGGGATGTTAGAGATATTATGGCTCAAACTCTTTATAAATCAATATATTTGTAAAGCAAGCAAAGTAATCTTAATTTTATTTGTAGTGCAAGTAATACAACTCCGGAGCTAATCTTTAATTTAATATTTTTAAAAATTGCTATTATATATATATATATATATATATATATTAGCATCCTAAATTAGCTTTTCTTTAAGAAAATATTATAAAGTGAAGACCCCTTGTGAATGCAGGTCATCAAGAACAACAACATTAATTTTGCTTATGCATTCTATTTCTTTCTTTGTTAAATGAAAAGCTTGGTCCAAATTATTAATAATAGTAATGATGATGACGATGAATGTAGTGTTCTTTTTTTTTCTTTTTTTTTTAATAAAAAAAATTGAAGAAAAATTTCAAATCAAAACAAAACTTATCATACTTCTCGAATTTGATAAATTTTCACTAATTTTAATCAATTTTTAAATTTATTAGTTTTTAGCTAAGATCATGCTGATATAAGGTAGTAAGTCACAATTACATGATCAAATGGTTATGTACAATTTTATATATATATATATATATATATATATATATATACACTATTGTGAAATTGATCAATTCCATTAGTCTTTATTCCTTATTGTGCATAATTAGGATTTTTTTTTTTTTAAAGTAAAAATTAGGTAAGTAAACGTAACACGTTCGTGTTCATGTAATTGGTATCTGTGGACCTCAAAAAACTTAGGCCTTCTCTGTTGGCTGAAGATATCTTAGTCACGCTTAAACCCAAAAAAGTTTGAGCACATGTAAGTTCCAGACTTTCCGGTTCAGCCTACCAATTTACATTTTTTCCCCACAAAAAAAAAAAAAAAAAAAAAAAAAAAACACACACACACAGGGCAAATTTATATTTATAGATATAACAGTTGTATAACTAACGGTATATCTGTAATGATTTTTCTTTGTTATCAAGCTAAGTTACCAATTAATTTTTTGTATAGGCCAAATTCAAATCTTGAATTTTTTATTTAACAAGAAGAAATTTTATTATCAACTAAACCAACCAAAACCCAATTAGGTAAATTACAGTTAGCTTAGACTCAAGTTCAAGGCCAAATGGGTTAAATTGTGAATACTCTTTTCTTACACATTTAAAGTCGTACCAAATGAATATCTTTAACCATCAAATAACTCTTAAAAATTTCGACTTCACTTAATAAATCCAACCCTCTAAAATGAACTAAATACCACAAAAACAAAACCACCTTAATAACCAAAATACCCAGCATTTAAAAACATATTAGACACAATCTATGAAAAGTTTGCTTAAACGTCACCAATTCATTCATGCATCTCTTAAGGGTAAATGTGCCACTCAAACAACATGTTGAACAACAGCAATGTTGTCCAGACTTCACAGGTCACTACAAAATACCAATTGTCAATTGTCAACACATTTTCTGGCCACTTGTGACACTTTCATTTGTCAACACATTATTTGATACTTGGTGTCAATTATTGTCGTCATTTATCATCATTTATTTCTCTCAACATTTATTTCATGTGTTTCAATATGATCATATTCTACGATCTTATATTTCAAATTTAAGTTTTCACCTTAAATTTGAGGGGATGTTAGAGATATTATGACTCAAACTCTTTATAAATCAATATATTTGCAAAGCAAGCAAAGTAATCTTAATTTTACTTGTAGTGCAAGTAATACAACTTGCTAATCTTTAATTAAATATTTTTAAAAATTGCTATATATATATATACATATACATATATATATATATATATATATACATATATATATATATATATATATATATATATATATATATATATATATATATATATATATATATACATATACATATATATATATATATATATATATATATTGTGAGGCCTGAAAATTGGAATCCCGGCCCACTTCAGATTAAAGGCCCAAAGCCCAGGCCGAGGAGCCCTATTGTCAGGGACACACAATAAAAGCTCCTTGAAGGCCCAGGGATGTGGCCGAGGACGACTTTATGCCCGATATCTCACAAAATGCCCAAAGAAAATGACAAATTCAGCACAGGAGCAGCACAAGGGAAAAGGTTGCCAGCACCTAAATGTGGAGCCCATCGCCTGACAAACCCATACTCATATCATGCTATCCAGCTCTTCTCCAACCACTCTGACGTGAGGATTGACAAGACAAGTAACCACCCCGAATAAGGAGAAACGGACACGTAGGTGAAAAATGGGGAGAAAATACTAGTATAAAAGGGAAGCTTGCTGCACTTTTGAGAGGGTCTTCGAGGAACCAAAAAGAAAGGGGGGAGGACGAACTTATAAAAGAGGACGGTAAGGGCGAGACACTCCTCGGACTAATTCCGATGAGGTAGATCTTCATACCACATTCGTGTAAGGCTTGGACATGTAGGCCAAATCCACCTTCGAATGGGCTCCCATGAAAATCTTGATTAAACCTTTACCCAAAGACCAAGGTCTGGCCTTTCCAAACCCACTCTCTACAAATTATATTGTTCGGGCCTTTTACACACGAGCCCAACGTAGTCCTTGGGTTGTAAAGATCATGTCCTTACAATTGGCGCCGTCTGTGGGAAAGGCTTGCACGTTGGCGCAGGTGGCGGCGAAGTCAACTCTCTAGCAAGCAAAGATTCGCAGGGTTTCCTCCATCTCTAGCGACATGCAGCTGTTGCTCCGACATAAACTTCTGCTAGGGGCTACGCCTTGCAGTGCCAATGGCGCGGGTAGCCTTAGGGGCTTTTGGCCTCAAGCCAGCTCTCCCCGCCCTGGTCTGGAGGCTTACGTTCGAAATATAAATAAGTACAAAAAAGGAAATCTCCAAAGTTTTGGACAGAACCAAGGCCTTGTATGGTTCTCGGACTCAAGCCTATGGGGAAATCAAGTACAAAAAAAGAGATCTTACAAGTTTTGGACAGAACCAAGGCCTTGTATGGTCCTCGGACTCAAGCCTATGGGGAAACCAAGTACAAAAAAGGAAATCTCCAAAGTTTTGGACAGAACCAAGGCCTTGTATGGTCCTCGGACTCAAGCCTATGGGGAAACCAAGTACAAAAAAAAGAGATCTTATAAGTTTTGGACAGAACCAAGGCCTTGTATGGTCCTCGGACTCAAGCCTATGGGGAAACCAAGTACAAAAAAAAGAGATCTTATAAGTTTTGGACAGAACCAAGGCCTTGTATGGTCCTCAGACTCAAGCCTATGGGGAAACCAAGTACAAAAAAAGAGATCTTACAAGTTTTGGACAGAACCAAGGCCTTGTATAGTCCTCGGACTCAAGCCTATGGGGAAACCAAGTACAAAAAAGAAATCTCCAAAGTTTTGGATAAAACCAAGGCCTTGTATGGTCCTCGGACTCAAGCCTCTGGGGAAACCAAGTACAAAGGCCTTGTATGGTCCTCGGGCTCAAGTCTATGGGGAAACCAAGTACAAAAAAAGAGATCTTACAAGTTTTGGACAGAACCAAGGCCTTGTATGGTCCTCGGACTCAAGCCTATGGGGAAACCAAGTACAAAAAAGAAATCTCCAAAGTTTTGGACAGAACCAAGTCCTTGTATCGTCCTCGGACTCAAGCCTATAGGGAAACCAAGTACAAAAAAGAAATCTCCAAAGTTTTGGACAGAACCAAGGCCTTGTATGGTCCTCGGACTCAAGCCTATGGGGAAACCAAGTACAAAAAAGAAATCTCCAAAATTTTGGACAGAACCAAGTCCTTGTATCGTCTTCGGACTCAAGCCTATGGGGAAACCAAGTACAAAAAATAAATCTCCAAAGTTTTGGACAGAACCAAGGCCTTGTATGGTCCTCGGACTTAAGCCTATGGGGAAACCAAGTACAAAGGCCTTGTATGGTCCTCGAACTCAAGCCTATGGGGAAACCAAGTACAAAAAAGAAATCTCCAAAGTTTTGGACAAAACCAGGGCCTTGTATGGTCCTCGGACTCAAGCTTATGGGGAAACCAAGTACAAAAAAAGAGATCTTACAAGTTTTGGACAGAACCAAGGCCTTGTATGGTCCTCGGACTCAAGCCTATGGGGAAACCAAGTACAAAAAAGAAATCTCCAAAGTTTTGGATAAAACCAAGGCCTTGTATGGTCCTCGGACTCAAGCCTATAGGGAAACCAAGTACAAAGGCCTTGTATGGTCCTCGGGCTCAAGTCTATGGGGAAACCAAGTACAAAAAAAGAGATCTTACAAGTTTTGGACAGAACCAAGGCCTTGTATGGTCCTCGGACTCAAGCCTATGGGGAAACCAAGTACAAAAAAGAAATCTCCAAAGTTTTGGATAGAACCAAGTCCTTGTATCGTCCTCGGACTCAAGCCTATGGGGAAACCAAGTACAAAAAAGAAATCTCCAAAGTTTTGGACAGAACCAAGGCCTTGTATGGTCCTCGGACTCAAGCCTATGGAGAAACCAAGTACAAAAAAGAAATCTCCAAAGTTTTGGACAGAACCAAGTCCTTGTATCGTCTTCGGACTCAAGCCTATGGGGAAACCAAGTACAAAAAAGAAATCTCCAAAGTTTTGGACAGAACCAAGGCCTTATATGGTCCTCGGACTTAAGCCTATGGGGAAACCAAGTACAAAGGCCTTGTATGGTCCTCGGACTCAAGCCTATGGGGAAACCAAGTACAAAAAAGAAATCTCCAAAGTTTTGGACAAAACCAGGGCCTTGTATGGTCCTCGGACTCAAGCTTATGGGGAAACCAAGTACAAAAAAAGAGATCTTACAAGTTTTGGACAGAACCAAGGCCTTGTATGGTCCTCGGACTCAAGCCTATGGGGAAACCAAGTACAAAAAAGAAATCTCCAAAGTTTTGGATAGAACCAAGGCCTTGTATGGTCCTCGAACCCAAGCCTATGGAGAAACCAAGTACTTGAAAGAAAAACTATGAACCTTAAAATCCATCCGAGGAGAACTTCCCATTAACAGTTGGGTTAATCCCTACGCTGAATGGATTCTCCAGTCTACCCTCGGGTCCTCAGTACCAAACGGATTGATGCAATATAGAGCAGTATACTACCCAAAACACAATTGAGGTCCCTCACTGCTCGGTTATCCTCTCGGATAAATTATTTAGAGTTTATCGTTCGCGGACATTTGTCTAGCATGCATCGCACAGCGCTCGGCCGTTATCCCGGTTAGTTCCAAGAGTTTAATTTATTTATTGAGGATTAGCATTGTTATACTTGATAATATCAGTAAGCTTAAACTAGTAGGAATATGTTTTAAGACATTTCTCTGCTCCAAGTATCATTAAAGGCAAGCTTACATTTGATATTCATGCACAAAGTAGTCGTTACAGAAAAGAAAAGTATTCAGGAAGAAATAAACTCATCTTTTATTAAGACAAAGAAGTAGTACATTGTACAATGAAAAGCTGAAATAGGCTTACATTAAAACTAACTTCATACATAAAAAGGAAAAATACAAGGGGGCAAAGATAAAGCCGAAGGAGAAGCACAGAGGAGAAGTTGGCTGCTGTGCCAAGACGTTGAGTAAGGGAACCATTCCGCAATACTTTTACATGCCCATAACTCAGGCAGCAAAAGAACCTGACGAAGGGTCTGCACCTTCGAAGAAAAGGTGCAGAGAACACCTGGCTTTGGGCTGGCGCCGCTGAAGAAAAAGTGCCGGGAACCCAACCTGGGGCCTGCACCGTTGAAGAAAAGGTGCAAGGAGCCGGAAGTTGAGGAGCCCCCGCGGAAATTTGCCTGCAACAAGGCAAACAGTGCTGATGGCGGAAATTCCTTCTTCTGACATACCAAAAATTTGGCATGACCAGAACCTGCTTCGGATTTTGACTAAAAGGGAGAGAAGTACCATCTTCCTCCTGTCAAAACGAGGGACTGGCTTGAATCTGTGCCATCCTTGTCCGTACCATATCACCTTGAAGATTCGGTGCCTCTGAAGCGCGCAAAGACCTTTCATTCCCATCCACGCTTCAAACACCTTATTTTGAGGCAGAAGGGCACTAGAAATGGAGATCGCGGATATGGAAGAAGAAGTGTGATTCTGAAGGGGAAAGGAGAGCTCATGTGTGAGAGGAGCGACCCTTACCCTATTATACACAGAAGCAAACCGGTGGCATTTAATTCATGCAAATTTCCAAGGAATGCTACGGACAAAGCAGACTCGGCTCAATTTCCAACCTCATCCTCAGCCGTAGGATCTGAAGATCCTCGTGAAGGCATGCCTCGAGTACCCAAATGTCAAAGGATTCCGCGTGAGCGAACAATAAAGGAGTGGCCCTTATCTTGACACGCCTCCCATGTAAGTGAAAAAATACAAGTAATAATAGAGTTCAGGATGTGAGCGAGTCACGATGTGGGCTTAGCATCACCAAAACCCTCCTTTCCAACTAAAAAGCCGGAAAGCAGGATTTTGAGGGGCTATTGTGGGACCTAAAAATTGGAATCTTGACCCACTTTAGATTAAAGGCCCAAAGTCCAGGCCGAGGAGCCCTATTGTCAGGGACACATAATAAAAGCTCCTTGAAGGCCCAGGGATGTGGCCGAGGACGACTTTATGCTCGATATCTCACAAAACGCCCAAAGAAAAGGACAGATTCAACACAAGAGCAGCACAAGGGAAAAGGTTGCCAGCACCTAAATGTGGAGCCCATCGCCTGACAAACCCATACTCATATCATGCTATCCAGCTCTTCCCCAACCACTCTGACGTGAGGATTGACAAGACAAGTAACCACCCCGAATAAGGAGAAACGGACACGTAGGTGAAAAATGGGGAGGAAATACTAGTATAAAAGGGAAGCTTGCTGCACTTTTGAGAGGGTCTTCGAGGAACCAAAAAGAAAGGGGGGAGGACGAACTTATAAAAGAGGACGGTAAGGGCGAGACACTCCTCGGACTAATTCCAAGGAGGTAGATCTTCATACCACATTCGTGTAAGGCTTGGACATGCAGGCCAAATCCACCTACGAATGGGCTCCCATGAAAATCTTGACTAAACCGTTACCCAAAGACCAAGGTCTAGCCTTTCCAAACCCACTCTCTACAAATTATATTGTTCGGGCCCTTTACACACGAGCCCAACGTAGTCCTTGGGTCATAAAGATCGTGTCCTTACATATATATATATATATATATATATATATTAGCATCCTAAATTAGCTTTTCTTTAAGAAAATATTATAAAGTGAAGATCCCTTGAGAATGCAGGTCATCAAGAACAACAACATTAATTTTGCTTATGCATTCTATTACTTTCTTTGTTAAATGAAAAGCTTGGTCCAAATTATTAATAATAGTAATGATGATGACGATGAATGTAGTGTTCTTTTTTTTTCTTTTTTTTTTTAATAAGAAAAATTGAAGAAAAACTTCAAATCAAAACAAAACTTATTATACTTCTCGAGTTTGATAAATTTTCACTAATTTTAATCAATTTTTAAATTTATTAGTTTTTAGCTAAGATCATGCTAATATAAGGTAGTAAGTCACAATTACATGATCAAATGGTTATGTACGATTATATATATATATATATATATATATATATATATACTATTGTGAAGCTAAGAAATGTATTAATTGATCAATTCCATTAGTCTTTATTCCTTATTGTGCATAATTAGGATTTTTTTTTTTTTTTAAAGTAAAAATTAGGTAAGTAAACGTAACACGTTCGTGTTCATGAGTAAAGCATGTCCAGTAATAAAAATAAATAAAAAAGGTGTCGTGTACGTGTAAATATATTACGGAAACAAAATGCGGGGCCCAATGTAGGCGTCATACATAAATCAGGAGGAGTCCACGTGGCCTTACTCAGCTCCACATAACCAAACAAAATCAAGTCAGACCAGCTCAGCGAATCGGAATCTCAGCGCTATGCTATGCCACGTGGATGAAACGTCATCACCGAAGCAGAGGAAGCAAGAGCCGAAGCAGTGGGCCAATGGGGTGTGTACATAAGATCACAGACAATCTTGTTCCCTCATCGAATCAACACCTGGCAATACCGGACACCACAACCTAGCTATTGTCCCGAACCATAGTACCTACCTGTGGAGCATTCCCATTCAACTTCAAATTACAATTCTAGCCTCGAATCATTTCCATTGCTTTCCATATAAATCGGTTTGCTCTTTTCGGGTTATTGTTATTTTTTTTTTTTTTTTTTTAGAGTGGGTTATTGTTATTTTAAACATTCAAAGCAGTCACAAAAAATAAATAAATAAATAACTTCAATAGAATAGTTTATATATATATATATATATATATATATAGTTTTGATAATTTTACACGCTAAATTTTAAATGAATTCAAGATACATTCGCAATGTCATTTTGATCATTTTTTTTTTTTTTGGCATTTTGATCAATTCTATTTTTATTTATAAGATCTTTATCTTGTATTTCATGCATAATTTAATGACCATGTAATCTGCTTGAATCACTAAAACACCCCATTAATTCTAGGAAATTATATACTGTGTTTGAAAATTAAAACAGCAAAACTATTTTCTTTATTAAAAAAAAAATACACAAACAAAGAGAGAGAATAGCAAAACACCGAAACCATAAGGTTTGAGTTAAGCGGAATAAGTACCTAATCAACACATATGAATGATGAGATTCAAAATTATATAGAGTAAATGAAAGATATCACTCTTGTATTATACTCACAAAACATATATAGAGTTTCCATGTTTTTATTATGTAACATTTACCTTCTATGTGTTTTGAAGCCTAAACTATTCTCGCTAATATTAAAGGAATTTAATCATGTGGAAATTGCCAACAATACTTGTTTAAATAAAAAGAATTTTACCTTTAAAACTTCCGTTTCATAAATATACATAAATCCAAATGAGGATTGGAACAAGAAAATAGAGAGAGAGAGAGAGAGAGAGAAATGTGAGAGTAGAATGTTCTTTTTCTCTCTGTTTTAAAAATACAATTTCAAAAGAAAGTGTATATAAGTGTGTAAAAAAAAAAAAAAAATTCCTTAAAAGCAAACTAGAAGAAAATATGCATGTATGGCAAACCACAAGGAGGTAAGTATCTAGTAACACAAACATAATAAGGGAGTAACTCATAGTTAATTTTTACGCGTAACATTAACATACGCGTAGAGTACTCGTACGTCCATAAGTTATAAATAAACTCGCGTTTCTAGTTCACTTTCCAAATGTACAAAGGTAATCACATTTTAAAAATAAAAATAAAAAAGAAGAAGAAAAAATGAAAGTATTGTTTACGTTAGTTACACCTACATTATAATAGATCAATCAAAAATGCATTTGAAGGGTAAAAAACTGTTGTCGCAAATAAGAGATTACTCACTTTACAAAACTTAAAAGATAACAATTCAAGAAGATAAAGTGATAAGCTTTCACTACAAAACGCGGGGGCCTTGGGCCGCGTTTTTTAAGCCGTGGCTATAAAAAACGCGGCCCAAAATGGACTGAAGCCGCGTTTCATAAAAACGTGGCTCTAGACGGGCTATTAGGCCGCGTTTTTAAAGCGTGGCCATAGATGGGTTCTTAGGCCACGTTTTCTTGAGCTAAAAACGCGGCCTAAGGACCTCCGTACTTTATTTTGTGGCAAATTTTTTTTTTCCTTTCCTTAACTATGGCCACATTTTAAAAACGTGGCTCTAGACGACTCTTAGGCCGCATTTTTAAAGCGTGGCCATAGATGGGTTCTTAGGCCGCGTTTTTTTGAGCTAAAAACGCGGCCTAAAGACCTCCGTACTTTATTTTGTGGCAAATTTTTTTTTCCTTTCCTTAACTATGGCCACATTTTAAAAACGTGGCTCTAGACGACTCTTAGGCCGCGTTTTTAAAGCGTGGCCATAGATGGGTTCTTAGGCCGCGTTTTTTTGTGCTAAAAACGCGGCCTAAGGACCTCCGTACTTTATTTTGTGGCAAAATTTTTTTCCCTTTCCTTAACTATGGCCACATTTTAAAAACGTGGCTCTAGACGAGCTCGTAGGCCGCGTTTTTAAAACGCGGCCTAAGGACCTCTATACTTTATTTGTTGGCAAATTTGTTTTCTTTTCCTTAACTGTGGCCGCATTTTAAAAATGGGGCCATAGAATGATTCTTAGGCCGCGTTTTTTGAGCTAAAAACGCGGCCTAAGGACCTCCATTCAATAGTAATAGCACACCAAAAAAAACCCAAAGCCACAAAACATTTCAAAAACATTTCAACCCCAAAGCCACAGAACATTTCAACCCAGAGCCATTTCGGTCAAAAAAAAAAAAAAAAAAAAAAAAAACACAGAATCCACAAGCACCGTCGCCGCTGAGCTCAGCCGTCGCCGATGAAGCTCAACGGCGACGCTGAGACTCCAACCCACACCGATCGCGACGCTCAAGCGTCGCGATCGGCGCTGGTCGCGACGCTCAAGCGTCGCGATCGGCGCTGGTCGCGACGCCAAGCGTCGCGATCGGCGCTGGTCGCGACGCCAAGCGTCGCGATCGGCGCCGATCGCCAACGCTCGGCGTCGATCGCTAACGGCGACGCTCAAGCGTTGCGATCAGCGTCGATCGCGACGCTTGAGCGCCGCCGTTGGCGATCGACGTCGATGGCGACCGCGCACCGATGGTGACGATTAAAACGTCGCCGTTGGCGCCGATCGCGACGCTTCATCTGGCAGAACGTTCGCGATGCTTCAGTTCGCACCATCTGGCGACGCTTCCGGCAACCCTTCGCCTCCCACCACAACCTGCAACGCATCAGTTCGTGTAATGGGTATTTTTTACATTTGTTCTCTTTCTTTGATTAGATCAAGTCTTTGTTAGTGTTATTCTATATGGTTCTTTTCATTGGATTGGTTGAAGCTTAAGCCTTCAATTTCATTTCTTGTTAATGCAACCTTTCCTGTTGTATAGGTGCAATGTGGAGATGTGGAACTTGAAAAGAAAATAGATGAGAAGATTGAGCACTTCATTGGATCTTCATGTCAGTTTCTTTTCCTTATACTTGAGTTTAGTGTAGTTTCTATTAATCAGCTTAAAAGCCAATTATTTGAAATGGTCTTTAGTTCCTTTGACACTGTAAATTTCCAATAATTGGTGAATCTACTGTCATTTTCATTTGGTGTACTTGAGATGGTTAACTTGCACCTGAGGGCAAATTGAAGGTGTTTTTTTGCTGCAAACAATTAGCTGTAGCCTTAAATTACTGATAATAACTGTAAATTTACTTTTACTCATCAAAAAAAAAAATATTGATTATAACTTTATTTTGGGATTCCTTGTGAGTGAAGCTCTAGTGGAATGAGCACTTACTAATATGGGTATTTTCATTCTGTGTGTCTCTTGATGACTAATGCAGTCATTTTGTCCAATTCGTACTGTTTATTACACCAACACAATGTCCTTTTGGAAATATATGATTTTGGACCCTTAATCATTATTAGCCCTATATGAGAACAGTAATTGCTAATGTGATACACATTTACTATATATGTGTTCTTAAATCACAAAATTCTGGTAAAAAAAAAAAAAAACACAAGATAAATAGAAATATTTAAATATTGATTTTGGAAGACTAGCATAGAGCCTAAGGATGAAACTGAAATCTAATGGCATAATTCATAGACTAATTATATTTTAATTAAATAAATGAAACTAGGGATACTTAATCTAGGATGGAGGAGATCATGATTAAACATAGACATATTGAAGTTTGCGTATTTTTTTCAAAGATCATCCATGGTGATTTATTGAATGAAAATATTTTATCTCGCTTTGTAGGATGGATTAGATACTAATCAAGAAATTTGGCATGTCAAATTTTATAGTCCTCACCACAAATTTTATCTAAAGTGCACTGTGAGTACTATGTATGTACTTTCATTGCCCTCCTTTCTTGCATTTTATCTTTGCAAGAGATATTACTATGTATGTACTTTCAAAGTTTTTATAGTAAATGTGAGACTAATGCAAGATTAAAACTGTTTAATGAGGGCTTGGTTTGTGGTGACTGTACTAGAAAACAGGTGTGGAGGTCCTTAAGGCATTTGGGCTAGGAAAAAGAAAAAAAGGAAAAAAAAGGGCTATAGCCGCGTTTTTAAACGCAGCTATAGCTTTCACCTATAGTTGTCAACAAAGGTCCTATGGCCACACTTTTCAAACGCAGCCCAAGACGAGGACCTATGGCCACGTTTAAAACGTGGCCATAGGTCCTGGTCTTGGGCCGCGTTTAAAACGCGGCCCAAGACCACAACCTTAGGCCGCGTTTAAAACGCGGCCTAAGACCAGACCCTTAGGCCGCGGTTAAAAAGTGCGGCCATAGGACCGTCAGTCCTATAGTCACAGGTTTTAGGCCACATTAGAAAGCGCGGCCTAAAAAAACGCGGCTATAGGCTATAGCCACGTTTTTTTGACATATGGCCGCGTTTTAAAAACGTGGCCATAGAACCTTTTTTTTGTAGTGTTTAACTCACTAGAGGCCTATAGTAGTAGTCAAAAACTGCAAACCTCATGCTACCGGCTGTCTTTCTCCCGATTTAATATATCTTTCTCTTTTATACTTCCCCCCTAAATCTCTCTTATATTATTTTTCACCCTTAAACCTCTTTTATCTTAATCAAAATATCATTATGGGATGCATAGTAAAAGATTTTTTTTTTTTTTTTTTAAAGTAAAATTAATATACTCAAGAGACAAGTAGTAAGTAGGATCAACTAAAATAGACAAGTAACAAAGAGGTAAACAAGTTTATTATATATATATATTTTTTTTTAGTTAAAATTGTTTATTTTGGATTTATGAATAAGTAGAACATTATTTGATACGTAATTCGATTATTATCTTCCAGACAAAAATTAGTATTATTGTTGATTTAATCATGATTATTGAAATAATTTTTTTTATTAAGTAGATTATTTCACAATAAATTGTTGAGAATTTTCTATATGACTGTAATATGATTAATGTTTTCGTATTTTTATTGCTAAACTTAAAAATATAAATGTATTATACTCGTACTGTACACAAATAGTTCTTTTTTCCTTTTCTGTATTTTTCTACCAAAATTTTGAAACTTAATGATATATATCACATGATATGTCACATTTCTTAGATGCACCGAAAAAAGAAAACAAAGTACAGATGAATCCTCTCGCTCTCTCAAGGGAAGAACAAGAGGAACTGGTACAGAGTAATAAAAAAGTTAAAGATGTTAGTCATGCAGACTACAATGAAGGGCAAGGCTCTGGTCCTTCATCTCTGAATCAAGGCCAAGGCATATGGAACAAGCTAGCGTCTTTCAAGGAAAGGCTTATTAGGGATATACTAGGTGCATATACTCAAGCTTTTAGCTTCAGAGACACCATGAAGGATGATGAAGAGTCTAATGAAGAGATGGAAAATCTTCGTGAAGGGCTTGTTGCGGTTAGATTTTCCAGAGGGTTTAAGAAGCAAATTCAAACCCCATGGACAAGAGCTCTTATAGTGAAGGTCTATGGTAGGTCGGTGACTTTAAGTTTTCTACATAATAGACTCCTATCCATGTGGAAACCTCCTGGGAAGTTGCATTGTGTTGATTTGGGGCATGGGTTTTTCCTGACTCAATTTTACTTGAAGGATGACTATGAAGCTACACTGAAGAAACGACCTTGGTTTATTGGAGAGCACTTTCTCTCCATCAAACCATGGGAGCCAAACTTCTGTCCTGCATCGGCAAATGTTACATCAATGGCTGTATGGATTAGATTCAATGAGTTATCGAAAGAATACTATAACTCTGAAGCTTTAATGCAAATAGGTAAGCTATTGGGAATGTTTTAAAGGTCGATACCCACACTGCAAACGAAGCAAGAGGTAGGTTTGCAAGGTTATGTGTTTAGGTTGATGTGGATAAGCCATTAGTGACAGCAATCTTGATTGGTAAATTTGAACAATCAATATGTTACAAGGGAATACAAAAATTATGTTTTTCTTGCGGCAAATTGGGTCATTGGAAGGAAGGATGTCCGTTCATGGTTCGGCCAAACCCAATGCCAAGAGAGGTGGAGGTGGTGAATGGAAGGGATGTTGGAGCCCAATCACCTCGGTCATGTGAAGAGCATACAACTGCCAGGACTAATGCAAGTGAGGGGCCCAGCAGTGTTGTGCATGGTAGTGCGCATGAAGAGGCTCAGGAAGGGCTATATGGTCCTTGGATTGTTGTGACACAGAAGAGGAATGTGACAAAAAATCAAAAGAGTGGAGGGACCCTCACTATATTAGACAACAGTCAGCTAAGAGAGGAGCAAAGGAAGACAGAACATGAGGCAAAACTTAAGCTTGCTGTTGGGAAACAAAACTTAGTTGATGGGCCAAATAAGGAGGCTAAAAGGAAAAGCACATCCACTAAAAGTAATCTGGAGGCCTAAATAGAGAGCTCTATTCAAAGTGTGAAGAGGTTAGCTCTCAACAGGCCCAAGGTGCATCATCTGGGAACCATGCAACCACGAAGATAATGCAAATAGACCCACGAGCTGATAGAGAAGGAAGTAAAATCCAACACAAAAATAGTGCCTCAGTCAAGGGTAAAAAGGCAATTGCACGTGTAAGGGTCTCATTAGAAGCCTCATCTAGCGCCAAAAGAGATAAGCCCCTTTCTTCATTATCTCAAAATCATTCTAACACCTAGAACCTTCACTCCTTGCATATTTAACCAAGTAGAGTCTAGCTAAGCAATGTTCAGCCAAACCAAGATAACGAATCAAAGCAAGGAGGTAAAGGAAGCTTAAACCCGAGAGCTCTTGCTGAGTTTCAGTTCTCAAATGTGTCCTGGGCAAAAATGGGCTATAAACATGGAAAGGATCATAGTGGAGATACCAGGCATTATGCTAGCGGAGGTTCGTGTGAACCCAACTCATGTGATAGGTTGGTTCAACGACAAGCTTTGGAAGGCGTGGAAAAATATATTTCCGTTGACAAAAAGGAGTGAAAGGGAGGGAGGATTTGATTTATTGGATTCAGATTGGATGAAGGTGAGGAATCCGTGGTGGGAGTTTCAAGCAGACACACCATCACCGAAGGAGGAATATCAGCTTGTTTGGGAAACACTACCTCAAATCTCGCCAATGCCAGTACTATGCGAAGTGAACCCAATGGAGAGTTTGTTAGAACGACACATGTTGGAAAAGCAACCAATTTCAACTTTTCTCATGGGGAACAGGCATGCTACGAAGCTAATACAGGTCTTCCATCCAACTGTTGTGTTCATCTTCATGGGTCGTCCTAGGAAATGGATATGGGAGTGCTGCAACATAACATAACGATGTGTTTAGGAGAGGTACAGACGAAGGAAATGCTGAAGCAGATCGAATGGAATTTGAGGGAGAAGGCGAAATCCCTACCGCCTTTTGATAAATGTCCCACTCCTCAACATCGTTTCCTAATGAATATCATAATATGGAATTGCAGGGGCGTTCTGAAACCCTCATTTCAGAGTCATGTTAGAGAGTTGGTTTGTAACCATGATCTGGCGATTTTAGTATTGATGGAAACCAGAACTGGGGGTGATAAAGCCAGAGAGATATCAAGCAGGCGTCCTTTTGATGGGGTAGCTCATACAGATACCATTGGTTATGCTGGTGGTCTTTGGATGCGGTGGAAGGTTGACAGGGTGGAGGTTTCTACTTTATCCAGTACTGAGCAGGAAATCCATGTCGTTGTTAAGGAAATGAATTCTAATTCTAGCTGGTTATTTACTGTAGTTTATGCTAGCCCTAGGACTGCCAAAAGGCATATATTGTGGGAAAATTTAAATAAAGTTGCGGAGCTTCATAATATGCCTTGGGTAGTAGCAAGTGATTTCAATGAGCCTTTTTTAGATGAGGATAAATATGGGGGTTAGGGAAGTTAGTGTAAATAGATCCTTATTATTTAAAGAATGTCTAGATAATTGTGGCATGATTGATATTGGTTTTTCTGGTCCTCGCTTTACTTGGACTAACAAAAGGGAATTACAAGCGCTTATTCAAGAAATGATAGACAGGTTTTTTGTAAATGCAAGTTGGTGCCTTTTATAGCTGGATGCTAAGGTGGTTCATTTGACAAGATGTCATTCAGATCATTGCCAGGTAATGCTTAATATGCTCCCAATGGGGCATATGGGGAGAAAGATACTTTTCAAGTTTCAAACTTGCTAGCTGATAGATCCTACTTTCCCTAAGGTTGTGTCGCAAGCGTGGAGAATGCCTATTGATCTTGAGGAGGCCATAGATAACTTTACAAAGGAGGCTTCAGCTTGGAATAAGATACATTTTGGAAATGTCTTCTCTAAGAAAAAGAATATAAAAGGCTAGACTGAACGACATACAAAGGGCAGTTTGTGTCAATCCCTCAATGTTCCTACTCAATCTTGAAAAACAATTGATGGAGGAGCTCAATACGATTCTGAGGCAAGAAGAAGAATTTTGGGCATTAAAATCCCAGGTTAATTGGTTGATTCAAGGTGACCGTAATACCGCCTTCTGCCATGTCTCCACTTTGGTTAGAAGAAAATGGAATAAGATTTCAGCAATCAAAGATGCAATGGGGGAGTGGCTATATGAAGAAAATACAATCAAGGAGTTTATTTGGGATGGATTTAACAAAGTTTATGTAACCTCTCTACCTAGTGCCTCTAGATCATATCCGTCAATTTCTCAGTGGCAAGTCAGGTTATTGGAGGACGAAATGAGGAGCATTAGTGGGGGTGTGACAGAGGAAGAGATAAAAGCAGGCTTATGGTCACTAAAAGCTTACAAAGCTCCAGGTCCAGATGGATTGCACGCCAGTTTCTTTCAAAGATTTTGGTTGGTTGTTGGTAACTTAGTAATGGAAAAGGTGAAGAGGGTCTTTGCAGAAAGGAAGGTTCCAAGCTATTTGAATAAGACTCATATTGCTCTTATTCCTAAGATCCAAGGCCCCGAGACTTTGGGTAACTATAGGCCTATAAGCTTATGCAACACAGTCTACAAGATTATCACGAAGATCATAGTCAATAGATTGAGACCGTATTTGGATAAGCTCATATCTTCGCACCAGGCAGCCTTTGTTCCCAGAAGGAAGGGGATAAATAATGCAATTATAGCTCAAGAAGTCATTCACTCTATTAGCAAGAAAAGAGGAAGAGTTGGGTATATGACTTTGAAGATTGATTTGGAGAAAGCTTATGACAAGCTTGAATGGAGTTTCATCAAGGATATGCTTATTAGAGTCAATCTTCTGGTGGATCTTATTGAAATTATTATGAGTTGTATTTTGACGGTCACAATGTCTATTCTGGTTAATGGAGATGCCTTAGAGCCGATATACCCCTCGAGGGGAATAAGGCAAGGAGATCCGCTATCTCCATACTTGTTCATTATTTGTATGGACTATCTTAGGCAGCTTATTGAGGAGAAATGTATTAGGAAGGTATGGCAGTCAGTTAAGGCCTCTCAAAGTAGACCAGCCTTCTCCCATCTTTTCTTTGTAGACGATCTTGTTCTATTTGCCAAAGTGGATTATGTCAATTGCTTATCCATCAGGGATGTGCTTGATGATTTTTGCTGTTTATCGGGCCAAACTGTCAGTGAACCCAAATCAATGGTTTACTTCTCACCAAATGTTGATAAGGATACTAGAGAATCTCTCTGTGACATACTTGGCTTTGTCTCCATTCCAAATCTTGGAAAATATCTAGGGATCCCTATTAAACACTCAGGCACCTCCTCCCAAGACTATAATTTCATTTTGGAAACGGTTAAGCAAAAGCTTGCGAGTTGGAAGGCGAATTTGTTGTCTTTGGCTGGCCGAGCTATGCTTATTCAAGCTTCCTTAGCAACTATCCCATCCTACGTGATACAATGTGCTCATCTTTTGGGGAAAATTCTTGATGGATTAGATCGGGTTAATTGGAATTTCCTTTGGGGTTCCTCGAAGACAACCAAGAAGGTTCATTGGATTGGGTGGCAAAAGGTGATGAGAGTTAAGGATGAAGGTGGTCTTGGGCTACAAACGGTAAAGGGAAGAAATATTGCCCTTCTTGCAAAGCTGAATTGGAGATTAAACACTGAAAAAGAAACCCCTTAGGCTAAAGTTTTAAGAGCCAAGTATTGCAATAGCAGAAGGGTAAATACTCCTAATGTTGATAAGCTTCCTTGCTCTCGTGTTTAGGTAGCCATTAAAAAAGGCAGAGAGGTCTTCACCAAAGGTAGTATATGGATGGTGCGAAGGGATAGAAAGCTGAATTTTTTGTATGGTAATTGGACAAAGTTGGGTCCTCTTCAGCAACTCATTCAAGGCCCCCTACCTAGAGAAGCTTCTAGTTGGGAAGTGAAGGATGTAATACTTGACACAGGATGGGATTGGAACCGTATGCCATTTGTTTTTCCACCAAAAATTAAATTAATGCTCTAAGCAACTTCGATGCCCTTAATAGGAAGGGGAAGTGATAAGCTTGCATGGATGAATAATCCTAGAGGGGACTTTGACTTAAAGAGTGCCTATAAACTTGCCATGGGGATTGATAAGAATGTGGTTTTCTCTACTAGTTGGATTTGGAAGTTGATGACATTGCCACATATTAAAACTTTCTTATGGCAGTGTGCTCATGAGAGCATCGGTCTGAAGACTTGCCTTATGCGAAGGGGAATGATTAATGATGATTGCTACCCCATTTGTCATCAAGAAGTTGAAACAGTATTGCATGCTCTAAGCGATTATGCTCGGGCTAAGACTGTATGGAGGCAACTGGGAGTGCAATCTTCAAACCATGATTTTTGCCTGCCAAATTTGCAGGATTGGCTAAACAACAATGCGAATTCAAGGAATAATCATGCAAGTGGTCATATTCCATGGAAAACGATATTTCCTTTGCTATACGGAATATATGGAAGGGTAGAAATAGTTATGTCTTTGATAGGAAGAATCCAAATCTAAAGCTGGCCATGGAGATAGTGAATCAAGCAGTGAAGTTTGTTTTTTGCACTTCATCTCCTAGAGGACTGACATTCACCATCATAAAGAGGGTATGATGGGAGAGATTGTCGGGAGGATGGGTTAAACTTAACACGGATTGGGCTGCAAAAGGAGATCCAAGTTTGGCAAGTTGTGGTGGAGTGGTGAGGGATGAGAATGACAAATGGATTGCTGGATTTTCAAAGCGTATAGGAATATCCACAAGCTTTGTAGCTGAATTATGGGGGCTTAGGGAGGGGCTTACATTATGCTGTGACTTAAATGTTCCAACTCTTGTAGTTGAACTTGATGCTAAAGCTGTTGTGGAATGCTTTCTCAATCTAAACTACCACAATAATGTTATCTCACCCATTTTGGATGACTGCAAGTAGCTGGTGCGGTGGTTTCATCGAATTCAATTTAGGCATTGTTATCGTCAAGTCAATCAGTGTGCAAATATGCTAGCCAGAATGAGTACTGATTAAGAGCTTGAATTTTTTTTCCTTTGATTGTCCGCATGTGGACATTAGAAACATTTTAGATGGGGACACTGCTAGGTTCATGGGCGGAGCCATGTTGAAGGGTGGGGGGGCCATGGCCCCCCCAAAATTTTGAAATTTTTTAAAATATATATATAATTATTTTAATGTTTTCAAATTTTAGTTTACAAAAATAAGAGTTGGCCCCCCCTAAGTATTTGAATTAATCCAATGATGCTTAAAAATAATAATAATTGGTCTAACAGTTATAGAGACAACTTTATTTTTCGCAATTCTATTTTTTATTGTAAAATGTGCTTTTATATCTGTTAAATATTTGAAAAAAATTTGGCACCAAACATGTTTGAATTTATCTTTTTCAACCTATTATGTGACGATTAACAAGTCATTAACTCATTAAAAAATTATTGTCACTAAAACTACACATGAAATGTCTGTTTAGTTGCCACATAATGGGTCAAAACAAAATAATTTCAAATATTTTTGTTCCCCCAAGTTTTGGATCATTCTTGTTTTTGAAAATTACATTAGTTCAATTGAATAATTTTACTTACATTAGTATAAAATTTGATATATTTTATAGAAAATGAAACTTTTTAAGAATTTCACTATGAAAATTGTGAAAATGTATTTTATTAATTTTATGAAAGATAGCCATCAAATATAATTTTGATTGAAATATTAAGCTCTTTTTTTGTTGGGTGTGTGTATACATATAACTTATCAAATAAAAAAGTGTGTGTATATAATAAAAAAAAAGCATGTGTATTTATGTGTATGTATGAGGTTGTCTTGATAAATATATTAGTGTTGCAACTTGGCCATCCCAAACAAAAATTCCTGGCTCCGCCCCTGGCTAGGTTGTATGTAAACAGAGCATGCTCTGTAACTGATGGTGTTATTTAGCTTTGAATGAAATTCTAGTTTAACCAAAAAAAGATATGTCACATTTCTTTAGAATGTGTTGAATTATGTCATATATTACTAAGTGATATAATAAAACACGTGATAACTCAATATTTTAAAAAACAAAATTAAGGATATATCACAAAGTGGCATGTGTAACTTACATTGTTATTAAAGTCAGGATTGAATTTTAAAATTTTAAAATATAAAAGGATAAAATCAAAATAAATCCAAAAAGTAAAAACAAAAACTTGGCAAAATAGGGAGGAGGCGAGGAAGGTAATTTCAAGATTTATAAAGTATTTTTCTATAGTAGACAAAGCAGCTTGCTCTTTTTAACCTTGTCTTCTTCCTTTTCTTCTCAATTCTCATCCCAGAGAAAGAAAGAAAATTCCAAGAAAACAATAAGGAAAAGTTCAAAGAAAGAACCAAGGAAGGAAGAGATGAAGAAGTGCGAGCTTTGTAAGATACAGGCTCGCACCTACTGCGAGTCGGACCGGGCAAGCCTGTGCTGGAACTGCGACGCCAAGGTCCACGGCGCCAACTTCCTCGTGGCTCGCCACTCCAGGACCCTTCTCTGCAACACATGCCAGTCCCAGACTCCCTGGAAAGCCTCGGGTGCCAAGCTCGGCCACACCTTTTCCGTCTGCGAAACCTGCGTTCGAGGAAACCATAACAACGAAGAAGAAGAAGAAGAATTAGAAGACGATGATCACGTTCATGGTGATGAGTCGCCTTCGCCAACAATGTCTTCTTCGAGCAGCAACGAAGAAGAGTCGGCCACGGTGACAGTTTTCTCTTCTTTGAAACTAAAGCGAATGCATGAGAAAGCTTCAGATCTTTCATACCCGCCGGTACTAATTTTTTTTTCATATCACATTTTTTTCGTTCTCAATCTATCAAGGGCTAGGATTAATTTCATGTGTATATAACAGGACGATCTCGGCCGTGCATCATGTCCACGGGAGGCGACTTGTATTGACTCGTGTAGGCCTTTGAAGGACCGGAGAATCGAACCGGGCCGGTCGGCTCAGGTTCATTCCCGTTCGGCATCTTCTTTGGCGATCATTGAGTCGCTCAAGAGATTACATCAGCGAGATTTGTGCGAACCGAGGAAATAATCTGGAACCGTTAATTTGGATTCCTCTAGTTCTCTTTAACGTTCGGATTGGATTAGAAGTAGTTTAGTTTGTAGTAGATTTTGCAATTGAAATTGACCCCCTTCTATTCTAACAAGTAACAACAATATTACCATAGTTAATTTGTATTTTAGTCTTAAATATAGAGAGACATTTTGGTTTTATTTTGACCAATTGTAGTGATTACTGTTCTAATTTCTCTATTTTCTTATTATTACAAGTCCTAAATTCTCGCTGTTTAAGCTAATCGATGTCGTATCGTTAACACTGCAAATAATTTGCAAGAGTTTGTAGTTCAATTGGAATCTTCTGTAATTTTAATCAAGCATAACCAAGGAGCTAGGTTGGGAAATAATTTTTATGTTTGAAATAAAATCACCCCAAAAAAATGGTATATTTTTAAAGCCTTGAAAAGATTCAAATGGAAATGGTGTGAGACATTTCCTCTAATAATAGCCCACAGCACAGAAATTTTTTGTTTAAAGTTAGGTATTTTTATGTTCCCTTTTTTGTATGGTTTGGCCTAAATCTCAACTTGGTAGCTAGGCTTTATATGCCTGAAATGGGTGAACATAAAGACCTGAATCAATCACAGAAATGGCAAGTGATGAATGGCGGACGTGTTTTGTTACCAATCGTAAAATGGCAAGTGACCAAAAAAAATATCATGGGCAATCTTCAGGACAAGAAGTAACCTATACACCTACCTATAGGGCGTAGGGGGGGACCTCTGAAAGTGTGTGGCTAACGGCTGTATCAGTATGTGGTTGCCCTTAAATTTAATGGCCATATTATCCACACCAACATTGAACCAACTATGAAACCCATTTAATGATTATCAAAAAAAAAAAAAGAAACCCACTTAATGGTCATAACGTGTGGTTTCCATGCTTATTTCGTGTGTGGCCAAACTTTTCTTGCACTCTGTTTAAGGAATGGTCATAACGTGTGGCTTTGGACTTTGGACTTCTATCTGCAACTCTCTGTTGTTAGTTGTAACGCTGGATAAACATAGGTTCTCTCCTACTCTCTTTTTGTAAAAAGTGATAGTAAAGTTTGTATAGATTCCATTAGAGCTGGTGGAAAGTTTATTCCTTGGAGAATGAATTTTGAATCTTGTGGACTCGGTTAAGAATGTAATGAGTGACTGTGGTAATGTATCTTTTAACTGGGTTCATAGGGAAGCTAACCAGCTTGTGCATGTGCTAGCCAAGTGGTTGCTTAGTCCGTCTTTTTTTTGGTTATTTTGATATGGGATTTGACCCTCCAAGTTTTGTTAATGTTATCTTGGCTGAGCCATCCCAGACTACTGTAAGTTTTGTTAATGTTATCTTGGCTGAGCCATCCCAGACTACTGTAAATGATGTGGTTCAATAAGATTTTTATTCAGCCAAAAAAAAAAAGTTGTTATTTTTAGAAATATTAGGTTTATATGTATAGGCCAAGGGGCATAATTATATTACTCAACCACACACTACGACTAGAAATGGAGCTGACGGCGTGAGTGTCAAAATTCGTGAATCTCTGTGATGGTGCCATTGTGTTTGATATGGTAAAAATTCTATGCTAGCATGCTATAAGAACTTCACGAAGAAGAAATTGATTATCTTGCTGCCCTAACCATGAACTAAGAAATTGACAAGTCCAATCTGACCCAACCCAAGATAGCAAAGAGGAGCTCCAGATCCAACAAAAGGTTACAAGAGATCTAAAAACCTATGCCCAAATCTAGTTGTGATTTAGAAATCACCGTCCAGATTGGGTGGAATCTGGAGATCTCCTCATCAACCGTAATTATTTCCAATCACATCCAACAACTAACTGTGGACGTTCAAATGATCAATCGGCCCTTTCTACTTGATCAATAGTAGGTTCCTCTTTTCCCCCCACCCGACATTGTATGGTTAAGTAACAACTTGAGCCTCAACTTGAGTCGACCCATAGACACTTCTAATACATATGTCATGCCAAGCAATTTGTTGGTTAAATTACTATAAAATAATATTTTGGTTACAATAATCTATATAAATAAATATATATATATATATATATATAATCGAAGCTCTGAAACTCCCACAATTTTCCAAAACAAAAATTTTGATTTTTTGTTTTTAAAACCCAATAATACAAAAACCTAAATTCTAATCAAAACCACAACAAAACCACGGGCAACATATACGACCATTCCTCTCTCTCCTCAGAAGCCCTCTTTTTCTCCAAAAATCAAAACCTTCTCCTTCCCCCAAAAATCCAAAATCAAAACCCAAAACTTAGGATGAGAAAGAAGGAAGAGCCAACCGGATATGTTGGGAAACAATTGACCCATCATCTTTACCTCTCAAAGCTCACCTTACTCTCCATTTGACAAACCAAGGAAAGGAACTTGGTACAATGATGAAGAAGCCAGAATTCTTGTCGGCATGCAAGGCTGACTTGTGATCACACTTCAAATAGAAGGTTTTCTTTCTTCAATTATACTGAATTGGAAAATTCTAGCTCTTTATATTATAGATTTATGTTGCTATTGACGAATTGTTTTATTAAAACATGAAAAGAGTTGACTTTTGGTTTATGTGCTACCCAAGAGTTCAAAACGTTGTATTTTTTTTCTTTGAGAGAATTGGAAATGGTGTGTGTGTGTGTGTGTGTGTGTGTGTGTGTGTGTGTGTGTGTGTGTGTGTGTGTGGCTTTGGAACTGTAACTGTTGTGTTGTTTGTTTTGACTATACTCTTGATTAGAGTCGGTTGTGGTTGAAATTGTTATTTGACTATGTTTTGGAGGTATTATGGTATTCTATTATTGTTGAAATTCTAGGTAGTTCTTCTGATAGCAATGTAGTTCTTTGATCACATTATATGCAAGGAATGGTTGCAACAATAATGCATGATGTGTGTTTGATAAAATGTCTCAAAAATCTACACTGCACACTATTTTGAATAACTTTTTGTAAACCAATTTTTTTGTTTCATACGTCAAGTTCTATAAAAGGAGCAATGTGGTTTTGTTTGTGTTGGTTGAAAAATTATGATTTTTTAGAGATAGTGAGTGATTTTGTTTCATTTGTCAATTGATTTGTACCAAACTATTTCTCAGAAACTTTGCCACAGCAATATATTAGTAAAAAATTTGTAGTTTATTCCTCTCTTTATTTGTTTGCATTGATTGAAAATTTCTAGAATTTTTAGCATAAAATTTCTGGAACACAGTGGAATTTCAATCTCTGTCTCTGTTCTTCTAATTTTTAGATTCTCCTTCCCAGCCTCAATATCAGACCATTCTTTTTTGGTAATTGGGTGAGATTACTTGCAAATTTGAATTAGGTTTATAATTTTTCCTATTCTTTTTCCTTTTAAAAAACAATTCAATGAATTCAAAGATGTTGATCATGTGTGTTGTGATGGTTGTAATGTTTGGGTGCATGTCGAGTGTGAGAATATTTCCAGTAGGCTTTTCAAGGTGTGCTTAATATACTTGTTTTATGAATTGTGATGTTAATTTATGTGTTTACTCACTGACTTATGTATGGTTTAAAGGATCTGGAGAACGTAGATGTGGGGGGTAAAAGGCTAATAGGCACATATCGTTGTCTACATTGGGTCAGGGGCCCAACTCAAGGAAAAATACCTCCTCGGCAATGGAAAATCCTCCTCAGACGAATATGGCCGAAGGTAAAAGAGGTAACATGTGATCAGTGGCAACACTCCATATTGTTCCACAGGACAGGAAAGGCAATAAAGTAGGAAAAGACAACTGAGAGAAGAAGGACATCTAAGGGAAAAGCTGTTACGATTGTATTCAGTGCCTCATGCCTGACAGAGCCATACTTCTCTGTACATACAACCACTCCCAACAACTGAAGAGAGAAGCTGATGGGACAAGTACCCACCCTAAGGATCCTATTCAAAAAGGAGGAAACGACTATAAAAGGAAGTAAAGAGAAGCAGGAAAGGGGAGGCCCTAAGAGGCGAGGAAGGTTAAGAGAGGCTCCTCGGATCATACCAAGGACTAATTTCCCTTGGTAAACTCGGCCCATAAGAAATGTTGTGATGGTCGTTTTTCATACATTCAAATCCAGCTCTTTGGCCCACTCTTTATAAATTCATTGTATCAGGCTCCCTGGACTAAAGCTCCATGCCTCTTGGGCTTGGTCTGGAAAATGTGTTCTTACAGTAGATTACTATTGCCCAAATTGTAAAGCAAAGTCTAATTATGAGTTATCAGCTTCAGAAAAATGCCAGCCAGATGTGAATTATGCCGACCCTATTTTTGTGTGTGTGTGTGCAATTCTTTTCCCTCCAGTTGATTTTTGGGGCAACTATATGTTTGAATTTATAGACTAAGGAGTTTATCATCAGGTTTTAAGCCTAATTTTGTGACCATTTTTGAAGCAGGTCTTTAGAAAATAGTGGACAAAATGTTCTACCTGAGAAGGTAGCTGTGGTGTGCAATGGCATGGAAGGAACATATATTCCAAACCTTCATATGTAAGCCTTGAACTCATTTCTAAATATTACATGTATGTTGAGATTTACTTTTGTTATTGTTTGCTCTGTCATGGTTTGTATTGAGATTTAATTTTGCTGATTTTGGTTTTATAAATTAAACTTAAAAGACTTTGGTTTTGTGCCTCTTGATTAGCAAGCACTGTTAGAGTTTTGATCTCATGCTGGGTTAAATTTATATGAAAAACTTATTGGATTAGCCTGTATTCTTAAAAAGTTCTAGGATATTAAAAAAAAAAACATTACAATTGGGTTAAACAAAGTAAAGCTGCCTGTGGGTGGAACCAAAGTTAATCTTTTGGCATATGGTTAAATCCTCATGGGCTGTTAGATTTTTTACCAATTACAATCAGTGATAAGTTAATCATAATGATTGATGTGTAGGTGTAGAGAAAAGCTCTAAACACCCAAAGATGGATAAATAGGCAAGATCAGCATCACACAATTTGCTTCCTTTTAATTTGCTGCTCTATTTGATTTGTAAAAAAGAGTTGGGATTGTCAAATGAGCTTCATCATCCTATTTTAGTTTTTGATTTACTCCCCTACCATATTTTTAGACATCTACGCATATATTACATGATATAAATAAATAAAAACTATAAAGTTAGTGCAAATATTCAAATGATAATTGTTGGTGAATTCAAATGTATTATAACTACATTTTTCTACTGCATAATGCATATTCCAGATACTTTATATTTTTTTGACAAAGATTGATATGAATGCATCTATTAGTCCAATATTTATACAATTCTTAGACACCAAATGATTATGTGATATCTTGACTCTTGGGACACAACATGCTAATTTGACTATCCTTCAATTCAATTGTGGTTGTATGATAACATTTTGTCCTTTTTTTTTTTTTTTTTTTTTTGCAGATTTGTATTATTGAAATTGTTATATATCCGCATGGAAGTACAATATCCAATATGTATATGTATAATTTTATGTTTTTTAAATTTAATGTAAAAAAAAAAAATCATTTCCAAGTGATTCTGAATTGCAAAAGATTATAATGATTTGTCTCTATAATATTCCTTAAGAATTTTTATTTTTTTGGCAACATGTAAAACCCAAAAATCTGGGGCCTTGTATGTCCATGAAGAAGGCTATCAATTTTATTTCCAAGATATCATATATTCTTGCTTCTACGATAGATATGTTTGATTATAAACTCATTGAGAAGAATTTTGTTTTACAAGTGTCATCATTTGAGACTTTTTTTAAATAACTAAAGTGATATCAATGTGTTCCTACTTTCTATTGAATCTTAAGATTTTAACTAATCACAGTAAATTAGGTGTTACAAAACAAAGAAGGAGCTGGAACTATGGGCCAAAACAACTTGGGCAATTTGGAATGCAAGAAACAAAGCATACTTTGAGAAAGTTCAAACACAACCTAAAGTCATTTTGGATGTAGCTCTAGCATTGCTGGTGACATATCAGATGCTCTCAACCACTCAAGCAAATGCAGAAAGGTCTTTGTTGTTTTGTTGGTTCAGAGGGAAGCCTTGTATGTTTTTTCTTCCTAATTTGTATGGCTAACGAACTAGCCAGGGTAGTGTGTCCAGGTCTTTACCTTTGTATAGTTTTTTCTTCTGAATAAAAGTCATTCTATCAAGAATATATCTCAAAAAAAAAAAAAAAATGGTGTTACAAAACAAACTGGTTGAAATTTATAAATCACCTTAATTGCTATAACATTATATGGTTGATAATGAAATAGACACAGACGCCATTCATTTTTTTATTCATACCAATGTGCAATACGTAAGCAGTTAATGGAATTAAACAAAATTTAGGACTCTCTTTTAACTTTGAGAATTATAGGCTTTGGGATGGATTTAATAATTTTTTAGTGTTATTTTCTATTTGGATACAACAGAAGTGCTGAGATAGAAAAGAAGATGTTTGATCACTATGAAAATGCTACAAATTTATTTCAATAATTGCATTGGGAAGAAATTAGTAAAACAATACATTCAAAATTTTCCCATATATCGCACGGGTTAACAACTAGTTCTTTTAATAAGTATTGTGGTTACAATGAAGTTTGGAATTTAATCAAACAAAATTGGATTGAGTTGCGTAAATATCGCTCTCATTATAATTGGCAAAACCCAAAAACGTATGCAGTAAACCTTCTCTTTCGACTTAGCTGATAATTCCATGTTTATTGAATGACCAAATATAAATATACACATACAACGGAAGTGTTGTTACATCTGCAACATCGTTCCAATAGCAGTATTTATGATTTACTGTTCTTTAGGGCTATTTGTCCAATCAACAAACAATCATCAAGCATTATAGTCTCAGAATTAATAATTTCATCTTTGTATAAATTTCCCATCTCACCTCAAATTCCACATCCTACACTTATGATCAAAGCTCAGAACTATTCATTTACGAGGAAGGAAAGCATCACTAGGCAACTACTAAAAAATGTATCTGGCAGCATAGATTTCCAACAGAAACAGAAGCTTTATTTTGTCCATTATTTTAATTTTTTCCTCTACATAAGAAGGTGCTCACGCTTCTAAGTACACAAAGGGCCACAAGTGAAATCCATATAACTAAAACAAATTTATATTTTTCGTGTAAAAAGGTATAACCATACAAATTTATGAATGGAAAACCAATATATAGGCCAAGAGAGGCAAACAGCCGAACCCAAGAAAATGTCAGCACTGAAACAAAATTTCCCAAAAGGAACTCTTTTATCACAGCTTTTGCCATAGTTTAAGAAAGATTAATGGGCTCACCACACAGTTGCTCCAACTCACTTTCTAAAATTTTCAGCAAATCCGCTTTCGTCCGCCTATAAACCCAAGTTTGAGCATTCCAATCCCAATCAAACCTGGATGGACCACTGCATGAAAAGTACAATCTTTCAGATCAGCTACAAAGAATTCAAGAAAAACAGTGGAAAGAAATGTGATTAAATATTGCCATCGTGAAAAACACAATCTTTCAGATCAGCAACAAAGAATTCAAGAAAAACTGTGAAAAGAATGTGATTTAAGTATTGCCATATGAATACCTTAATGATGCAAATACCTTAGACAAAGATTGGAGACATAGAGTCTAAGATTAAGCATGTTTCAAATCATAAAGCAGTATGAATCAAGAATATTTTTGGGTCAGACCCACATCCACATCTCATTGATATTATTCTCTGCACTAAAGACATGAAAATCATAAGTCATGCCCCCATTGATTGATACAAGGAAAACACTGGAATGCCCAGAAAGCCTCCAAAATGGAAGAAAAGTCAACACCCATATCAGATGGAATCACAGGAACATCAGGTGTCAAATTTGTTCTGCATCAAAGACATGACCACAAAAGCATACACAAGGATGAAGGCAAACATCATCTTTTCATGTGAGAGACAGATGCAGGGCTAACAATGTCCAGATGCATCCTAGGACTGATTACAGCATGCCCGTGTGTGAGTATGTTTCTCTGAAAGTAGAACAACTTGCCCAAATATATGGAAACACATCTATATCTTAGAGATATAATATTTAGACATCAAAGATGTGTCCAGCTTATGTACACACCCTCCTGTCGCTCTTCCTTTCATGCTCGTAAGATTGGTTAGGAGTCATATTTTTAGGGCGCAAATAGGAACAAAGGTCCCCATCAAATGGAATCTCTATCATGGAAAGTACATTCTACTCTTAACAACTACCACTCTTCTCGATAGACAAAAGTTTTGGAAGCCCCCATGCCCACCAGGTGGACAAGCTCAATGCAGAATTGAAACCAATTCAGTTGGCTCAGGTGGGATTACGAAACAGTTTTTCTTTTTTCCTTTTTTTTTTTTTTTTTTTTTTGGGGGGGGGGGGGGTGTGGACCCAGTGGGGCTCTAAAAACCATCCTCCATCAAAGATGAGTCTAATCTAACTCTACTCCATTAGTAGTACAGTCATGGACATATGGTTTCAGCCTAGTTGGTTTTTCTTTGGAAAGTGATTGTAATAGGAAAATAGTTAAAAATGGAAGAGAGAAGAAAGCAACGATAAAAACTCTTTTTGACGCCTTGATTCTGACACTACCAACAATCTTTCTTGGTTATAAAACCCAAAAGATTCAAATCTTCCCAGCTGCATCCTTCAGAGATTGCAGAAAAAAAATACTTGACCACACACCACTACTTTATAGTTTATATATAAATGATTCACATCATATAAATTTCAAGGTCTGTTAGGAAATAGAAACTCAGAGAAAATCACATAAGTCATATGCCCATGTGAGCTAGAGCTCATCGTCCCCTTAGAACTTATGAAGGGAGGAGATCTACAAATGCCAATTGAGCTAGAGCTCATTAGCTATTGGTCCATTGTATTTTATTTTAGGTCTTATTAGCCACTTAGGCTATTAGCATCTTATTCAATTTCCTAGAGTCGAGGTTATTTTTATAATTCAATAATTGGACTTTCACCCATGTTAATAAGGGTTGGGGTTCATTTCTAAGCTTTTGATCCCTGCTTGGTGTTGATTCCAACAAGCATGTTTTTCTTGTCAAGCACTTAATATTCAACAAGGCCCTAGGAGAAACCACAAATTTCTATTTATTTGTAGATCGAGTGTTTGACAATAAATCAATAGAAACATGAATTTAAGCATAAAAGATCACCACATATTAGTTTCAGTGGTGATAAGCCCAGAAACATCTATTGATTTATGACATGATGGAAGTCTATATGGCTTGATTAACAGTTTTTTTAAAAGAAAAAAAAAAAAAAAAAAAAAGGATTTTGGTGAATTTTAATACATCCAAATCATTTTTAACAGCATGTCAACATAAGTGAAATACTGATCATTGTCCAGTAAGTACATTCAGAAGACAATAAAATAATCTGAAAGTCATTTGTGACTAATTCTCTAAAGGATATTGTATCAGTTTCATTCAACAAAGTTGAGCTGAATCTTTTCAAACAATCCTTAAAATCTTATTTTGGTAGACATTACATAACTCAAGACTGTTTTAATTTACATCTGTTTATTACTTTAGCAGATATTTGGATATGATAACAGTATTTTATCCAACACACTCAGCTTCAAGGACATAAGCATACAGTGTTAGCATACTGATTATAAGGATTAGTTTGACAAAACCAGCCATGCTCCAAGTCCAACATTTTAAAAATAAGGAAAACACTAAGTCCTGGAAGAATGGATCATAAATACTTACAAATAGATAAATAAAAAAAAAACCCACACCAGAAGAATGAATCATAAATCATACCTCACTGGGGAAGATAGCCAAAGCTGTCTATTTGGTGTTTGTTTGTTCAAAACATAGGTACCCAGATCACCAAGTTTTAAGGTCAACACCTCATTCTGTCAAATGTACACCCAAAATATGTCAAAACAATTACAATACCCAGATCACCAATTTTTAAGATCAACACCTCATTCTGCCAAATGCACACCCAAAATATGTCAAAACAATTACAATACCCTTTAAAAGAATAACCTATGTGAAAAAATGAATCAATTATTCTCACCCCATAGTCTACGTCAAAGCCATCGATTTCAACATTATCACCGTATTCCTGTTGCACCAAAGACAACATAAAACCAACAAAGTTGAGAATGCCCGTTGTCATGAAGGGAAATAAAAAATCATTATTGTATAACATAAACATACTGAAAATTAGTTAATGTTAAGTTAGAAATTTGGAGAGATACTTTGGAGTCTAAAGGCATTCAGCTAAGTAGAACTAAAACAGAGTACATAGAATGTAAGTATAGTCAAAACAAAAAGAAAGCTAAAGGGGTTGTAAGACTTATGATCAAGAGATACCAAAGACACTAAAAACCAATATGGTTGAGAATGCCCATAGTCATGAAGGAACATAAAATAACCGACACACAAAATTAGTTATTTTATATTAGTTAACATCCAATTTAGAGTTTAAAGGCTTTCACCTAAGTAGGATTGAAACATAGTATGGAATATAAGTTCAGTAAAAGTAGAAAGAGATGAAAGGGTTGTAAGACATGATTGTCAAGAGATGCCAAAGACAATTAAAAATTTAAAACCCTCAAGGTTGAGAGTGCCTGTTGTCATGAAGGAACTTAAAAATTATTGAATAATATATGATAACAGACCAAAATTAGTAAATGTCAAGTGACTCAAGTTAGAAATTTAGAGACATGCTTTAGAATTTAAAGGTTCTCAGCTAAGACTAAAACAAAGTCAACGGGATGTAAATTTAGTAAAAGTAGAAAGAAAGATGAAGAGGTTTTAAGACTTGATAGTCAAAAGATACCCATGTGCGAGAGCTTTCAATATCTTAGATCAATAACTCATAAAAGGAAGAGATTGAAAAACATGTTAATCATAGGCAAAGAGCAGAATGGATGAAGTAGAGAAGAACATCAAGAGTATTGTGTGATTGTAGAATACCTACTAAGTTAAAAATAAAATTTTACAAGACCTTATATGCTCTATGATACTAAATGTTATAGCTGAAATGATGCTAGGATAAATAAGTGTAAATACATGGAAAGAAAGGTTTTTTATTTATTTATTTATTTATTTTTTTAATTACAAGGAAAGAAAGGATTCCAAGTGATGAAATTCACTCAAAGACATGAGTGACTCACTAACTCCTATTGGAGAAAAGACGAGGGATAATTGCTTGAGATGGTACGGTTATGTCATATTTGCAAAGGAGAGCAATTAATACACCAGTGGGGAAGGGTGAATTGATTCAAGTCGAGTGAATGAAAAAAGGTAGAAGAAGACCTAAATTAACATTAGAAAAAGTAATAAAAAATGATATGTTGATTAAGGAGGTAACAAATAGTATGACTTTGAATAAAATAAAACAATGAAAACATGTGACCAGTCTAGATTATTTGAAGATCTACAACCGATTCAAAATTTTGGGACTAAAGCTTGATTGTTATTGTTCTAAAATAACCTACCAAAAATAAAACTATAATGCCGTTTACTATATCCATTATAAATGATTAGCATTAGACAAATCATAAAAACTTGTGCATATCTCAATAACAAAATCTCCACACCAACACACAATTGGATGTTGACAGTCAAACATAAATCCATTTCAAATTTCAAGGAATGATAATTCTAATCTCCTATTCTAAAATGGGTATATGAAAACCAACTTACAAATTCGAAATAGTCAAACATTGCAAGATTCGCAAACAGAAACACACATAAATCATAATATAGAACAACTCAAGGCCAAAAATTACCTCGAGTTTCTCTAGGAAGTGATGTATTGTGGAATTGGCTAGCGTGTGAAACTCATCCTCCTGCAGTACAGAACTATATTGACATCAAACATTAGCAAATTCACTTTCACCCATTTCTAATAAACCAATTTATTCCAAAAAAAAACAAGCTAAATCCTAAAGCAGCCAATCACAAACCCTCACCATCTGTTTAGTTTCCTATAATTTCAATAAATAAATAAAATTCAAATTTTAAGCTTTAAATTATGAATTGTTTGTCAGCATTTTTCAGACTTTATAATAACCAAAATGCATTTAGCAAAGTCGAATTGAAAATTACTCGTTTCTTAAAAAAAAGAAGCTAAACCATTCAGTCATAAACCCTAAGCCTCCGTTTGGTATCCGAGAAAATTAAAGAAATAAACGGAATTAAATTTGTAAGCTCTAAATTTATTTTTCATTATTATAATTAGTACTGATTAGACTAGAGCAAGCAACAAGCATTTATCTGTAGTCAAACTGATAATCATCCATTTCCCAAAAAAAGAAAAGCCACATAAAACAGAACAACGGAAATCGAACTTCTATTTTCTTGTTTTGCTTTCACTAGTTTCTCGGGAGCCAAACAGAGAAAAAAAAATTCCAGCATAAAAACCAACGTACCTGTAATCAATGGCGGCGGGGCCTTGAGAATCTTGGACGAGATTCGAAGAGAAGGTTCTAGAAGCAGGAAACCGATGAGCGATCTTCTCGGAAAGAGTGAGAGGTCCCGAAGTTCCTAGAAGCAGAAAACGGAATCTACGAATCGATTGAGAAGAAGAAGAATTCAGCTTTAGAAGCTTTGGGAGCCTTTGGAAGAAACGCAACCTGGAAGCCATAATACTAACAGAAGGGAACACTGTTCGTTTCGACTGTGAGGGATTGGAGGGGAGGTGTATAATGGGCTTACTAGAACGCAGTGCCTTCAATTTTTAGGCCCAAATTTAATGGGCTTTAACATGGTTATGGCCCAAGATCAGATGCCCTTTTTTGTCAAACCAAGCCGATAAACGAGCCAAGTGGAGTCTGAATAATAATAGTACAAGATTATTGATTTTTTTTTTTCTTTTTTGAACACAAGTTGAATTTGTTTACGAGCTATTTAATTAATTTATTCTTTTTTTTTATATAGTGTAAAATCATGACTAAACTATTTTACTTCATCACAATTTTATGAATTTTTATTACAAATAGATTGTTTATATCGTCAATAAATTATAAATAATAATTTAATATCCTGTAAACCTATTAATAAACTTTTAAAAACTAATTTCAAGCCTACATAAATATAATTTTTACACAAATATACATATAAAAATATAATATTATATATAATTAAATCAAACACTCGTGTTAACAAAAATATATTATTATATTTGAGTTTGACTTGTTTAATAATAAAATCTAAATTTAAGGTTTGAATTTAACTTATTTTTTAAACAAGTAAATATAAACAAATTTTTTCTGGAACCAAATTCGAACTATTTATGAACCGTTTAATTTATTTATACCTTAAAAAACTAAAGTGGAGCTTGCTGGGCGAAGGAAACTATCGTTGGTTGAGATTCGGAGACATTGAGCTTATTACCATTAGGTGAAACAGAAAGGACTCACTTTCTCATTGATGTACGCGACCTCACTAGCTTTTTTATTTTTCTATTTTTTGAATTGCAAAGTAAACGACCTTATAGTGGAGTCCAAATCTTCTGTCTCATCAATTGTGCTCCATTTTATACTCCACCAATAAAATTTGGACAACTGACCTCTCTCATTAAATGAGATAACTCTGACTTTAACACTCACATTAACGTTAAAATCCCTTTCTTTTTCTCTTTTTTTTTTTTTTCTTTCGCAGTTTTTCTTCTTCTCTCTGTTTCCAGCTTTTGGTATCTTTTTTTTTCCTCTTCTCCATGTGGTTGACGCTAACAAGGAGTCCAATGAGTTTTGTCTATTGAGAAGCAAAACCCATGTCACTTGCTTTGCATTCTTGCCTCTACTTTTCTTTACAAGCCTGAAGGCAGAGAGACTGGACCATCAATCTCCACAACTGAGAAATTTGGGTTCTCCATTGTGACTACCACTGGGTTTCCTTTGCAGGTATCTTTTGCCCACCAGTTAGAAAAGTCCAATCTTGAAGCCATTAAAGTTTGGAACTTGGAACCTCAAACTGAAAAAGTAACACAAAAATTAAAAACCTTTGAAGAAAAAAAATTTCAGAATCCAGATCTCAAAATTGAGAAATGAGCAAAACCCATTTGAGAAACCAACTAAGAATATAGAAACCAATAGAAGCAGATGAACACTTGAAGATGAAGATGACGTGAGGATGTGTCTGTAAGTCTGTAACTGGGGTGAAGAGGATGAAGATGAATGTATGAGACGTCAACCACATAGAGAATAGAAAAAAAAAAAAAACCCTTGAAAGCCTTGATGGTTGTGAAGAGTCCAAATCAAAAACAAAAGCTGCGGCAAGAGACAAAACTCATTGGACTCCTTTGTTAACGTCAACCACATGGAGAAGAGGAAAAAAAAAAGATACCAAAAGCTAGAGAAAGAGAGAAGAACAAAAGCTGTGGAGAAAAAAAAGAAAAAAAAAAGGATTTTAACGTTCACGTTAATAACGTGAGTATTAAAGTCAGAGTTATCTCATTTAACGAGAGAGGTTAATTGTCTAAATTTTATTGGTGAAGTATAAAATGGAGCACAATTGACGAGACAGAAGATTTGGATTCCACTGTAAGGAATCCAAATCTTCTGTCTCGTCAATTGTGCTCCATTTTATACTCCACCAATAAAATTTAAACAATTAACCTCTCTCGTTAATTTTTGTGTTACTTTTTCAGTTTGAGGTTCCAAGTTCCAAACTTTAATGGCTTCAAGATTGGACTTTTCTAACTGGTGGGCAAAAGATACCTGCAAAGGAAACCCAGTGGTAATCACAATGGAGAACCCAAATTTCTCAGTTGTGGAGATTGATGGTCCAGTCTCTCTGCCTTCAGGCTTGTAAAGAAAAGTAGAGGCAAGAATGCAAAGCAAGTGACATGGGTTTTGCTTCTCAATAGACAAAACTCATTGGACTCCTTGTTAGCGTCAACCACATGGAGAAGAGGAAAAAAAAAGATACCAAAAGCTGGAAACAGAGAGAAGAAGAAAAACTGCGAAAGAAAAAAAAAAAAAAGAGAAAAAGAAAGGGATTTTAACGTTAATGTGAGTGTTAAAGTCAGAGTTATCTCATTTAATGAGAGAGGTCAGTTGTCCAAATTTTATTGGTGGAGTATAAAATGGAGCACAATTGATGAGACAGAAGATTTGGACTCCTTACAGTGGGCATATTTGAAAGTTTGGAAATTTCTTTCTCATTAACCTATGAGAAAATGTAGCAGCCCTACACGTGGGCTGGCTGGTACCTCCAAAAGTAAAAATAAAATTCCCGCGTTTATGATCGGACCGAATCGAACCATACAGATGAGCTCGTTTAGACCCCACGAAAACATTTAAAGCAGCGTTGAACCAATAGTGCTTACTGCTTAGCAAAACTAATTCGCAATTTCACATTCCTCACATGTATATGGATTTTTTTCCTTTTCTTTTGTTTTTGTAGAGAAAAGATAGTGATGTATATGGATTTGATTGATGATTTAAGAGAACGTTTGATTTTTCGAGCACTAATCATTGTGTAGATAATACTATAAGAACAAAGCATTTGACTGCAAACAAAAGAATGAAAAAGGAACCATGATTTGATAGTAGGAGTTCTCGTCCTACACTTAAAGAGGAGCGGGTCGAGTGATAGTCCCAATAAGATTTGTGTAATATACGTGGTACTATCTACTCTTGTCACGTAGCGTGGGGTCAATAAGCCCACATTGGAGACCCTTTTTTTTATTAAAAAAAATAAAAAAATAAAAATGGAGACCATGAATAAAAGGAGAAAACAATAAAAGAAAAAAACTACAAATATGGTATAATTGTATCATAATCCTATAAATCTCAGTGGTAAGTGTGTTTGTTTAAAGAAAAAATATTAAAAAAAAAATAATTATTCTACATTACTTACGAGAATGTGTTGTGTATAATATAATTTGTCTACACAAATTTAAAAGTTACCTTTACTTTTGATTTTTTGAATAGAGTTTATACTGTATGCACTCAACGGTTGTTCATTAATCATCTTCATCAACATCAATCATATATATAGACTTTTTTTTTTTGGGGATAAGAATCATATATATATATATATATATATATACCCTTTTTTTTGTGTGTGTGAATGCGCAGATAAGAATCATATATATACTGTTGTAATCTGGTTCTACTCCTCCTTAAGTGACTAAATTTACTATTGGAGGTCCTTTGGCTAGCATCACATTGGTGTCCTAGTCCTTTCCACCTTGCTTTGTTTTTTTTCTTTTTCCTGTAACTTGATTTTACTCCTCTCCAAGTAACTAATTTTATGGTCAAAGACCCTTTTGCTAGCACCACACCTATATCTTAGTCCTTTCTTCCTTAATTCTTTCTTTGTAGGCAATTGTATTACTCCTCTCCAAGTGACTGACTTTCTCATCAGAAGCCCTTTAATTGGCACCATACCATCGTCTTTTAGTCCTTCCTCCTTACTTCTTTCTTTGCAGGCTAGCTCACAGTCAACTGAGATTTCTAGTTTCAATCATCAATTATGCATAAAGAAAAAAAAAAAAAAAAAAAAGAATGGAAAGCTAAATCCTATGACATAAAAAAAATGTTGCCATAAATTTTAAATCTTATGGTTATAAAATTGCCACGACACAACAAAATTAATAATGTGTTGCAGCAATATTAATACAAGGAAAAATATCTTATTCAACAACCAACTTTTATGGGTGGTTGTTACAATCAGATTGTTGATTGCTATGCAATTTCATGCGTAGTAATCTCGTTCTATGTTTACATCTCATATGTCTAAAAGTAGCTATACATCAAATTTAGTCAAATTTTAGCCTATCATTCCTTCAAAATTAAGACGTATATAATATTTGTTGTCAGACCTCCTATAGATGCCTTTAGAAATATTAGTTTCTCTCACACAAGGCATCAAGATAATGCTATAGCTCATAACCTAGCTAAACATGTTAGTGGTTATCTCGCATGAATGGAAGATATTCCCCCACACGTCTGTGATGTACTAATTGCTGATTATGGCTAATTGTTTCAATGAAAGTTCATGGCTAATTGTTTTAATGAAAGTTCATGATTTCCTTCTCAAAAAAAAAAGAAGAGGCACTTTTCATTACATTCGACACTTTTTTTTTTTTTTGAAAAGCATTACATTTGACACTTGTCACAATTACTAACCATATATTAATTCAATTTGTATTAAATGGCTAAGGCGCAAATTTTTTTTTAGATAAGACATTAATTAAGTAATTTTATGCCCAACAACGACATCAAAATTGTTATCCACTGCTCACACATTTGATCAAATCCATGCACAAGAATGGAAATCACCATTCTTTGTCTTACTTTTTCCGATTGTGATTTTTTTTTCCTCATTATCTTTAAAATTTTAGATTTTAGTTCCTAAAAGCATTCCATCTGCTTATCCTAAACTTGTTAAAAATGTAACATAAAGAATAGTGTTCACCAAATATTGCAAAAACACCTTCCCATCTGAATCTGATACACGGTCACTATTCAAATTTTTACAACATGGTACAGTAACATCTAAAAATACATTACTGATGAAGTGTGAGTTCATCAGTAGAAACAGGCAGATGGATCCAATCTCCAGTCTGCGTGAATGTATCCTCAAAGATGGTCACTGGTGTGGTGCCTACCACAACGTCTCCGATGCCAAAATTAGAATAGGAAAGCACTTTGTGAAAGGAAACAGATTAGTAAGATAATAATGGGTGTTTCTTAGAGTGTGTATGTACCTTCTGTTGATAATGTGAGGGCTTTATATATGTGGCTTTGGTTGCTAGCCGTTGTGGTCGTTAATGCCTTTCTTAGTAACGCATCTTGCCTAATAATGGGGCTTTTAATAGGCTCCCAACAGTCTGCATGACTGATTTTGTAACTGCCCAAGTCATTGATTGACTATATTGAATGATTTCCCTATCCTCGTCAGTGGTGATCGATTTCTTCGTCATTCAGGATGACTTCGTCATGAGTGTTGGCTTCGTCTAGGAGACGTAATCTCATCATTTCCATCAATTACCATTCTATCACATGTAATTCTCTCTCTCTCTCTCTCTCTCTCTCTCTCTCTCTCTCTCTCTCTCTCTCTCTCTCTCTCTCTCTCTCTCTCTCTCTCTCATATCCAATTAGACTCACATAGAAAATCTTTTAGGCAAGTAATGGAGGAGATAGGGTTCAACATTGTGCCAGGCTTACGACATTTGACAAGATTATGGCAGCGTGATTAGGGATCTGCGATCAATAATGTGGAGGCCATGGGTTTGCAAATTGGAGTGTAATGGGTCATGGGTTATGGGTGTCGATGGATGGGTTTGTGTTTGGGGGTGGCAGTGGTGCATTGTGTTTGATGGCAATTTGCGAATTGCATTAGGTGGCAATGAATTTGTTGATTTTTTCTTTAACTTTTACGATGGTTGCCAAGTTTTGTGGCGGTAGATATGGGTGTCTGTGTTGGTTGGTAGCTAAAATGAATTATTATTATTATTATTATTATTTAGTATTACCGGATGGAAATGCTCTATTGTTATATAGTACTTTGAATCTCATCCTTTTGCCCATATCAATTGATGTTGAGATAATCGTTAAGTTTCAATTCTTTTTTAATCTTATTTTTTCCTCTTTCTACTTTTTTTTTCTTTCACCAATTGTGACCATTGCTCCTCACTTTTGCCTCCTTTGCCGGTCCCCTCTCCACCTAAACCATCACCACCATCGCCCTCTCTCTCTCTCTCTCTCTCTCTCTCTCTCTCTCTCTCTCTCATTTTGTATCCTTTGTTAGGGATGACAAAAATTGTCCAACCCACGGGTATCCAACCCTAATGGGTTGGGTAAAACCTGACCAGTGAAGCAAATGGGGCGAGTTCAGGTCAAGTGCAGGTATTATGCATACCCACCCTAAACCCAACCTGTATACATATATTATATTATAAATTTTTAAAAACCCTAACTATAAATACTAAATTATCTCTGACCCTAATCCTAATCCCTCATTCTCATTACTCACTCTTAACTCTTAAGTCTCAGCCGCCTCCCTCTCCCACACTCTCACTTACTGTAATCGCCCTCCTCCACCTTGTTGTGTCGATCCCTCCTACACCTCATCGATCCATCTTCACTGCCTCCTTACTGTACCGCTCACTCTTCCACTTTGCTATAGACGCCGCTCCCTCCTCCTTGCCTCCCTTACCTCGCCTTGATTGGTAAAAGGAGGGGTTTTTGTTGGGTTTTTCAAGAGTGTTGTGGTTTTGTTTTTTGGAGTTTTAGAGGAGCTAAAACAGTGGTAGCTTTTGGGTTGTAAAGGGTAGATCAGTTGTTGTTTTGTGTTGGTGTAAAAGGAAAAAGGAAGGATTTTTATGTATTTGAGTTATGATGTATTTAGGATTTCTTTATTTGGGTTTGTGATTTTGAAAGGGAAAATGAGAAATCTGAAATTCAATTATTGTAGATTTGTGTGAAATTAAATTATTGTAAATATGTGTGATTTTGCTGTCAAATAATATTGGCCCATTAGGGCGAGTATGGGGGTATGAAAAAGAACTTGTTTAGTTAACGAGGCAGGTTTGGCTAACGGGTGACGGGGGACGGGGCAGGTTTGGGGATAAAAAAACCCGCTCCAAACCCAACCCGTTGCCATTCCTATCCTTTGTTCATTCTTGACTAGTCTAAAAGTAGTGATGCATAAAATTTAGTCCAATTTTAGCTCATCATTCCTCCAAACTAAGAATATTTTCAAATATTCATTTAATCCATTTAGATATATACGTAAAATTCAAATGAAGAGCATTTATATAAGATAATAGAAGATAATTTTACTTTGCTACTCATTTTAAAGTTATATTAAATAAAATGATTGTTTTAAATTTTATTAAAACATTTTTTCTTTATCTTCTTCTTCTTCTTTCTCATCTTCCTCCCTTTTCTCTCTTGCAAACTACCACCATATTCTAATTAAAGGAAAAAGAAAATGTAAAACAAATATCTCTCTCATCCTTCCTGAAAAACCTCATATTCCCAACTTAAAATGTTATAATCGATAAGGCCTTTATAGTAGCTACTTTCTCCTCTAGAGCCTTACCATCCCAACATTTTGATCACAGGACCAATGCAACCACATTCACCAATCTCTATTCTGGTTATTGTACTAAACCCCAACTCGTAAACAACTTTAGCAGCTACAACTCTCAAAAAAATACACCACAATTGAAAGAGCCCATTAGCCTCACTATAAACCCACATGGAACAACTTTAGCGATAGGCTGACACGAACCCAAGTGTTTTAACTACTCCACCACCACTTCGAGACTCCGAACCATCGTAGCAGTCCTAGAATTTCATCAAACACTGTATTTAACTTCTATTTTTAATAAACCAAAAGCTTCAAAATTGCAAAAACACTCAATTGCCTTTCCTACTGCCAATGCAATCCCATAATTCGCTAGCCCCAAAAAAAACAACAATCCTATTTGCCAATGCAATCCATACTCCACATATATATGGATTTGGTAGTGGTTGTCGGAGAAGAGAAGGAAGAAGAAGATAAAGACAAAAAAGTTTTAAATGCAATTGAAAACAAATCTTCTATTAAATATTTAATGATGATGCAAAAAATTGTCAATATGAACTCCTCGTCAATACAGATGGATAAAGGCACTAGCTTTGTCTAGAGACAAACCTGTTGGTGCTATTCTTCTCTCCTTGTCAATGCGGATGGACAAAGGCATTGGATTTGTCCAGAGACGAACCTACAATAAGATATGAAATAGAGAAATGTGGATACATCAGTGTGATGTTTGCCAAACACCGTTTGATAATTAAGTTAGAATGAGATTCAATTGAAGTATATTGTAAAAAAATTCAACTTGAGAATAGTTTTTGGGGTGAGGGTTGTATGTACCTTTGCCTTTGGTTTGTGTGGGTCTTTATAGCCCTTGTCTGAACAAATATCTGCATTTATGAGATATGGAGCTGTTGGTATTAATGGCTGGCTTTTATTGTTTGCCAACGGCTACTCATTCGTTTATGCCTGTACGTTACTCCTTAGCTGTCTTGGGCATTGAATGTCTTTTATGACTTCATCCATCATTAATGTCCGTATGTTACGTCTTTCATTGAATAGCATTTAATTCGTCCATCGAGAGATGGACGGTCTTAACACTCATCGGTAATGAATGTGGAGGCGTTATAGACTTCAATAGTCTTATGCCTGTTGGTTCATCAATTACATTTTTGCCTATCTAGTGCATTAACCTTTACTCATGTCATTTATGAGGAACTCATTTAATGTATGCTGTAATCATTTATTACAATGACGATGCTAGATGGACAATGCTAGCTTGATGGATGATGTTGGCGTTCTCTTCTTTTGGACAAGGGTGATTTTTCTCCTCCATTTAATATTTCACATGATTACATTTTTATTTTTTGTCCATTTCATAGGATTGATTTGGACTTTTATCAAAACTTGGGGGCTTTTAGTTTTAATTAGAAGAATAAATGCTTAATTAGATTTTGATCCAAAATTCAAAAGATGCTTTTAAATTTTACATTTTTTTTAGAAATGCTACATCCACAACAATCCTAATGACAGACATGTTATTAGTTGCTGTTATTAATGGTAAGAAAGTAACTTCAATGCTGAGTTTAGGTTAAAACCAGTAACAACTTATTACTTACAATTTGTTATGAAAATATTGTAAAGGTAGAGTTTTTTTTTTTTTTTTTTTTTTTTTTTTCAAAATGAAATCTTTGATGGTTTTGTTTTGTTAATGTCTGTAATTGCCTCAGTTTAGATGATAAACTTCAAATCTTGGTTTCTAAGTTTTTTATCTTGTCAGTTTTATCAGCTAATAGGATCACTCCAATGTTAAAGCCTTGGATTCTCAACAAAGTTCCCTTCTCCTGTCATTTTTCATTTAGCTATATAATGGGCCTCAAAATTAGTCTTTCTATAAGTATGATTTATAGAACAATCAATAAAGGAGTTCAAAACACGCTTAGTCTTCGCATGATGCTTTCCATGAACCAATGAAGAGAGATGGAGGATAATAAGGGTAATTTTGTGGTTTTGACGAAGTTGTCCATATTAGGCGAAAGTGACGGTCCCAATGAACTCGTCAGCTTCGCTTGCACGTTCACGACCTAACAACGATAGAATGAAAGTTGACAATTCTGCCTCAAAGTTGACAGCTGCACTTTGGAGACAACAAACATCTCAATGAGACGACTTGAATAAATTGACAGGATATGAAGTTGACCAGGGGGGGGGGGGGAAGCTAAAGAGGATAAGCGAACCTTTGACAAGGCTAACATGGCTTGGCCTCCACGCATAAGCATATAAGGAAATATCTTGTGTCCCACGCTTAACCCTGATCAAGAAAGTCCTATAAGGAAAAGATCCCGTAAGATACGAGAATTAAAGAAGATCTTTCCCACAAGGAAAGATCTTTTAAGCCAAGAAACGAATATCAACCCCATGCTACTATAAAAACCCCAAGTTCCTCACAAACCAAGGTACGCATAATTCTCCCAGCTCTGGTACTCTAAAGTTGTGAAAGTTCTTTGACTTAACCTTCGGAAGGTCTTTGGCCGGTACCACGCCAGTACTCTCTTAGGGTTTTCTTTGTTTTTGTTTCCCAGGTATTGTCTCGAGAACGTGAGTACTGCGTGACTTACTGATAATTTTTGGCATCATCAATTGGCACCGTCTATGGGAACTTGCGACTTGTAAGCCATACTATCACTTCCCGAACAAAGAGTTGCATAGTACTTACTTGCTTGATGGCGACCACCAACAATGTTCAAAGGGACGAACCACGCATGACCGCCCTCGAGAGACAGGTTCAAACTCTCGCTGCTGCCGTGGAGTGCCTCACCAAGCAAAGTCATGATCTGGAAGAGCAGCTGCACCAAAAGACCGCAGGCCTTAACACTCAGGAGGAAGACCAAGAAGACATTAGCGCTGAGAGAAGGGACTAAGAAGGGCCGGAGGGTAGCAATGCCCCAAGCAAATTAGAATGATAGGATACAAGCCGGCCATCCATCATAAATATGGCTCCACCTCACATAGTCACAGAGATGCAGATGATGAAGGAACGGATGGAATTTATGTTGAATGCCCTTAGAGGACGGGTGTCTAGTGACCTCAATGACTTGGTCCATCGAACTGATTCACCATTCATTGTGTCCATCACTCTGTTCCCCCTTCCACCGAAGTTTTGTATGATGTAGGTGGAAAGTTACACCGGATCCAAGCACCCCCTAGATCACTTGGAGTCTTTCAAGATCCTGATGCACCTTCAAGGGGTGGTGGGGGAGATCATGTGCAGAGCCTTCCCCACCACATTGAAGGGACCTGTAAGGATCTAGTTCAACAGTTTGATGCCTAACTCCATTAGTACCTTCGAGGAGTTAAGCACCCAATTCGCCTCACACTTCATCGGGGGACACAGGTATAAGAAGTCCACTGCATGCCTGATGAACATTAGGCAGTGGGAGGATGAGACGCTGAGATCTTACATAACCCATTTTAACAAGGAAGCCCTCTCGATCGACAAAGTTGACAACAAGATACTAGTGGCTGCATTCACGAATAGGCTACGGAAAGGTAAGTTTCTATTTTCTCTATATAAGAAGGACCCAAGAACCATGTTAAATGTGCTTTACAGGGCAACCAAGTACATGAATGTGAAAGACGCACTACTGGCCCAAGAAGAGAAGCCTAAGAAAAGAGAAAGACAGGAAGACATACGGCAGGATAGGGGGCGGAAGATGGCTAGGACTGGAGAACAGCGGGAGGACAAACGCTCCAAGCCCCTCGTAGGGAAGTTCACAAGCTTCACCCCGCTGACTGCCCCGATCGACCAAGTCTTGATGCAAATTAAGGACGTAGGAGCCCTAACCTATCCTGGCAAGCTGAAGGGAGATCCTAATAAAAGGTTTAGAGACAAGTATTGCCATTCCACCATGATCACAGTCATGACATAGTCGACTGCTATGACTTGAAACAACAAATCAAAGCTCTTATCAATCAAGGAAAGCTACAAACATTTGTCAGCTAGGAGAGAGTGGATCCACCTCAAGAGTAGGTTCCCCGACGGGAGAACGAGCATCCTAGGACACCTATAAGAGATATAAGAATGATTGTAGGAGGCACAACGACTACTAGGTCATCCAAAAAAGCCCGTAAGACTTACCTCAGGATGGTTCAGAACGTCCAGCTGACAGGTTTCGTCTCAAAGATGATGCAGATCGACAACCCTATCATCGAATTCTCAGAAGAAGATGCTCGATGTCTCCACCACCCGCATAACGATGCACTCGTCGTTAGCATACGGGTAGGGGATTACAACACACATCGGGTCCTAGTCGACAACGGAAGCTCTGCTGATATCCTCTACTACTCAACGTTCCAACAAATGAGGATTGACAGAGAATGGCTGGTCCCAACCAACGCCCCACTTATTGGGTTCGAAGGAACTAAAGTATACCCCATCGACGTGGTCATGCTGCCCGTTACGATTGGTAATTATCCTCAGCAAATCACTAAAGACGTTACATTCCTTGTTGTTGACTGCTCGTCGGCCTATAATGCCATCATCGGACGACCTACCCTCAACTTATGAAAGGCCGTAACTTCAACCTATCACCTAATGATCAAATTTCCCACCAAATACAGAGTAGGAGAAATACGTGGAGACCAAGTGGCTGCATGCGAGTGTTAGCAATGTTGGAAATGGACGATCAGCTATAGACAATGAACATAGGAAAGCAACGGCTAGTGGTAGAACCTGTTGAAAGGCTTGAGAAGATACTTCTCGACGACTCCAAGCCTAATCGAACAACCAAGATTGGCACCCTTGCCAACCCGATGGTCCGTCAAGCATTCACAACTTTTCTCAAAGATAACCGAAATGTATTTGCTTAGAGCCATGAAGATATGCCAAGAATCAACGCTTTGGTCACACTGCCTGTTACGATTAGTGATTACCCTAAGCAAATCACTAAAGACGTTACATTCCTTGTTGTTGATTACTCATCTGCCTATAATGCCATCATCGAACGACCTACCCTCAACTCATGAAAGGACATAACTTTGACCTACCACCTAATGATCAAATTCCCCACCAAATACGGAGTAGGAGAAATATGTGGAGACCAAGTGGCTGCACGTGAGTGTTACATAGCAATGTTGGAAATGGACGATCACCTATAGACAATAAACATAGGAAAGCAACAACCAGTGGCAGAACCTATTGAAAGGCTTCAGAAGATACTTCTCAACGACTCCAAGCCTGATCGAATAACCAGGATTGGCACCCTCGCCAACCCAATGGTCCGTCAAGCACTCACAATTTTTCTCAAAGATAACCAAAATGTATTTGCTTGGAGCCTTGAAGACATGCCAGGAATCGACGCTTCGGTCATGGTGCACAGGTTAAATGTGTCGCCCTCCTTTCCACCCATCCGTCAAAAGAAATGGGTGTTTGTCCCAGAACAAGACTAAGCTATAGCGGAAGAAGTTCGCCTCTAGTTTGCAAGCTATTAGAGGCGGACTTCATTAAGGAAGTTTATTACCCCGATTGGCTGGCAAACATCGTAATGGTTAAGAAAGCCAACGGGAAATGGAGGATGTGAGTAGACTTCACGAATCTGAACAAGGCATGTCCCAATGATAGCTACCCCCTCCCGCGGGTTGACATTTTAGTTGACTATACAGCTCAGCACTAGTAATTAAGCTTCATGGATGTTTTTCATGTTACAACTAGATCAGAATGGACGAAGCGAATTAGGAGAAGACGTCATTCATTATTAGCCAAGGCCTCTTCTACTATAAAGTAATGCCATTTGGCCTAAAAAACGCAGGCATGACATATCAGAGGCTTATGAACAAGATGTTTGCATAGCAAATTGGGAAAAATGTCCAAGTCTACGTTGACGACATGCTGGTAAAAAGCCGAAGGGAGGACGATCATTTGGAGGATCTTAAGGAAACATTCGACACCTTTCGTTCTTACAACATGAAGCTCAATCTAGGCAAGTGCGCCTTTAGAGTGACGACAGGAAAGTTCCTAGGGTTCATGGTGTCCCAGAGAGGCATCAAGGCTAACTCGGACAAGATCCGAACCATAATAGAAATGGCACCCCCTAAGAACGTAAAAGAAGTACAAAGTCTCAATGGTAAGATAGCCGCGCTCAATAGGTTTGTGTCAAGAATAATGGATAGATGTCTACCTTTCTTCCATACGCTAAAGAAATCTTTTGAATAGATAGCTGAGTATCAGCAAGCATTCGAGGATCTAAAGGCCTACCTCTCTTCCTCGCCACTGCTAAGTCCCTCAAAACCAGGGTTTCTTCCTTTACTTGGCTGTATCCCCGGCTGCCGTCAATGCGGCCTTGATCAAAGAAGATAATAAGGTGTAAAGACTTGTATACTACGTGAGCCGGGCACTTCGGGTTGTAGAAGAGAGGTATCCATCGATGGAGAAGCTCGCCTTCGCTTTGATTACAGCAACTCGCAAGCTTAAGCCATACTTCAAAGCCCACATAATAGTCGTCTTAACTGACAAACCTTTACGACGAGCAATAAGCAATCCAGAAGCTGTCTGACGAATGGCACTATAGGCAATCGAGCTAAGTGAGTTATACAATACCGACCACGTGTTGCTATTAAAGGGCAAGTGGTCACTGATTTCATCGTAGAGTTCACTAACGTGTAAGACCAGGGGGCAAAAGAGTGTCCCCAATGGAGTATATACACATACGGATCGTCCAACAGACAGGCTAGTGGAATGGGTGTTGTACTTCGTTCTCCAGAAAGGGACAAGATCGAATACATGATTCACCCCAACTTCCCTACAACTAACAACGAAGCGGAATACGAAGCTCTAGTGGCGGGACTAAATCTTGCTGAAGTAGTAAGGGCTACGAGTGTGGTTATTCATTGTGACTCCTAGGTCGTAACAAACCAAGTAAATGGAGATTACGACTGTAAGGGCGAAAGGATGAAGAAGTACCTGGAGCAAGCAAAGAAAAGGGTGGACAACCTACAAGCCAGGATTGTTTAGATTCCCAGAGGAGAGAACAAGCAAGCCAACCACCTTGCCAAGGCTGCATTAGCAAAACACATGGTCATCCCTGACAAGGTACTCTCCTTTACTTAGTATTCACCATTAATAGATCTCGTCGACGTATAGGAGATAGGTTCTGAAAATAATTGGACCACACCATTGGTATTCTATTTAAAAAACGGCGCATTACCTGAGGGATGGGGAGCTGCAAGAAAGTTGAAGGTCCAAGCAGCATGATTCGTTTTGATGAAAGACATCTTGTACAAAAGAGGCTTCTCCCACTCATACCTGAGATGCTTAAACCCCGAAGAGGCAAACTATGTCTTGAAAGAAATCCATAAAGGGATCTGCAGAAACCACTCAAGGTTGCGGTTGTTGGTTCACAAACTGATTAAAGTTGGATACTACTGGCCTACTATGCAGAAGGATGCCTAGACTTATGTCAAAGCTTGCAACAAATGCCAAAGATTCAGCAATGTCATCAAATAACCGATAGAAGAACTCACCTCAATGGCAGCCCCGTGGCCATTCGCTCAATGGGAATTAGAAATCATGGGCCCATTCCTGATAGCATTGCAACAACTGAAGTTCCTTATAGTCAGCATAGACTATTTCACCAAATGGATAGAAGCTGAAGCCTTGGCCACCATAACAAAAAAGAACGTGAGAAGCTTCGTCTACAAAAACATCATTTGCAGGTATGAAATCCCTAGAGTCTTGGTCTCAGACAATGGGAAACAACTCGAAAAGGACTCCTTCAGGAATTTTTTGCTCATAGTTAGGAATCAAGAACCATTACTCCTCCCCTGCCCACCCTCAAGCCAACAGGCAGGTAGAGGTCACAAACCGATCCTTGCTTAAAATCATCAAGACTTGGCTTGAAGGGGCAAAGGGCGTATAGCTAGAAGAGCTGTCAAGCGTACTATGGGCGTATAGAACGACGGCCAAAACACCTACAGGGGAGACGCAGTTTCGATTAGCATATGGAAGCGAGACAATCATCCCAGCAGAGGTTAGACTCACAAGCTACAGGGTGGGTAATCATGATGAAAGAAAGAACGACGAGGCTATGCGTTTACAGCTTGATCTATTAGATGAAGTTAGGGCGACGGTTGAACAAAGACTCGCACAATACTAGGACCTCATGGCCAAACATTACAACTTCCAAGTCAGATACAAAGACTTCAAGGTTGGAGACCTTGTCTAAAGGAAGATAATGGGCGCCGCTAGAGACCCCACCCAAGGAAAGCTCAGCCTTAACTGGGAGGGACCCTATAGAACCTCGTCATGGCAGAGGAAGGGCACCTATCACCTAGAGACACTAGATGGACAGAAATTGCACCATCCATGGAACACCGAACATCTCCAAAAGTACTACCAGTAGATGATAGCATGAAGAGCGACATTCCTCATTTTCCAATTTATTTTAGTTAATTTTTGCTACAACACTTTTTAAGCCCAAAAAGCAAGTCTTTTTCTTTAAAGAATGATTTTTCTACGTATGCATGCATTTATCATAATAAGAGGAGTTTATTTACATATGACTGGTGTGTTTATCTGTTTCTACAAAATTACTTTTATCACAAAGCCCACAAGTGGACGAGTTCATCCCATGAGGATGAGTTGATATTATTAAATCCACAAGTGGACAAATTCATTAGTTAAGCCCACAAGTGGACGAGTTCATCCCATGAGAATGAGTTGATATTTTTATTAAGTCCATAAGTGGACGAATTCATTATTAAAGTCCATAAGTAGATGAGGTTGTCCTAGATGGGTGACTTATTATTGTTAATTCCACAAGTGGACAGATTCATTATTAAAGTCCATAAGTGGATGAGTTAGTCCTATGAGGATGACTTAAGTCCACAAGTGGATGGATTCATTATTGAAGTCCATAGGTAGACGAGTTCATCCTAAGAGGATGACTTATTATCATTGTCCACAAGTGGACAGATTCGTTATTAAGTCTGCAAAATGATGAGTTCATCCTATAAGGATGAGTTAATATTATTATCAAGTCCACAAGTGGACAGATTCATTATTATTAGGTCCGCAAGTGGATAAGTTCATCCCATAAGGATAAGTTAACCAAATCAAGTCCACAAGTGGACGAGCCCATCATTAAGTCCCTAAAATGGATAAGTTCATTATTAAGTCAATAAAAGGGGACAAGTTCATTATTAAAGTGGACAAGTTCATTACTAAGGACATGTACGTTAGTAAGGTCTTGAGAGGACAAGTTTGTTATTATTAAAATCCACAAGTGGACGAGTTCGACCCACAAGTAGATGAGTTTATTCCATAACAACACCTTGGTGTTTTTTAAGTCCATAAGTGGACAGGGCTATCACAAGAGTCTATAAGCCAACGGATTCTTCCTGGTTATCAAATTTTTTAAAGGACATGCGCATAAAAATCAAGCACAATTGAAAGCGATGGATGCAAAATAATAAGATGTACCATAAATAAAGCAGTAATTTTACAAAAAGGGCCCAAAACAAAGGGGCACTTAACATTGTTTGAGGCTTCGACTAAATGTACAATAAAATTATCATTCAAAAAATAAAAAGCTAAGAAGCCGGGGCATTCTAAGGATTCCCGTTGCCTTTGGGAGGAAGATCTTGAACATCGTAGGCGAGGGGACTCTTAACATGAAGAGGCTTGGTAGATGAGACTAGAGGAGTGACGAGAGGGTCCACAGTGAGCTGAGCGAGGACGATGCTATTATCTTTTGGATCAGGCTCCAACTCTATGGAGTCAACGGTTTCCTCCGGGATAGTGTCGCCGATAGGAGTTGACAGCAAGGGGTCATCCATGTTGATCTTGGATAAGTCCAAGTCTGGGTAGGAGGACTTGACCTGTTTAAGGCAATCCTCAAACCCGTTATCATAGTAGACAACGCAAGAATCAATGAAAGGCTACAAGGCCTTAAATTCTCTCACGATGTCAACCCTAGCCATCTCCACCTGCCCAAGAAGGGCCGTTAGCTCCTTTTCCATTGTTGCCTTCTCCTCCTGCTCCTTTTTCCTCTTCGCGCCCTCCTCCTTCAGTTTCTCTGTCAGCTCCTTCACCTCTTTATTGAGAGTGTGAAAGGCCTCTTTGTACTGATCATGCTTGTCAGCCAGGATCCTGTTGCGCTTGCTAAGACGGGCAATCACCCCTTCTTGGGTAACGCTCCTATCTTGCAGCGCCTTCATATGGACTAGCCCCTACAAAGCAGGACAACCATCAATTATTGAGTAATAAATAAATAAAGAAAGGAAGAAACGTACCCGAGCAAGGTCAAAGAGGCCTGACACCCCCAACTCCTCTATCATTTACTCAGCACAATGGTCCACATCCTTATCCTTGATGATTGACTCAATCATCTCAACAGCGTAGTCCTTGTGAGTAAGGAGACGATGATCAGGTCCCTGAGTGACGGGGTCTAACGTCGTCATTAATCCCTTGCTTGCCTCGTGGCTTGACTTGGGAGGTGATGGCTTCTTCGAGAGTTTATCCCCAGGAGTGATGGACGCTTTCTTGGGAGGATGGTTATCCTTCCTATCAGCCTTCCTCTTAGGCAATCCTTTTCGACGACCTTAGGCGCTGACAAGGACCCCTTCCCTTCCCTTTCACCTTCTGTTCCTCTTCTTTCCTTCGAGCAATAGCAGGCTGCGCCCTTTGTCTAGCTACCTCCATCTTTGCAAAGGACAAGTGACTATCGTTAGATTAAGAGACGACAAAAGGAAAAATGATGGGAGAAATTAAGTAATACTTACATTGATGGGAATAAGTATTTAATCTATGAGCTGTAGGTGTCAGCTTCCGGCCACCACAGTATGCATGCAGCGTGTCAAGGGTGATCAAATCCCTACACTTCCATTGCTCAAACAGAATTTCAAGGACCCGGCAAATAAAGGCCTCCTGCTCGTTGTCGGGGGCGAAAAAGTTTTCTTTCCAACAAATGAGATTTATGTTGGGTTGGAGAGTCTAAACTGAAACTCGACAATGGGCTTGATGCACGGCCTAAAGGCTATTGGTGAAGGTCTAAGAAATCCACTATATTTTATGCCTTGGGCTTAAATTGGAATTGACAAGAGTGGCCCATGAACAATCCCTACAGCGGACAAGGCAGCACGGTTAAAAAACATATGTAAGAAATAACCCAACAGTAAAGTGTTTCTGTAGAAAACAACCTAACTGTAAGGTGGTCCTACAGAAAATAGCCCAGCAGTAAAATAAAACAAAACAGGATAGATCTTCAACTGTTGGTTATTTCACAGACTAAGGGAAATATCTACGTTTTCAAACTCATCATCCGTTAGCTTTGGAAAGGAGTCTTCTAATATAACAATATGAGGGAAAAACTCAATAGTAATAGATACATCATAACCGTTGATAGTAAAAGAATAAGTAAATATCATGGGTTCCATTATGACAAATAATGAGGAAAACTGAGTGTGAGATAAAGGGAGAGAGAGAGATCCCAGCTTGCCCAGCAAGATCATTACGGTGCCAAGACATGCTCATGAATATATAGTGAGTAATGAGTGGAGAGAGTCATTTGTGAGCAGTATGAGTAATGATTGAGAGTGTATGGTAGTATGAGTAATGAGTGAGAGTATATAGTAGTATGAGTAATGAGTGAGAGTATATAGTAGTATGATGGAGCTTTTGCTGGGGCAAGTAAGTGTTTATGAGTAGAGCTATGAGAAGTGTTTTTGAAGTAGGAGCTGGGGAACTCGGTTTCTAAGCTTGAGATTGAGAATTCAGTGACTTTTCAGAGCTTAGAGAAGACTTTTCGCAGAGAGGTTAAGGAAAAATCTTGTTGTGTAGCTTAGTCAGTTGGTTGTTGAAGCATTAATGGAGAGTTCCATTTATATTAGGGTTTTCAGGGGGTGATTAGCGAATAATCTTTCTTAATCCTAGAAAATTTTTAGAGAATCGTTCTTAAGATTTTAGCTAAGAGTAGTAAGCTCAACTTTCAGAAGGTTCTTGCTGTTTTGGGCAATAACAGCTAGGTTTCTGACTTAGCATTGAATGTTGATTAGCCTTGGCTGATGGGATTAGAGCATGCTTTAGGCTAATGATCTTGGTTATGCTGCAACTAGAATCAGAGTTCCCTAGGGCAGATTGAATCACCCCAAGCCAGGTGTCAACCTTGGAGCCCTTGCTGGGAACTTTGCTGGGATCCCCTTGGTGCCCTCTAAATCTCATTTCCCTAAGTTTTCCCATTTGGGGTTTATGTGCTTGGTTCAGGAACTAGAGGATACACATTTTTAGTATGAAAATAAGTTGATTTTATGTCGTTTCAGGAGCTTCACTAGCCTAGTCATGGCAGCTTTGGGTTCTTAAATGAATGAGTTGAAGAAGAAAGAAGTGACAGCTGGTTAAAACTTTCCCAGCTTTCTGTCACATCACCTTCAGCTTTATGTCACTTGAGAAATTATGGGATTTCAGCTTGTGGAGAAAGGATTCATCCCCCGGTGTACATGTGTCTGTTTTCTGATCTGATTATACAAGTTGGGACCTGATGGGAAGGGGCTCCAGCTATTCAATTGTTGCTAAAATTTGGCTGACCAGTTCATGTGTTTTCCAATTGCTGAGATTTGTGTGTGGGCTGGCCTGACCCAGTTGGGCTTTGCAGATAAGCTTGTTTGGGCTTGGTTAACCCTACAAGATGAGTAGTTTTTCCATGGGTGATATTCATAGACTTTATAGTTAGTTGATTATGGAAATAATAGACATAGTTCCCATAAATTTTGTGGAAGCAACATTTTTTGAGGGATGAGTAATTTATATTTTCCATGAGTGAGGGATTTAGTATATATAAAACAAATGTCAAAATAGTATTTGATTTTGTAAATATGTGCCAAAATAATATTTGGGCTTTACGAAATAGTGTAAAGATAATTGCCAAATTAGTACTTGGGCTTTATGAAAGAGTTGCCAAAATAATATTTGGGCTTTATAGAATAGTATAAAGATAGTTGCCAAATTAGTATTTGGGTTTTGTAAAAATAGTGTCAAATTAGTATTTGGGCTCTGTAAGATAGAGTAATTGTTTTTGCCAAAATAGCATGTTGGGCTTTGGAAAATAAGTGCCAAATTAGTATTTAAGCTTTGAAAAAAAAAAATAGTGCCAAATTAGTATTTGGGCTTAAGAAAATAGTTGCCAAATTAGTATTTGGGCTTTGTAAAAATAGTGCAAAATTAGTATTTGGGTTTTGTAAAAATGGTTTTGAGATTTTGTAAAGTATTGCCATGTAGTAATGGGTTTTAGAGGTACCGTGTAACAATGGGCTTTAGAGGTGTCATGTAGCAACGGGCTTAGTAAATGATATTGTTTGGCCTTTTTTGGGCTTTGCCCACAAGGTGAATGAGCTTGGGATTTTTTTGTGGGGATAGCATAATTTTGTGGTCCGATTTTGGTAGTAACATGATGAGTATTTTTATGAAAAATTCTAGTTGGGTAATATGTGAGATATAATGGGTAATATTTGTGAGAAGGCCCAAAGCAATTTATGGGCTTGTGTACGGAGTATTTGTGAAGGTCCAATAGTGTAGAGAATATTTGGGTAATATATATGGGAATATTTATGTGGGTTTAGAATAATGTGTGGGCTCATGTGGGTATTTTGTGAGTAGGCTAATAAAATCAAGGCCCAAAAATTTGTGCCTCAACACTCATTAGTTATGTTCAGATGAACATTGGCTGAAAAAGGAAAATGACGACATTGTAGCCCAAGCAAAAACTGACGGTGCTAAACCTGAATCTTTAAAAATACCCCAAGTATTTTCAAAACCATGGGGCATTGTAGCCCACTCTTTTGGACGGCATATCCAATCCGTCCCCTAAATGAAGAAGTATCTGCCCTTCCAGTTCCTGTTAGAGTCGGGCACGTCTGAAATAACCCTTAACCCTTTCTTCCATGTAGTAAAATGATATATTCCTTGGGACGAGGCGATGTGCTAAGGTCTGTAGCAATAAAAGAACTCGTCTAACGAAAGCTGACGGTTCCCACCACTTAGACAACCCCACAAAATCTCAGCCCCTATAAAGATCCTCCAGACATTTAGAGCAATCTGACTGACGAATAATCCAAAAAATTTAGCCAACTGACGATGCAACACCGTCAGTGGCAACCTTAGTCCCACTGCAAACATGGCGTCATACATGCCGACGTCCGTAGTCTTCTCTGAATAGCACTTCTCGAATTTCCTAGGGAGACGAATTGGGATATGGTCAGGGATTTGGTAACGATCCCTTAGGTTCTTAAAAATGTTGGCCGTCATTGTTGGCAAGAAGTCATTGACAGTCCATATTTTAGGGAGGATAAACGGACGGGTGCGTCCATCCCCAGGGCTTCCTAAACTTCCAACCTTGAGGGTTCTCTCGTCAGTATCACCCTCGTCCCCATCGTCCTCTTCTCCCTCATCACCTTCACCCTCACCTTCATTTATCTCTTCCTCACCTCCCCCTCAAACACAACTTTCCACTTCCTTGTCAGGAGAATAGGCTAACGTTTCCCTCTCTGACGACCAGGAAAGGCCCTCCTCGGGCTCATGACCTATCTGGAAGACCTCGTTATAGCCCACTCCCTCACGGACTGATGACTGCTCACTCGTCGCTTCTCTAGACACTTATTTACCTACAAGCAACGGAGATATTCTAAGAACCTAAGTTGACGGCCTCTCTAGAAGACGTAAACGATCAACTAAAAAAACAAATATGAAAGATAGAATGAAATTGCGGAAAAGGTGACTTACCAAGTGAAGTATATTCCTTGAAAGGTGACGGTCTCAGCAAAAGAACGAAGGCAATGAAGTTAATAAGAAGATGTGAGCGAAGTTCTCGGAATAACAAGCTCTCTCTTTGGAGATCAACAATGATGAAATAGGAGAAAATGAGGAAGGAACTGAGATATATATAGGATGAAAGGTGCACAAAAGACGAAACAACACCCTCGTCTAGAAACGGAGCCAATCTACTTAAGCCACGTGTCCAAGCAATTAATAAAGAATGCTCAAGGAATCACCCATAAATGCCATCTCTTTTTTTTATTAACAAAATAATAAATAGTAAAAATGGAGAGAGTTACGAATTGGACTCCATAACCTGTTGGCTAAAGTTGATGGGGCTATGGAGTAAGGGGTAGATGATAAGGGTAATTTTGTGGTTTTGATGAAGTCGTCCATATTAGGCGGAAGCGACAGTCCCAATGAACTCATCAGCTTTGTTTGCACATTCGCAGCCTAACAGCGATAGAATGAAAGTCGATGGTTCCACCTCAAAGCTGACGGCTGCACTTTGGAGACAACAAACATCTGAATGAGACGACTAGAATATATTGACAGGATATGAAGTTAACGAGGGGAAGCTGAAGAGAATAAGCGAACCTCTAACGAGGCTGACATGGCTTGGCCTCCACGCATAAGCATATAAGGAAATATCTTGTGCCCTACGCTTAACCCTAATCAAGAGAGTCCTATAAGGAAAAAGATCCTGTAAGATACGTGAATTAAAGAAGATCTTATAAGCCAAGGAACGAATATCAACCCCAAGACCCCTACAAACCAAGGTATGCATAATTCTCCCAACTCTAGCCTAGAGTTGTGAAAGTTCTCTGACTTAACCTTCATAGGGTCTTTGGCCGGTACCATGCCGATACTCTCCTAGGGTTTTCTTTGTTTTTGTTTCGCAGGTATTGTCTCGAACACGTAAGTACTGTGTGACTTACTGACGATTTTCAGCATCATCAGAGGAGTTCTGGATAGATTCATAGCATCTTCTTCACATATTACAAATCTATACCCCTGTTCCACTGCTTTTCTTCCTACTAGATAAGTTGCTTTTGCTTCTGCTATCAAAGGGTCTTGGTTTTTCATAAACTTTGTCTACAAAAATGATTTCTCCTTTATGATTCCTACCCATTGTTGCAATACAATTTTTTTTTCCTAATTGATGGTTGCATCAAAGTTGACTTTCAAAAAAGTAGGCAATGGAGGATTCCAAAACCAACTTCTGTTAGACATCACACCAACAAATTCCCAATCAATTACGTGATCGACATATATTTTATTAATATGTCTAACTAAAAGCAATGGATTTGTAACTTCCCTTTGAACCTGCTTTAACATCTGGTTCCTTGTTATCCATATTATATCATAACAGATTATTGTGAACAATATGAATTTGTTTGCATCTTCTTTTGGGAGTCTCATCTTACCTTTACCTTGTAAGATCAAACCCACCCAGTCAGTTATAGAATTGAACTGCATATCCAAAAATCTAATAGGCTAAGGGGAATTTATCCATATAATTTTTGCTACTAGGCAATTTTTGAAAAGATGTTCCAAGGCTTCCTTATTGGCCTCACTTTGAATGCACTCTTTTTCCTCTTTATGAAATCTTTCTTGATTACCGATCTAATTGGAATTATTTGCCAAGCTAACTTCCATGGCAATTGCTTGAGTCTTTCTTGAATTTCAATTTTCAAGATTTTTCCAGCCCTTTGTATCTAGCGGAGTACTCTCTATCGTGGTTTTAAAAATCAGAACAGTCAAAGAACCAAAAAATAGATTGATTCTCGGTTTAACCCATTTTTGACCGATTTTTCCCAGTTTTGACTAGTCTTTTGCTAATTTTATCGATTTTGACTTCGCTGATTCTAAGTTTGGTTCAACCGGTTCAACCAGCTAGTCTAGTCCAGTTTTAAAACAGTGCTCTCTATACTCCTATCATTTGAGTTAACTGATAGGCTGACTTTATAGAAAATTTACTTGAGGACCCATATTAATGAATTGGGGCAATTGAATTTGGAGGGTTTTCTTTGCTGATTCTTTGTCTTTTTTTTATTTGTGAAACTTTGCTGATTCTCAATCAAAGATCTCCCTAATTTTACTTTATTCCACCTATTAGGATTTTGTAAAATAAGCCTTGGAGACCTAGGTAAAATTATTTAGAGAAGCTATTCTTGGTTTTAGATTGAATCCCTTCAGTTGTGGTACCCATGGAGCATTCCAAATGTATAGGGCAATTCCATTCCCTATCTTCCAACAAGCACCTTTTTCATTTCCTTTTGTTGCAAGTGAAAAAGAGTGATAATAAAATATAGGAAAGTGAGAAAGAGAGAGGTGCAACAAAATAGGCAATGTCTTTATTTATTTTTATTCCGCTAATATTTATGACTATTTTATTTATTGATTTGTATTTTTAAATGATGTGAAATATTTTGATTGGATCAAATATAAAGATTGCAATTTTTTTTTGTGTTAACGGTCATATCACCCACCTATATAAACGAAAAGATGAGATTTAAAATGCTAAATAAAGTTATTGACAAAAATTCATTTAATAAAAAACATACTTTTTGTTTGAAAAAAATAGATTCAAAATCACTTTGTAAAATGAGAAAGAGAAAAGAAGAGCATTGTTTTAATCAAGTAATGACTTCCTCAGTCTCTTTTGCAACAATAGCAAATGCTAGGGTAGCTCGATAACATCTTAGAGGCACACCAACAAAAGATACATAATACAAACTTTCACCTATGAAATTTTTTTTGAAAGGATTCAGCTAAATTAATATTCTCAGGAATCCACACTACTTCCATTGGAACAATGATCCCATTTTTAGAGGGTATAATTCATGATTTAATAAAACATATATAATGTATCTGTAAGTGAGTAGAATCAAGATTAACTCAAATTAGATAGAGAGTTAGCATGTGATAGCCTAATATGATTAATTTTGTAGAGAATGGGTTTTCAAGGTCAATCTTAGTGTGCTTGTATAGTTTATCTTTTAAGTTAACGGAAAAACATCAAGTAACATATAAGAGAGAAATGAATTTTGATATTAACTCTTCCTCAGATTAAGCCGAGGAGCGATAGTTCATATAATGTTTAAGTCTCGATTACAAGGTAGTGTTGCACAATATATATTTCTTCTTCTAGTTTTTCATCCTCCCTTCTGGAGGGGTTTCCTTTCTTTATATAGCTAACCGAATTGCATCTTAGCCCTCCACTTATACAGCCACTAATCTTCCTTTGGATGCTTGTCCCATCAGGGTCTTGCTAAAGGTGGTAGAGTGTGTTGCAAGCTGTAAGTATATTGTTCAAGGGTCATTCTACCATTAATATGGCTAGCTGAGTTGATACAGTGCATTGAATGCGGAGGTGATGGGTACTTTATCTGGACATTTCCCTTCTTCTTTGGTTGCACATCTCTACTGTCTTCTTCGGTACTTTGTCTTTTGGTGTAAATACCCGTGTTAGGGTACATTTTTTTTATACCTAATTTTATTGAAGTACCACCTATTTATTTTCAAACACCACTAATAAGTTATTGGGCTTTCACCAATATTTTTTACCTTATTATTATGTTAACCACGAATATTTCATATCTTATTACCTAAATTGGGTCATAATATAAACTATAAAAAAAAAAGCCCAAAAAACTCATATCTTATCAAATTTTATTATTATTTAGTTAAGCCCAAAATCGGCCTAGAGTTCAATACATACATCTCATTCTATTTAAAGCCTAAGAATACTTATACTTGACAATATTTTAAAAGCCCATGATTCAAGTCCGTGACAAAACAATTTTATTAATGAAATTCAAATCCATAATCAATGCCCATGGTTTAAACCCATGACAATTTTATCAATGGAATTCAAATCCTATAAGCAAAGTTCATGGTAATTTATTTATCAAAAGCCCAATTTTCATTAGCAACATCAAAAACCCAATTCTCATTAGCAAAATTAAAAGCCCAATTCTCATTGGCAATATTTAAAACCTAATTCTCATTGACAATATCAAAACCTCAATTTACGTTGGCACTATTATAAGTTCAAGCTAACTACTTGACACTATTTTATCAAAAGTCCAAGGTTATTAATACTTGACAAAATACTATATCATAATTATTTCACTTAAAAGTCCAATAATGAACAATACTTTATGTTCTTAAACCTATTACTATAATATTACAAGCTCATGAAATTTATGGCAATTATCTATTTTCAACCCATGACAATCATCGAGTGGCGACGCCACGTTAAGCTCAGGGTATTCCTGGACTGAAAAAAAAAAATTATATATAATAAATAAATAAAAATTATTTGTTTACCCTTTAAAAAAAAATTAGGAACATCCTCAAGAAAAATTAGAAACACCCTCAAATAAAATATATAAAAAAATTATTTATTTTACTTTCAAGCAAAAAAAAAAAAAAAAAAAGCCCAAAAATATTTTGAACTAAAATTTGAAAAAAAAAAAAAATTGTAACAGAACAAACCCACAAAAAGCCCAACAATATTATTGGCACTTTAAAAGACCATAAAAAGAATTTATGAATCTAATCTATAAAAGAAAATTTAGCAAGCCCAAAAAATTTAGCACAACAACATAAATCACAAAAATAGTAAAGCTAAAGAAAATTTAACCCAATCAACCAAATTTTATAAAAAACAAATAGCCCGGCCTTTCAAAATTTTAAAACAAAACTAATCTGTCATTCCATCAAAGATTAAAAAAGAAAAAACACAAACAAACAAATAAAACCCTAAGCCTAACCAAGAGACTTAGCGGCTGATGGTTGAAGTAAAGCAGTGAAGGGAGAGGCAGCAGCAGCATGGTAGCAGCAGAGCCGCAAGCCCCGCCCCTAGCCCAAACTCACCAGATCTGGTATCTCTCTCTCAAGTGAGCAACGAGCACCCGAAAAAAAAAATCTCTTAAACTGTCTGATACAAAAGACAGAGAGTGAGAGAGTATTGAGTTGAATTTGGTGTACTGAGAGAGTCTAGTGGTGGATTGATATAAGTCTAGGGGCGGGGCTGGTGAGTTTAAGTCATTGTTTAAGTCTCTGGTGAGTTTGAGCACAACACGTGGTAGAAGTGTCTAGAGTCTAGTGGTGGATTGATACCCTCCATTCCTCCCACGTGTTGTGCTCTATGAGTTGAATTTTGTCTCTTTTTTTTTTTTTTTTTTTCTTTGTCTTTTTGTGCTATGAATAGCAGATTTTTTAATGGTAAATAGTTATGCTTGTCTGTCAGTGTCTTTTTTTTTTAAGTAAAAATTGAGTTTGTTTGAAACTTTGAAATTAATTGGGAGTTGAGATATAATAAAGTTAGTGAATTGTAGTGTTGTGTTGTGTACGTAGTGCAACAATGATTTTTTTTTTTCCTTGTATGTGTATTTATTTTTTTGTTCAATCCTTGTTGACGGTTTATTACAACTTATTGAATTAAAATTGAAAGCTTTTTATTGGAGGCATGAGACTTGTCTGTTGAGTGGGGTGGGGTGGATAGGCACATGGGGCCAGTGGAATATTTGAATTAAGGGAAGTAAATGCACATAGGATGTGTACTAGTGCAACTAATAAACAATAATTTAATTAATTAATAATTAATTAAGGGAAGCAACTAATAAACAATAATTAATAATTTAATTAACCAATATATTATAAAAGACAAACAAATTAAATTATGTTAGGCTAAACAATAATTAATAATTTTATAATTTATGAAACAACAATATAACTAATTATTAGATTATGTAATTTATACTTCTTAAGGAACACCTTGAAAAAAATTCCTAGAGTCGCCACTGCAATCATCTTATAAAAGCTCATGGAAAGTTATGATTATTTTAAACCCATAACATTTGTTTATTTATACCATATTATAAACTCATGGAATTTATATAAGAACCCATGGTCACTATTTATCTTATACATTCTTAATATTTGTTTCTAAAACTCATGATAATTATTCATCTTATTATGATTATCTATAATAAAAAAAAAAAAAAAATGAGAATATCACATTATTCCACTATGGTGGTTGTTACCATATTTTATTTGAAACCCATGGATATTGCCTCTATTTAAAACCCATGGTAAATATTATTTTCAAGAAATATTGGAGGTCATTATTTAAAAGCTCTAAAGAAAATATCATTTACAAAATAATTCATGACAAAAATTATGAGAAACCATTCAAATTGTTATTTAAAGCCCATCAAAATTATTACCCAAAACCTATCATAAATATTTATTATAGCTCTACATTTCATTTTTACTAAAAACTAAAACCCATGTGGAATAAAAAATTCATGGCAATATATGGTAGCTTTGTCCATTTTGTAAGGTTCACAAAGAGAAAGCAAAAGGATAGACCCCAATGAAGAGAACCACCAAGTCATAGTCCCACCTAAATACTTTGCCTCATGGCCAAGCCCAACATGAAGTCTCAGCCAAAACAGTGCATGTGTGCAAATTGACCCAGTTGGAGAACTCTATTCAATTCTGCCTTCTATTGGAGATCGCCTCAAGAACCAACTGAGCTCCCAAACCGAATTAGGAGATAGTCACCTGTCCCATCAGCCTCTCTTCCACTGCCAACTCTGACGTGAATAGTACTAGAGGCTGGGTTGACAACTAAAAGCTAATGGGCAACAAATACCCTTCTTCCCCAAGTTTTGGTCACAACTTAAGGAAGTCATAACCAAGACTTCCAAGCTCATAAAATCCTCAAATAAATGTATGTAATTGATTCATGAACCAAGCCCATGAATTCCAAAAGGAGAAAATTAGGAAAAAGTGGTTTGGAGGGCATAATTCGGTGTCTAGTAGAAACTTCTAGCAGAGGCATCAATGGTTGACACCTGGCTTGGAGTGTCAGCCAACCCTCTTGAGCTCTGATTCTAATGGCAGCAAGCAAAATCTCTAGTCCTCATACTTGCTCTAATCCTATTGGACGAAATTAATTTCCAAATCCCAGCATTTAATGCTTATATTAGGAGCATCTCAGCCTCTAGCTGCATTACCCAAATAAGCAAAACACCCAAAAAGCAAGTCTCACCATTTTGGGCCAAATCTCACAAAAGATTCTAGGATTTTGTTGCTATCATACCTGGTCCTTTCTATATTTTGCTAATCGATCCCTTAAGCTTCACTATAAAAGGAAACTACCATCAACTCATGAAAAACAACAATCTTATCATAAAATTCCTCACCCATCATGTTATTTTCAACCCATAAGTCAATCCCTTAGTTCAGAACTAGCCTTTAGTCCATAAATGCTCATATACATCTACCCATAAACCTCACATTCCATCTTCTTAGAAAATCTCAGCACCTTAAAATAGTCGTAAACAACCCATCTTTACACCATACTAAAAAATGGTTAAACACCACTTCATCTCTCTTCCATATTTCCATATATTCACTCATACTTTGCATAAAGTCACTCCCACCACTTACTATACACATATATTCATTATTATGGGCATGGTATGACATATAGAGATCTTGTTTAAATATTTGCTGCACTAGATGGACACTCTTTCTCTCCCTTTATTTCATCCTAACTTTTCCTTTTTTACTTGTAATTATAAAGCCTTTAATCATTGTTTATTGCTATTGTAATAAAGGCCATAATGTCTTAGATGCTATAAAAGTTTTCCCTCATGTCGACTTAATAATAATGAAGAAAATGTATAATTTTTATCATGTAAACACATTTATTAGCTTATTAGATGTTATCGCTAGAGGTTTGTTATATTTACTACTGGACCATTTTTTCCTCTTGTATACTTGTTATAATGAGCTCACTTTTATATTAACCAACTATGGAGGAAATTCATAATTTTTACTATGTAAATACATTTACCTTTGCAATGGGTATTTTTTGAGGCTTTATCATAATCATTGTTGGATGCAACCCGGACCTTGAGCAAAATGAGTCTTTCACACTTCACTAATAGCCTTTGGACCATATTCTAAGCCCAAAATCAAGTCTCGGTCTTGACTCCCCAAACATCATGGGGGCAACGAAAAGAACACCCCCTACAACTTGCTCAATGCCTCCCAAAGAACGCTTTCTCTTCAAACTCCTTGGGCAGTTGACCTTTATTCTTGAGCCCTCATCTGGGTATTAGGCCAGAACTATTGAAGGAATGTGCCTTTCCACCTCCTCGGGCTAGGCCCACGGAGCTCTATTTTGTATTCAGATCTCTCCCCTCCCACAGTATCTATACAAATACTATAAAAAATCCAAACTCATCATCCTTTTTTTCCAAAATAGTTTTGTTCAACTCCTATTCTCTCCATATTCCTACCATTCCAAATAGGAATATATTTTTATGGAATTTTTATGCAACCTACTACGTGGCGATTAGAAAAATTATCCACATGTACTTAAGACATTTTTCATATGTCATGCGACTTACTTAAATAATACATGTAAATTATTTTTTTAACTGTCACGTGGTGGGTTGAATAAAAATTCATGCAATCTAAGTTGCACAAAAACCTTAGGGTATGTTTGACAACTATTTTTTTTATACCAATTTTTTGTTTTCAAAAGCTATTTTATATTTCTATAACAAAAAACTTGTTCGGTAACTCAAAATTGATAAAATAACAAAAATAGTTTCCACTTCTCTATTTTCAAAGGAAACTGGGAATAGGCAAAGAGCTATTTTCAGATTTGAAAACACAGAGAAATCAAGTTTACTTAATGGGGTCTAAGCTTTGAATCTTGGCTAAACAAAAAAATAAATAGATAAAGCTAAAAGCTCAAGAACAAAGTTTAGAATGTGTGGCCAAACCAAACCCACTCCCAAATATTATGTTGGTTATTATTATTATTATTATTAACTAGGCCATGTATACTATAATAATAATAATAATAATAATAATAATAATAATAATTTATTATTATCATTAATTTTTTTTTTGGCTAAACATTATTATTAAACATTGATAGGAGAAAATAAGAAATAAGAAAGTTTTGTTTTGATCTAACCAAAACATGTTTTTAATTTTGGAAACACAATAAAACTATTTTTTGTTTTCATTCGTGTTTGTTTAGGAATAGCTTATTTAGCTGAAACTGAAATTTTTTTGCTAAAATTACTGTAGATAAAATTAAAAGGTAGCTGAAACAGTATAGGGAAATTTATGAATAGTATCAAAAAGTGTAATGGGACCCATAAATAGTAGTAAAAATAAGTTGTATAGTAAAAAATGGCTTTAAGGCTGTGTTTGGTTCGTGTAAAAGCATTTCCGGAAAATATTCCATTTTTCGGAAATGCTATTTTCCGAAAAGGAAAATGTTTTCATGTGTTTGGCTGTCACAAAATTCGTTTTACGGAAAATCAATTCTGGTATTTGGTTCATTGAAACATTTTTACAGAAAATGCTTTACATACCCAATTTTCCATATACTTCCTCAACTGTAAACATGCGGATAATGAATCAATTTCACACTCATTCACAAAAGAAACAAAACCCAGCAAAAAAATTCATCAAATCTGGTCAAATTGAGATCGCGTGGGGGAGGAGAAGATGAGATCGCGTGGTGAAGGCGAGATCGGTGCGATCGTCCGACGAGCGGCGCGATCGATGATCGCGATCGCGCCGCTCATCGGACGATCGCACCGCGCCGACGAGCGACGCGATCAGCTCTCTCTTCTCTCTCTCTCTCTCTCTCTCTCTCTCTCTCTCTCTCTCTCTCTCTCCAATCTGGGCTCTCTCTCTTCTCTCTCTCTCTCTCTCTCTCTCTCTTTCCGAAAATGAATTAAAGTGAAAATAAGGGTGTAAAATTAATTCCGGGTCAAAGGAGTAATTGTTGGTCAACAGGAAATGATTTTCCGAAAAATTTCATTTTCCGTTACTACCAAACACGCTGGTTTGGGGGAAAATGATTTCCTGAAATCATTTTCCCCCAAAACAAATGCACCCTAAGTGTGTGTTTGGCAAAAATAATTTTTGCCAACTTATTTTATTATTCAATTTATTTTTACTACTATTTATAGGTCCTATTGTACTTTTTGATACTATTTATATGTCTCACTATACTATTTCAGCTAACTTTTACCACAATATTTTTAGCAAAAAGTTTTTAGTTTCAGCAAAATAAGCGAATCTCAAATAGACAATGTATGTTTGACAAAAATTATTTTTACTAACTTATTTTACTATTCAACTTATTTTTTCTATTATTCATGGGTCCTACTGTAAATTTTTGATATCATTCATGAGTCTTATTGTACTATTTCAACTAACTTTTAACCTTATCTACAGTACTTTTAGTAAAAAAATTTCAATTTTAGTAAAACAAGCGGACCTTAAATAAACTCTAAAGTCATGCCAAACGCACACCCAAAACAAGTTTTTGAAAGAAAAATACAAAATTAGTTATCGAATATACCCATACTCTTCAAATATTTCCAATTCTCACCTACTAGTATGGTTCAGGTTCCATAAAAACCACACGCTAGCCAAAGTTTATCGTTTCATTTATTTTATTTAAATGGCTATAATTAAAATAAAATATAAAAAAATTATCATTTAATTGCTTTTAAAAACAGACATGAGGCACCCACTCCTTTACGAGTCATAATGTGAAAAAAGACAAGAGATGTAGTATTTATATACCCAACCGTTCGTTTCATTGGTGGAAGTAACACAATCCCTTTTCATCTTTACAATATAGGAAAATTCCGTTTAGACTTTTAGCCACAAATCACATGAGCAGAATCCAGTTCTTTTTCAACTACAACGATCTAGATTTTCCTTTTTTGATAGCCACCCTTGAAAAAAAAAAAAAAAAAAGTAATAACTAATAAGATAAGAAATCAGGACCGTCGATTGGTCTATAAATTACAACCAGAACTTAGGGTAAGCGTTGGAAACTCAGCTACGGCACACGCCGTTAGTTTATAACAATATATATATATATACCTATCATAATAATATATTAATTATAGTGGGGTGTTTCTGTTTTTTTGGTAGCTGAAGAGAAGGAGAAGAATAAGAACTAACAAGATCTTCTTCTGTAGAACAAGGTTCATACACACACAATCTGGCTAGAGAGAGGTCAGATCTCTGTCTCAACCATTTATATTTCTTTTTTTCTGTTCTGGGTTTTTGTTTTTCAATGCAAAAACATGTTTTTTTTTTTTGGTTGTTGTTGTTGCTGCATGTTCTTATGTTGTTTGTTTTATTGGGGTGTAGTTGATTGTAAATCAATGTTTATGTCCTTTTTTTTTTATTGGGTACAATCATAAATCCTATGTTTTTATGCTGCTGTGTTTGTATTGATTTAATTTATTTATAGACTGTTGGAAATAAGTGAAAGAAGAAAGAGAGAATATGATTCATCTATATGGAATATAAGATGCTCAACTTTTAAAGCAATGGAGCAAATTGGATGGGTTTTATTGCCTTAGTTTCTCGTAAAATTCATTCCATTTGATATGTATAGATTTGACTTTGGCTTTATGGTCTTGGTTTTTTGGTCTTTGATGAACTTTTTTACTGTTTGATCTACAATCGGAAATGTAAGGGCCTTTCTGTCGTAATTTGTTTTGTTGTTTTTTCTTTTTGTATCTAACATGAATGGATATGTTTATCTGTTTCTTTTATTTGTCTTTTCTTTTGGGTCAATGGCAAATTATGCTCAATTTCATTGCTGAGGCCATGAAAGAATTGAGATTGATTTCCAAAAACTGGGGAACTTATTATGGTTAAAAAAGAAGAAGAATTTTTTTTGTAGTTTATGACTGCAATCTACTTGCAATCAAACATGGATTACCTTTTAAGCTTCATATCTTATAGTTCCTAGTGAAATTCACCTTTTCCTGGTCATAAGAAAGAAAAGGAATTGGAGGTAACTAGAACAAAATTTTAGAAGCGAGCCTTCTTGAAGTATTTTCATTTTTCATTCTTTCGTGGAGTTAGAGCAGTCTTATGTATAAGAAGGTTAATGGGAGATATGGATTAAAAAGACAGCGAAAACTTTAATACATTTGTTTTGGTTCTTGGAAGTTTCTATTGTGAAGTTTTCAAATTTCTTCATGGTTTTGCTTAAGATATCTTGTATGCGTATGCGCCTATTTTGCCCCTTTTGAGACTATACATATGCATTTACTTCAACTGTCATCCTTAACTCTTTTTTTTTTTCTTAATTTAATTTAATTTTTATCCCCTTCTCTTTTCATTCTATATATCAGGTCGGCTTCTCTTACGCATGTTTGGGTTTGGTTTCTCCTAGTTGGAAAAGATTTTCTTTCACTCTGGCCGCTGCAACAAAGTTAAACTCTTCTCGCACCTCTAAGAGGGTGTGGGGTATTACTAGTGAAAGAGTTATTTTGGTTTGTGTTTTGAGCAAATCCAGATCATCACACATTTGGAGATTGTGTCGTGTTTCAGTGGGTTTGTCAGTTGATTATGGCTAAGGCTATTATTGGATAAGTCCCCAGAAGCTTGATGGTAGTTTGTCATTGGATCTTTGTCTCAGGCTTCTGGACATTATTGAGTAGAACAATTTGTCAGTAATAGGTTTTCATGTAAGATAAAAGCAGGCAGTGTGTGTGAATGTAGCTCCATACAATATCACCGCAATGGTTAGGTTTTCATGTTTCAACTCTCAAATTCATAGCCCCAAACCAAAGGTAAGTGGGAGACTCACTTCAGGCCTTTGAAACTTAAATTTGGTGTAATTATGGTAATAGGTCATGGTTTATTCTGACTGTGTCTCCCTTTCTCAATCAGAAAGCAGTTCAACCTTCTGCTGAGGCATTGTATAATACATTAGAAGATTGTTCCCAGAGTCAAATCTCAAAGGATTCACCCATCCCTTCCAGCTTAAACCCTTCATCATTGAAGATGCAGGGAGATGCTCAGATTGGCAGCACCAAGCATGATATAAATTTGTCTTCTGCTGATAGTGATTCAAAGTCAAAGGACATGAAGAGCAAATTTGTTATTGAAGGCGAAATAGGAGTTAACCAGAGGGGCCATAGGAAAAGTCAGTCTCTAGAAAGTAGATTTTTCCAGGAGGGGATGATGTCAAACAATGCAACCCAGGATGAGACTTATCTGGGTTTTTCTTGTGAGGGTTCCCATAACCAAAAAGGGCTAGTGGTATCAGGTCCGAGCAAAGATCAAGGAGTGAGCCAATCAGTCCAGAATCAAGAAAGTCCTACTTTGGGGTCCTTTCAATTAATTTCTGATGTTGCCATTAATGAATCAATTTTCTCAATCGGAGATCCACCACATTCGGAGAAGGAAGGCCATGAAAATTCTGATACCCATTTATCTGGTGAATGTGCTGGTGACTCTGGTGACCACACACCTCGTACCCCACCTTTGATTGTAAAATCATGTTCTTTGCCCAACATTGGGGCCTCTATGCCCACTTCTGTAAGATGTTCTCCTGTCAGACACTTAGCACTGCGGTCGAGTTCATCTGGCAATCTGCATACGTTAGAAATGAGGCAAAAAGAGATATCAGTTCATGAGTCTGAGAGGCCTGTGATGCGAGAACAAGAAAGAGATGATGACATTGATAAAGCTGAGAAAAATCATTTTGATAATTCACTTGATGATGGATATGATTTGTATAATTATTCTAATTTAGCAAAAGACTGGATAATGCCCACTATGGATGAGGTAAACCCTGTGAAAAACTTTCAAGGAAAATCCTCTGTTCACAATTTGGATGAAGTGCCAGGTAAGGATTATAAGATCAAGCGTATTCAGGAGTGGGTTAATGATCTTCAACTTTGCAGCCCGCTGGAAGAAACAAACGAATCATTCCAATCTGAGGACCAGGTAAATAGAGACTCCAATATCCCAAACAGTTGGACTGCTTTGAAGGTGGATGGTAAGGTCACTCCTGGCATGGAAGCTGCTAAAAAATATATCTCTTCTTTGAGTGCAATGGCCAACACAGCTCACTTGTCAAATCATGGATTGGTTGTGATCCCATTTCTTAGTGCATTTGCAAGCCTGAGGGTGCTCAATTTGTCAGGAAATTCTATAGGTTTGCTTATCTAACAGCACCTTCATCTTCTTACTTATTTCCCTTTTGATATTATTTATTAGTTTTGTGTTGAGTTCATGCAACATGATTTAGGAAATTCTGTTAATCTTCTTAATTTTAGATGATTAGTGTTTCTCTTGTACATATCTCGTGTATCAGGGTCGTGTCCCTACTTGTACTTTTTCAATAAATTTTTAGGAAATTCTGTTAATCTTCTTAATTTTAGATGATTAGTGTTTATCTTGTACATATCTCGTGTAACAGGGTTGTGTCCCTTCTTGTACTTTTTCAATAAATTTACTTTAAAAGGCAAAAAAAGGAAATTCTGTTTTCTAATTGCAATATTCTTGTTGACTCTTTCCAGTGAGGATAACTGCTGGGGCTCTTCCTCGAGGACTTCATGTGTTGAATCTTTCAAAAAACAATATTCCAACTATTGAAGGTTTGCGTGAACTTACACGACTTCGTGTACTGGACCTAAGCTACAACCGGATATTCAGAATTGGACATGGTATGTTGTTGGCTTCTTTTCAATTAAAAAAAAAAAAAAAAAAGGTTGTTGGCATAGTTGTTAGTATAATAGAAAAATGGTGCAAGAAAATTAGTACTTACATTTTCTAGAGAGGGGAACACATCTCAATCTAAACTGAGGAAATTCTGAAATTCACTATCAATCTATCCATCTATACAATCATTACAATGCATGTACATGAATATTTATTGCCAAGGAGTTAGTTATTTCGAAAGAGTAGCATGTCATGGATACATATTAACTGATGAATTGTATGAGACATAGATGTGTATTGTATGAATCGTATTATAAAATCGTACCCATTTGACAATACATAGACTTGTGTATTTGGGTTTTTGTTAAAATTTGAGATTTGATTTGAGTCCAACAAGTTGTTAGACTTGTTTGAGCCCAATAAATAGCATGTCCATGAGTTTTGTTTTTTTCCTTTTCTCTTTCTCTTACAAAGTTTGGACCACAAACTTGACACATTGCTTTCACATTTGCAAATTTCTTTTCTAGACTAAGAATAAGGAATAATGTATTAAATGAAAATATAATTATTTTTTAGTTTTGTTATTATTGTTAAAAGTCCAAGAAACTAGAATGCCAAGAAGATGTTTAACGAAAAAGAGTATTGAAATAGAAGAACAAGAAGAGTTAGCAAATGTTGATGATGATGAAGAAAATGTTAATTAAGGAAATAATTATGAAAGATGATGAACATGATAATAACATTAACTTAGATGAAGTTGATTATGATAATAAAAAAATTATTATTTTGGCTTATATAACATGTATTATCACTTTCAAGTTTAATCAATTTGAATGTGGATGATATAAACATATTTTAATTTGATTTATTTAGCTAGTTTTGTTAAATATTGTTAAATAAGTGATGATTAAATTAGTCATTAGTCGAAGATATTCCAAATTTAGAATGAATATACCTTTTATATTATATATGTATATCTATAATTTTTTTAATAAATTTCATGAAGTGTTTATGTAACTTAAAATACACAATACGATATACTACATGATACCAAAAAAAAAAAAGATTAACAATATGATTTACATTTTCACTGCTATGGTCGTATTTTTTAAAATAATTTTTTTCCAGGATTTTATTCCTCAATTATCCTAATTTATGGACATTCAAAATCCTAATATATTTTAAATTAATTTTCAAAGGCCTAGCTTCTTGTTCCTCTCTGAAGGAGTTGTACTTGGCTGGAAATAAAATAAGCGAGGTAGAAGGTCTTCACCGACTATTAAAACTGAATGTGCTGGACCTGCGTTTCAACAAAATTTCAACAACCAAATGTCTTGGGCAACTTGCAGCTAATTACAATTCCTTGCAAGCCATCAGCTTGGAAGGAAACCCAGCCCAGAAGAATGTTGGAGATGAACAACTGAAGAAGTATCTCCAAGGCCTTCTTCCACATTTGACATACTTCAACCGGCTGCCTATCAAAGCCAGCAGTCTGAAGGATGCTGCAGATAGGTCAGTTCGGTTAGGCATGGGTTCTCATCAGTTTGATCGTGGCCTTAGATCAGATCACAAGGCTCCTCGTAAGGTTAGTCATGGTCTAGCTGCTCCCAGGCCCTCGTCTTCATCAACTCATGGTCGTAAAAGTCAAGCAGTGGTCTCACCAAAACGGTCCAAGGGCAGGCATGGGCTCCTGCCCCCTATGGGAAACAAAGCGACAACACATAATCGGCAACATCTTGATTTCAGCAGCAAACTTCTGAACTTCAGGTCAGATCTTTCCATTCGCAGGAGTCGAAGTGAAGGAACTCTAGGAGCTCTCTGAGGTGATTTTGTGCTTTACAGTGTTCTTCACATGAAATTTGGGTTTTTGTTGTGTTGGTTTTTATGCCTGCAATATTTATTACTTGTGATATTTGATCTTTCTCTCCTCTATGAACAGAAGCTATTGTTTAAATTCACTGTTTAAGAATAATCAGTTTGTTTGACATTATTATTTAATAATATCAAAATTTGGGAAGCTCACTGGCTCTAAGACTGACAAGTTTATATCACATATTACAACTCATCCACTTTGAGTGGATCACACTGGCAGAATTGAGAGTATTGGTTCTAGCTGAACTGCATCTTACTCATTAATTTATGACTCATAAGATAAATATGATCTCCATGTATGGAACCTGGCCTATGACAGTGCTTTCATTTTACATGAATGATATCAAATTAGTGTGACCGAAGGCTTTATAGATGTGGTGGTACTATTGTGTTGAGCCATCGAGGACTTTAGTTTCCTGCATTTAGCTAAGGAAACAAGTTGTGGGATATCATGGCATTTTGCATTAAGTTATGCTAGTCCTTGTAGAGATATAGACTTTTGGTTAAAATGAGTAATTCTGGTATCACATAAAATGTCACAACTTTTGTCACAACTATTTTACGTGCTAGATTGTGATTGGTTGATTGTCATTTTCACATGGACCCATCACTTTTTCTCCACTCACAATCTACCACTTGGACAGTTGCAGCCTAAGTTGTGGTACTTTATGTGGTCTTAGGAATTTTGGGTTAAAAATTACAATTGTAAAAACTATTTATTAATAGAATATAATACATTTTTAAAAGGTGAAAATATACTGTTGATCCCTAAAATTTACCTAGAGTATTTTTGGTCCCTAGAGTTTCAAGTGAACTTTATTAGTCCCTAAAATTTAAAAATGAATACTATTAGTTTCTCCATCAACTTCCATTCAGTTTTTTTTGCTTATGTGTCTAATGGAGTAATGATATGACATTTGTTCAACGACGTAGCAAGCATTTTATTATAAGTAAATTACAAGTAAGCAAATCCAACCACTCTCACCATTCCAAGCTCTCACTCCCACGACCTAAGTCTGCCATTGTTTTTGGCATCACCAAAGCTCCACGGGCTCCAACCATACTGTCTCCCTCCTCTTCGGTTCTACTCTCCAACCCCTTCTTGTCGTTAACACAGCTAGTTAACACAGCTAGCAACCTCAAACGAACTCAACCTCCATAAAAAAAATTATTTAAAAAAAAAAAGAAAAACAACAACAACAACAATTTTTCCAAATGGGTAATAATCCAAATTCCAACCTCAAATCCATATTAGACAAAGCTTGGTCCAAGATCTAAACTGGAATTACAAATTCCAAAAGAAATTTGTTCTCTGTAGGGTTGTGTTATGAGTTTGACTTTGAATCTATGAGATGGGTTTAGGTTTGGCTTTTCAGGTTTGATGGGTATGAGGCATTTTGGATGGAGGTTGGATTTCGCATGTGGCTTTGTTGTTTAAGGACTAGGGTCTATTGATTGGATCAGGTTACATCTCATTTAGTAAAATTGTTGCTTTTTATGGAGGTTGAGTTTGTTTCTTGGAGGTTGAGGTTTTTTAGGTTGATGCCAATTTCTAGGACGAGGAGGTGGGAGAGAGACGAAGTACTGATCGGAGCTATTAATGGTGGTGCCAGAGACAATGGCAAACTTAGGGTGGTGGGAATTGGAGGAAAATACTTTTTTTTAGATGGGGACGGTGGAGAGGTTTGCTGGCATGTAATTTAAAAAAAAAATAATAATAATAATTGTCACATAATTAAAAAAAAAAAAATGGTATGTTATTATTTCGTTAGACAAGCAAAAAAATAATGGAGTTGATGAAATGATCAATAATGCTCATTTTCTTTTTTAAACTTTAGCGACCAATACTCACCTGAAACTTCTAGACTAAAAGCGCTCAACTGGTAAAATTTTAGGGACCAACGGTATATTTTCGCTTTTTGGAAGAGTAAGGCAGTTTTGAAAGCATGAGTTCAAACCACAATTTCCATGAGTAAAATTTGTATTACCTAGCCATTTTTATCTCTAGTGCCACATTCAAATTGTGATTTGAACTCAATAATTTCCATTCTTAGCATAAATAGAGACTTCAAATTACGTTACAGTGGTAAACCTTTTTATTTAAGCATGAGTATGAAATCGTAACTCGATAAGAGGGCAAGGTACAGGTGATAAGCCAACAGTTGCAAATTAATATTTATTAGACAAATTAGTAACTCATGGCTTCTTGTTGGTACTACTTTAACCATCTTTATCAGGGTTGTACTAAAGATTGTTAGAAATTTTTTATGAGGATGAGTCGGAAATTCCGGAACAGGTGATGGATTTTTATGAGAAGTTATATTGGGAGCCAGAATCTTAGAAGCCTATTATTGATGGATTATATTTTGTCTATTTAGATGAAATGGAGAGGGGTTTGAGAAGGAGGAGATTCTTGAGGCACTTAAGGAGGCTGAAGGTGACAAGGCCCCTAGGCTTGATGGACTTACTAAGGCTTTCTTTAAAAATTGTTGGAGTGTGTTGGAGGGGGATGTTATGGCTTTTTTGTGGATTTTCATAGACTTTGTTTTTGAAAAGTCTCTCAATGCCACTTTTCTATATTTGATCCCCAAGAAAACTAATGCTATCAATATTAAAGACTTTTGCCTTATAAGTCTTGTTTGGTAGCCTTTATAAACTTTTGGCTAAAGTGTTAGCACATAGACTTCGTAGTGTTCTGGATAAGTTCATCTCTGATTCTCAGAATTCTTTTGTTGGAGGGAGACAAATCCTTGATTCGGTTATGATTGCAAATGAATGCTTGGAATGTAGAATGAAGAGTGGTACTCCTAGTGTGATAGTTAAGTTGGATATTGAGAAGGCTTACGATCATGTGAACTAGGTGTTGAGGCTCATTTTTACCAAGCCTAGTAAGAGAAAAAGCCTAGCAACATGGGCAGACCAAAGTTAGCAAACAAGAAAAAGCCATTGAGCCCAAGTGGCAGGAATGAATGGCTCACGGGCTCATAAAGTGGGTCTTGAAAAAGCAAACGGGCTTGAATGGGCCCGTAAAGAGAGAGGAAGCAAACCCATGGATAGTACGTAGAAAAGTAAGAATGGGTCACAACAGGCCCAAAGTAATGTAAGCAAAGAAAGTAAGGGACTAATAGAAGACCCATTAGCCCCAAGGATGAAGTATAAAGTAATTGGGCCAGGAAAGCCCAAGAGAGTTAGTGAAGGTCTATGGGAAAACAGGATTGGAAAAGGGCCAAGGAAGCCCAAGGAAAGCAAATGGGCCAAGGATGCCCAAGAGGGAAATGGGACACAAGAGCCCACAAACAGTGTAAGAAAAGGCCCAGTGAACACATTGAGTCACTGGGAGGGAAATAAACAGCAGGTCCAATGAGGCACAGTAGGATTAAGTCAAACAATATTACAGCAAGAATAGCAGAGTGATACGACAGGAAAATGCTAACAAGGCCATAGAGTGAACACAGAATAGGCCGGGGGAAGGAAGACCTATGATCCAACAAGGCCCAATCCCCAAAAGAAACAAATCATAAAGAATGACAGATCGGAAAACAACCCATGCCATAAGAAGCCAAAAGTGCATGGTAGAACGTACAGACCAATCTCCAGAACACGACAAATGCATGAGCAGCGGGTGAAGAAGGTGAAGCACGCACAAGACCTAGGTACCACCAACCTGTACCTAACCAATATAGGAAGTGATGAGTCATGGGTCAGAGGGCATGGTCTAGCGGTGGGGAGAGGGAAAAAACCTATTCTGGAGTTCTTGCTCAGGCTCTTTTGGGGAAAATGTCCTACTGGGATGACATGCCACCCAAAAGAAGTAAGGATGAGTTGGAACCACCAGGTGCATGCCATGAGGGATAGAGAGAGAGCACACACACTGTAACAGGTAGAAAAAGCCACAGCAAGCAAACAAACAAAATAGCATTCTTTGTCTAGCAGAGGGGAGCGGCACAACCAGCACAGGTAAGTGGTGGTGGCTGAACCACTAACGACCAGTAAGTGGTCAGCAAAGACACCCACACCAGACAAAGACAATTAAGGGCTAAAACAGTAAATACCAGTCACGACAAGCTCTCTAAAGGACCCCTTGCTATGCACTGAGAAGGAGGATTAGAAAAATTACAGTAATAGGAATTTCTAGAGAAAAACATGACCCAAAAGTAAGCATTGAGAAGGAAAGGAAGTAAAAAAAAAGAAAAAGAAAACTAAGAAGTAGGAAGGAGAGGAAAAGAAAAACAGAGAGTTTAGAATGACAGACATGTACCAATAGGTTGATTTCCTATTTCCCTCAATAGCTTTGCTCTTTATAAAAGGCAAAAGATTCTGTATTTGGGCATGGACCATTTAGGCATGTTCTCTCAAAGCAATTAATTTCTTCTCTGAGATTACTCACGTTGAGGGAACGGTTTTTCCCTTCTTGGTTTCAACCTCGTGTATTACTTGACGTGGCAGACTAACACTTTGATTTTGCTAACTCTTTTTTATCCTTCACTTAGCTTATTTTGTGTATAAAGAGCCTTTTGTTACTCACTTTTATTTATTGTGGCTAAAAGTAGTGATTGTATTGCTTATATCATCCTTATTATATCTGTCTGCCATAACTTACTCACAGTGGTTTTGCCTGCCATGGGTCTGTGATTAAACTCTGGCGAACGGGGCATAATTTGTGCACAAGCCGGACCAAAGTGAGTTACAATTGGACCGGTCCTGACTCCCTTATTCAAAACATTTAGGCCAAATACCGTAGGAGGCAGCCCAGCCCAACATTGCAAAAAAGGCCCATCACACTGGGCTGCCTTATTTTATCTTATGGAGAGGATGGGTTTCAAGGCGAGGTGGGGGAGATGGATGAAGGCTTGTATTACTACAATTAGGTTCTCAGTTCTTGTCAATGGTTATCCAACGGGTTTTTTTGACAGTTCACATGGTCTCTGACAAGGGATTCCCTTGTCTCCACTCTTATTCCTCTTAGTTATGGAGGTGTTGAGCAGGTTGTTGAAAAGAATGGAAGAGGGAGGCTATCTGCATGGTTTTCAAGCGGGGTCTCATGTTCAAGGGGGTTTGAATAATTCTGACATTCTCTTCATTAATGATACTGTCTTATTTTGTAATGCTTTCAGGGAACAATTATTATTATTATTATTTTTATACAAGGGAATAATTATTATTTATACAAATGGTGTTGATTTTCTTTAAAGTTATTACAGGCTTGAAAATCAATGTTGTCAAGAGTGAGATTGTTCCAATCGGTGATGTAGGAAATCTGAATGCTTTGGCTCGTGTTTTACGTTGTAAGGTGGGTAGCTTGCCTATGACTTATTTAGGTATGCCCCTCGAGGCCCATTTAGAACATTCACAATGGGAAATTGTATCCCATCCTATTTTACAATCTCAAAAAGCTACTTTATCAATTATACCATACCATTTTACAACATACCCAACATCTCAATTTTCATTTTCCTATTCTACTCATTAAAAATAATATATATTATCCACTAAAATATATAACCAAAAAAATAATCTCGTCTCTCTAATTTTTTTCTCCTTTCCTTCCTCCCCCATCTCTCTCTCTCTCCACCATGAACAAACCCAAACCCCAACCACATCCTCCACCTAGCAACAATCACTTACCCATCCTTTGCCCAGCAATAATGACCCACAACACGGACCCAAATCACTACTACACCACTAGCCACCCTAGCAAATCACAACAACAATCCCAAAACAAAAAATTGAAGAAAAACCTACCATCAATCCATGTCGATTGCCACCACCACCAAACCCAGAAACCATAGCAAGAACAACCACATGAAACCGGCCACCTTGCCACCACCACGCCACCGGCCAACAACCACCACCACAACCAAACTTACCACCAACAACAACCATAAGAAACAACCAACAAGAGGAAAAGAAACACAAAAAATTGCCAAAAACCACCACCAAAAACCATAATCACAAGAAACGGCCACCATAAAAACCACCAAGAGAAAAAAAAAAAAATCAAAGAAACCCACCACGTCAACTCACTGATCTCCACACACTAATCAGCAACCCCAAGCCATCGATTAGCAAACCCAAGCCGCTAATCAGAAATCCATGCCGCCGATTAGAAACCTAGGCCGACTCGTTGATCTCCACACATTGATTAGCAACCCCAAGCCACCAATCAGCAAACCCAAGTTGCCGATCAGAAACCCACGCCCCCGATTAGAAACCCAGGCCACCGAGAGAAGATGGACATAGAGAGAGAAGATGGACATGGAGAGAAAAGACTGAAGAGACAAGGAGGGATATAAAATATAATATAAATAGGATACAGGTTGCTACAATTCCATCATAAAAGTAGGATGACACTGTAGCAGATTTGTAAAATTTTTTACAATTCTAAGTTTTTACAATTCTAGATGGTGGAGGTTTTTGAGAGACAAATGCTAAATAGAGGCAACATATGGCATCTAGCATTCCTATTGTGAACGCTCTAAGGATTCACCAATTTGGAATCCTATTATAGAAAAGATGGAGAGGAGGATTTTTGGTTGGAAACGTCCATTTTTGTTGAAAGGTGATAGACTTACTTTGTTAAAAAGTACACTTTCGAGCCTTCCTACTTATTTCCTATCTTTGTTTAAAATCCCTCAAGTTGTGGCGGCTAGAGTAGAAAGGATTTAGAGGAATTTTCTTTGGGAGGCTTCTGAGGAAGCTTTTAAATATCCTTTAGACACTAGGAATAAGGTTTATTTTTCAATGGAGTTAGGTGGGCTAAGATTTGGAGGATTGGATTGCTAAACCAAGCATTGCTTGGAAAATGGTTATGGTGCTTCAAGAAGGAGAGTAACAAGTTATGACATCAAGTTATAGCATCTAAATATGGTGTGGCTGGAGGAGTTTGGTGCACTAAAGGTGTAAGAGGGACTTATGGGTGTGGGATGTGGAGGAGTATTAGGGCAGGGGCATAGACAAGTACTACATGATATGGGGGAGGGTCATTGTATTCGATTCTAGTACGATCCTTGGAGTGGACATACTCCTCTTAAGGACCTATTTCCAAATTTGTTTGTTTGTTTGTTCTCTTTCTAAAGAAGCTCGAATTTCTAATTTGGTAGTTTTTGCATTAGAAGGAGTTCGAATTTACAATTGCACCGAGATTTTCATGATGGAGAATTGGAGGGTGTATGTTCTTTTTTTGAGTTTTTTCATTACATATGCCAAGGGGCAAGGAGGATGATAATCTGACTTGGAAGTTGACTCAAACTGGTGTCTTTGATGTATGATCTTATTATAATTTTTTTGTCTAGTCTTCCTACTGATGACTTTCCTTGGAAGAGTATTTGGTGTGTAAAGGTGCTTAAAAGGGTTTTTCTTTTTATGGATAGCAACTAGCGGTAGGATAGTCACCATTGATAATCTTGTTAAGAGATGACAGTCTTTAGTTAATTGATGTTGTTTGTGTCGTTGTGATGGAAATTCTTTGGACTATCTTTTACTCCACTGTAAGTTTGCTCATGCTTTATGGAGTGAAAATTTTAAGGTGTTTGGAATCCAACGGGTAATGCCAAAGACATTAGTTCTCTTCTTTATGCATGGAGGGATTGGTTTAAAAAGCACCTATCAACTATTTGGAATATGGTTTCAACATGTCTAATGGGTTAGTTTGGCATAAACATAATACCCATACCTTTGAAGATAAGGAGCGACATTTAGGTCTCTTAAAATCTCTCTTATTTGGTACTTTGTTTCAATAGGCTCATATTTGGGGATTTATGCAATGTCTTTCTGTTCTTGCTTTTTTGCATTCCATTAGTTTTAGCTCATGGTTTTTTTTTTTTTTTTTTTCATGTTTAGAGTGTTCATCATCGTGAATACTATGTTCATTTCATTCAATAAAATTCTTATTATCTATAATAAAAAAACAATTGTTAGAAGTTAGCCATGCTTGGACGACGCAGTTGCTAGTTGCCAATTAGCGAGCGGGACCTAGCTTCGTAGCTTTGATATAGTGTGCCATGCTCTAGTAGCAAGCAGCCAAGCAACACGAGTACAAGCATGAAAGCATGGTTTACGCCATGAAACAGTCACATACACAATATCCTAAATGTAAACGTATGTATGGCTGTATGCATTTGATTTTTTTCAAATAAATACGAGTGTTTTGAGTGGCTATGCTAGTAAACATAAAACATTATCATTACCATGAAATACCACTGAAAAGCTTTTTTGTGTTACAAAGCCAGACAACACTTCTTCTATGGTGCCAAGTACATAGTTAGTGTAAAGAGGAAACTAATCAGTAAGAAAATCCGATTCACAACACACAGTAAAAAGCTGTAAATGAATATTAACCAGCATAAGAGCTGGTTCCTATACAAATATTGTGGGAGAGATGTATGCTCCAGAGAAGCTCACCCGTACATGTATACCATGCACTTCATAAAGAGGGAAGGAAACTAACAAGAACATACAGACAGTGACCAAAATGCAACACCACCAGCATCCTTTTTACACAGAAATATGTCCACCAAGAAGCAAACCCCATTACATTCTTAAAATTTCTTCACTAACCTGTTGCCTCCACATTTTCCAGTTGCGTTCATCACTTTCTACAACATAAATCCAATGCCCTATGGTAAATCAGTATTTGCTATTCACCAGTGAATCATAAATCAATTGATATATAACTAATACTGAAATTCATAAATTAACAAGCTTATGCATTGAAAGGCATATAAATAGAGCATTTGATTTGAAGCACATAACAAAGCAACAGCGAAAATCCAACTCTAGCCAAAAACCAGTTCAATCTGCAAGGACAAAGGACTACTAAAACCTTGTGTCTAAGGTTTTAAAGTTGGAGCATGTTGAAGTTCTGAATGATTTATTGTTGGAAAGAATTCCACATAGATGAAAAACTAGGGGAGAATAATCCTCTTATTTCTAACAAGCCCCCAGGAAAAAATAAAAGGGGAGAGAGAGAGAGAGAGAGAGCACAAAATGTTCTTCTAGCTGAGTCAGTGTATCTCATAATAACAGTATAACTTCAAACAGCGGTTGTTAAAAAGGAGGATGAACAAGGATATGTTAGCATAAATTATTGACAGAAAAAATTCAATTATGCATCACCTGAGCCCAGAAGGAAATTTCCACTGCACTGGACATACATTAAACATCTGCTGACACATGCAAGAATAGCAATAGTTAGTAAAAAAAAATAGTTAAAAACCTTTAAAAAGTAGTACTTTAATCTTCAATCCTTTACAATTGAGACAAATTATTTTGTCACATTATATATGTCACCCTTTAATATTAGATTAGCGGTAATTAAAATGAGACAACATCAATAATGACTCCACCAGTGATACCAAATGTGTTGGTGAAGTCAAGTCCACTGGCGTCCCTGGACATCAGAGATACACTAGGCATTGCAGAAGAGACACAGTCAAGCCAATCCCAGAAAAGTCAACTCCAGGTCAAGTTATCCTATCATTGTTACATAATCTTCAATGCATATCTTATCCAACTTCAGTTCAAATCATGAAACTATTCTATTTGGAACATAATTATAGAGTTCCAGTATACCCGAATTATTTAATTTATAATATAATTTTACAGAATAACAGAATTGAAAAATGAATTATTAGCAACTCATCTTCTTGATGCAACTTTTGTCACAATCAGAAATGATCATAAGAGGGGAAAAGAGAAACTTTCTTATTTTTGATGATTGAGGTATGCGGAAGCACAATAAATGACCAGGGCTGTTGGCGGAAAGCTCCCAAAAAAAGAAACAATCAAGAAAAATTTAAGTCACCACAGTAGAGAAACTAAAAATGAAGAGTAAAACAGTTGGCTCATCTGACATCTTTAGTAAAGCCATCTGTGCCGAAACTGCTAATTTTCTCTCTTCTTGTCCAAAAATAAGCATCCTTGAGGCTTGCACCACCCCATCCCCACGAATAGATATTTCCCAGCCCATCCCATCCTACCACTCATAAGTCATAACTATTACACTTCAACATCCTCAAATCAACTTCTTTACAAATCAAAGTGTAGCTTATTAATCAGTGGCAATATTAACCAAAACAAATACTCAACCTTTGGTAACGATAAATTCATTTTATTACCAGTTAAAGAAATAATTGAGAGTATGACTTCTTATAGAATAAAATGGAGGAAAAAAACATATATAACTACCTTAAACTAATTTGATAAGGATGCATAGCCGACCCCAATAAATTTGAAACTAAAAGCTTTGTTGTTATTGTAGTATTATCATATTCAATCACACAAATCACCCCCATAAAACCATTAGGATTCAACCACACCACACTAAACCAAATAATGTACAGAGTCATTTTAACTTATTACTACACGCCAATAGCTTGTAGCTCAACAAAACACATCCTCGTGTTTCCAACAGAAGCATTCAGATTAAATCCCCCTCCCCTATTGTAAGTATCGAATTTATCCAAAATATATAACTGATTCCCACTACATATCACCGCCATATAAAAACCGTTGGCACTTGCCCAACTAAACCTTAACCCGTGATAAGCTACCAATTTCTCCTTAAACCTCAAAAACCCGTCAGTGAAACAGTAATTTTAATCTAATAACCGCGCGATAAAATACTAAAAAGTGTGACTTAAAACTGTAATTTTAGAAAAGTAATAATAATAAAAAAATAAAAAAATTCCGATACCTTTGGGATGGTCGTCCGGGGCGTCGTGGTAGTCGTGGTCGTTGTCTTCCTCCTCAGCCTCAGGAACAGGGTGGAGTTCAACGACCTCGTCACCAATAATGATGTTCTTGTCTGCCACGTCAGCGGAAGAGTTATTGTCATCGGGATAACGGACCACAACAACAGGGCAGACACAGTGATGTACACAGTAATCGCTGACGCTGCCGAGACGCGCCTTGGTGGAGCGTTTGGAGGACGCGCCGAAGCCACGGCTGCCCATGATAACAGTGCTGAGCCCGAGCCTCTCGACCTCGAGGCAGAGCCGCTCCTTCATGTCGTGGTCCTTCACGATGTGGATTTTGAAGGGGATTTGAGCCTGGACCAAGGGCTGAGCCAGCGAGTTGGCCTTAGAAGTCGTGAAATTGTCCAACTCGTCCTCGAGCTTCCGCTGCTGGGACTCGGTGTCGAGGGCAGAATCGGGATTCTGATTTTGATTTTGGGGGGGAATGGAGGAGCAGCCCCAGTCGGCGCCGTAGAGGACGCAGGTGGGGCGGACGTGGAGGAGGATGACGTGGTCGCTTGGGCGGAGGTAGTTCTCGACGGCCCATTTGACGGCGTAGGCACTCTCGTCGCTTAAGTCGACGGCGATCGCGATCTTGCGGTGTGGGTGGGTCACCGTTAGGGACGTCATCACGGAAGTGGTGCTTTTGTGAGGTTTTGACCGGTGGAAAAGGTTGTGTTGTGTTGTGCCGTGCGTGAAGAAAGAATATGAAGAGAGTGAGAAGCTGAGGGAGGTTTAAAAATTAAAATAATTAATTAATTCTCTTCACAACTTTTTTTGTTTTTTTTTTTTTTTCCTACGGCTGATTAATTAATAGTAATAGTTGGTTCCTTTTTCCTAGTAGTTTCTTTACTGCTGCTCAGAAATTAATACATAGTAAAACTGTACTCTGCCGCTGCCTTGGTCTTCCTCCTTACTAGTAGTTAGATTTAAAGGATATTTTTGTCCGCCCAACTCGATGCTTCTTTTCAATTCTCTTTTAACTCAAGCATCATAAAAGCAAAGTTAGAATATTTTAATCATTTGAGTGTACTTCCACTTAATTTTCAAAAGATAGAATTAACATAACTGTACGGAACAACTGAAATTTTAAAAAGTTTTATTTAAAAAAAATTTAGAAAAGAATAAATAAAACTAATTTAAACTATAAAAAAAATAATGTGTAATATTTCATTCTTATCCATGAAGTAATGATTAATTTGACTTAGTTCTTTTAGGTTTCACATAGATTTGTTGTTATCTTGATGTGACGTGTACTTGCTTTTTTCTACGCATGAAAAATATAGGTTGCCTAATGATTTATGCGGCAGAATTAATGGATTTATTACACTAAGATGTTACGAGTTCCACACAAATCCCACAAGTAAATTATCAATCAAAGTTATAATACAAAAAATCACAATAATAATAATAATAATAATAATAATACAAAGATTTGGTAATAAAGAGGAAAACCAATAAAAAAACATCTTTGATAGAACTCCGTGCTAAGAAAATTTTGTTGAAAAATTACTATCGATGTAGAAAATCACTAATTGGGTCACTTGTTCAAAGAAGAGTTGATAGAATGTTGTTTATTCATGCAAGACAAAATCACAACTCAAAGAGCGTTGATGTGGTGTTGAATATTGTCAAAGCGTTAGATAGAGAATTTGGGCATAGATTTGTTGTGCATTGGTTACTACTGGTGCTTGGCATGGTGGTGGTTTGGGGCTTTGGTGTGACTGGTTGGTAGGCTTAGCTGTTTTGGGTTTGTTTAACAATGAGAGTTGTTTGGAACATTTTATTTTGTAGGTGGTTAAGCACCTCTGCAAGAACACTAAGTTCCAATAAACAGCATACAAAGGCTTAAAAACACTAGTTCTCAAAAATTGATTGCAAAAGTGAGAGTACAATAGTACTTATTCAATCTGTCCTACATGTCAAACTAACATTGGTTACATCTCATACAAGTAACTAATTCATTAACAAGACTAATTGAGATAAGGTAGACTGCCATATAACCAAATTAAGTCTTCCAGATCAGACTCCTGGAAGGTCATTGTGTATTTCACTAATTCTAAATGTTTCTTCCAACTGTTCACAGCCCATGGAACAGAACCTCCAGGATTGAGTGTTTAGACTACAAATACTTTAATATCATGATGAGAAACAATCTCTCAAATCTTGCTCCCTTTTCTTATGAAACAAAACTTATTGTTTAAAATAAAAATAAAAATCAATCATGAAGAAAGAGTCCATTCTGAGATAGCGAAGAGATAAGATCCGAATTAATTTTAATTGTTTCTTTTATCCTATCAAGCTTTAAGATGAGAATGTAAAGTCATATTAAGTATTTTAGTTAAAAGATTCCATTATTACTTAATTATTATCAATTAGAATTAATTATACCAAACAAGTTTTTTTATCAATTGAGTGAATCGTACTTCGGTACTTGTGTATAGGATGAATCCATACCTAAGTAGTAGTCAATTTTGATTGAATGATGACTGTGGATAATAATTAATGTTCTCCCTTAGTTTAACAATATTATACCTTATATTAGCAATATATATAATTATATATATATATATATATATATATATATTATACCTTATTCATTGGGAAAAAAAACAATATTATATCTGATAAAAATCTAAAAATTTAAAGAAAAAGAAAAATAATTTTCAAATAATTAATTTGTATGGACAAGTGTACGTAAGTTTGAGTTTCCAACTTTGAAGGAGACCATTTATTAGAAAGTGACCAAAGAGAAAGGTAGGAGGAGAAAGCAAAATATGTAGAAACTCCAAAGCAAGCCAAAACAGTGTAGGTCTATTTTTGTATTTATTTTGAGTCATGATGTTGAAGAACAAGACATAACAGTGGGCTTTGTTGGATGCTATCTGGCGGTGACTAGTCTCCAAGGGGCTATCAAAGTATGAATATGATCTATTATTTAGCTGGGCATAGCTGCAAATGTACGCAGTTGTGTCCATATTCAGCTGGTCACTTATCAAACTCCAGTCTCTTTTTTTAGTTTTTAGTGACCATGGGACAAAAGCACTGTTCCTAAGCAAGGGAAAAAGTACCTGGACGATTTCATGCTTTGGGACGCACATAAAAATATCGCTATTTCATGTGTGTGACATGGTGGATTGTCATTTTGTTTTAGATGAGAGTACAAAACCAATTAATTCACACATTATTTTGATAAAGCTCTGGACAAATTGGGTGGGTCCTCAGGGTCGTCATCACGGAGTGGCACTCTTGACCTTAGATGAGCTGTTTTGATTGGGAAGGGTGTGTGAAGAATGTGAATTTAATAGAGAAAGCTTGGCAGAGCCATCCACCCAAAATTTTGAATTTTTCTTTTATATAAAAATTAATTATAAGATTTATATTCTTAGCTTTGCCCCCAAAATTATATGAGCCTTTTTTCAAAAGGAAAAAAAAAGGTGATAAATTTTTTAAATAAATTTTAATATTCAAGGGCTTGCAAGTTGCAACTTTTAAGAAAGTATTAGTTTGGGTTGCACGAGCAAGGCACGTGTTGCTCTTTTTGCGAGAAAATTAAGATGTAATTTTTTTTGGAAAAAGTACAAAGTTATGTATTTAAATTTAAAATAGTTTTTTAACCTATGAATATCTATTTACTATGATAATTTCTTAGAATCTATTTGCTAAATGTAATATCTCTCTTCTAAAAAATTATACTAAGAGTGCGTTTGGATTGGGCATTTTTTGCCCAATCCGCGTTTGTGTTTTTCAGTTTTTTTTTTTTTTTTTTTTTTTTTTTTTTTTTTTTTCACGCGATTTTCCCACAAGCGGCTACTGTTCATGCACTGTTCAATGAACAGTAGCCGCAAACTTTGACTTTTCAAATTTTTTTGGACCAATCACAGCACATCGTGTACTGTTCACGGACCCACAAATTTCACTTTTCAGCAACTTTTTCATTAAAAATGGGTCCCACGATACTATTCACACATTTAAAAATTATTTCGTTACAGTGTTTTTCAGTTTTCAGTTTCAGTTTTCAGTTTTCAGCTGTATCCAAACGGACCCTAAGAATGATAATGAATTTCATTATCTTTCAACAATAAACAACTAAATTTTGATAAGACATTGTAACAATATATAAAATTTTGCAATGAATGATAATTGTACGGCACCTAGCGTCCAAGTTCATTTGGGCCTTGGGCCATCAATTAATGATATGGGCCGGGGTTCAACCTTCTCACCAACAAAAGCCCCAGTCTAAGCCCACAATAACTACTAGTCTAAACCGGGTGTTGTCTGAATACTTAGAAAAACGGATTGCGAATGCCCCGCTCGCATGTTGCTCGGGAAACCATTTCCTAGCTCTATACACGTGCCCGGTCATATCGTCATTTAAGTGCTTGGTAGAACCTTAGGAAACTCTGCTGCCGAACACATTTGCTACAGTGGGAACTATTTCCAAAGTCACTCGTACCTAAAAACCCACCTAAGTTTATCGACATTGGACCTTTCTTTGCACTAAGGGAGAAGATAATGATAATCACCCTATTAACAAGGGCTATAGATAGGAGAAACGAATGAATGGGAAGGGGATGCAATTTTAGGAAAAGAAAAGAGAGAGAAAGAGAGGATTTGAGAAGAAGAGAACATAGAGAAATACAGGGAAGTGCCCCCATTGGGTCCCTAAGCCTATAACAATCCAAAGTAGGATACCCAGACCCAGCACACAAATAGATTGTGAGCCCAAACAGTAGTTTGGCCCAGCAAGCTCATCTTTGGAGCCTACAATAATATATGCTACAATTGAAACTCTTAATCAAATGAAATACTTGCAATCATCTACAATGAAGATTTTGTTATCCATGCACACTTCTCTCTTTATTTTCTTATTTTATGAGCATAACTATGATGTTTAACTTACTTAATTTTTAATATGAAAAACCATTTTAAGCAAGAAAATAAATTTAAAAAGAACAAGATAACAAATGACACATGCCATTAAAGTTCCATTAGATAAAATTATATGTATAGAAGATTTAAACTTAATAAATTAGGGTCCTCTAAGCAACAAATAAAACACCATATATTACCATTCTCACTTTCCAAGCATGACTATTGTGGGGGCCAATTAATTAGGAAGTATTGTTAAAGCAGTAGTAACTAGGCCTATGGCCCTATTCGAGGACGTTAGACCATCCGAGGAGGCCCAAATAAGGCTGTGGGGAGAATAAAATGAAAAGAGGAGTAGAGACAATGTAAGATGGGTCCAATAAGCGTGCGAGGACAAATGCCTTCTCGACAACATGTGTTCGAGTTAAATCTGAGTGCCATATAATCACGGACTTACTTCGGAGTTATATCACAACTAAGGATGGGACATTGGACTAGGGATAAGAAAAGAAAGGTAAACAAATATCTTCAAAAGCTGTTACCTCCGCATTAAATGCCTCTTAACCAACTCTCTGGCCGCATTAATGTGGAAGTGATGCCTGAACAGTGATCAAGTAGCCTTCCAGCTATAGGTTGATGGTTCTAGGAGGTGCTGGATGGGACAGGAAGGAATCCCCTGAATCTAACCTACACGTGTGTGGTAAGGATGACACCAAGATTGTAATATATAACGTGAAAAGATGTACTGAGAATAGGGGAGATTAGAACTTTTGTACAATTGGATTTTCGACAAAACCGTATGATACAAATTACTTAAGCTATTCCGAAGATAGATTTCTAGTTGTACTTGTGTCAAACTGCCTTGAAACATTAAATCTAATCGTTTTTCTTCTGGAATAGATCTAATTCTTCTATCCACACTCTACAAATTTATTGTTTGGGCCGTTAGCATTTTAGCCCAATCCGATTTTGGGACCAATCCAATTTCAATCCTTACAACTATCACATAAAATTCAAAATACATGAAGAAAAATTTTGGAACGTTAAAATTCAGTGCAGTGTATTTTAGACATTTTCATGATAGAATATTTTAGAAATCATAAGATTTCTTTAGGGTTTATCTAAGATTGTGACAATTGGGGTATCTGCTACTTTACAAAATATGAAGGAGGAAAATTTTCAACTTCAGTTTAGGGAAGGAATGAAACTACCCCAAATATAAAGGGTGAAAGTGCTTTTTTTGCCTCTTGTGTGTGTGTGTGTGTGTGTGTGTGAAAAACTATATATATATATATATATGTGTGTGTGTGTGTGTGTGTGTGTGTGTGTGTGTGTGTGTGTGTGTGTGTTTTTAACATTAAACAATGTGTTAAAGAAAAAAAAGGTAGTCCAAGAAAACTGTGCATAAAACAATGAATTTTTGACTTAACAAATTGACTAATAATTAAAAAAAAAAAAAAAAAAGTCTAGCAACATGACCAAATTTCACGATATTTTTACAATACCTTTATTTTTAGCTATGGTGGGTTCTAGTCTAATATTTTATTTTAGAGTAATGGTATATTCACAATATTTTCACAACAAATTTTAGGTGGTAAATTGTTATTGGTTTTAAATTGTGCATTTAAAAAACAAACAAAAAGACAATTAAGAAAATTGTGCTTGAAACAGTGAATTTTGGCTTACCAAATTTTACTAAACCAAAAAAGAAGTTAGGAACACCAAAAAAAAAAAAAAAAAAAAAAAAACAAACATTTTCACGATATCTTTTATTTCTAGTTGTGGTAGGTCTCGGTTTGATATTTTTTTTTTTACGTCCACAATAATTTCATGACAAATCTGAAGTGTTAAATTGCTACTGGTTTTAAACTAAAACCACCACTTCAAATTTTGTATTAAAAAAAAAAAAAAAAAACCAGCACAAGAAAAGTATGTGTGAAATAATGAATTTTGACTCACCCAAATTGACTAAAAAAAAAAAAAAAAAAAATCTAGGAACACAACAAAATGTCATAATATTTTCAGCTATCATAGGTCCTGATATGATATTTTATTATTTTATTTTAGAGAAATTTTACCTCCACAACATTTTCATAACAAATTTTCGATGACAAATTTAAATCGGTTTTAAGCCAAACCCATTATTGATATCACTTTTTTATCCATCAATAATATTTTGTCATTTAGAATTTGTTATGAAATTATTGTGAAAATATTGTAAACTTAGCATTTTTTTATATTTTATTTTGATCTATATGGAACTGAGATCTCAGCAATTGTAAAAATATTGTGATAACAATAAGATGTTATAATATTTTCACAACACATTTATTTTCAGTTGTGGTTGGTCCCAATCTAATATTTTATTATTTTATTTTGAATTATAAGAAATATAATTGTGAAAATATTGTAAGAATATTTTGAGTTAGTGTAGCAATGTTGTGTCTGCACATATAAATATTTAAAATAAAAAAAGAAAAAGAGCACAAACTAAAACATTGGCATACTATGGGAAAAAAAAATGAAAAAGAAAAGAAAAGGGCTAGCTCAAGCAAAACGGTGAGTTTTGCCTCATCCAATTGAATAAACCAAAAATTACTATAAATTAAGGCTATTGGCACTTTTTATATAGTCAGTAGAAACGTGATATCATAAATAAGAATAAAATTATTAAGTTTAAATTATACACAATATAAATGTATAATTTTCATTCTTTTTTTAGTCAAAAAAATGATATCTACTGAGCATTGTATGGTTCTAAGTCTTTGAAATTCTTATATGACAATTTAAAATGCATCAAATTAATAAGTTCAAAATATAAATTGAATCCATAATCTTCCTATCATGTTGGTTTGTTCCTTTCTTAAAAAATATGGTATTTTTCACTAACATTTAAGTAAACTCGTATGTATATATTTATGCATTATATATATATATATATATATATAAAATTTTTGTATTAAAATTTCGGCCTCAAGCAACAAATCCTAACTCGTAACTCCAACCCTAAACTGGGGAGGTCTTCTTCTTCTCTTTCTTTCTTATTGAGTTCATGTATTTGACTACTCTCAAAAAGTAATAGTATTTAGAAAAGAGAGGAAAAAAAAGTTAATAGTAAAAGCATAGTAGACTCCCTAATCCCTAATTGTTAACTAGTTACATTTATGGAATTTTTTTATTCTGCCCAACCGCAAGCCCCAAGCCTAGCTTGATACTTCTTTTTATTTTATCTTTTTAAACTCAAGGATAAGAAAAAGTTGGAATATTAATAATTGAGTGTACTTAATAAGACTACAATATATCAATTATGATGATCTATTTTGATTAGGATGACTAAATGAAAATTTAAGCTAACAATTAAACTAATGATAATATTAGTTTCTTATGAATTTTTCCACCTACATCATAAACTTTTATGAGTAACTTTTATGAATTTTTCATTTTACTATGTTATGCAACAGTTTAACATAGTAAACGCCACCCAAATCTGACCCAAATGCCGACCCGAACCCACCAAACAACAACCACAACTATCTATTTCTTTTACAGTGAGCAAACTATGATTTACAAGGGATTTGAGTTGAGAGAGAAGATAGGTTTGGAGTGTGAAAAGGGCTGAGGGAGAAGGGAGAAGGGAGAAGGGAGAGAGTACATAGAGAACAGAAAGAGAGAGAAAAAAAGGAATAAAATATATTATTTTTTGTTTGCATCTAATGAACAGTTGGTTGTAAATATAAACACTTTTACTGTTCACAGATGCTTAAAAATTTTGCATTCCCATACTCGGATGTAACTCTATTTTTGGGTCCTGGTTGCTAAAATAGCAAATGTTTTTTTTTTTACACCCCCCATAGTGCTCTAACAATTAAACTATGGACAAAATTTAGGTATAATACCTTAGGTGCTATTTTTTAGGTTATTTTCTTAAGATTCAGTTATGTGGCTACTTAACTAAAATATATACTTCCATCCCATGAGAAAAAATTCACATGGCAAAATCTTAAAAGGAGAATCTAAGGAATAATATCTAAGTACTGTACTTAAGTCTTGTCCTAAAACTATAATTTCCACCTGGTCACAACCACACTCCAAAAAAAAGAAAAAAGAAAACAAAAAAAAGAAATAGAGTTCTCACTTGTAAACAACGTCGTAGACTTCCATTCCCAATTCCCCATCGCCCCATCCCTCCCCCTATTTATAAAATCCAAAAACGCTTAAAATTCAAAAAACAACCAATTTCGCCGCCCAAAGCCAAAACAACAGAAACCTCTCTCTCTCTCTCTCTCTCTCTCTCTCTCTCACATAGAGATTCTATGGAAATGGAGAAGGGTTTGATATCGGTGGACAGGTGGATAGGGCACAGCCAGGTGTACTTCTTGACACACCTGCATTCGGACCACGCCCATGGGTTATCCTCTAGTTGGGCCAAGGGTCCAATCTTTTGCTCCCGACTCACCGCTAAGCTCTTCCCCTTCCTCTAGTTCTTCTTCCACTCTTCAAGTCATGCCCATCGACGCTCACCATTGTCCTGGTAATATCATACTATATTTACATTGCTCCCCAATTGTTTCCTTCATCTTTTCAAACCAACATTCTTCTCTAGCTTAATTTTTAGCTAAACAAAATTTCCATGTTATTTGTGCCAGTAAGTATACATTCATTAGACACTGTAACTTGCATCCAATTGGAAACTGTTCATTTTCCTGCAAACCCAGTTTTAATTACATCAATGTCATTACATTCCTATTCTAATTAAATTTGTTCGTTGAATGTTCAAAATGTGTGTAAAACACGCTTAAACGTTTAGACTTCAAAATTACAAATTACCAATTCAAGTTTATCAACAAACAATGTACGTGCGGAAAATGTAAATAAGCTAAAACAGAATTGATAACATAATTTAAACCAAATAAAATCACATCCATAGCAAAAATTAAATGACAAAGATTAAGGGAAGAGAGATGCAAACATAAGGACAACACATCAATGTGTTATTGAAGAGGAAACCAAAGTCTTCAACGTAAAACCTTTCCGCCGCCCTCCAAGCAGTTAATAATCCACTAGAGAATCAAATTGGCATACATGAACAGTAGAAGACCCTCCAAGCCTAATCTACCTAGTGTACCTAAGCCCTCCAAGCTCCTACTCAAATGAGGTTATGCCAAACTTTTGTCTTCTCTAACTTACCGGATTCTGCTATAACCCATAGCATCAATCAATATCAATTAGTCCCTTCCTAACTGCTTCCCAAGTACCAAATAGATTCCTTAAATATATGGATATGGTGAGAAAAGGTTTTGGCTAATGTACCTCTCAAGGATTTAACAATGGAGAGGGTGAGAGTTGAGGAATTTGAAAAGTCACTATGTAAAGATTGTGGATAAGTCAATCTTGTTTTTCTCTAGGGTTTCTCTTTCAAAATTCTCTCTGGAAGTTCTCAATATTTCATGGGTATAAGGGGTATTTATACTGGATTGAGAAAGGAATGTGAATAGTCAGTTTTTCCCAAATAGAGTGGATTGGCGACTTGGCCTCGCGACTTGATTGAGTCACGGGTCCAAGCCGCGAGTTAACTGAATGGCCAGTCTGGTATTTTTGTCCTGTAGTGCTACAGCTGGCATGACAGTTCAGCTTCTCTGCATGCTTCACTCATAGGGGTGTGCATGGGTCGGGTTGGGTCGAGTTAAAGAGATTTTTTTGACTTAACCCACCATGGTGGGTCAAAAAAAATTCAACCCAACCCAGTTCATCACCAAAGTCCAACCCAAACTACATGGGTCGGGTAGAACCCATGGGTTTGAGAAATTTTTATTATTATTATTAAATTGAGTAGAAAAAATTATTATTATTAATATATTAAAAAAACTTAAAGATTAGTATCAATATAACTCCTTAAAGGCAAATAACACTAATGACTAAACAACAATAGTAATTTATTAAGATTTATGTGAACTAATTTGCTTTTATATAAGATAGGAAGAACTGGTTATTTAAAAAAATTTATTAATTATATAATATATAATATATAATATATATACATATATATATATATATATATATATTAAATTAGTATTAGTAAGAGGAATCGAGGAAATGCTGTTTTACAGCTGTTTTTTTTTTTAAATTATTAAATATATAATATATTTTAATTATGGGTGGGTTGGGTCGGGTTTGTAATTTTATGACCTAAACCCAACCCGACCCACTATATATATATATATATATATATATTTTTTTGGTAACCCAACCTAACCCACCAAGTCTTAAAAACCGACCCAACCCGGTGGGTCGGGTTGGGTCGGGTTTGGTGGGCCGGTGGGTTTTTTGTACACCGCTATTCACTCGTGTGCATCATCTGGCGGCTTGCCAGTCGCAAGCCACTCACAAGATCCAGTCGCAAGTCACTGCTTCAGTGCACATTCTTGAGCATTTCTTCACATTCTTGATCATTTCTTCACACTCTCATACACACTACCTTTACATAATTCCTACCTAAATATATGGTTTCTAAGTGCTGAATTACAAACAAATTGGTACGGAATAAAGCCAACAAAATGGTTGATTAAATTCAACCTTACAATCTCTACCTTTGATTATTTCGTGACAAAACCCTAAAACAAACTCTAGACTTAACATTTGAGTTGGGAACAGTTGAACAAAACTCTTTCACATCTAACTCTAGAATCTATGAAGCTCTTGAACTATAAGAACAAGTATCTCCTGAAAACACAACACAATATGATCATTGTATGCAGAAAACTTGTAATGCATATGGTGCAAGCACAATGCGATTAAGCAAAAATAGAATTAAGGAATAAACCATGACTTGACCAAAAAAAAAAAAATCACTATAAATAGTGACCATAATGCTTATTTACACCAGGAATGAACATCTGGACATGCAAGCTAATAAGTTCAAAGTAAAGTATTATTTGCATGTCCAACACTCAACCGATACATAAACACTAGGTAAATGCATCAAAGGTAAAAATCCAACAAAGGGCACAAATGTGATGTACTTAAAGAAAATGCATAACATTTAACAACAAGTACAAAGCTACAAAGCATGGGTACAAAATAAAAACGTTTTAAATAGCTAAGCATAATCATGAACTATGAGCGAAGCCAACACATAGTTAATATAACACAAAGCTCTTTCTCTCTTTCTCCCCCTATCATATCACTCCCCTTATCATGAATCATAGGAGCTGTGATGAACTTGGAATATATATACCTGTAACCTGAAACACTTGCACAAAACACATTAGACCCTCAAGTAAATTGCGATCAAATAAACATGATGTGCAACATGTGAGCAACTTGATCATATACCAAAACAGTCATATAGAAGTGACTACAATGATCACATAGCAAAGTAAATGATCATCCGAACATGCATTCAATGAAGCATAATAGCATAAGGATGTATGCATGTTCAACACACAAACCCGATGCAATGAGAACACCAAAGCATAGACATAAAGAGAAACAAACAAAACAAAATTTTCTTGTTAATACAATGTCTTCTCCTCCTTGGTATGTGCATTTCCCTTAAGGAATAACTCTCCCCCTACACATATGCATGAGAAATAGAATTTCTACACTAGAGTCATATAGAAATGACAAAAACTCTCCGATATACTATACTAGAGTATACTCTCTCCCTTTTTGTCAGGAATAGACAAGGGGTCAAGGAGAATTGAGGGCAAGAGATAAAGGTACGAATAATGATAATGATGCATGGAGGATGTGAGATTAATGAGAAAATGAAGCTTAAACAAAAGACAAAACAAAATGTTACAAAGCATAAAGTAAACAAGACATGCTAGGATGAAGAAATAAGATATAGACCAATGCATGACAAAGGTAGCAAAGGTGTGTGTAAGAAGTGGTTATGTGCAATACAAGACCAAAGCATTGAAAATGCACATGTGGGGCAAGGTATGTAAAATACACAACCAATGAACCAAACATGATCCTAGTAAGGAAATATGAGAAACTCCAAAGTTTGGTACTCATGGGAGTCCAAACAAGTGAGAAAATGCCTAAGAGACATTTTATCAAACACCTAGTGTGCACACTATGAACAACAATGTGAAACAATGCATGAACATTATGAAATCCACCCTTAAAACTTGTTCTTTTTGCCATAAGGAGCCAACATCTAAAGCAAATCATCAAAAGAAACCAATCCCATAACAAAATTTGACAAAAAATTAAGTTTTTCTAACCCCTATGATGAAAATCCTAATCAAGAGCACAAAACTCTGCAAAACATAATCTAAGGATCCAAATTAATGAAAAGAGTTTAAAATTGTCTTAGAGATGTTAATGGAATGAAAAACCATTCAAATTGATTGGGTTTTGATGTAAAAATATTGAAATAGGAGTTTTAGAGAGGATGTGAGAGGTTTAAAACAGGTTTCCCACGAAATGCCTTTTAAAAAGCTATTTCTGGGCGTTTCGCTACTGAGTGAGTCGTGAAAGCTTCTAGATGAACTCGCGACTGGAGTTTTGCAACTAGCAAGTCGTGAGATGCGTCATGAAAAACTCTGACACCTGTTTTTCAGCATAGAACATGTTTAAACTATGAAAAACAATGTAAGCACAAAATATGAATACAAATAGTGATAAAAATCACTTCCAAATACAAGACCAAAGCATTGAAAATGCACATATGGGGCAAGGTGTGTAAAATACACAACCAATGAACCAAACATGATCCTGGTGAGGAAACATGTGAAACCCCAAAGTTTGGTACTCATCAGAGTCTAAACAAGTGAAAAAATGCCTAAGAGGCATTTTATCAAACACCTAGTGTGCATACTATGAACAACAATGTAAAACAATGCATGAACATTATGAAATCCACCCTTAAAACATGTTCTTTTTGCCACAAGGAGTCAACATCCAAAACAAATCATCAAAAGAAACCAATCTCAAACAAAAATTTGACAAAAAATAAATTTTCCCAAACCCTATGATGAAAATCTCAACCAAAAGCATAAAACTCTTCAAAATATAATCTAAGGATCCAAATCAATGAAAAGAGTTTAAAATTACCCTATAGATGTTAATGGAATGAAAAACCATTCAAATTGATTGAGTTTTGATATAAAAATATTGAAAGAAGGGTTTTAAAGAGGATGGAAGAGGTTTAAAACAGGTTTCCCACGAAAAGCCCTTTCACGAAAAGCCTTTTAAAAAGCTATTTCTGGGCATTTCACAACTGAGCGAGTAACGAGCGAGTCATGAAAGCTTTCAGATGAACTCGCGATTGGGGTTTCGTGATTGGCAAGTCGTGAAAAATTTCGCGATTGGCGAGTCAGTCGCGAGGTGAGTTGTGAAAAACTTTGACACCTGTTTTTCAGCACAGAACATGTTTAAACTATGAAAAACAATGTAAGCACAAAATATGAATACAAAGAGTGATAAAAATCACTTCCAAATACATATAAAATAATCAAAATTTTTTTTGAATTGATCCATATATAGATGAGCATACAACATCACATCTAAACAAGTACAATCGAACAAATGAATAAGACATTCATTGAACATTAGACATGTGTATTGTGTATGTGTATCAAATGTGGAACAGTCCTTAGTCTAGAATGAAACTTTAATGATCAATTCGATCAAGTCATACATAACTAGTACTAAGTTAAGTGGTCTATCTTAATTATAAAAATGAACATATATGACCTCTCACAAGAAAATAATTTCATATCTTTGAAGTTTTTCATTTGACTTCTTTACAATTGATATCATTTGATCTTTTTGAATCAATACATCTCATTTTAGAGATCGATACCTGAAATTTTTGATATTTCAATTTGATGAACAAGCCTTTGGCTTTTTGGGCATCATATATTTTTATATAAATCGCTTTCCTTTTTTCCTAGTAAAATACTAGTATGTGCGACGGCTTTTGTAACTCATTATCTCTTTTCATTTTGAGATTTACATTGGTTGAGTTCTTTAAGCAAAAAAAATAAAAGAATGGGAAGATATATAAGCACAAGTCTACGCATATATCAAAACCAAAATGACTATTGACTAATCATTCATGACAACCTTGAAGATCGATTTACAACAATCATACATAGATGTCAAGATTTTTCCCACAAAGATATAAGTACATAAAGAATAGCTAAACTCGTAAATGCATAAAGTCATTTGTACGAAGGTACAAGGCAAAACTCACATGTGATATGTGCTCAAACATATACGATCAAATTTTTAAAAATTTTCACTTTTTATGTAGTTTTGGATTTTTACTCATACAAAACTAAAACATAAAAGCAAGATCAAAACAAAAACAATGCATATAAAGAAATGCAAGATGCACAAAAAGCATAAAGATATGACATTCAATGAATGAAGAGTCCTACAAAAATTGAAAGAATTAGATCAAGGATTGAAAAGAGTAAAAGCTCAATCATAGGAACCCCTCCTCATCCAAACAGAACGATTGTTTGGAATGAGTGTCTCATGAGAAGTGAGACGAGGGTTGGAAGAATGAGAACCAGAGATGCAGATAGTCAAGGAGTTAAGAGCATTAAATACTTTCTTTAGCAACATGCTATTTTCACTCAAATTCGGTTACTTTTTTTAACATAACTTCTAAAAAGCTCAAGTTTCTCTTTTCTTTTGATTATTTTAAAAGCATGAAACTTAGAGCAATGGGATCTTAGATGACCAAAAGCACCACGATGGTGACACACAATGTGTTTAGGTCCATTAAGCTTTTTGGGAAGGGATCTAGTAACATGGTTTTGTTATCTCTTCAACTTATGACATTGAGGTCTTATATGACCAATTACACCATAATGGTGGCAAGTTGAAACAAACTTAGATCCATCCAAAGTTTTAGGTTGAGACCTAAACGAAGGCTTTGACTTAATAGCCTTTCTCTCCACCTTTTGATTTCTTTTATGTGGAGCAATGTATACTGATTTGTCCTTTGAGGTAGAACACATAATAGGCACAAAATCTGGTACCACAATATGATTGCAATAAATATTTTCATCCCTTTTAGAAATAGGTTCAGCAATCAAACACTTGGCATGCATCTTAAGAGATTCATTTTCACATTTTAGCTCATCAACAAGTTTGTTAGACAAAAATAGTTTAGCATCCAAGTTTATATTCAAACATTCAAACTTTATCAGCTTTCAAGAGAATTTTTAGCAAGTTTCTTATATTTTTGAACCAATTTGTTGGATTCATTGAGCTTAACAATCAAATCATCTTTTTTCACAAAATAACTTGCTCAAATCCTTATTAAGCTTCTTAGCCTTTTTCTTCAAGAGTTTGATGTTAGGAATATCAACAACACCTATAGATTTAAGTAATATGTCATCACAATTATGAGGAATAACACTCATAGAGGCATTTCACAAACACATGGCATGTTACACTCAACAACATCCAAAACATCCATAGAAGCATATAAAACATTATCCATGATAAAACACATAAGGGGTCAAGGATCACATTTAGGTATTTAAACCACAACAAGTGTACCCGCTCTGATACGAATTGAATGCTCAAAATGTTTGTAAAATACCCTTGAACGTTTAGACCCCTAAATTACAAATTACCAATTCAAGCTTATCAATAAACAATGTACGTGAGGAAAATGTAAATAAGCTAAAACAGAATTGATAACATAATCTAAACCAAATAAAATCACATCCACAATAGAAATTAAATGGCAAAGATTAAGCTAAGAGAGATACAAACACAAGGACAACACAGCAATGTGTTATCAAAGAGGAAATTGAAGTCCTTGGCGTAAAACCTTTTCGCCGCCTTTCAAGCGGTCAATAATCCACTAGAGAATCAAGTTAGGATACATAAACAGCAGAAGACCCTCCAAGCCTAATCTACTTAGTGTACCTAAGCCTTCCAAGCTCCTACTCCAACAAGGTTACGCCGAACCTTTGTCTTCTCTAACTTACCGGATTCTGCTATAACCCATAGCATCAACCAATATCAATTAGTCATTTCCTAATTGCTTTCCAAGCACCAAATAGCCTTCTCGCAGATATGGGTATGGTGAGAAAATGTTTTGGCTAATGTACCTCTCAAGGATTTAACAATGGAGAGTGTGAGAGTTGAGGAATTTGAAGAGTCACCATATAAAGATTGTGGATGAATCAATTTTGTTTTTCTCTAGGGTTTCTCTCTCAAAATTCTCTCTAGAACCTCTCAATATTTCGTGGGTATAAGGGGTATTTATACTGGAGTGAGAAAAGAATGCGAAAAATCATTTTTTCCCAAATAGAGTAGATTGGCGACTTGGCCTTGCGACTTGACTGAGTCGCAAGTCCAAGCCGCGAGTTAACTGAATGGCCAGTCTGAACTTTTTGTCCTGTAGTGCTACAGCCAGTATGACAGTTTAGCTTCTCTGCATGCTTCACTCATGTGCATCATTTAGTGGCTTGCTAGCCGTAAGCCACCCGCGAGATCTAATCGCGAGTCCCTACTTCAGTGCACATTCTTGAGCATTTCTACACACTACCCTTATATGATTCCCACCTAAATACAGAGATTCTAAGCGCTGAATTACAAGCAAATTGGCACGGAATAAAGCCAGCAAATGGTTGATTAAATTCAACCTTACATTCGTGGAATCTGGTTGTGGTTTGTAAATATTAAACAGTGCTCGTGAAGATATTATTATAGACTGGTTTTTTTTTTTTAATGGAAGATGTGCTTGAATCTTTTGATTTGTATGGTGAAAACCTTATCCACTGAGAATATATTTGAAACATGGACCTTGTTCTAATTTTGAATCTCATTTGTCCATTGCGAGGTCTTATTCATTTAAATTGCATCATCATAGAAATTGCTTGATAGTACTTTATCCAAACAGGTGCAGTTATGTTCTTGTTTCGTGGGGAGTTTGGCTGCTTGCTTTACACTGGCGATTTTCCGTTGGGAAACAACTAGTAAGAGGCCAGAGATAGGAAGGACCATGCTCTTCAATGCTCTTAAGGATGATGTAGTCAACATCCTTTACTTGGATAACACATACTGCAATCCATCATACGCTTTTCCATCTCGAGCAATTGTTGCCCAACAGGTGCACTTGCGCATTTCTCTGGGATTTCTTTAGTTTTGCTTAGATCGTATGATATAGTTTTACGCATTTCATAAGGGCAAATAACTGAAGAACTAGTGCTACTTCGTTAAACCTTCTGAATACCATTTCGGTTTTGACATATCTTGGTTACAAGCGGCTGTGAATTGCTTGTACAGAATAAATTACTGGTACTCTCTAGTTTAAGATTTTTACATAATTGAGATCTATTCCATAAAATATCTTTCTACTTTTCTCTGAAAAATATCATGATACTAGAAGAAATTTGTTTTACAGTCTAATTATTTGATGGCTGGTTACAGGATATTGACATCATTGTCTCCCATCCTGAACATGACATAATTATTGGGATTGACTCTCTGGGAAAAGAAGACCTTTTGCTTCATATTTCACATGAACTTAAAATATAGGTAAGAGGAAGAGCCATCTTTTTTATTTGTGGATTATTATGATGGTCTCTGTAAAAGAACATGACATACTATTGCGAATATGCGGCTAAGTTGGATTTCCACTTTGGAAATCACTGGAAGAAGACCAAATGATCTAATCTTTGATCATAAATTTATTTCCTTTTGGTTGTTTAAAAATTGACAAAATACCGTGAATTGTTTGGAGAACTTACAGTGTCATTTATCATATGACTGGAAGTCTAAAAGTACACTGATATTCTTACTACTTTTTTCCCTCTACATCAAATTAAGTAGTTAAATGCATATATTTGACACTTTTTTATCTAATTGTTCTTGTTCTTATTTGTTTCCTGTTCATTTGTTCACCCAACTTTGTTGTTTTCTTTATTAAAGATTTGGGTGTGGCCAGAACGCTTGCAAACTATGCATCTTCTTGGGTTCCATGACATATTCACAACCAAGACTTGTCTTACAAGAGTGCGAACTGTTCCTCGTTACAGTTTTAGCTCTGAAACTTTAGAGGGACTAAACACAATGCACCCAACTATAGGTATCATGCCATCTGGTCTTCCATGGCTGGTGAGACCTCTTGAAAATGGTGACAAACTTTTCGGTTCCCTTTTAACTTCTCATTACAACAGAAGCAAATGGAGTGGAAATGGTGGGAACCATACTGAAAAGTCAAATGGAAATTTAGGTTCTGTGGAAAAGTTTCATAAGTACATATATTCTATTCCATACTCAGATCACTCATGCTTTGCAGTTCTCATCTGAGTCCACCACTAACACCATACTTTTACTTACTATATATTATCGATCTATCATATCAACAAGTATAAAAAATTTTGTCAAATTTTTTTTGTTTATAAAATTTCTAAAAAAAAAAAAAAAAAAAGAATTCTACATAGTTTTTGTTAATTAGTAGTATTTTTGCATTTAAAGCAAGATAATCAATTTTCATCCGAGACCTCCGAATACATTAAACCACCCCTGTTATTGTCAGTACAAAGGTATGATCAATATTGCATGTAAAGTTGGATGAAAGTATTCAATTGTAAAGTTTGAAATACCAATGACAATGATTACCAAAAAAAAAAAAATACCAATGACATTTATGGTGCGAGGAGTGTTCTTTTTATGCCTTTTCTCTCTCATATCTCGGAGTATTATAATTTGCATTGCAGAATAAAATTCAGTATGCATTGCGACACATAGGAAGGAGGTAGATCCTTGGTTGTGACTTGTGAGCAGATGTTCTTTAATTTCTTTTGTAGAGAGATTATGTCGAAACCGGACCCATCACAGTGAGTTAACAGACTTGTTTGCCTGCTTAGTCTTTTAAGCACCTCTACATTGTTGTGTAAGAAAAGAAGGCACCATTACATGGCATGGCACATTGCAGATTTGTACAAATAATTGTTTTAGTTGTCACTACATCTTTGTCCATTGTATAATTTGTTTGTTATTGTGCGTAAAGAATGCACCATTAATTGTTTAAAAGCATGGTGCAAAGGTTGTGGAAAATGAATGATATTATTCTGAATATACTAATACTATGTTGCCTAGGATGTGGCTAGAAAGTGAGCTTTCGGACATCACACACGTTTTAGATAGACGTTATCCGAAAATGAATGATATTCTTCTGAATATACTAATACTACAGGGAATTAGTATCAGAGTTTTTCTCTATTGGACAATGCAATTGGCAATAGTCATCCAAAAAAAAAAAAAACCTGGTAGGAATGGGCTTGGTCATGGCAGGTCATTTGTTACCTAGCTTTTCATAGGATTATAGGAGAAAACGAAAAAGAAAAAAAAGAAAAAAAGAAAAAAGAGAGGCTCTTTCTAGTTTCTAGCCATTCGAATTTGAATTGACAGTCTGCGGCCCAAATCGGGAATTAGTATTATTATTATTTTTAAAAAGAATATTATTATTTTTATTATTATTATTTTTATAGGGATTATTATTTCTTTTGATAGTGAGGAATTGAGGAAATAGGCTGATGCAAAGGGAGCACACAAAATTTATTATGGAGTAATTTTGCATGTAAATGTAATATCATTCGCGTGAACTTCGTAAGTGTGAAACGGATTCTCATGTAAGAAGGATGTTGCAACTTGCAAGCAAGTTTCACACAATAGAAAACTACCCGAACTTCCTTATGTCATGTTTCAAAATTCAAACCCAACATACAAGCTAGGTATGTGATAATGACCATACATCCGTAAAGATCCAATAACATATTAAAATTTCATGGACTATTCTCTCATAAACAAAATCAAACAGTTCAACATTAGCTAATCTCTAAAAAAGTCAATAGGTAAAAGAAATTTCCTAGAATATTACAACTGACAAGAAATTTCGCAACTTTGAACTATCAAATTTTCTAACAGTGACTAAACACTAATGTGTGACATATTGGTAATACAAATCCTAATACTCTTCTCTCACGCGCCGTCGTCTCAACGATAGCCTAAACTTTCTACGAACTTCTCAACATCTGAAATAGAGAAAGAAACGATGGGTTTGATAGCTCAAAAAGTATTCAAATCCAAATTGGCTAGATCAAGCTTAAATACAAGTAAAATAGATAAACAAATTATTCATAATTCATAAGATAAAATTTATATAAGATAAAAATTGTATCCAGGGATGGATCTACATTGGGGCAGAGGGGGGCCATTGCCCCCCCCCCCCCCCCCCCCCCCAATATTAAAAAAAAAAAACTAGTATATAAAAATTATCATTTGCCCTTATATATATATATATATATATATATATTTGTTTTACCCTACTTTAAAATATTTAGATATTGACTTACAAGAAAATAAATAAATATATAAAATTCATGCCTCCTTTAACTACTACAAATATATATATATATATATATATATGAACTAAACAAAAATCACGCACAAAATAAGAAACACTTATTTTGTATATTATACTTTGTTGATGTGTTTTATAATATAAAATGTTTAAAAAATACTTATTTTGTATGTAGTATTTTGTTGAATATGAAATAGATGTTAGTTTTTTTTTTTTTTTTTTTTTTTTTTTTTTTTTTTTTTTTTTTTTTTTGGTTTTAAGCTTTGGCCCCTCCTAGGTATAAATCCTAGTTCCGTCCCTGATTTGTATCTCAGTTCAATTGGAAGATGGCAGTATATTTTGCAATGACTTTCTTAAATATCAAAAATTTCATTGGAAATGTTACATGCATCCAAACAAATTTCAAGTGCCTAATAGCCTTTATGACTATGGTCATATTATATTCTCGTGACTAGGACTAGGACCACATATAAGTCAATAATAAGATCCTAAAGAAATTGGTTTTTGTGCCAATGTGTACTCCCATTAGTGGGTTCAAAGTATAGTCAAATTGTAACATTAATTCTTAATATACATTTAATTTAATTTCATTTCATATCCAAAAAAAAAAAAATCATAGACTAAATTGAAATTTATACCCTTAAAATTTGGGTAATTTTGATTTTTTTCTCTGTAAAATTTAAAATTTTAGATTGACTTTTAACATTACGTAATGATTTTGTAAGGTTGAATTTATTCAACCATCGAATTGGCTTTATTCCATGCCAAATTTGCTTGTAATTCAGCATTTAGTAACCCTATATTTAGGTGGGTTTGATGTAAGGGTAGTGAGTGAGATAGAGTGAAGATTGCTCAAGAGTGTGCAAGAAAACAGAGACTCGCGGCTGGGACTCGCGGGTGACTCGCGGCTGCAAGCCGCCAGATGCAGCACACGTGCCAAGCATGCTGGAAGGTGAACAGTCATGCAAGCTGGAGCACTACAGGACAAAACAGGACAACTGGCCATACGGTTATCTCGCGACTGGATCTCGCGACTTAATCAAGCCGCGAGGTCAAGCCGCGAGCCACCCCTGTTTTGTAAAACCTGGCGTTTCACATTCCTCTCCCACTCCAGTATAAATACCCCTTTTACCCACGATTGTGAGAGAGCTTCCAGAGAGAATTTTGAGAGAGAAACCCTAAAGAAAAACCAGATTGAATCACCTACAATCTATACATTAGAGTCTCTTCAAATTCCTCAACTCTCTTCCTCTCCATTGTCAAATCCTTGAGAGGTATTATACCAAACCTGATTCTCACCATTATCATTACTGTGAGAGAGCTGTTTGGATTTCTAGGAAGCAGTTAGGAAGGAACCAATTTTCATTGGTTGATGCTACGGTCTAGTAGCGAAATCCGGGAAGCTAAAAAAGAAAAAGGTTCGGCGCAACCTCGTTGGAGCAAGAAGCTTAGAGGGCTTAGGTGCATTGGGTAGATTAGGCTTGGAGGGTCTATTGCTGTCCATGTATCCCAACTGTATTTTCTAGTGGATTGTTTATCGCTTGGAGGGCGGCGGAGAGGTTTTACGTCGAGGGCTTCGGTTTCCTCTTCGATAACACATTGCGTGTTGTCTTTGTATTTGCATCTTCCTTCCTCTCTATCTTTGCCTTTTTATTATCTGCTGTGGATTGTATTTTGTTTTGGCTTAGATAGTATTTAACCAATTCCATATTATAGCTTATGTTAAGTTTCCGCACACTTGTTGTTTGACATATTGCTTGAATTGGTTAAGTTGTAATTTAGGGGTCTAAACGTTCAAGGGTATTTATACACGTTTTTGAACTTTCAGATTTGATTCGAGCCCTTACACCCATCTGCTCAATATTGATGTGTTTATTAAGTACCAAATAATCTCATCAAAATAACATAAATTTTCATGTAAGCATATTTATTATATCATATGCCACTTTTTTTTCATGTTCTCTCTCATTGTTGCATATGCTAGGTTATAGATAATTCTGACACAAGCACCAACTTTAGCCTTCACTATAAGCACCACTTGACATCCCTTTTGATAGGCCACAAATTGAATGACCCTTTGTGATAAAAATTAATTAATCAATTAGCCAAGTTATTAATTAATCAATTTATCATGCAAACGCGTGGTAGTACAAACAAATTACCAATAAAATAATTATGCAGCGGAAAATAAATAACACGGTAATTTGTTTACGAATGGGGAAAACCTAACGGCAAAAACCTCACAAGGTGATTTTCAAGTCACCACTCCCGAAACTCCACTATTATCACAACAAGTGGTTACAAGTAAAGGAATCCCAAGTAACTTACTAACCTACAGTTGAACCTTTACTCCAATACACAATTGGACTTGTTCTGTAGTGACAGTTTCCCTTTTTGATGCATGACTCCCAAGTACGTGACTAACCAATTGTGCGGATCCCAGTACGCGATTTCAATCACCAACTAAGAAGATTATTGATTGCAAAGTTCTTCAATTCATTTACACGATGAAGATCAAGAAGATGCTTGGTCACAAAACCCTATAGTGCACATACATAGCAACTTCTTCAAGAGAAAGAGATGAACTAGGGCAAGAACTTCGTCTTTAGTCACAATTTTCTTGAACAGAGTTTTCTCAATGCTTGTGCAACTTGTGAACTATTTGACGACCCATAAAACAATCCTTTTATATGTCTAGGGTTAGGAGAGAAGAAAACCTAAAGACATATTCACAGATCCCAAGAAAATCATATCAGAATTCTAAAATTCTTAAACCTTGACAAATAGTAGGTGTTGAGCTGCTGTCGAGCAAGTGTTGAGCACACGGGGCTTGAACAGCTTTCTTAAACTCGATAGATGCAGCTGTCGAGTCAGCTGTCGAGCTTTAATGAATTTGCACTATCAGTTTGTTTTCTTAGACAGACTTGAAGACTTCAATACTTGATCTTGAAATATGGTTTTTTGAAGTATTTAAACACATCCTAAATCTACCCAAATACAAGTAAAGTACATTTTGTCAAATGATAAGCCAATTACATAAAATAGTGACATATACTCCTAACAAGTGAAGCACATATGTTCTAACACCTTTCTCTCTCTGAGCCCCTTTGTATCACCTCGCTCATTTTTTAGCAAACACAACAATGGTGGTAGTGGCAGAGGATCAACAAACACTAAAGTGTGACGCTCCTTGATATAGGCAATCTTAAGGATCTCCTCATCTAGTTAAAGGGAAGATTTTGGTGCTCTCTACACTATAGTGGAAAAAGGAAGCCATGGGTTCAACTTGACACCCAGAAGCTGTACCCACTTAACCGTCTCTAGGAGTGTATGATCTTTAAAGGTCAAGAATAAAAAGATTAGGGTCTTTTCCAAAGTTTTGAATAATTTTATTTTAGATTGGATACTAGAATGAAAGATTCTAATACTGTTAGAGCACTAGCATTGGGGGGTGTAAACACCCCCCAGTTGCTATTTTAGCCATTGAACCCTTAAATTCATGCTCTATTTGGGTATGTAAACCTAAAAATTTTTACATCCTAGCTACAGTAAGGTTGCATATATGCAACCTTACTGTTCATGAGTTTGTAAAGAAAAAATGATTTTTTAATCTCACTCTCTCTCTTCCTCTAACTTTCAAACTCCTCTCTCCTCAATCTTTTCTCCTCTCTGTCTCACGCTCTCTCCTCTCTTCCTTTCATGGTGAGACTTCTTTCTCTCTGAAGATCTGCTTTGGGTGGCTATGGTTTCAAATTGGCATGGTCGTGGGTTTCAGATCGGGTAGCCATGGGTTGCCGCTTTATCCTTCACCTCCTTCTCTTAATGGTGAGGATTGAGATTTCTGGGATTGATTTTTGGATTTCAAGGGCGGTGGTCCAGCCACACTGTGGGTCTTGGGATTGATTTTTGGGATTTTTGGCATTATGGAATGAGATTTCTAGGATTGATTTAGTTTAAGTTTAAGTTTTTTTATTTTTATTTTTATTTTTTTCCCTATGGAATTAATTTTTGGATGGATGTTGATTGTGGTGGTGGCGGAGGTTAGTTTTGATTGTGGCGGAGGTGGCCAATTTTGATCGCGGTGTGGTGGTTGCCGATTGGATATATTTGTGGTGGCTGTGGGTGAAAAGAAAGAGAGAGAAGTATTTTTTTATTAGTATTTTATTAGATAGTTTATATTATTTTAATCGATTGTATGTAAAAATAAAAACTAGGATGTAGGGTGTATTGTAAAGTGAGTTTTTTTTTTTTTTTGAGGAAGAAGTTGACTCATTTTATTTAACTTGAAACAATTACATCCAAATCTAAAATCGAAGTAATATGTGATGGAACATCTTCCATCCATACTTGTGAATCTGGTATGCATAATGCATTTTTTGCCAGACTATGAGCTACCTTATTGTCGTTTCTCTTAACATGAGAATACACCAATCGTTCAAAACTACTAGCAACCCATTTCACGTCATCTACCAACAAACTTGTTGGAGAAAGGCTATCCTCTACTAACTTCAATGCTTTGATCAAAGAATCACCTTCAAGAATCATATTTCGAAAGCCCAAATCATGTGCAAGAGAGACTACCTTCAAAGTAGCCAGTGCCTCGACCTCGTCTGGTTTGTATGCTTGATGAAGTTTTTCTGAACAAGAAGTCAGCATAACACTGTTATTGTCTTGAATTACCACCCCAACTCCGAATTGATTTGAATCACTGAAAACAGCTCCGTCAAAGTTTGTTTTCACCTAACCATCTTGCGGACATAACCATCTAGAGCCTCCAACATTACTGTCCATGACCTGCACTTCAGGATTCTGCCGATCAGCTCTAAACTGATTCAGTTTTTGTTTTGCTTGTTCAGCCAACTAATGGAGTGGATGAAAGCTTGGCCTTGAATAGTCAAGAAATATATACATTCCGTGCCCAAGGTGCCATCTATCATAGAATTGGTAGTCTTTTACCACATACACCTCAAAGTGTGCGGCATATACAATTGTATATCTACGACACCGATCTTGAAATACAACGTAGAATGTCTCAATTTGTACAAGCTCACGAAGATATTGTTCAACTTATTCAGAGGATCTTAGACATGCAAAACCCATTTGTGGAGAGATTTTGTCAACTATCTCGAACTCCAAATTTACATCAGTATAAACTTCTCATTAAAGAACAACCTCTAAACCAACCTCAATATTGCCTTCCCAGCGCTTCCCAAGTGGCAGCTATTATTGTAGGAGGTGAAGAAGTTGGAAGTTTAAGTGGTAGAGAAATTTTCGTTCAAACGTTTGCTGGTAATTTGATCAATGTTCAAGATACAGCAGGATATTATGATCCATTGCAGTACCCAATACTTCTTCCATTTGGAACATATGGACGGGATATCAACACACGTGACGCTAATAGAAATAAAGTGTCATGTCATGATTATTATGCATACATCTTTTAGGTAATAGTTTTATTATTTTCAATCTATTACTTCAAAATGCTGCTTACACTACGAAATAACTAAACCTAAATCTATTTTTACTATTGTCGAAGATTCGGGCTAATGATCTATCAATGATCTGGTATGGAGGACGCTTTTCACAACAATATGTTGTTGATAATTATGTAAAATTGAAACACACTAGCTTAGGTGGTTTGAGCACAATTAAGATTCTATTAGGGTGGATCTGTACCAAGGCCTACAAGATGCTTTCCACGAAGGGGAGTGTGATACTGGTAATGTAAACTTCACACTTGAAATTTACATTACTTCATTAATGGCGAATTTGCATCAATATTTATTAATGGCCCAACTTTGTCATCTTATATTTAGGAAATGTTGGACATAGAACTATTTTACCATAATCATTTGTGGAAATGTTTACTCTTTATAAAAAAGAAATAAAATAAAACTATAGGTTTACTGTGTACCCTTGTTATTGGATTGTTAGTAGGTGCCATGATTTTGTGGCTACTTGTAAAAATTTTCACTGATAGTTTTGGAATGAAAGTTTCCACTTTCCACCTTTGTCACTTAAAGATTGTTGAGGGCCATTTGTGGAAGCCCAAGTAGAAAGAAAAGCCCAATAATGAGGGCCGCAAAGAATTGACAAAGATAAATAGCAAAAAACTCATTAGGCTCAAGCGGCAGGAATAATGGATCATAGGCCCAACAAGTAAATAAATGGGTCTTGAAGAGGCAAGCGGGCTCAAAGAAGCCAGGAAAGAAAGAAATAGCATCCCATGGGCAGAGTATGAGGTAGAAAAGTGAGAAAGGGCTGCCGCAGGCCCAAGGCAATGCAAACTAAGAAAGTAAGGGGTTTATGGCAGGCCCATGAACTCCAAAGATAAGGATAAGGTTATTGGGCTGGGGAAGCCCAATGAAGTTAGCAAAAGGCCCATGGGAGTGTGGAATTAGCAAACAGGCTGAGGAAGCCCAAAGAAAGCAATCGGGCCATGGATGCCCAAAGGAAAGCCCAAAGGAACGTAGGAGCCCAGTAAAAGCAAAACAATGCCCATGACAGGCCACTAAGAAAAGGGATAAATGGCTGGCCCAAAAAGAGGTCCAGTAGGATTAAGTTATTTACGGCAGGAATAACAATTCAACGTGGCAAGGCAAAGAGAATCAAAAGTGAGCCAAAGAAATGTAAGGCCCATCATCATACGAAGCCCAGCTCCTGAATGGAGCGAAAAACCAAGGGAAAGCCCACATGAAAGGCCAGGAAATGCAGACGGAGAGTCTCCAGGTCACGGCACACGCATGAGCAGCAGACAGACTCTTGGACAAATCTAAAAGGGAAGCACGAGTACGGCCTAAGTACCACCAGCTTGTACCCAGCCAATGTAGGACACGGTGGGGCCATGGGCCAGAGGTAAGAGGTAAAGGGTGTATGGTTTGGTGGTGGGGAGAGGGGAAAAGATCTATTTGCGGCTCCTGCCCAAGCCTCTTTTGGAAGGTACGTCCTGTTAGGATGATAGAACACCCAAAAGAGGCAAGTTTGAGGGGGAACCGTTAGGTACATGCCTTGAGAGTAGAGAGAGAAAGTATTAATACCGTGGTAGGAAGAAATGTTACGGTAAAACAAATTTGCCTCTGTCTAGCAAGGGTGGATGTCGCATAGTCCTGGTGGTCGACAAGTACGCCCAGACCAGACAAAGGCGGTTAAAGGGCAAAACGGTAAAACACTAGCCACGGCAGGCGCTATAAAATGGCTCTTGCCATGCCCTGTAGAGGGGATAGAAAAACAGAGTATATTTTATGGAGTGAAAAGAAAAAACAGAGCAAGAAGAAAAAGAAAAAAAGATAAGAAAGAAAACAGAGAAGAAAAGAAAGGAAACTAAGAAAAAATGAGAGTTAGTTCAATGGGCATGCACCAATAGATCGGTTTCTCTCTCTCCCCCTTCAAATCTTACTTTCTTCCAAAACACAAACAAGAACTCTTTCCTTTTGGGAAATAACCATTCAGGTCTAACTCTCTCAAAACCATTAATCCTCATGGCAGAATCTTTTTCCTAGGGGATTACTTGCATTGAGAAGAGGCGTTCTCTCCTCTTTGGCTTTGCTACGGCAGACTAAACTTAAAACTTAATTTATACCCATTTAAATTAGCCAGGATTATTTCCTTCATTTTTCTCTATGATTGATATTATTATGACTGTAATCATGCTTTATTAGCAGGGAATACATAGCCATTTATTTAAATAGTCAAAGTACTCTGTTTTAGTTATTATTATATCTGCTTGCTGTAACTTGTCTGCAACAGTTCTGCTTGCTATAAATTTGCTCTTGGTAGACAAGGCATAAGTTTATACACAAACCGGCCCAAGTTGAGTTACAATTGGACCGGTCCCAGCTCCCTTACTCAGAAACACTAAGGCCCATCACCGCAGGAGGTAGCCCAACCCATTACCGCAGGAGGCAGTCCAATATACCATATACAAAAAAGGCCCCACATTAAATTGGCGACTTCACTAGGGAGTTGGGAAACAGACAGGGGTAAAGGAAAAGAAAACAGAGCCCTTCACAAATAATGCCACCCAAGTCCAGGATGACACGGAATATGAGTACCGTACCCTCACAAGCAGAATCCAGGCCAACAACACCTCGCCAAGAGCAACTTAACCAAACAGAAGGTGCCAACAGAACGGAGGCTGATTCTCAGCCTCAAACAAGAGTCCCCGTGGACAATGTCAATACCCTTGTCGAAGTATTGTAATCATTGCAGCACTCGCAGCAACAAATGATGGAAGAGATCCGTCAACTGAAGGCAGACAAAACAAAAGAGAAAGGAAGCCAGCATGACCCGGATTATGTGCCAGATAGAGAAGAGACACTGGCAGGAGGTGTCCCTCGGAACGCAGGACAGAGTTTCATCACCATGGCTGAGGTAGCGGCTCTCTTAGAGCAAGAGAGAGCCAGAACACCAAAGAAGAGGTTTTATGCAAGAAGACCTCCCTATCCTCTAAAAGTACTTAGCAAGCCATAACCCGAGAGGTAAGAACTAAGGGCATTTGCCCAGTACGATAGCAGGAAGGGAAGTGCAGTAGAGCACGTGAGCAAATTTATTGACACCCTTAGCCCTTACGCAGCAGACGAAGACTTGTGTCTACGGGAGTTTTCAAAGTCACTGTGCGACCGGGCATACACCTAGTACATTGGCTTAAAACCAAGATCAATCCTAACCTGGGATGACATGGTGGACGTATTTTGCACAAAATACTTTCACGGGGAAGAAACGGTAACGCTTGCAACTCTGCAGGCAACCAAGCAAAGGAATGGAGAGGATCTGATGGAGTACATCAAACGGTTCAGGGGCATAGCACTTGATTGCTATGATCACTGTGAGGAGAGGACGTTGGTAGAAATGTGCATAACCAATATGATTCGGGAGTTCAGAGATGTCCTGGAGAATCTGGAGATTTCCCAATTCGCACAGCTATTGCAGAAAGCTAGAAAGATGGCTCAGTCCGTGAAACCCAGTTTAGACAAGAGAAGCGCGCCGCAGGCTATAGTGGTGTCCACTGGAAACCAGAGAAGGAAAACAGAGGGGAGGGAGTACGATACGCCCTTACCCTTACCATGCACTCCTAAGGAGTTGGATGTGCTACTTGACAAATGGATAGTAGACGAGATCTTTAAACCCAACCAGGTTTCTAGAGAGCCTACGGAGGAAGAAAGGAGGGATCCTCGCTTCTACCGCTTGCACAACTATGTACAACATCCCACCGTAGAATGCTGGGCGCTTCGCACGCTGGTGCACCGCAGGATCAAAGAAGACACATTAGAGCTGACCCAGCAGGAAGTCCAAAGAAACCCACTCCCAAACCACAAGGGAAAGGGTGTAGTAGCAGTAGTGATATGTGCAGACCCGAGAGAAGAAGAGGAAGAAAACTTGACCCTGCCTACCGCGGCGATTACCACTCTTCAACAGAGTGCCAAGTTCAAAAATCTATTTGACCAGTTGGGACTTATAGCAAAAGAAAGAAAAATAGCCATGGAGGCTTTGGTAAGCATCACCTCCGGAGTAGGGGTGGAATGCCTGTCAGCAGAGATGCCAAAAGACAGGGCCCTCCTGCAAGAATTAACAGAAATCACATTTAGCAGTGAAGATATGGAAGTGGGGCACCCAAATCATAGGAGGCCTCTCTATTTAGAAGCATCTATAAATCAAATCCCCATCAAGAGGGCCTTGGTGGATATAGGTACTTCCGTAAACCTTATTCTATTGAGCACCTTGCAAGCCGCAGGAATTTCAAAGAAGAAGATCCAAGAATGCCTGATGGAAGTAACGGGATTCGGTGGAAGAGGTGAGTACACCGCAGGCCACATTCAGTTATGGTTGAAAGTAGGCCCTATAGCCTCTCTAGCTCGCTTCCAAGTGGTCAGAATGGAAGTAGCTTACCATGTGCTTTTGAGAAGACCTTGGTTACACAAACACCGACTAGTCTCGTCCAACTACCACCAATGTGTGAAGGGAAGATTGAATGGTAGGATGATATGTATAGCGGCGAATCCCTCGCCGTTCGAGCAGGTAGAAGCCCATTTGGTGAAAACCATGTTTTATGACCAATGGGCTCCATCTGGAGAAAATTAATGTAGAGGCATTTTATTATCTGTGTTGCTAAAAAAATAATATTTTAGCATTTTGAAAACTTCCATACAAATGCTCTTAGGCGTGAATCGGTTTTTAATTTGATAGGTAAAATTGATGAAACTACTGCGAAAACTACAAGAAAAATGGAGAGCAAATTGAATTCACTTATTTAAATAAACATGGCCATGGCTAGGTGGCCAACAATATTTTTTTTTATTAATTTGCAGAAATACTTCATTGAGTGCAAAAAGGGAAACAAAGGAGAGCTGAAAAAAGAGCAAGCTTTTTACCACTTTGCAGAAGTGTGGAGCTGTGGTGCAGAATTTTTACCACTTGGCCCGACAGTTGGAGGATAGGCTTGCAAGGAAGGATGTGGAGACTTTGGCGACGGTGGCTTGGTCCATCTGGAATGCCAGAAATAGGTTTTGCTTTGGGGAAAAACAATCCCAGCCAAAGGACATTCTCCAGGCCGCCACAACTCTAATGCAAGACTACCAGCGTTGGAATAGTCATCTAGCTGAACCAAACTAAGCAACCGAATGCGCAGTGATGGGGAAACTACGTGTTCAGCTCCTGGCCATTATTTGCTTCCCTTTACTTTTGTTTGGTTTGTACCCCTATGCCACGGGGAGGTTTTGGTTTTTTGTCCTTGTCTTTTGTATACTTAATGGGCGTCTTTTTCAACCCCAATATTCAATAAAATTTTTATCTTCACAGTCGAAGGAAAAAAAAGAAAAAGAGGAAAAAAAAAAAGAGCAAGCTCAGAGAGAATTACATCAGAAAATACTGAAGGGGCAGAGCCCATAACAAAACAATTTTCCAATCTAAAACTAGAATTCAAGATCCATTCATTTGTTCTCTCTTTCAAAGTCAAACTTTAGCACAGCTTCTCAGCAAAATTCTGTGCAGCCATGGATAACAAGAAGAATCCATGGCTTATGCTTTCTTTTTTCTTCATCTGCCTATCTCTCAACAATCGTCTTTCCCTTGGAGCTGACACAATCTCTGCAAACCAATCTCTCTCTGGTGACCAAACTATTATCTCTAACGGTGGGAACTTTGAGCTCGGTTTCTTCACACCAGGTAACTCTTCTCGTTCTAACTACTATATAGGCATGTGGTACAAGAAAGTCTCTCTCAAAACCATAGTTTGGGTGGCAAACAGAGAGACACCAGTCTCTGATATAGGTTCTTCTGTATTGAGAATCTCAGATGGTAATTTAGTTCTGTTCATTGAGTCTCAAATTCCAATTTGGTCAACAAATTTGAGCCCTACGAGCTCTGGTGCTCTAGAAGCAGTGCTTCAAGATGATGGAAATTTTGTTCTGAGAGATGGGTCTAATAATTCGTCAAAAATTTTGTGGCAGAGTTTTGATAATCCAACCCATACATGGCTTCCTGGTGCTAAGATGGCATACAACAATAGAACCAAACAAAACATACGTCTTATTTCATGGAAGAATTTTGAGGATCCTGCACCGGGAATCTTCGCTCTTGAGCTGCAGCAAAATACCAGTTCGTATGTTATTGTATATGATAAGTCTCAACTATACTGGAACAGTGGACCTTGGGATGGAAAAATTTTCAGTTGGGTTCCTGAGATGAGAGCCAATTATATTTACAACTACAGTTATGTTTCAAATGAAAATGAGAGCTATTTCACCTATTCGCTTTATAATCCTTCTATTATATCTCGAGTTGTGATGGATATATCGGGGCAGATTCAGCAGCTTTCATGGTTGGAAAGTACCAAGCAGTGGAATTTGTTTCGGTCTCAACCAAGGACACAATGTGAGGTTCATGCTTTTTGTGGGCCTTTTGGTATATGCAACCAGCAATCCTTGCCTTTTTGTAGTTGCTTGAAGGGTTTTCAGGCTACCTCCAGCAACAGTTGGAAGTTGTCAGATTTTTCAGCTGGGTGTGCAAGAAAAACCAGTTTGCAGTGTGGGAATGATAGTCTTGCTAATGGTAAGAGGGACAAGTTTTGGGAAATGCCCAACATGAAATTGCCTCAGAATCCACAAACTGTGGCATTTGGAAGTTCATCAGAATGTGAATCAACCTGCTTGAATTACTGCTCTTGCACTGCTTATATTTATGGCAACCATTGTTCAATTTATGTTGGAGATCTCTTGAATCTGCAACAACTCACAAGCGCTGACACTAATGGAGGAACTCTATATCTCAAACTTGCAGCTTCCGAGTTATCCGGTAAGGCAATTACTGTAGGTATAGTTTTAGTTTGAGACTTTCAGTTGTAGGGATAGCAGTTCTTGAGTTACCCAGTTCTATAATTAATTTGCTCTATTCTATTTTCCTTATTTTTAGATGATAGGAGTCTAATTCGATTTTGAAATTTGAATTCTGAATTAGGATGTTTTTACTGATTTCCTTTCCTTTCATTATTCATCCTTGTTATATTCTTATTCTTCAAGTTTGCGGTAACTAGTAAGTGGACTTTTCCTATAAAATGGTGTAAGGAGGTGCCTTTGCACCATGAGCTTTCTATAAAGACTTGTGTAAAACCTGTTGTTGACAACCTCCAATACCATGACAACGCATCAGTAATTTATAAGTTAGTGAATACATGCTATCACACACAATAATTCCTCCATAAATCATAATACCCAGTTTCATAAACATTGAAGAAAGACGAGAGATTCTCTCTTGTCGGAGAGCTAACAATCATAATTAGAAAAACTAGTTGTATGTCTATGGTCAAAGCAGTAAATCCAACATAGTGCTTGGCAGCTTGCTTGAACCGCAAAGATGGTATTGCTTGACTATGTCAATGACTAGAGGAAAAAAAAAAAAAAAAAAACCCAAAACAAATATAAAATATAGAGAAGGACATGGAAGCTTGTGGCGCTAAAGAGCAACAAAGCCAAAAACACCATTCACGCGTGATGATCTATTTATCAGACTAAGGAAATCCATTGTACGTTTCTTTGTGACGACCTTAATGTCATCTTTGTTGGCCTCTTCGTTGCCAGCATTGACATCGTAACCCTGGTCTCTATCTCCGACCAGCCCGTATCTAAAATTGGGTATGATGATCAATTATTGTGTGTGGTATATCTTATTCACTCATTTGTGAAATGTTGATGTGGTATACTAGTATTGGAGGGTGTAAAACTCTTATTTGCATCACATGCTTATAAAATTTGGACTCTTGTACAAAAGGTTAGGATTCAATTTCATGTGCTTATTCCATATTAAAATTGCTTAATTAGAAATTCAGAAGCAATGAATCAGACTAATGTTGCTTCGCTGAATTTTTTTTTTTCTTTAGTAAATTTTGATAATGGTTGATTTGATAATTTACCACAATGTTAGGACTGGCTAAATCGAGAAAAAAATCCTGATTTCCAAGAATTCTCTTTTACTTGTGCGTAATCACTTTTAATCTTACTTTTGAAATTTGAGAGGTCTTTCAAAAAATTTACAAAATTGCCTTTAGAAAATTTAAATGTGATTATCATGTCATATATTGTTGTAGTTTGTATTTTGCACAACAATAAACATAAATTTTTTTTAGAAACAAACACACATATACAAGGGAGAGGGAAAGAGATTCTAACACAAAAACACACTACAACTCCACTCAAAAGTAATGATCACTTTTAAAAAAAGGTAGAACAAGTTATACAACACACAACACACAACACACAACACACTCTTTTAAGCAACGTGGGACAATTACCTTTTTTTAAAAAAACAAACACACATATACAAGAAAGAGGAAAATGAGTTTTAATACAAATGCGCACTATAATTCCACTCAAAAGCCATCAAAATTGTAGAAATTGATGAAAACATAATATTTTTAAATTTGATTATCATTTAATTCAATCATTTCAGCTTTTTCACTTTAACAAAACATGAAGTGAGAGATTTCTGTTCACATTCTATATATTGAAATATGACTAGTCTTTATTTTTTTCTTGTAGATTCTCCTCCATCCAAAAAAAGCATGAAATTGCTTCTTATTATTGGAATAACTAGTGTGATTGTTCTTTGCGCCAGTATTTCTATGTGCATATGGCAAAGAAAGATGAGCAAGAGAAAGGGTAAGCACTTTGCAAAATGCATATGATGCACCATGCTGAGTTTTTTGTTAATTTGAATCAGAATAAAGCCAGTAATACGTTCCTCCATGTATTTAACATGCAAACTAAGATACGTCAATGTCTTCTGAATTTAGAAAATAGACAAATTAATAAAAGAAATCAAGCACACCGCATGTTACACGGTGAAAGCCATGTCCAAGAATTGATAGACTTGGGTGAGTTGAAAGAAGAAGATGAGAAAGGCTTAGATTTACCTTTTTATGATTTGGAAAGCATACGAGTCGCTACAGGTAACTTCTCAGATGAAAACAAGCTTGGACAAGGAGGCTATGGGCCTGTTTACAAGGTAATTCTAGCAATATTTATTGGTCATTAATGTTCATGTCTGCCTGTTTTGGTAAATGGTAATATTAATTGTCCATTGGGAATTTTGGTCTTAGGGTAAGCTTCCAAGTGGTCAAGAAATTGCGGTAAAGAGGCTTTCAAGAGTCTCAGGTCAAGGTTTAAAAGAATTTAAGAATGAAGTGCTATTGATTGCAAAACTTCAGCATCGAAACCTTGTCAGGCTCCATGGATATTGCATAGAAGGGAGTGAAAAGATTTTACTTTATGAGTACATGCCTAACAAAAGTTTAGACTTCTCTATATTTGGTTGGCTTCTAAACCTAACTCCTACCATTTTAGCATCCATGTTATGTTAACATTGTTTCTTATTTTAGTTGCTAAAATTATTCTTTCAAATGAAAAATGGAAATTGCAAGATCAAAAGTAAAGTATGAGTTTGGATTGGGAGATGCGTTTCAACATCATTCTGGGAATTGCTCGAGGGATTCTTTATCTTCACCAAGACTCTAGATTAAGGATTATTCATAGAGATTTGAAAACCAGCAATATTCTTCTAGATCACAAAATGAACCCCAAAATATCTGACTTTGGATTGGCGAGAATTGTTGGTGACAGACAAACCGAGGCAATCACAAGCAAAGTAGCTGGAACTTAGTAGGTTTCATGTAGATAATATGATTATTATGGCAAATCTTCAATCTGCTTAACTTGTTTAGACAATATGCACATAATTTCCTTGCTAATATTATAATTTATACAATCGTTGCAATGTAGTGGTTATATATCTCCAGAATATGCGATAGATGGAATCTTCTCAATCAAATCCGATGTTTTTAGTTTCGGTGTAGTTCTACTTGAGATTATAAGCGGAAAGAGAAATACAGGTTTTTATAAGTCAGAACAAGCAATGAGCCTTCTAGGTTATGTAAGTATTTTGAATTTTCATAACTATCTATGTTTGTGTCACTTTTTTGCTTCATTCTAGGTTATGTATGTAGGTATGTTGAATTTTCTAATTATCTATGCTTTGGCAATTTTTTTACTTCATACCAATGTTTGTCTATTATCACAGGCATGGGGATTGTGGACTGACAACATGTTGATGGATTTAATGGACGAGACCCTACAGGATACTTGCATTGCAGATCAGTTTGTGAAGTGTCTCAATATTGGTCTCTTATGTGTACAATCTAACCCAAGTGATCGCCCAACCATGTCAATTGTTATTAAGATGCTAGATGGTGAAACAGTGAACCTTCCAGCCCCAAAAAGACCAGCATTTGTCATTGGGAGAGATCAATCCAGCTCAACTTCTTCTAATAAACCAGAATCAATTAATGAAGTAACAAATAGTCTAGGAGCACGATGATCCATGATTAAGGTTATCATGAGTCTCGTTGTTTTTTTATGATTAATCCTGCTAAGTTAACCGTGCATTCATAATTAGATAATATAAATATTTTTTTCCCTACTTATTTTCCTTTGCTGGATACTTCTTTCAAGTTATTGTAAATCCTTTCCCGTATTTGTTGTACTGACGTTTTGAATTGGAATGGATAAGATTTCAGGTTTCTTATGTTGTGTTTGGACTATTGCTATTTTAAAGAACTTCTAGTATGATTTAGAAGACGTCTGAATTACAGAAATTATTGTATTCACATTATCTATAAATATCATTACCGCATCCTGCCCAACGATTACCCATCCTTGCTCCTCCACTGAATAAAAATTCTATGTCCTACTATGAGTGGTTAACTTTAAACTTTATTAATAACTATTTACAAGGTCATTTTCTTAACCGAAAATTACTTTTACAAACTGACAAGTAACAACAATTTAAAGGTCAGGGTCCTTCTCGGGCCGCCATCCATTATATTGTGCAATTTTTATTACTCATTGCCCCCTTTTTTCTTTTTAATATCTGAGATAGAATTCTACTCTAGTCTAATCTAAATTTATATGTGTGATGCTTATTCTTAGAGACTTGAACTCTAGTCTTTACCCCCCACATCCTACAAACACTTAATTCTTTTAGAGTGACCATCACACAAAGGATGTGCGGGCTGTGCGGAATCATTACTCACTACTAGTTGCACTTGCACCACATGAATCTTCTCAAATTTGACAAAATTGGCAGTTACATTTCCTTAATACACAAAGACTTTGGTTAACAAGTGTCCTAAAGGCAATGGTTAAGATATATTAATTCTTTATTAAATAATTTTTTCATACACTTTAAAAAATAAAATCTATATCTATATAAGATCTTGAAATTCCCTCCAATTTGATTGTTTGTGCACAAAAATCGGGCTTAAATAGCAAGATTGTTAGACTCCGACCAGACCATATAGTTCGACCGGGCTAATCAGAAATCGGATTGAAATCCGGTTTGTTAAACATATAGAATCGGATTTCTTTGAAATCCCATGAACCCCTTAAACTGCGGTTGGACTGCATGGTTCAGGTAGAACCGGTGGCAGTTCCATCACGGTCCAAGCTTACTTATTAATTAAGAAAAATAATCAAAAAATTGCACTTAAGGGCAATAGTTAAGGTGCATTAATGATTTATTAAATAATTTTTTTAATACAATTTAAAAAGTAATATATATATATATAATTTTTTTTTATATCCAAAAAAAAAAAAAAAAAAAAAATACACGCATAACAACAATGAAATTGTGTATGCATGACAATGCATGATTTACAAGTTTATTTTATTCTTTGAAAAATGTATATTGTAATTCATAATTGAACATTTATTAATTTTTAACATGTATATTGATGCTTATTACTAATATTGTAACGAATTTGTGTATATACATTTATAAAAACTAGAAGGCAAAAAATGTTACTAAATGTATACACAAATGTTACAAATTATAAATGTATACACAATTTGTAATAGGCGAAAAATATTACTAATTACAATATTAATTTTTAACATGTATATTGATGCTTATTACTAATATTTTTAATGAATTTGTGTATACATTTATTAATTTTTAACATGTAATTTAATAATGAATTACAATATTATTGATTTAGTAATAAGCATCAATATTATTTTATTTTTTGTGGTGTGTCAGGGCAAACTATTAGTGAAGCTAAATCAAGAGTGTATTTCTCGCCTAATGTGGATGATGCTACCAAGGAGACCCTTAGTGATGTTTTGGGGTTTGTCTCAACTCTAAATCTTGGCAGATATTTGGGAATTCCTATTAAGCATCTTGAATCATCTTCGCATGATTTTAATTTTGTCTTGGATAGAGTCAAGCAAAAGCTAGCTGGCTGGAAGGCTAACTTGCTCTCCATGGTTAGTCTGAATGTTCTCATTCAAGCCTCCTTAGCAACAACCCTAGCCTATGTCATGCAGTGTGCGCACCTTCCAGGGAAGATTCTTGATGGGTTGGATAGGGTTAACAGAAACTTCTTGTGGGGTACAACGAAGGCAGCAAGAAAGATCCATTGGGTTGGGTGGCATAAAGTGACCAAACCGAAGGATAGAGGTGGTCTTGGCCTGCAAACAACCAGGGGGAGGAACACTGCCCTCCTTGCTAAACTAAATTGGAGGCTGCACAATGAAAAAGATGCCATGGGCAAAAGTGCTCAATGCTAAGTACTATACTAGTAGGAGGAGCAACTCTAGTAATGATGATAGGCTTCCTTGCTCAAGGATTTGGGTAGCCACCAAAAAAGGAAGGGAGGTTTTTATGAAGGGTAGTAGGTGGACGGTTGGAAAGGACAGCAAGATCAGTTTTTGGTATGGAAATTGAACTAAACAATGCCCTATTCAATAGCTGATCCAAGGACCTTTAACTCAAGAAGCATCCTTGCTAGAAATTAAGGATGTGATTCAAGATTCGGGGTGGAATTGGAGTAAGCTGCCTTTTGAAGTTCCTTTGGATTGCAAGTTAATGCTTCAAGCTATCCCAATTTCCTTTCAAGGAAGGGGCAGCGATAGATTAGCATGGGTGGGAAACTCTAGGGGCATCTTTGATTTGAAGAATGCTTATGGGATTACTATGGCAGAGGATACAAATCTGCCCTTCACTGTAAATTGGATCTGGAAACTAGCGACATTACCTCGTATCAAGTTTTTCTTATGGAAGTGCACCCACAACAGTATTGGAGTGAAGGATTGCCTTGTAGGGTGAAGGGTGGGTAGTGATAACCAGTGTGCTATATGCCAAGGGGGTGTTGAAACCATACTCCACGCTTTAAGGGACTGTCCTCGGGTTCAACTTATATGGAGGCAACTTGGAGTACAGTATATAAATCATGGCTTTTGGTGGTCAGAATTGTAGGATTGGTTGAGTTTTAATGGGAAGTTAAGTAAGAGTATCATTGATGGACATCCTCCCTGGAAGTTGCCGTAATCCTTTGCTGGCTGGCATGTCTGGAAGAGTAGGAACAATTATGTTTTCAATGGGAAACCACTAAATCCAAAGCTGGCTTCTGAGATAATCGATCAAGCAATGGAATTCAGTTATTGCTATTCTTCTTCTAAAGCCCCTAAAGGCAGCATAAACAAGTTGGTATGATGGGAAAAGCCACCTAGTGGCTGGACTAAACTGAACATGGATGGGGCTTCCTTAGGCAATCCAGGAGTAGCAGGTTGTGGTGGTGTTGTTTGGGATGAGAGAGACAATTGGGTGGCTGGGTTTGCAAGGAAGATCGGGATTACTAGCAGCTTTAAGGCAGAGTTATGAGGGTTGTGGGATGGGCTTACTTTGTGTAGCAACTTAAATATTTATGCTCTTATGGTTGAGTTAGATGCTAAAACAATTGTTACACAAGCATTTTTAGAATCACCTCATAAGCATTTTGTTACACAAGGTAGAAATTTCATATAATAAGTTCATAACAATAATAACATGTTTGAATATAGTAACAACTAAACTCATAGATTTTTATTTTTTTGGTTGAAGACTAAAAACAAAAAGAGAGGTGGATTTTGAACTTTTGATATCTCATTTAAAAGTATATTTAAGCTAACAGTTAAATAAAACTTCTAGCCTTTTCACCTGGTAAAAAAAAAAAAAAAAAACACTTTCACTTGTAAACGACGTCGTAGACATCCATTCCCAATTCCCCATCCCACCCCCTATTTATAAAATCCAAAAACGCTTAAAATTCAAAAAACAACCAATTTCGCCGCCCAAAACCAAAACAACAGAAACCTCTCTCTCTTACTCTCTCAGAGATTCTGTGGAAATGGAGAAGGGTCTGATATCGATGGACAGGTGGACGGGGCACAACCAGGCGTACTTTTTGACGCACATGCATTCGGACCACACGCAAGGGTTATCCTTTAGCTGGGCTAAGGGTCCAATCTTCTGCTCCCGACTCACCGCCAAGCTCTTCCCCTTCAAATTCCTTGGCTTTAACCTCTCCCTCCTCCGCCTACTGGCCGTCGGCACTTGGCACTCCATCTCTCTCGTCTCCCCTTCCTCCGCTTCTTCTTCCATTCTTCAAGTCATGCCCATCGACGCTCACCATTGTCCCGGTAATAATATCATACTATGTTTACATTGCTCCCCAATTGTTTGCTTCATCTTCTCAAACCAACATTCTTCTCTAGCTTAATTTTTAGCTAAATAGAATTTCCATGTTATTTGTGCCACTAAATATACATTTATTAGACACTGTAACTTGCATCCAGTTGGAAACTGTTCATTTTCCTGCAAACCTAGTTTTAATTACATCAATGTCATTACATTCCTATTCTAATTAAATTTGTTCATGGAATCTGGTTGTGGTTTTTTTTTTTTTTTTTTTTTTTTTTTAAATGGAAGATGTGCTTGAATCTTTTGATTTGTATGGTGAAAACCTTATCCACTAATAATATATTTGAAACATGGACCTTGTTCTAATTTTGAACCTCATTTGTCCATTGCGAGGTCTTATTCATTTAAACTGCATCATCATAGAAATTTCTTCATAGTTCTTTATCCAAACAGGTGCAGTTATGTTCTTGTTTCGTGGGGAGTTTGGCTGCTTGCTTTACACTGGCAATTTCTGTTGGGAAACAACTAGTAAGAGGGCAGAGATAGGAAGGACCATGCTCCTCAATGCTCTTAAGGATGACGTAGTCGACATCCTTTACTTGGATAACACATAGTGCAATCCATCATACACTTTTCCTGTTGAAGTGGGCCCGTGTGTAGCTTGAATTGCCACAAGCCCACGTCCACCTAAGTCGGTCACTATTGACCGAATTTAACTAGGAATAACAATTCCTAGTAACAGCCGACTTTGACATATATATATATATATATATATATATATATATATTATGTTTGAGATGAAGTGCAGCCGTGTGATTTGAGAAAAATTCCAATTAACCTACTGAGCAGCCGCATGAGAGAAAATAGAGAAAAGAGAGACAGTCAGCTTCTATTCTTATTTTTTTTTTTGTAAGAAAGTGCTAGGGTGTAATTGAGATTTGGGTTTCTTGAGAATGTTCTTGTACACTATTGTATTTTCTTTGATAATAGTGAAATCCCTGCAACTCCATGGAGGTAGGCAAATTGCCGAACCACGTAAATATTGTCTTGTGAGTGTGATTGTTTTCTTTGACGTGTGTTTTCTCTATTTGTTTTGTTTTTCACAGGTTGGGATTTCGGTGTAATTCCCTACAACTGGTATCAAAGTCTAGGGTTAGGTTTGAGTGGGAGCAATGGTAGAGAAAGCAAGAAAGACGTCTGGAATAGAAAAGTTTGATGGCACAGACTTCGCGTATTGGAAGATGCAGATTGAAGATTATTTCGATGGGAGGAAATTGCATTTGTCTCTTTTGGGGACAAAACCTGAGGCTATGAAGGCTGAGGAATGGACTCTTCTTGACAGACAAGTACTAGGAGTTATCAGGTTAATTCTGTCTAGGTCTGTTGTACACAATGTTGTAGAGGAGAAGACCACAACAGATCTGATGAAGGCTTTATCTGGTATGTATAAAAAGCCGTTAGCAAACAATAAGGTGCACTTGATGAAGAAACCGTTCAATCTGAAGATGGCAGAGAATGTATCAGTAGCACAACATCTGAATGAATTTAATACTATCACAAATCAATTGTCGTCTGTAGAAATTGATTTTGATGATGAGATTCGTGCTCTGATTGTCTTAGCTTCTTTGCCAAACAGTTGGGAGGCAATGAGGATGGCAATAAGTAATTCTACAGGAAAGGAAAAGCTCAAATACAATGATATACGAGATTTAATTCTGGCTGAAGAGATTTGCAAAAGAGACGCAAGTGAAACTTCAGGATCTGGTTCTGCCCTAAACCTTGAGACAAGAGGCAGAGGTAATAACAGAAATTCAAATCGGGGCAGATCAAAATCTAGAAATTCTAATCGGAACAGAAGTAAATCTAGATCAGCCTAACAAGTACAATGTTGGAATTGTGGGAAAACAGGTCACTTTAGGAATCAATGCAAAATTTCTAAGAAGAAGAATGAAGATAATTCTACTAATGTTGTAACAGAAGAGGTATAAGATGCATTACTTCTTGCAATAGACAGTCCACTTGATGATTGGGTTTTGGATTCAAGAGCTTCGTTTCATACCACTCCATACCGAGAAATCATACAGAATTATGTTGCAAGTGATTTTGGTAAGGTGTATTTGGCTGATAGTTCAGCCTTGGATGTTGTTGGTATGGGAGATGTCCGAATATTGTTGCCCAATGGGTCTCTGTTTGGTTACTGGAGAAGGTTCGACATATTCCTGACTTAAGGAGGAATCTGATTTCTGTTGGACAACTTGATGATGAAGAACATGCAATACTATTTGTTGGTGGTACTTGGAAAGTTACAAAGGGAGCTAGGGTATTGGCTCATGGAAAGAAAACTGGTACTCTGTACATGACCTCAAGTCCAAGAGACACAATTGCAATTACTGATGCAAGTACTGATACAAGCTAATGGCACCGTAGACTTGGTCACATGAGTGAGAAAGGGATGAAGATGTTGCTGTCAAAAGGAAAACTACCAGAATTGAAGTCCATTGATTTTGACATGTGTGAAAGTTGCATCTTAGAAAAGCAGAACAAGGTGAGCTTCTTAAAAATTGGTAGGACACTGAAGGCTGAAAAATTGGAATTAGTACATACTGATCTGTGGGGGCTTTCTCCGGTTGCATCCCTTGGAGGTTCAAGGTACTACATCACTTTCATTGATGACTCAAGCAGAAAAGTATGGGTTTATTTTCTAAAAAATAAATCTGATGTATTTGAAACTTTTAAGAAGTGGAAGGCCATGGTTGAGACAAAAACAGGTTTGAATGTAAAATGTTTGAGGTCAGATAATGGAGGAGAGTATATAAATGGAGGGTTTAGTGAGTATTGTGCTGCACAGGGAATTAGGATGGAGAAGACGATTCCTGGGACACCACAACAAAATGGTGTGGCTGAGTGCATGAACAGAACTCTCAATGAGCGTACTAGGAGTATGAGGTTGCATGCTGGACTACCAAAAACTTTTTGGACTGATGTTGTTAGCATGACAGCTTATCTGATAAACCGAGGACCTTCAGTTCTCATGGAGTTTAGACTTCCTAAGGATGTTTGGAGCGGTAAAGAGGTAAAGTTTTCATACTTAAAAGTTTTTAGTTGTATTTCTTATGTTCATATTGATTTTGATACTCGTAGTAAACTTGATGCAAAATCTAAAATATTTTTTTTCATTGGCTATGGTGATGAGAAATTTGGCTATAGATTTTTGGATGAATAAAATAGGAAAATCATCAGAAGTAGAAATGTGATATTTAATGAACAGGTTATGTATAAAGATAGGTCAACTGTAGTGTCAGATGTTACAGAAATAGATCAGAAGAAATCTGAGTTTGTCAACTTAGATGAATTGACTGAAGGTGCTGTCCAGAAAAGGGGTGAAGAAGATAAGGAAAATGTAAATTCACAGGTAGATCTGAGTACACCTACAGCTGAAGTCTGTAGATCTTCCAGAAACATTAGACCTCCACAGTGTTATTCACCCACTCTAAATTATCTCCTGTTGACTGATGGTGGTGAGCCAGAGTGTTATGATGAAGCCTTGCAAGATGAGAACTCAAGCAAGTGAGAGTTAGCCATGAAGGATGAGATGGATTCCTTGTTGGGGAATCAGACATGGGAACTAACTGAATTGCTAGTAGGAAAGAAGGCTTTGCACAACAAGTGGGTATACAGAATAAAGAATGATCATGATGGTAGCAAACGTTACAAGGCCAGATTAGTTGTTAAAGGGTTCCAGCAGAAGGAAGGCATTGACTACACAGAGATATTTTCTCCAGTTGTGAAGATGTCAAGAATCAGACTGGTACTGGGAATGGTGGTTGCAAAAAACCTACATCTTGAGCAGTTAGATGTGAAGACAGTATTCCTTCATGGTGACTTGGAGGAAGACCTTTACATAATTCAGCCAGAAGGGTTCATTACTTAAGGACAAAAGAATCTAGTCTGCAAACTAAAAAAGAGCTTGTATGGCCTAAAACAAGCTCCTAGACAGTGGTACAAGAAATTTGACAGTTTTATGCATAGAATTGGGTTCAAGAGATGTAAAGCTGATCACTGTTGCTATGTTAAGTCTTTTGACAATTCTTACATCATATTACTATTGTATGTGGATGATATGCTTATAGTGATTTGATTTGAGCCCTTACACCCATATGCTCAATATTGATGCGTTCATTAAGTACCAAATATTCTCAAAATAATGTAAATTTTCTATTCAAAACTATTTCATTTCAAACGCTATTAAGTCATGTAGGCATATTTATTATATCTTATGCCACTTTTTTTCATGTTCTCTCTCATTGTCGCATATGCTAGATTATAGATAATTCTGTTGCAAGCACCAACTTTAGCCTTCACTATAAGCACCACTTGTCATCCCTCTCTCTCTGAGCCCCTTTGTATCACCTCTCTATTTTTTTAGCGAACACAACAATGGTGATAGTAGCAGAGAATCAACAAACACTGAAGTGTGACGGTCATTGAGATAGGCAATCTTAAGATTTGCCATTATACTTTCTTGATCTTGATTCTCAAAAAAAAAAAAAAAAAAAAAAAAAAAAAAAAAAAAAAAAAAAAACCTCTCTATTTTTTTAGCGAACACAACAATGGTGATAGTAGCAGAGAATCAACAAACACTGAAGTGTGACGGTCATTGAGATAGGCAATCTTAAGATTTGCCATTATACTTTCTTGATCTTGATTCTCAAAAAAAAAAAAAAGAAAAAAAAAAAAGAAAGAAAGAAGAAGAAGAAGAAGAGAGGAAAGATTTAGAGTCTCATATCATATTTTGGAATTTAGTTTCCATGTGACGATTGAATTTACTATGTTACATTGTCTTATTTATATTGAGAAATGTTAAGTTTACAACACTTTTGTAATATTTTCATAATAAATTTTAGGTGGCAAGTAGCTATTGGTAGCTAAAAAAATCATGTTAGTGGTAAGCTTGAATTATAACAATAACTACTTACTATTTAAGATTTGTTGTTAAACTATTGTTGTTGTAATTTTTTATTTCCTTATGGTCCACCTGCTAAAGTTTCAAAAAATTACATTTGACTTGGTTCAAGAGTTAGTTTCAATTGAAACCCAAAATTTTTAATAGTTACTATTAAAATCTTAGATTTTTCGATAATAAATTATTTTAATTCGACTATTCACATAGTCATTATTAAAATAACCAAATAAAATGTACATTGGACTTATCTGGACCCCAAGAACGTCATGTGGTATTTTATTACAAATTAAACTCACATAATTGTGTTGTAAAATAGTGGAAGCTTAAATTATGAAGATTGATTGTGAAAATATTTTAGGCTTGTGAAAGATCTTCAAATTAACAATAGGAACGAAGAAAATTAATCCAAAAGAAAATAGACACAAAACACCAAGATTTACATGGTTCGGCAATAGCCTACATCCACTAGAGACGACGAACAAATTTTACTATAACAAATTTGGGATAATACAAATTGGTATGGAGGCACTCTCACAAACCCAAATCCCAAATACACCCAAATAACTCTCTCACACAAATACAAAACCAAAGGTTCATAAATACCAAATACGAATACCAAATACCTAATGCGAATGGCGCACAAACCAAAAAGAGAGCCACAAAACAATTCCAAAAGTTGCAACTTACCAAGAGAGAGCGAATCACCAAGTTGCAGAACCAAGCAACAACAAACCTCTCTCACTATTCCAAATTGCAACCCATAAATATCAAATAACCAAACCAAGAGAAAGCCTCTTTTCTTCCACTCACACACTCTATTTTTTTTTCACTCTTTTCTATCCAATTGCTGCAACACCTATGTCCAATTTATACATAGAGCTAGTTGGCTAGTAGTGATTGCTTTGCACCAAAATTGCTATAAATCCTAGTCTATTACAATTAGGAAATATATATGCACTTGAAATAGGAAATAGAATCCTACTTGAAATAGAATTCAAGTCTTGCATGCCACTCGAAAACATTCATGGATTAGGATAATCAAGCCATCGACATCACAAATCCCAACCTTGGCTTGAATCCAATCAAACTTCACAAACGACATTTGCAGACCACCAAATACAAATCCTTAATAAGTCTCCACCTTGACAAGACATCTATCAAACCATAAATGCAAAGCGCTTAATCAATTAGAGCTTAACAAAAAAAGTGCAAACTATCCAAAACCACTTCCAAATCTGCCAATGGACACTAGATGCACCCAAAGATGGTGCCAAATCCAAATAAGAGTCCAAAACAAAGTGCATATCACCACTAATGAAACTTCTCCATTGCCACCACCAAAGTCCCTATTGGCTAATTCAATTTGCAAATACCGAACAAGTCCAAGCAACACTTGAACTTGTGCAAAGGCTTAATCACCATGTCACCATCAAAAATAACATCATGATTCCTACCTCCAAAAGAAGTATCCTTAATAGGCTCCCATGCATCATTGTGTACATAATCAAGCAAACCCTTAGCATGATGAACCATTGTACCAAACTTGGCCTTAGTTTGCTTCTCCAAAGCACGAGGCTCACAAAATTCAAATTTGCAGTTCTTGGCACTCTCAAACAAAGTAGTATTGTTGGCATGCTCCAAATGTCTAATAGTGTCTAAAGTAACCTGCCCAATCGTTACTCCACCTACAACAATACTCCCTTTGAGGAAATACATGTTCCTACTACGTGTGTCCATCATCACTACCAAAGCACCATGTTGTACCTTCAAAGTACCATTCTCCATAGCAATCTTGAAACTCTTGGATTCTATAAACCAACTAAGATGAGATTCCTTTTCAATTCAGGTACATATCGAACCTCATTCAGAAAATGAATTGTTCCTTCATGCAATTTCAGCTTGATTTTACCTTTCCCTAAAATCTCACAGGTTTGATCATTAACCATGATGACTGAACCAAGTTCCGACTCTTCTAGGTTATAAAACCATTCCTTTTCCGGACTCATATGGAAGGTGCAAGCTTAATCCAAAACCCACTTATTTGAATGGCAAACAAATGGTGAACTAATCAATGCAAAATCAGAATCCTCATCACAATCATGTGCTACATTTGCATTAGAATCCTTCTTGTCTTTGTTTTGCAACAATGGACAATCTTTCTTCCAATGCCCCTTTTTCTGACAATAGGCACACTCATCTTTCTTGAGTTTCTTATCATTAGACATGCCCTTAACAATCAAATCCTTAGTCATCATGTCCCTTTGAGCTTGCTTATCTTTCATATGATACTCATTATTAGTCAAAGCATTGGACACATCATCAAACTTAATTTCATCTTTTCCAAACAAAAGTGTTGTAAATAGATGATCATAAGTATCAGGCAATGAATTCAATAACAAGAGAGCTTTATCCTCACTGCTAATATCAACTTCCAAAATTTTCAAATTAGCAAGTATTTTATTGTAATCATTCAAGTGCTTAGACATAGAAACACCTACATGATATTGTAAACGGAAGAGCTTCTTCTTCAAGTAGAGACAATTCTCCACACTCTTGGTCATATACTTGTCCTCCAATTTCTTCCAAAGCTCTTTAGCATTCATCTCCCTCATAACAAAATACTTTTGATTCTTGGCCAAACACATATGAATGGTGCCACAAGCTTGTCTATTAATCTTTTCCCAATCCTTGTCTAACATCCCTTTAGGTTTGTCTTCCAAAGTAATATCCAACTCTTGTTGACCAAGACATCCATAACATCGCATTGCCACATGCCAAAGTTATTCATTCCATCAAATTTCTCTACTTCAAATTTGGCATTAGAAACCATCTTCCTAACCGCCAAAGGTTTTGCAGAAAACTCTGACTTCCAGAAGAATCCACCGAAGATTTCGTAGAGGAATCACCTGACATCTCTCCCCAATAATCAGATCCACGAACGAATCACCAAAATCTCCAAAGAGAACAAATCCAAACACCTAGGTAGCGAACTTGGGCTCTGATACCAGTTTGTTGTAAAATAGCAGAAGCTCAAATTACCAAGATTGATTGTGAAAATATTTTAGACTTGTGAAAGATCTTCAAACTAACAATAGGAATGAAGAAAATTAATCCAAAAGAAAATAGACATAAAACACCAAGATTTATGTGGTTCGGCAATAGCCTACATCCACAAAGTAATTCCAAAGTTGCTCCATATCAAGAGAGAGCGAATCACCAAACTACAGAACCAAGCAGTAACAAACCTCTCTCATTATTCCAAATTGCAACCCACAAATATCAAATAGCCAAACCAAGAGAAAGCCTCTTTTCTTCCACTCACACACTCTATTTTTTTTCACTCTTTTCTATCCAATTGCCGCAACATCTATGTCCTATTTATACATAGAGCTAGTCGGCTAGTAGTGATTGCTTTGCACCAAAATTGCTATGAATCCTAGTCTATTACAATTAGGAAATATAGATGCACTTGAAATAGGAAATAGAATCCTACTTGAAATAGAATTCAAGTCTTGCGTGCCACTCCAAAACATTCATGGATTAGGATAATCAAGCCACCAACATCCCAAATTGATCACACGCAGCTTCATTAATTTGCATTTATCTGTTTAGATTTTTTAAGTTTCCTCTTTTAAAATTTTTTTTTTGAGTACCAAAATTCTTTGAGTGATTCGAATGAAATCATTTGTGATGTATAGATTGGTTATACAAAACTTAATCATATGAATTTTCATTATATTTTGTTATTAATTAATACGTCATTTAGGTGGCAAATTAATAAGGATGATTTAAAAAATTAATGGTTTTAATTGAGAATTTTCAAAATTTAAGGGTTTAATTTAAAACTAACCGTAAATTATAGGAGGAATAATATAATTCCCCTTAAAATTTTCATTGTCTTTTTTTTTTTTTTTTTTTTTTGGTAATTAACAAGACAATAAAGACTGTATAATCCACCACAGCAACGTATCAATAAAGGCCTTATATTGAAAAAGGGAGATTGTTACGATTACTTTTCTTGTGTGAGATATATGGAAATGTGGTATGAGAAACAAGTGTTAGAGTTATTCGTTTCGTTTGGCACTACAGTACGAAGTAGAGTTTTATTTGTAAGTTTTATATTGAAAAATAAGCATCTCAATTCATTATTTCTACTTCCTCAAAAAAAAAATAATAATAAAAAATAAAAAAAATCATTATTTCTATATTAGTTTTGGTGCTAAAACTTTGAATTTCAGTTTTTAAACTTAAAACGGTCCTTTAAAGCTCTTCATAAAAATTGCCAAACATGTGACAATTTTTACTAAGATGCCTCACAAAAGGGGATATAAAATTTTTTAAAGTATCATATTTTTAATTTAATATAGTTGTACTTTCACACAATAAATAACGTAATCGAATGTAAATAAGAACATCTAAATGTACACTTGAGAAAAGGAAGAATAAAATCAGATCTTGGTTGGGTTTCAAGTTTTTTAAAGAATAAAATCTTCTTCATATTAAAAATAAAAATAAAAAGAAAAAGAAAGAAAGAAAAAGTATACATTAAATCCTGGAGCTGGAGGCATTTTAGAGAAATCTATGGCTAGTAGACCCAAAGTCAATGCACCTTGTCAGCGTTACTACTTAGTACCCTAGAATAGACCTCGTCAATGGTCAAGATAGAAACTTCAAACATAGGCAAGGCCGCCTAATTGATAAGTGATGGGTAAACCTTGCTAGTTCATTTGGATTGAAGAGGGGAGAAGGAGAGTAAAGTAAGATAGGTTTATTTGACAATTGAAAAAGTACAACGTGAATTCTAAATTTCCAATTGGGAACACAAAAATCAAACCCACAAAAGTGTTCTATGAGCGCAACTTGCGGTCATTTATTTTCCAAATTTTTCTGTATAAGCTTTGTTGCGTATAAGATTTGTGTGAGGAAGCAAAATGATCTCATATATTGAATAATCACTTATTAATCGGTACAAGAGGTATATGTACAAACTATATTAACCAACTAACACAATTTCCCGCTCTAATCTAAGTTAGTTACAAGTTTAACAGCTGTCATCCACTAACTAATCACCTAATACTAAATTACATGTAGTTTACAAATATACACAACAATACGATACCACTGTAGCTTAAGACACTGCAGCTTCTTCTTCAACTTTCTTCTTTAATTTCTTCTTCTTAATGTTGCTTCCATCTTGCTTATCTGGTGCATCTATTCTTTTGGTCTTAATACTTTCACATTGTGTAAGTTTGTCTCCGGCAAGATTTCTGTTTGTTTCTGGCGAAAACAAGCTCGGTGCCATGAGATCTTCTCTTCAAATGTGCAATTTCTTTTTTATTTTTTATTTTTTTTAAATTTTTTGTTAAATGATTTATAAGCTTTTAAAACAAGTTAAAAAGACTAAAAAAAAAGTGACATGTAAGTTTGCTTTATTCACTAATTACTTGACATTGCCACAAATGGTCTTTATTATTAAATCAAATATAAATAAATAGTTTAAAATATGTGTAATTCTGGTGATATATATATATAGAAAAATTGTCAACTGTATTTAGATGGAAAAAAATATATTATATTTTGGAGAATAGCTTGCTCAAAGAAGTAATGACTCTCATTAATCCAAATTAAAAAATCAATATTGCCAAGAATATATGTTACTAACAAATGTGCTAGCTTATTCTCTTATCTATCAAGATGGAAAAAAGCAACTCTACGAAAGTCATAGAGACAACGGCATGCCATGTTTTTACTGGGCTAACTGACGAAGGGGAAGGGCTTTTCTCTACCAAGGCTCTCATAAGAAACTGAGTTTTTTTATCAAGAAAAAAAAAAGGCTCTCAGATGTGGCCATTTATCTTATATTGCATTATGGCGTGAGAATCAATGTGACACTAATGAGGCTTCCATTATTTAACTTTACAATTCTCAAATCCATAAATGTGATGACTCACAACTCACAAGAATTTCGAACACCTACCTCCATACGTGGTTCCAAAATCTATGAATTGATATGTAGTTTTTGTGAATTGTGGTTGTAGTTGCTTGATTCGGTAAGATTTAAATATGGTACCACTATATTATTCCCAAATGAAGCTTCGTGGACCCAGATACAGGACAAGTCCAAAGGGGAAGTTGAAATTTGTAACTTTTGGCTGACAAAGTCATACACAGCTGATAGCACTACAACTAATTAATCGTTGAATGTTCACATGCAAATCCTTCTCCAGTTCTCAAAGGAAAAATTGTTCGTATGCTTGTGGGTAGTGGGAAGGACTTTTTGGCTTTATTTTTATTTTGACGGAGCCATAAAATATCCATCTTTTTTTTCGTAGGTTGCCTTTACGGAGGAATTTGAAAGCGTGTTTTTTGTCTTTTTTGTTTTTTCGTTCACCCACGGTGAACGTCAGATTGACTCGGAGCCATTGCGTGGGACCCAATCTCCTCCATTGACTGTGATTTTCTGCATATCTTTGGATCGGATATAGCTGTCTTTAACGGAATATATATTTTTTTTGAGTAAATAGCAAGTAGTTTATAATACATTTTTTTTTTTTGAGTAATACAGTAAGTAGTTTAAAATTTAAAATTATATTAACTATTCTCTTTTTTTTTTTTTTTTGAGAGATATACTAACTATTCTCTAAATGAATTAAATTACTATCAAATCCATGTAAAAAATAAAAAATAAAAAAGCAAAAATATAAAACTCACTTTTTAAATTTCATTATTTTGATTTCAAGTATCTCTAATTTTACTTTTGTTTAATTGAGTTCAATCAAGACTTTATCTTTGGCTTTATTATTCAATTTTGTTAGGCTAATATAAAACGGCACCATTTTGTTTTTTTTTTTTTAAAATGATTTTTTGAATATTTTATTATAAACTAAAAAAAAATAACGATTAATAACAAAAAAAGTTCTAAATCATAAAAGAAGAGGAGATTTCCTCAATGAGGTTCTTGTTCTGTGAAACTGAGTCCACATTGAAACTCTGAGCCATATCCAATTCTGCCTTCAAGGCCAATACCTTAGGCTGCAAATTCTCAATAAAGTCCTTATTTTTCCCATCTGGATCATCTTCTTTTTTGGGATTTGAAGATTGTAGTTGTTGTGGCTGAGACAACATGGCGGTTTCAAGTACTGGTGCCGTGGTGCGAGTCATTGTTTCAAAGTCCACAACTTGTGACCCTTTTGAGAGTGGTCTATGGATTTAGAGTGTGTTTTGCATTTTTACAAAAATAAAATAAAAATAAAATCACTTTAAAAAACGAGTTGACGGCCTATTTTTGCTCCACGTCCTAAAATATGAGAAATTATAACGTTTTCATAATAGACAAGTGACGTGGTTCACCGTTCTACTAAAAAATTCTTACCTGTTTAAAATTGCTGAGTTAGGAAATTTTTTTAAACAGAAACTAATTATTGACTCAGTAATTTTAAACAAGTGGGAGTTTTTTAGTGGAACAGTGGACAAGTAACGTTGTTCACCAGAGAATTGTATAATTTCTCCTAAAATATTCAAGCTAGTTTAGGTAATTTCCTTTGGGTTTGAATTGGGGGTAACAGAACCATTTCCAATTTTGCCAAATCTAAATACATGCATTGATGCATGATAGGCATAAGACACAAAAACAACATGATATTTTTTGAAAAAATAGAACTCCGTTTGTTTCGATGTAAAATATTTGCAAAGGTAAAATATTTTACATGTAAAATATTTGTAGGAAAATATTTTTATCTCACAGTGTTTGGTACAACATAAAATAGAAAAAAAAAGGGTAAAAATTTAAACTATTTTTTTTTATTAACTTTCAAAAAAAATACATAGAGATAGATGAGGGATCATTAGAGCTAGTAAAATCGGTTTGATGTGGTGTACATGCTAACAATTAATGATGTATAAAAGCATTGAGCAGCACATAAAACCATTGAACGATTTGGTCTGGTATATTAAACGGGAAAGCCCTGACAAATAAAATCAAAGAACTATCACTTGAACCCATGCTGGGTGTCTTTCCTCCTCTATGCTGCTATTTGGTGTATACACAGTAGTCTCCTCGTAATCTTGTAGCAGTAGATTGGCCATATCTATTACCTAGTTTGGGTGAAGCTGTTTCCCCTTATAAGTGAAACATGTTCCTTGCATTCCATAATGCCCACCCTAACATGCCCGATATCTCAATTTGATGTGCAGTGAAGTGGGTGGACTGGAAATTTAACAGACTGTTTGATAAACTTGTTGCTTTAGCCATTAAGTCACTTCCCTTGGTTCATATAATGAACAAGATAGGCTGGTCTAGATTGGCTCCCAAGGGTTTTTTTTTTTTTTTTTTGGTAAATGCAGCTTAGTAGCTTACCATCTTGCATTGTACATTGGAGTGCCATAAATCTGGTAGTACACAACCAGTATTGGCTTAACACATCTGCAATAAATAGTGAAAGAAAATAAGATTTGATTACCAAAAATAAAAAGATTAAGTTTGTAACAGAAGTTTTCCCATGAAGCACCTTAGTTTCTTGAGGCAATATACTAAACTAAAACACAGCTAGAATCAAAGTCCATAGAGAATGCTTTTAGCCTTTGATAAGACGGTTAAATATTTTTCTTAACCCAAAAGGGCTTCCTATAAATGCAAGGTCTTCACTGACTCTTTCAAATGCAAGAACAGCTTCTCTCTCAGCATACAGCATTATCTTTCACCATTTGGGTCTTCCATACTTCTTTGGTTTCTACTTTTAGTGGAAAGGTTTTGCTTATTGATAACACATATCCAATCTAGAAGCATGCTAGTCATTGTTTCTAGTATCAGCTTGCAAAACATTTACCAATAAGCTTACTCAGAAATCAAATGTGCCAGCAGATCACTTCCACACTATATAGACTATTGCTTGTCCTTGTATTCCCGATTGACAGCATTATAAAAGATGGAGTGTAAAGTTGTGATTTTCAACTAGCTTTTGTTTGCTTTAATTCCATGTCGAATTTGATTGTAATTTCTTCAATCATTTCTTTGTATTTATGTGGGTTTATTTGTAAGGGATGAGTGTAAGAGATTAGTGAAAAATCAAGCTTTAAAGAAGAATCACTGCAATTCGCGACTAGCTCTCGAGAAGCTCACGAGAAGAGTAATCTCCGAAAGGCCATGTGTGAAGCACATGACTAGAAGCTGAAGAGTCATGCTAGATTGTCAAATTTGTGATTACTTTGTGAGAAAGGCCATCTCGTGAGGTACCTGCAAAACTTTCTGTTTGAAAAAAAAGAAAAAGTGCTTTACCAAATTCTTTACCCACACCATATATACTCATTATCCACGAAATGTAAGGAGTCCTTTTTAAAGAGAAGTCCCTAGCAAAAACACTTGAGAGTTAGAGATTGTTATACCCACAATCATCTACACATTTTCTCTTAGTTTTCCTCTACTCCTACCTCTACATCTCCACATCCTTGAGAGATTCTTAGCCTAAATACTTACCTCACCTAATCTAAATGTTGAGTCAAGTTTTGGTACCTTTGAGAAGCATTGGAAGGAGCCATTAAGTGGCGGATGCAATTAGTCTGAATAGCGGGATCCGGAAAGCTAATGAGGACAAGACTTTGAAAAGTCCATTGGTAGCAGGAGTTTGGAGGGCTCAAGTACATGAGATAGACTAGACTTGGAGGGTCTTTTGTTATTCGTGTACTCCAACTTATTCACTAGTGGATCAATTTCGACTTGGAGGGTTGCGGAGAGGTTTTTCGCTGAGTTCTTCAGTTTTCTCTTCAATAACACATCTTGGTGTTATCTTGTGTTTGCATCTCTCTTCCCTACACTTTAAGCTTTTCTTTTATTGTTCATTGTGGTTGAATACGGCTTAGAGTAATGTTATCGGTTTATTGTGCTTATTTACTCTTATTCTGCACTTGATAAGTTAGAGTAAAAGCAATCTAGCCTTAATTTTAAAATTAGGATCCAAACAAGCATTACTGTTTTCACACTAATTTGAGCTTTCATTCTAATTCTTTTCTTGCATTGCATGTGAACTTGTTCTAGATGTTGTAATCGGCAAGAGTACATTCTGATTGCTTTCTGGCGAAGATTAAACGCTATTGATTGGGGGATGACTTCTTCATCTTTGGATTTTTGGCTTCACTACAACAAAATGTATTTTCAGTGATGAAAAATTTCGTCACTAAGAACCTTTAGTAACGAAATTGGACTTTTAGTGACGAAACTCATTTCGTCACTGAAACCTCGTCACTAAAAGTCTTGGCGACAAAAAATTTCGTCACTAAAAGTCCGATTTGATTAAAAAAAAAAAAAAACTTTTAGAGACAAAAACGTTTCGTTACTAAATGTTTTCCTCACTAAAAACACTATTTAGTAACGAAAATATTTCCTCACTAAAAACACTTTAGTTTATTAAATCATATTTAGTGACGAATAATTTTGTCACTAAAACTATGTTCGGGTATATATGGTGACGAAAAAGTTTGTCACTAAAACTATTTTTAAGAAAATCTAAGTATATATAGTGACAAAAATTTTCATCACTAAAACCATTTCTTACAAAATTTTGCTACATTTAGCAACGAAATATTTCTTCACTAAAACAATTTTTTGTTGCTATATTTGTGACGAAAAAATTCGTCGCTAAACTTTTTTTTTTCATGGCTTTGATATTAACTTGTAATCTATCATTACATTATTAAAACCTCACATTTGAATAACACATTTATTTCAACAATACATTTATAAGAAAAAGAATCATACATTCTACAAGTAAAAAAGAAAACAAGTATCCAATTCAAACTCCTTCCATACAATAATTGTTTGCAATACATACAATAACTTAAGATGTTTTATAACAATACAAAAAAGATAGCATAATATAATTAGAACTAACGGAAGATGTCCTCATATGTCTTCAAGTAATGCCAAAAGTAAATCCCCTAAAAACCACCAATAAGAAATTTGTACAAATATAAAAACAATACTACATTAAAATCGTGAAGTAAAAACATTAACAATGTTAAAACTTGAAGTTGGGTATTGCTAAAATAAAGTACTAACCAAAAAGTGGTTTAACTTGAAGTTGAACCACCCCCGTAGGTAAGAGCATCATCATAACCTTTACTCCTTAAAAAGTTAAGAATATTCTTTTGGACCTCATGTTGCTTAGCTCGCGCCTCTTGGTCCCTAGCTCGCTCCTCTTGGACCTTAGCTCGCTCCTCTTGGTCCCTAGCTCTTGCCTGTTTGAGCTCAATTATCTCGTTTTCTAACCGTTGGATATACTCCACCGAGGAATTAGATGAGGCGATGGTTACTAAAGAGGAGGAAGGTCTCATGCCAAGTCCTTTTACAATACCGGACTTCTTCTTAAAAACCAAGTTTGAGATCTCCTCTTGTGTAAAGGGAATTGCATTAGGATCTTGATAATGATCCACTTGCACTTTGAGAATATTTTCCTATCATTTAAAAGATAGAAAAAAAAATAATCACAACATTAATACTACATATGTTATAGCTTTACAAACATTATAGATAGGGATGTAAACAAGCCAAGCTCAAGCGAGTAGTGCGTGTTTGAGCTTGGCTCGTCAGTGAAAATCAAATGCTCAAGCTTGGCTCGAGCTCGAGACAAGTCTAAATATGATGTTTGAACTTGAGCTCATGAGAAACCCAAAAGCTTGAGCTCGGCTTGGCTTGGCTTGATAAATTAATCATTTATCAAGCCAAGCTCAAGCTTAACATCAAGCTCAAACTCAAGCTCAAGTCAAGCTTAACATCAAGCTCAAACTCAAGCTCAAGTCAAGCTTTTTTGCTTGGGATCTAATAAAATTGCATTATCAAGTGCTCAAATCTTCAACAATCAATTAAACAAAATAAGAAAATAATATACTCATTAGTTCATGCTTCTAATTCCACCTGTGATTAGCTAACCACAGAGGACTTTGCACCTCAAGAAAAGAAAAGAACAGAACTGACCCATTCCAAACTACATACCAGACTCCACAACCACAATCCACTAATTATAAAGTTAAGTTATTATCAAACGAATTCAACCAACAAGATTTTTCTAAGTTATATAAAAGTTTCATAAACAACCATAACTTGGAAATCAAAATGATTTTGCAATATCAAACAAACTACAGTGTAAACAACTATAAAAATATATAGAAAATTTTTAAACGTGAAAATTTACCTATGGTGAGAGAAGGCTATGAGCGTCTAGGAGGATGGAGGTAGAGAGTGAAAATGGTAGTGATACCAAATACTACACCAGATCTAGAGCTGTTGTAAAAGCTCTTTGCACACCCACTAGAACCCTTAAATTACATGGTGGTTCGGTAAACATCGAACTCTAAATCCTCTTTGCTAGCATTTAACTCTTCCAAATCTAGGACTTGTTCATTTGTTGCAAAGAGATATAGGCAGATTTGGTGGAATTTCTTGGCCTTACGAGAGAGAGAGCTGATCAATTCCAACCTTGAGAATTTGGGGAAAAGAAAGAAATTGATGATAAAAGAGAGAAAGATTGAAGCTTCTCAAAGAAGCTTCGGTCTTTCTTAGAGAGCCTAAGAGTTTTAGGCTGTAGACTGCATAGGATAGACATGTACTCATTAAGTGATAGTCGAGAATTTCAGTTTGAATGAAACTAGATTGGTTTTTTTTTGTTTAATGATAGTTTTAGTAGAGAGAACTCAGAGAAGAAACTAAAACTAGTAAACTGACTTGGGTTTTTTTTTTTTTTTCGATGGAAAGATCGAAACTAAACTAGTAAACTAACTAGTAGAGAGAACTCAAATGGAAAGGATACTTAGCATTATTTTTATTTATTTCTATTCAACCAAGTAGAGTGAACTCCAGTTTTTATTTATTTATTTTATTTTTGGCTGAAAAGTGGTCTCATGTGGAACATTTTATTATTAAAATATGTGTAATGTAAAAATATTTAGTTTATTTAGCAAATATATATCAAGCCTTTTATCAAGCTATACACGAGTTTAAGCTTGGCTTGTATTGTATTGAGCTCGATAGTTCACGAGCTTGTTCACGACCAATTTTTTTTGCTCGGGCTTGGCTTGTTTATCAAACAAGCTGAAAACTAAGGCTTAAGCTTGACTTATTTATAAACAAACGAACATGAACGAGCTTTTTATCAAGCCGAGCTCGAGTTATTCACGATTGGCTTGGTTCGTTTACAGCCCTAATTATAGAGATGGAATAATAGGAATGGAATGATACACATACATATGTTGCTTCATCCTTATGGTGTATCCACATATTTGTATTTGGATTGAAATGAACATCTTTTATGAATTAGACGAGTTAGACGTTATCAATGTAAATTTGCCACGATACTTTGAAGTACCACATCTCTAGTAGCAGCATCAACATTTTTCCAATTTTTCACGTTGTAAGTGGACAAATTACATCGCACTTGTACGCCAATTTGATTGACAAGCTTGCACACATTCTTCCCAACAGGAGCATCATACTCTGCAGCTATACATACTTATAGCTTACCACTTTTTTCAACAAGTGCCCATACTACTATACCACGTGTTGTTCCACGGGTAGTTCTGCTAGCAGATCATATTGAAACATGATTAATGTTAAAAAATTATACATTCCATATACATTATAGCTAAATTAAGTAAAGTATAATCTCAATAGTAAAAACAAGGTGCAGTTGTAATTAAGTATGTTCTATGTAATTGCCAGTCGTTCTAGTTAATGCCTCCGCACTAGAAGAACTTTCGGCGGCGAGATTTGCTTCAGGAGGTATTTCCGTAGATTGGACCATCGGAATAGATGCCTCACCTCATGAGCATGTAAGTCATCTTAGTGTCATCTGTAACTAACAAACATACATATAATGGAACAACAAAGTCATTACAAGTAATGGAACAATAAAGTTATTATCATCTATTGTACTCTATGGAACATCTATTGTACTTTATGGATTACAAAATTAGATGACTCATTATCATTGTCATTGTCACCAATAGGTGGTACATAATCATCATCTACCATAACATTAGCTCTACTTCTTTTTCTTTTTGCACAATTGGACTGAGCAGAATCCTTTAGAGAAGTTGAGATGTGCTTCAATCTCAAAGTATCAATTATCTCTTGGTTTTGCCTCATTCTATCCAATCTTGCCATCTCATACGCCGGTATATTAGGAGTGTATCTGGCCTTTTTGGACATTTTTTGAAACTATGTATTGACATGAAAGATAAGTACAATTGCTACTAACTTAATATCAAAGTCCACACCATTATCCATATCAAGCAATTCACAAGTACAAAATTTGAACATAATTGCTACTAACTCAACACAACAAATGACCACATCAATATTCATATCAAGTTCAAGATAAGTACAAAACATCTCAATAACAATTACTACTAACTTTACATATCATAGTCTACACCATTATCAATATCAAGCAATTCACAAGTACTAAATTTGAACACAATTATTACTAACTCAACACAATAAATAACCACATCAATATCCATATCAAGTTCAAGATAAGTACAAAACAATTGCTACTTAGACAAGTATAAAACTTTAAGATAAGCACACGACATTTAAGACAATTGTTATGAACTCTACATATCATAATTTATATCAAGATCAACATTAGGTATGTCATGCTCTTTATTTTGATTAGCATCTCTTGAAGTTCCACCTTCAAGAACAACCTCAGTTTCAACATCACCCATACAATTGTTAATAATATTGTCCTCAACATTGATAGAGACAACATCAACAATTGCTTCTTGTTAGAATGCATCACTATCTTCTGTATTATCATTGGATTCTCCACTCCCGACTTCCAGGACATTAAACACTCCCCTATATTGGATAGATTGCACAATTTTCCGAGGTTCACCTAATTTGGTATCTTAAAGGTAAAAAAACTTGTCTCGCTTGACTAGGAAGTATAAAAGGGTCATTTTCATACCATCGACTTGTAACATCAATGCTTGTGCAATGTACATCGATTCTTATCGTTCTCCTTCGACGTTGGTACCAGTATTTTACCATTCACATTGGAACAAAATAACTTTATGGTGGAACATATACTCCAATTCCCAAATTTTGCACACATGACCATAGAAGTCGTGCATTTCTCCCTTATGGTCCCTTTCCGTACATACATCACTGTTTTGGGTTACACGATGATTGTCTAAATCTCTTGTATGAAACTTTACACCATTGACCATACAAACTGTGTACTCCTTCACATGTGGCTTAGGACCATTTGCTAATAACCATAATTATTTAGTAGCTTCTGGTGATTCATTAACTTTCAATTTATTCATCTATAATGACATACAACAAGTGATATTAATTAGTAATAAACAATGACGAAACTATTTAAATATTTAATTTTTATTAGTGTGATTAAATTTCAAATGCCTTACACGTTCTTTGAACCACTTGGGAAACTCTTGTCGTTGGATTTGAGTTATAACTTCTCTAGTGAGATTACGTGATGTGCTTTTGTGTGCACTATTAAAAATAAAGTGATTTATTTTCAGCTAAACATTGTAGATAATATTCAAAACTTGATCAAACAATACATGCATATGAAATCACACACTTTAAATAAGGCTCTAGTTTAGGACTATTGTACAACAAGTACCAATGAGCAGTATCAAGCAATGCACGAGATGAGTTGCCATCATTCCGCCTACCACCTGTAGGTTGGGCAGTCGGTGAAAAAACTATCAATCATTTGCTAGATTCACCAAAATCTTCATTTCTTTCTCTTCGATTATGCACAGTTTCGATCCCATCAATATACAAAGACCAGTTGTTAATACATTTTTTGAGAATGTAAGCCTCTACAATCGAACCTTTTGGTTGAGCTCGGTTGGAAACGTATCTTTTCAATTTTCTAACGTACCTACGAGGAAAAAATATGCACATTATGTGATTTTATACTACATAGGAAACATGCAATTGATGGATGCATTAAAAGATTTAATTACCTTTCAATTGGGTACATCCATCGATATTGTACCGAGCCTCCTAGAATTGCTTCTCGAGGCAAGTGAATAGCAAGGTGGACCATAACATCAAAGAATACTGGAGGAAAGAACCTCTCAAGCTTGCATAGTATAAGAATTATACGTTCTTCTAGTTTTTCCAATTCACTTCGCTTTAAGGTCCTTGAGCATAAGTCTTAGAAGAAGCTGCCTAACTCAAAACAATACAATACTAATGTCTTTATATGCAAACCCTCACAACCCAATTGGAAGAATTCGTTGTAATAGAACATGACAGTCGTGGCTTTTCAAACCAGATAATCTACCATTTTTTGCATTCACTGACCTTGATATATTGGTTGCATAGCCATCTGAGTACTTGACTGATTTCAAAAAGTCATAGAAATCATTCATTTCATTTGGGCTTAATGAAAAGAAAGCTCAAGGTTTGTCATATGATCCATCAGGACGTTGTTTCAAATGCAACGTGCGCATAAAGTTCATATTTTGCAAATCTATCCGTGCCTTGTCAGTATCCTTGTTTCTCCCCTCAATGTCCAACAAAGTACAGTAAGTACTCTCACTAATATTCTTCTCCACATGCATGACATCAATGTTGTGCTTAAACTTCTTATTCTTCCAGTATGGAAGCTTGTACAAAATACTTACTTTTGACCGATTTGGCTCCCCAATGAGTTGTCTCTCCTTTTTACTTGGATGTTTTTCTAAAATTATATTTGACATTCTATCTAGCTGCTGTTGTATCTTTCCCACTTGTAACTCTAAAGATCTCTTCTGTTTCTCTGATAAACCATTATGCAACCGACTATGTCTCCAACGATGTTCCATAGGCAAATAAGCTTGAAGGTTAATGAATCAAATTTTACTTTCCAAACCTTTTGAATATGGTTTATCATTGCAAATGTAACAAGAATGATAACCCTTTGTCCTCCACCCAGACACATTACAAAATCCAAGATAGTCATGTATTGTCCACAACAAAGTTACATGCATATGAAAATGCTCTTTACTATAAGTATCATAAGTTTCTACACCTTCTTCCCATAACTCCTTCAACTCGTCAACCAATGGTTTCAAGTAAATATCAATCTCATTTACTGGTTGATGGGGACCAGAAATAAGCAAATACAACATAAAATATGGTTATTTCATAACCGACCAAGGCGGTAGGTTATAGGGGATAAGTATGACAAGCCACATATTATAGTTGTTATTCATATTCCCAAAAGGGTTAAATCCATCTGTAGTCAACCCCAACCTTACATTATGAAGTTCGAAGGCAAAATCAGGATGTTGCAAATCAAATTCCTTCCACTCCTCACTATCAGCCAGATGCCTCATTATCCCATCATCCACACGTTTGTCTATTTACCATCTCATGTCCTTGGCTCTTTGGCCTGACATGTACAATCTCTTTAGTCTTGATGTCAATGAAAAGTAACGCAATACCTTATGAGGAATCTTCTTACCTTGGGCATGTGTATCCTTCCAAAATAGTGCACAATCATTTTTGCATGCATCTATATGCTCATATGACTTGCCCAAGTCACTTAATATCTTCTTTACTTTATAAGTTGACCTTGGAATCAAGTTACTTTTCGGTAAAACCTTTGTCAGCAATTTTAGCATCATATCAAGTCCTTTATTACTTAAATTGGTCATTACCTTTACATTCAACATCTCAATAACAAGATTTAAGATACTATAATTAGTACAACCCGGATACAACTCATGCTTTGCATCTTCCTCAAGTTTGTCAAAATGACACACCTCTTTATCTTCGGTTGCATTTCTTGGTTCCCCTTTAATTTGGTCACCTACCAAGACATCGATACCATCCATATGATCACCATCTAACATTTCATTATCATGAATGTTCTCGTTCAATACACGAGGTTCTCCATGATTATATCAATTAATGTAAGATTGCATAATCCCACAATGAAGCAACTGGATACGCACAGTATGAAGAGATTGTCGATAGCAATTCACACAGTGAATACACGAACATAGAATATTACCACTCAAGTCCACAACCGCTTTTGCAAAATTAATAAATGCATTGACTCCTTCAATATATGGATGACTTAATCTGCCATCGGGTGTCTTACCCATTGTTATTCAACTTTTATCCATGTTTGACTACAATTATAAGATGAATGCTACTTTAGTAAAATAAGAACAACTCATGCATAATGTATTCTAACATCTAAGTCTATAAGCTACTTAGAAAAAGTTCTATCTCATTCATGAATGCACAAGTCTATATTAATACTTGAATAAATATACATTGCACACTCAAACACTCCCAATATTAGTTTAAACCACCTTATAACACCATGCAAGCCACTCAATTGTTCCAACACAACAACCTACCACAAAATCAATTTCCAACATTACAAATATAGAGTTTTACAAGTATTTAAATCAAATAAAATACTATTCATCACATCTAATCAACAATACTCATTCACATTTGCAAGAATTGAAAAACACTTCCAATATGTATTTAAACCATCTTATAACACTATGCAAGCCACCCGCTTGCTCCAACACAATAACCCACCACAAAACCAATCACAAACATCACAACTATAATGCTTACAAGTATTGAAATCAAATAAAATACTATTCATTAAATCTAATTAACAAGGTTCATTCACATTTGCAAAAAATGAAAAACATTTCCAATATGTATTTAAACCACCTTATAATACTATGCAAGCCACCCACTTGTTTCAATACAACAACCTACCACAAAACCAATTTCCAATATCACAAGTATATATAGTGTTTTATAAGTTTTTAACTAGAATTTACTTAATTTGCTCAAGCTAAGTTTACAACTTTCAGAAAAAATCCAAAGTTAACTTGTGTTCTTCACCTTGTTCCTCACAATTTCTTCAGCCACAAAAGAGAAAGAGAGTTGGGGATAAAAGAAAGATAACTTTTTGTTAGCTTTAGCCCACATACCAAAAAAATAAAAAAAAACCAATATCTAAAGCTTCAAAAAAAAAATATATATATATATATATTAATAATCTGGTTATCTTCTTCTTTCTTTTCTTTTTTTACGTTCCATTATAAATAATCAGCATCCCAACATAATATGAACTAATCAATCTTTACATAAGCACACACTAAACAAAGTTTGAATAAGTAGATGGAAGGGACCAATTGCGATCGATTTTTAAACATAGGTACTAAAAAGTAGGTAAAATGTAGAAATGATCGTCATTCATTAAAAAGGGATCTGTTCAATTCATTAAAAAGGGCGCTAATAAAAGATTGAACCCATGACCGCACTCCACCACGAAGGGTGGAATGCTTCAAGCCAATGGTGGTTGAACACAGGACACCAAACAAAATGAACAGTATGAGAAACACTCAACGTACACCATAAGAAAAATGAAATTAAATGTTACTAAGAATCAATTAACATCATCCTTTAGATTAAAAAAAATTCACTCATCTTAGAAAGAAACACATCTAAAAAAAAAGCATTCTTCTTTCATCTTAAGCATAGTAATAAGGTACCCATTAAGACCTGGAAAGAAAGTTTTAGATACTGCAAAAAAATAACTCAAAAATTTAGATATTAAAACTTCTGAAAGACTAACAAATATTAAAGAATCAGATGATTCATGGCTTAGAATTTATTGAAACAAAACAAAATATATATAACTAAACAATAGAGAAATATAAGAGAAAGATAGATTACATTTAAAATAATAATCCATGGTTATAACTATTTAAAGGAATCAAAAAATTTAGAGCTTACAAGTTATATATATATATACACACACACATATACATATATATGTGACTACACAAATTCAGATGTTAAAACTTCCAAAATGCCAAAAAATATATATAATTAAAGAATAAGTTATTAAAACAATTCAAAAAAAAATACAACTATTCAAAAGAGAAACATAATAAAAAGAAAAAAGTACATGAATCCATAAAGCAATAGGTTTTAAATTTTAATGTATCTAAACTTTAAACAAACCTTATTAGCATGTGACCCAGGCTAAAAAATGTTGAGTAGGAGCCTGTGTTGAAACAATGAAAGCCATACCTCCTCTTAGTATATCATATATAAGCTTTTTGCCTAAGAAATTAACGTACTTTTATATCATGAGGTGAAGCAAACATATACAATAGCAACAACCTTAAATTTCAATTATTACAAGCTTTTTTATCTTATAAAAAGTCAAAGACTTCGATTATATATAGATGAATTAAATTACTTTCAAATCCATCTAACCAACTTAAAAATAATGCAAAACTAACCTTCGAAATTTCATCAAAATTCATTTCAAGTTTCTAATTTTACTTTCGTTCAATTGAGTTTTCTAAGTTTCAAATATATTCAATCAAGGCTTCTATTTAGCTTCATTAGTCTATTTCATTAGGCTAATATAAAAAGGTACTGGTTTATTTAAAAAAAAAAAATAATTTTTTGGATATTTTATTATTGTCTAATAATAAAAAAAAAGGGACTAATAAAAAAAAGCCTAAGGGTCTGCTTGGTTTGGAGGATGGAAAAATAGGAAGATAGAAAATAAAGGGAGGATGAAAAGTGGAAGGATAGAAAAGATTTTAGTTTCCCTCATTTGTGTTTGGTTGGAAGGGTGGAAAAGTAGAGAGATTGAAAACTTTTTTGTTTGGTTGCAAAGAGAAATAGGAGGATAGAAAATGGAGTTTGTACGAATTTACTCATATGTTCTTATTAAAAATAATGCTTAATTAAGGGGAAAAAAAGGGGCAAACAAACAACCAAAAAAAAATGCAATCATCCAAAGTTTATTAAAAAGGAAAATTCATGTCCAATAAAAAATAAGAAATAAATTTAAAAAATTAAAAAGAAAAAAAGTCCCCCCAAAAAAAGCACTATATGGTACTATGGTGAATCACGGATTCCATCATCATATTAAAAAAAAATAAATAAAAAAATAAAAAATAAAAACCCAGAATCTAGTGAAACCCAAAAGAAAAAAAAAAAAAAAAAAGGTAGGCAACCCACATTTATTTCAGCTAGGTTGAAGTTGCCAAAAAAAAAAAAAAAAGTAAAAAGAAAATGTGGGCAATTTTGTCCACTTTTCACTTCCATTTTCTCTCCAATTTGGAGAGATTGTGTTTTGGAGGGGGAGGAGAGAAAACTTGTGGGCCCCACCAAAATCTCTCCTCTTTTCCACCCTCTACCAAACAACTAAAAACATCATTTTCTCTCCACTTTTCTCTCCTTCATTTTCCATCCTCCCTAAAATAACTCCAACCAAACATAGCCTAAATCATAAGAGAAGAAGAGATTTCCTCAATGCGCTTCTTTTTCTACGAAACAAAGTCCTCATTGAAACTCTAGGCCTTATCCAACTCTGCCTTCAAGGCCCATACCTTATATAGCAAATTCTCAATCAAGTCCTTATTTTCCCATTTGGGTCATCTTTGTTTATGGAATTTGAAGATTGTAGTTATTGTGGCTGAACAAATTGCTCCGCAACATGGTGGTTTCCGGTACTAGTGTGAGTCATAGCTTCAAAGTCCACAACTTTTGTTCCCTTTTAAGAGTGATCTATGGATTTAGGCTTGTTCAAAACAAGAGATGTTTTTTTTTTAATGGTTTCGTCCATAACACCTCGTCAGTCCTTGCACCACTGTAAAACATTCTCAAATCTCAAATCAAACCTAAAACCTCGACTTCGGTGTTAGTGGTGCAACCACTTGGCAGTAACACCTCTCTCTCTCTCTCTCTCTCTCACATTGGGTTAAGGATTTACCTTAATTTTTTTTCTTGATTTTACTTAGGCTACATACAACGTCGTTCACATTTTAGGCTTTTATTTATGTTTTTTAATTTTCTAATAATAAAAAATATTAAAAAAAAAAAAAAAGATGATGCCATTTTATATTGGCCTAAAGGAGCCAAACAAGAAGGCTTTGATTGAATACATTTGAAACTTAGAGAATTCAATTGAGCGAAAGTAAAGTTAAAGACTTGAAATGAATTTTAGTGAAACTTAGAGTGTGTTTTACATTTTTAATTAAAAACAAGATCACTTAAAAAAAAAATGAATCGACTACAAGTCGACCTATTTTTGCTCCATGTCCTAAAATTTCCAAGTTAGTGCAAGTAATTTCCTTTAGGTTTGAATTAGGGGTTGCAAAATTGTTTCCAATTTTGCTAGATCTAAATACATGCATGATATATATAAGTGACAAAAACAACATGATATTTTTTGAAAAATCAGAATACAATATGATGGGATATGATAATTACAATTTTTTTTCTATGTCAATTTTTCCAAAAGTTTAGATTTAAGTATATTATTAAGATGTATTTGCAAAGATATGGAATGTGCCAAATTATATAATTGTAAAGTTGTGATTTACAACTATGTTTTTTGTTGGTTTTATTCCATGAAAAAAAGTGTTGCAATTGCTCTAATTTTTTTCCTTGTATTTTGTGGGATTTTATTGTATTAGGTTTAGTATTAAGTTGGTGAAAAGTCAAGCTTAAATGAAGAATCAGTGGATTTCGCGAGAAGCTCGCAAGAAGCTAAGCCACAAAAGAGCATGTGAGGAGCACATGACTGGAAGCTGAAGAGTTGTACCAAGCTGTCGTTTTCACGAGTGTCTTACGGGTAAGGCCTTCCCGCAAGACAGTCGCGAAACATTCTGCCTAGAGGATTTTTATGTGTGAATTCCTTACCCTTCACCCATACTATATATACCCTCATTACCCACAAACGTAAAAGAGGCTATTCAGAGAGAAAAATCCTAGATAAGTTTTCTACAACACACACACCCATCTTTTTGAGAGAGAGCTACTCATCCTTATTGAGAATTAATTGTAGTCTCTTCTCCTTCCCTCTCCCATTATCATACCTTGGGAGGAGATTTGTACCCAAATACAATCCACACATTTTCAGAGTGTAGTGAGTGTTTTTGATGTTGCTAATAAACATTGGAAGATGCCAAGGTTGGCGGATGCAACATGGAGCTTGTTGCGGGATCCGGAGAGCTAGACAAGACACGATTCTGAGAAGTCTTATTGGAGTAAAAGCTTGGAGGGCTTAGGTACATTGGGTAGATTGGACTTGGAGGGTCTCTTGCTAACCCATGTATCTTAACTGATTGTCTAGTGGATCGATTACCGCTTGGAGGGCAGCGGAGAGGTTTTTCACTGAGTTCTTCGGTTTCCTCTTCGATAACACGTCTCGGTGTTATCTGTGTTTGCATCTCTCTGCCCTACTCTTATTTATTTCATTTTACTGTTATGTTGCTTTAATTATGAAGTAGAGTAGCTCTCTTGTTTGTTTTCTTGCGTTTACACTGTTCCACACTTAGTATTAAGTTAGTGTAAAATCAATCAAGCCGTAATTTGAATTGGGGGTCTAAAGAAGCTCTTGTGTTGTCACACATTTCGAGCTTTCAATTGGTATCAGAGCGGGTACACTTGTTGTGGTTTAAATACCTAAGTGTGATCCTCGACCCCTTATGTTTATTTGCCATGGATAATGCTTTATATGCTTCTATGGATATTGTTGATTGTAACTTGCCATGTGTTTGTGAAAATGTCTCTATAAGTGTTAATCCTCAGGATTGTGATGACATGTTACATGAATCTTTGGGTGTTATTGATATTCCTAACATCAAACTCTTCAAGAAAAAGGCTAAGAAGTTTCATAAGGAGATTTTGTGAAAATGATGAATTGATTGCTAAGCTCAATGAATCCAACAAATTGGTTGAGAAATATAAGAATCTTATTGAAAATTCTCTTGAAAAGTTGAAAGAGTTTGAGTGTTTGAATATGGATTTGGATGCTAAACTTGTTCTATCTAACAAACTTGTTGATGAGCTAAAATGTGAAAATGAATCTTTTAATATGCATGCCAAGTGTTTGATAACTGAACCTTCTATTAAAAAGGATGATAATATTTGTTGTAATCATGTTGTGGTGCCCGATTTTGTGCCTATTGTGTGTTCTACCTCAAAGGAAAAATCAGTGTATATTCCTCCACACAAAAGAAACCAAAAGGTGGAGAAAAAGACTCTTAAACCTAAGCCTCTGTTTAGGTTCTATCCTAAGGAATTGAGTGGATCTAAGTTTGTTCCTAATTGCCACCATTGTGGTGTAATTGGTCACATAAGACCTCTGTGCCCTAAGTTAAAGAGAGAACAAACTTATGTTGCTAGATCCTTTCCTAAAAGGCTTAGTGGACCTAAAGCCATTGTTTGTCACCATTGTGGTACCTTTGGTCATCTTAGACCACATTGCTCTAAATTTCAAGCTCTTAAAAGAATTAAAAGAAAAGAGAAACTTGAGTTGTTTGGAAGGTGTGCTATGAAAGCAAAATCGGTTTTGGGGGAAAATGGTAAGTTGTTGGAAAAAGTTTTTGATGTTCTTACCTCCTTGTCTATGTGCATCTTTGGTTCTCATTTTTTCAACCCTCGTCTCACTTCTTATGAGACACTCATTTTAAACAATTGTTCTATTTGGATGAGGAAGGGTTCCTATGGTTGAGCTTGTGCTCCTTTGGTCCTTGATCTAATTCTTTCGATCTTTGTAGGACCATTCATACATTAGATGCTTCATTGTCATGCATTTGTGCATCATGCATCTCTTTATATGCATTGTTTTGTTTTTGTTTTGATCTTACTTTTATGTCTTTGTTTTGTGTGTGTAAAAATCCAAAACCACATAAAAGTGAAAAATTCAAAAAGTTTAATCGTATATGTTTGAGCACTTTTCACATGTGAGTTTGGCCTAGTACTTTTGTACTAATGGCATAGTGCATTTACGAGCTTAACTTGTTATGTATGCACATATATCTTTGTGGGAGAAATCTTGAAATTTATATGTAAATGTTGTAAATAGATCTTCAAGCTTGTCATGAATAATTGGTCAATAGTCTTATTTGTCTTGATACTTGCATAGACTTGTGCCTATATATCTTCCCACTTTTATTTTTATGTTTTTGCAAATAGAGCTCACCAAATGTAAATCTCAAAATGAAAAAGAGATTATGAGCTGCAAAAACTGTCGCACATACTAGTATTTGACTAGGAGAAAGGAAAAGCAACCTTTTAAATTGGAATGTATGATGCTCAAAAAGGCAAAGGCGCTAAATCACAATGTTGAAATATCAAAAATTTCAAGCACCGATCTCAAAGGAGATATATTATCCAAAAAGGATCAAATGTCATTCATTATGCTAAAGCCAAATGAAAAGCTTTTAAATTTTCTAATCATTCTCTTGTGGGAGGTCATATATGCTCATTTCTATAATTGAGAGAGACTGCTTGATTTTGTATCAGTTGTGTATGACTTGATTGAATTGATCATTGAAACTTCACTCTAGTCTAAGGACTATTCTACGCTTGATCCACACACACAACACACAAGTTTAATGTTCAATGAATGTCTATTTCATTTGTGTGGTTGTACATGATCAAATGTAATGTGTGTGTGCTCAACCATATGTGGTTCAAACCAAAAAGATTTTTTTTTTTTTTTTTGTTCTTTTCGTTTGCTTTTGGAAGTGATTTGTATCACCTATGTTTTTCAAAGTTTTTCAAGTTGTTTTTGTGTGAAAAAAATGTTTTCTGGGTGTTTTCGTGACCCATTTCATATATAAACTCAACTAGGAGTTAAATGGTCCAAATCTCATGTTTTTCAACTTTGTACAGAGAATTTCACGACAGTTTCGTGAGTAGATCGCGAGTAAGGCTTACCCACGAAAAATTTCGTGAGTACTTTCACGAGTTAGCTTCCCGTGAAAATTCCCAGATCAGCTTTTTAAAGGGCATTTTGTGGGACATTTGTTTTAAACTCCTCCCATCTTCTCCCAAACTCTTATTTTAATGCTTTAACATCGAAACCCAACTAATTTCAAATGTTTTACATTTTATAAACATATCTAAGGTAATCTTTAACTCTTTTCATCTATTTTGATCCTTAGATTATGCTTTTTGGGGTTTTATGTTCATAGTTGAGATTTTCTCAAATGGGAGTTGGAAAACTTAATTTTTGTCAATCTTTTTTATTGGGCTTTTTTTTAAATGATAATTTTTTTTGAATTTTGGCCTCTTTTAGCAAAAATAACATGTATTTAAGCAATATTTTCAAATGTTCTTGCATTGTTTAATATACATGTGTAGTGCATGCACTCTAAGTGTTTGATAAAATGCCCAAATAGCATTTTCTTGTTGTTTTGGACTCCAATGAGTACCAAACTTTAGGGATCACCATAATTTTTCATGTTTATCATGTTTTGATCCTTGGTGGTGTGTTTTATGCACTTTGCCCCGTGAGTGCTTATTCATGCATTGGTCATGCATCTCACATGCACACTAGATGCACCTTTGCTGCAGACACTCTAACACTTGGCATGTTTTGCACTTCTCTCATGCTAGTCAAGTCCTTTTAGACCTTTTAGCACTGAACATGTTCTTGTGTCTTTGTCATGCCTAGGTTTATATCATGTTCCATCATCCTTAGCATGTCATGTTCTTTATGCTTTATAGCATTTTTTTTTTTTTTTTTTTTTTATGTTTTTGTCTTATGTTTGAGTTTCATTTTCTCATTCATCTTGCACCCCTCATGCATCATACCCTTGCTCATATCTTCTTGTCTTTCCCTCATTCCTCTTGATTGTTTTGTCTATTCGTGACAAAAAGAGGGAGAGTATACAAGTTTGTATTGTTATTTCTATATGACTTATGTGCACACTCTTAGGGTGAGTAATTCTACCTCGTGCACATTCGTAGGGGGAGAAAGCTATAAGGGAGATGCATATATTAAGGGGAAGAAGACATTTTCCTTGTTTTGTTTTGGTTTATATTACACTTGTGCCCTTAGTAGGATTGTTCCTAGATGCATATACTTCGTGAATTTTGCATTGGTCGAGTGTTGGACATGCATTTATCCTTATGCTATTGTGATTTATTGATTTCATATTCGGATGATCATTTGCTTTGCTATATGATCATTGTGGTCATTTCCATATGATTGTCATGTGTTTAATCAAGTTGTTCATATGTTTCACAACATGTTTACTTGATCACATTTTACCTGTTATATTATACTTGTCCTTTTATCACTTGATTTACCTTGAGGGCCTAATGTGTTATGTGCAAGTGTTTCAGGTTACAGGTATATATGTTCCAAGTGCTACACAGCTTCTAGATTTAAGTGTGAGTGAGTTTTGCCATTGTTCCCAAACTCACGTTTAAGTTTGGAGTCTGTTATAGGGTGTTTTGTCATGGAATTACCAAAGGGGAGATTGTAAAGTTATGATTTACAACTATGTTTTATGTTGGCTTTATTCCATGAAAAAAATTGTTGTAATTGGTCTAATTTTGTTCCTTGTATTTTGTGGGATTTTATTGTATTGGGTTTAGTATTAAGTTGGTGAATACTCAAGCTTAAATGAAGAATCAGTGGATTTCACGAGAAGTTAAGCCGTAAAAGAGCATGTGAGGAGCACATGACTAGAAGCTGAAGAGTCGTGCTAGGCTGTCATTTTTACGAGTGTCTCGCAGGTAAGGCCTTCCTGTGAAACAGTCGTGAAACATTCTACCTGGAGGATTTTTATATGTGAATTCCTTACCCTTCACCCATACTATATATATCCTCATTATCCACAAATGTAAGAGAGTCTATTCAAAGAGAAAAACTCTAGATAGGTTTTCTACAACACACACACCCATCTTTTTGAGAGAGAGCTACTCATCCTTAGTGAGAATTAATTGTCGCCTCTTCTCCTTCCCTCTCCCATTATCATACCTTGAGAGGAGATTTGTACCCAAACACAATCCACACCTTTTCAGAGTGTAGTGAGTTTTTTGATGTTACTGGGAAGCATTGGAAGATGCCAAGGTTGGCGGATGCAACATGGAGCTTGTTACGGGATCCGGAGAGCTAGACACAACACAGTTCAGAGAAGTCTTGTTAGAGTAGGAGCTTGGAGGGCTTAGGTACATCGGGTAGATTAGGCTTGGAGGGTTTCTTGCTAACCCTTATATCCCAACTAATTGTCTAGTGGATCGATTACTACTTGGAGGGCGGCGGAGAGGTTTTTCACCTAGTTATTCAGTTTCTTCTTCGATAACATGTCTCGGTATTATCTGTGTTTGCATCTCTCTTCCATACTCTTGTTTATTTCATTTTACTGCTGTGTTGCTTTAATTATGAAGTAGAGTAGCTCTCTTGTTTTTTGCTTGCGTTTATACTATTCCACACTTAGTATTAAGTTAGTGTAAAATCAATCAAGCCATAATTTGAATTGGGGGTCTAAACAAGCTCTTATGTTTTCACACATTTCGAGCTTTCAATAAAAAATGAGGAGAGTCTATAAGTAGTTGATGAGAGATTTTGGTTTTTCTTTCTGTTTAAAGCTATTCTGATAGACTTAGGTTTTTAAACTCACTATAGAACAAAGATGCCATTCCTTTCAATATTTGATACTTTAGAGCATTAGCATTGGAGTGGATAAAACCCAAAATATATTATTTTACACTCTTAATTACCAAAATTGAAGCTCTATTCAGATGGGTATTGCTAAAAAAAATTTAGCATATAACTACAGTTACTTCTTAAATTTAAAAGTTACTGTAACTGTGTTTATAAAAATAGAATTGCTTATTTATTGAGTCTATCTCTTCATTTAATGTGTTTTTATTCTCCCTCTTCTCTCTCCCTGACCTAGTCTCCCTCGTGGCTTTCTCTCTCTCTCTCTCTCTCTCCTTGCATGAAGATCAGCGTGCAGTGGTGGAAATCAAAATGTAGTGGTGGAGATTGGTGTGGTGCAATGGTGGTGTCTGTGCTACTATGGGACAGGTTGTTGTTTGTGGATTCTAGGTTTTTTTTGGTTGTGGATGTTGAGTTTGTGTCCTTGGTGGTGATGGTAGTGGATTATGGGTTTGAGGTGGTGATGGGTTGTGTTGATCTATATGTATTTATTTTTTTAAATTTTTTTGAGAGAGAGTTTGAAGCTGGAGGAGAAGAAGAAGAGAGCAAAATAATGAAAAAAAAAAGTGAGAATAAAGAGAGAGATATGGAAATGAGGAGAGAAGAAGAAGATAGAGAATAGAGAAAAAAGAGAAAAATATATTTTTTAAAAGAGGAAGAGAGAGAATGGAGTAAATCTTTTTTTTTTTTTAAAAAAAATTAAGTTTGTAGCTATAGAAAGTTGCCATCTTTAGTAGTTTACTACAACTTAGATGCTAAATTTTTTTAAGTTTAGCAACTTTGATGTATCAGAGCACTAGCATTATGGTTGCAAAATCCCCCAATTGCTATTTTACAATCCAAAAGCATAAAAAACCCACTACATTTGGATGTGCATATCCAAATTTTTTTGCAACTTTGCTACACTGGGTTCTTATAAACAAAAAACTACTGTAGCAAGTTGTAAAGAATTTTTTAATATAAAAATATTCTCTCTCCTCCCTATTACTTGAGTCCGATTTTATATTATTTTATTGTGTAGTTATATTATTTTAATGAGATATATGTAAAAATAAAAACTGAAATGTAGAGTGTATTGTAAATTGAAAGTGAGTGCATTGTAAAAATAAAGCAAGTTTTTAGAAGGTAAAATACAAACTTTTATACCTTTACCAATACTAGTTCTCCCAATTTTGTTGTTTGTGTTGCTAAAAAATATCATTTTAGAATTTTAATAGCTTTGTTGTGAACTCACCAGGCAAAAAAGTAGGAGTAGGTTTTTTCTTTCCTTTTGTGGTTTATTTAGGATTGGTTTATTTTGCTGAAACTGAAATTTTTTTATGAAATAGTATCATAGGACCTATGAATAGTATCAAAAAGTACAAAACTCATAAATGGTACAAAAAATAAGCTAAATAGTAAAATAAACTAATTTTTTAATTTAGAGTCAAACACACATTGTCATCATCAAATGGTCATAGTCAGTCCGTGCCATCATACATCTGACTAAGAATGTTGAAGGTAATGGTAGTTTTTTCAAAATGGTTGATTGACTTCATTATAGATTACATCTGCTTTCTAACTTACATTGTTCTAGAGAATTTGACGGTCTTCCTGAACAGGTTTTTTATTTGCTACGTAACATGGATGAAGCTATTATGAAAGCTACAAACTTAGAAATGGAGAGCAAATTAAATAAAAAAAGAGCTAGCTCCGAGAGAATTACATCAGAAAACACTTAAAAGGGGCAGAGCCCATAACAAAACAATTTGCCAATCTATTAGATAAAAACGAAGAGGCTAAAACATGAGCAGCCCTATTAGCTTCTCTAGGAATCCAATTGAACTGCATCTACTGCACCTCAGGGACGGATCTACATTGGGGGAGAGGGGGGCCATTGCCCCCCCCCCCCCCCCCCCCCCCCCCAATAAAAAAAAAAAAACTAGTATAAAAAAATTATCATTTGCCCTTATATATATGTATATATATTTGTTTCTTTATCCTACTTTAAAATATTTAGATATTGACTTACAAGAAAATAAATAAATATATAAAATTCATGCCTCCTTTAACTACTACAAATATATATATATATATATATATCTATATATATATATATATATAAATATGAACTAAACAAAAATCACACACAAAATAAGAAACACTTATTTTATATATTATATTGTGGGCCCGGCAGGTTTACAATCTGGCCCAAACTCTATCTGGGCCCAGGGTCCGTGTCGAGGAGGTCTTTTGCCGAGAACGAATGATTGATGGCCGGGGTGTCAAGGGGAATGGCTGAGAAACTACCCTGTCCTCGGCACTCCAGAACTTCAGTGGGAAGATCAACGTCTTGGTGAAGGATACCCCCAAACAGCCCCCTGAAGGGGATGTGAGTGGAATGGGGCCCACAGGGAAGTAGGGCGTAAAATTGGATCAAGGAAAATGCGTCCCCTCCGCATTAAATGCGCCTGCCAACGTCCAGATCCGATTAATGAGAAAAGACGTTTGGACGGTGTAAACTTTGATCTTCGCAACTAGTAGAAAGTAAGAGGGGGCGGTTGATGGGATGGATACAGAAATAAGCACCTGCCTGACCAACAAGTGGAGGGCTAGGATCAACCAATACAGACTATATAATAAGAAGGTAGGTGCACCAAACAAGGGGCTGGGAAAAATGGCCAAAAACCAGGGCCTCTCAACCCACCTTCAGGAGAAAAACTCCAGGGGTGAAGATAACTTCACCATGCACGAACACCACGAAAAACCCACCGCCTGGTGACCAAGGCCTAGCCTTTCAAACCCACGCTTTACAAATGATATTGTTTGGGCCGTTTTACGTGCGAACCCAACACTGTTGCAGTTCGTTACAAAATCGTGTCCTCACAATTGGCGCCGTCTGTGGGAAAGACTTGTGTGTTGGCATAGACGGTAGGTCGAAAGAGTTCCTTTGTCATCTCTAACAACTAGTTATAGAGTTTTAGTGTAAAGTTCCGCTAAGGTCTATGCTTTTTGACTAGGGGCTACGCTTGGTAGCGCCAATTGCGCGGATAATTCTAGGGGCTTGGCCAAGGAGCTAACTCCCTTAAAGCCAAGGTCCCACGCAAAGAGAAAACTGAGTTTTGGACAGAACCAAGACATTGCATGGTCCTCAGACTCAAGCCTATGTGGAAACCAACTACTTGGATGAGAAAACTGAGTTTTGGATAGAACCAAGGCATTGCATGGTCCTCGGACTCAAGCCTATGGGGAAACCAACTACTTGGATGAGAAAACTGAGTTTTGGACAGAACCAAGGCATTGCATGGTCCTCGGACTCAAGCCTATGGGGAAACCAACTACTTGGATGAGAAAACTGAGTTTTGGACAGAACCAAGGCATTGCATGGTCCTCGGACTCAAGCCTATGGGGAAACCGACCACTTTCATGAAACCTAGGTGCTAAGCAGGACTTGGCAGTTACGTGCGATATCTAAAATGATGCCTATATCTTAGTTGAATGAGGGTTAGAAATGAGTCTAAAGGCTTTGCAGGTGCAAGTAAGCTAGGGTTTTGAAACACGATGTTAAATGTATTGCATGCACAAATATTCGTACATGTTAAAATGAATCAGCGCAGAATTCATAAACAATATTACGTATCAACGAGGGCAGCTAACAAGTAACCAGAAGGAAAAAGGAAAAACAAGATTTCATATATACATGTTCAAACGCTTGCAAATTATCAATAGATTAGAAAGTTTTCGAAATAAAAAGAAACAAGTTAATCGTTAAATTAGAAACGGATACAAAAGCCTAGTCAGGATTTCTACTTTTCTACTTTTGCGTCGGTCACGTCCTGAGAGGAAGGAACGGGATCAGCTTCGACACCCTGGAGGATGGTCCCTTCTGGGGAAGGCTGAACAAGGTCAGTATTGGTACTCTGGGGGACCACAGCAAGGGGAATTGCCTGTGGCGGCTGGGCAAGTGTGGCTGGCTCCTCCGTACTAGACACCTGAATGCTAACCACGGGCTCAGTAACCTCTTTAGGTGCCTCAGGATCCATATGCTGAGATATCACTATCACATCCTGAAGTTCTCCCTTTTTGAGCGCCTTGCCAGAAGAGCCGCTGACCTGTAAGTCTTTCGACGGGGTGACCCCTTCCTCAGGTTGGTCATCCATAGCCATAGAGCTAGAGGAAGTGGCCTCGCGGATGGCTGTAGGGTAAAACACGTTCTCCACCTTCCACAGATCAGATGAAGCATCCACCCCTGCTCGCTTCAATGCCTCTTCCCAAACCTGAGAGCAATAAAACCTGCATACTCCAGGAATCTGGGCCTTAAGGGTGGCTTGGGTTTCAGCCACTCCCATATTATAACCATCATCCTCGGCCGTTTCCTTGGCAGCTTCTGCCTCATTCCTAGCAAACTCGGCCTCCTGCTTTGCCTTTAGGGCTTCATCACGGGCATATTCTACCACCCCTTTTTCATGCACAGCTGCGGCTAACTGCTTATTTAAACCCTCGATCAGGTCTTTGGCTATTCGCAACTGGTCCTCGGCTTCAAGTACGCGCTTTGTTTGGTCCTCGGCCTGTTTTTGGGCGCTAGCTAGGCCCGTTGAGACGTTATCCCTCTCACGGATAGTTATTGTTAAGTCAACCTTGACTTTGGCAAGTTCATCCTCAGAGGCTTTGAGGGTCTTCGAGGCCGTTATGCACCTCTTGCATTCGTTCTCGGCCACCTTACTCCTGTTATTCACCTCTTCCTCCATCCTATAAGTTGCCTGGAGAGCCTGGCAAGGGAGATGAGCGTGTAGTTAGTGACAAACCAATGGCAAGAGTTAATAAAGCTTTAGGTTTCAAAAAATCTTACCATGCCCAAGTACCTCTTAGTACTGAGGAAGACCTCCTGCATCCTCATTTTCCTCAGTTCATCCATGTCATTAGGGAGCAACATGGTTCTCCCTAATGCGTCTGCCACGTAGCCACCCTCGCCATCTCCAAGACCCCTCAGGGATGCCGTTTCCAGTAGTGGACCCCCGTGAAGCATTGGGGCAAGAAGCCAAGCACTCGGTAAGGACTGGGCCTCAATCCCCTTTCCCTTGCCCTGAGAAGTTTGAACTTCAGTTTCTTTACCCTTGCCCTGGTGTCCAATCTTCAGTTGTTTTGTATGCGGAGCCTCATCCTTCTCCTTAGAAGGTTGGGATTTTTCCCCGTCCATGACTTCCTTGCCCTTGGGGCTCCTCTTTCTCTTTGGATCAGCGCCTTCAGGTCGAGGAGGCTGAGCTGGTTGGGAGGAGGCAGGAAGTTCAGGGCGGGGGGATTGTTGCCGTGACTTGGTAGAAGATGACCTGGTCTGGATAGTAGGGGGCCGAGGTGGTGGAGGAGGAGCATCAGGTTGTGGCATTTCCTGCGTATCCTTCCCAGGCTGGCCCTCGAGGAGTTGGAGAAGGGGGGTCAAGGGTTTTCTCTTGAGTCCCATTTCGGCTTGAGAAGAGGTGCCTATTGACGACAATTCCGCCTCGGACAAGGCCGGGACACCTATATCACCAGAAGGATTCTCGGATTGGTAGACTAGGTCAAATACCCCAAAACCTTCCTCAGACCGATTTGGCTCGCCTTCGTCCTCTGCTACTTGATGAGACGAGGAGGGGCCCACCTGTGGGATGTTCTCGGGGACAGCTGGCTCCTGGGAGATTAAAAATCTCGTTTCAACCACGGTAATTTTTGGAAGCCAAGGACGGCGGGCGCTGATCACGTGCCTTGCGTTCGCAAATGACTTTTGAACAGGAGGGTACCCTAGTATTTTGTGAGCTGCTCGAACTTGACCATCTTTGTCATTCACAAAAATTGCCGCTTGTAAAACAGTCTCCAAGTCCGCCCGGTTGACTAAGTAAAAATGCCGTGTGTAGGCGTGTAGATCTATAAAAAGACAAACACGTATGCATGGTTAGTTACCGAATAACATTAGATTAGAATGACGTAAAGGGTTATCCCCCTTCCATTTCCAGTACCCCACCTGGTTCTCCTTCTACTATGGGGCATGGATCGCCATCGTGCCATTCCCCAAAGACGATAAGGAAATCCTTGTTCAGTCCCTTGTTGGAGTCAGGGAGGCACTGGATTAACTGAACCCTTTCGTCCCTCGACCTCACGTAGTAGGTTTTCCCCTTCAATTTTTGGAGGTTATAGCACCAGTTCACGTCATGGTGGGTCAGTCTTAATCCCATCTTCTCATTTAAAGCGTCCACGCAACCCAAAATCCTAAAAACGTTGTCGGCGCACTGGGTGGGGGCTAAACAGAAATGTCTGAGGTAACCCCTCGTCACTGGCCCCATAGGGATTCTCATACCTCCCTCTACAAAGGCGAGGACGGGAATTACAACCGCGCCCGTTTCCCTCTTAAAGTGCCATTCCCCCATCTTACAGTGCTTCAGACTTACGTTGGGGGAAATCCTATAATCAACGATGAACTTATTTATCGCCTCTTCAGTATTGACTAATTTCCTCAGTCTCAATTTAGTCATCTTTGTGATTTACTAAACAAACCCGACCCACGACGGGAAAGGAAAGGGAGCCAAAGAGAAATAAACCCAGAAAAGAAAAAGCACGAGTTAATGGAGGTAGGGAACTTACATAAAAGAAGAATTACGCTTCGGACAGGCTTTATGTGCTTGAGATAGACTTGAATTTGGGCGGAAGTTCAGATGAACCCAGAATACACGCACTAAAACTCTTAAGTGCAGAACGGAAGAGACGGATCCATCTCCAAAAAATCTTTTATACTTTCTAGGGTAACTGTACTCCTTTTCCTACCCAAAGAGGCCAGGAGATCACCACCGTTCGATTTCCATCATACCATAGAATGTGGGAAGCACAAAGCTGCCCGTATTTAATGAGGCCACGTTTCGCCTTCCAAGGGCTCTAGGAACGTGCCTTGGGCAGGTGAAAAGCCTCGGGAACCGATAGGTGACAAGGATTGACAGGCATTGGCGGATCTCTGATGTCATCAAAACCCTCCTATCCGTCCGAAGAGACGGATAGCAGGATTTTGAGGGGCTATTGTGGGCCTGGGAGGTTTACAATCCGGCCCAAACTCTATCTGGGCCCAAGGCCTGTGCCGAGGAGGTCTTTTGCCGAGGACGAATGATTGATGGCCGGGGTGTCAAGGGGAACGGCTGAGAAACTACCCTGTCCTCGGCACTCCAGAACTTCAGTGGGAAGATCAACGTCTTGGTGAAGGCTACCCCCAAACAGCCCCCTGAAGGGGATATGAGTGGAATGGGGCCCATAGGGAAGCAGGGCGTAAAATTGGATCAAGGAAAATGCGTCCCCTCCGCATTAAATGCGCCTGCCAACATCCAGAGCCGATTAATGAGAAAAGACGTTTGGACGGTGTAAATTTCGATCTTCGCAACTAGTAGAAAGTAAGAGGGGACGGTTGATGGGATGGATACAGAAATAAGCACCTGCCTGACCAACAAGTGGAGGGCTAGGATCAACCAATACGGATTATATAATAAGAAGGTAGGTGCACCAAATAAGGGGCTGGGAAAAATGGCCAAAAACCAGGGCCTCCCAGCCCACCTCCAGGAGAAAAACTCCAGGGGTTAAAATAACTTCACCATGCACGAACACCACGAAAAACCCACCGCCTGGTGACCAAGGCCTAGCCTTTCAAACCCACGCTCTACAAATGATATTGTTTGGGCCGTTTTACGTGCGAACCCAACACTGTTGCAGTTCTTTACAAAATCGTGTCCTCACATATACTTTGTTGATGTGTTTTATAATATAAAATGTTTAAGAAATACTTATTTTATATGTAATATTTTGTTGAATATGAAATAGATGTTACTTTTTATTTTCCTTTTTTTTATTTTTATTTTTTTTTGGGTTTTAAGCTTTGGCCCCTCCTAGGTATAAATCCTAGTTCCGTCCTGTGCACCTGGGAGGCTTTTGACAACGAGTCAGAGCTAAGAACCTCAATTCTCCAAGGAGACCGAGAGTTTGGGTCTGTGATAGCCTCAACGTAGACCATGGCATCACTTTCAATTATAGCCTGATGAATGTTCCCTCAGTATCTAGAAACTCGAATTCAGGATCTCTTCATTTGTTCTCTCTTTCAAAGTAAAAAATTAGCATAGCTTCTCTGCAAAATTCTGTGCAGCCATGGATTACAAGAAGAATCCATCATTGCCTATAATGCTTTCTTTTCTCTTCATCTGCCTATCTCTCAACAATCATCTTTCCCTTGGAGCTGAAACCATCTCTGCAAACCAACCTCTCTCTGGTGACCAAACTATTAGCTCTAATGGTGGGAACTTTGAGCTCGGTTTCTTCACACCAGGTAACTCTTCTCGTTCTAACTACTATATAGGCATCTGGTTCAAGAAGGTCTCTCTCAGAACCATAGTTTGGGTGGCAAACAGAGAGACGCCAGTCTCTGATAGAATTTCTTCTGTATTGAGAATCTCAGACGGTAATTTAGTTCTGTTCAATGAGTCTCAAATTCCAATTTGGTCAACAAATTTGAGCTCTACGAGTTCTGGTCCTCTAGAAGCTGTGCTTCAAGATGATGGAAATTTTGTTCTGAGAGAGGGGTCTGCTAATTCACCAAAACTTTTGTGGCAGAGTTTTGATAATCCAACCGATACATGGTTTCCTGGTGCTAAGATGGCATATAACAATAGAACCAAACAAAACATGCGTCTTATTTCATGGAAGAATTCTGAGGATCCTGCACCAGGACTTTTCGCTCTTGAGCTACAGCAAAATACCAATTCCTATATTATTCTATGGAATAAGTCTGTACCATACTGGAGCAGTGGACCTTGGAATGGAAAAATTTTCAGTTCGGTTCCTGAGATGATAGCCAATTATATTTACAACTTCAGTTATGTTTCAAACGAAAATGAGAGCTATTTCACATATTCGGTTGCCCATACTTCTACTATATCTCGATTTTTTATGAATATATCGGGCCAGATTCAGCAGCAATCATGGTTGGAAAGTACCAAGCAGTGGAATTTGTTTTGGTCTCAACCAAGGACGACACAATGTGAGGTTTATGCTTTTTGTGGGCCTTTCGGTGTATGCAACCAGCAATCCATGCCTTTTTGTAATTGCCTGAAGTATTTTCAGCCTACCTCAGACAAAAGTTGGAATTTGTCGGATTTTTCAGCTGGGTGTGCAAGAAAAACCAGTTTGCAGTGTGGGAATGATACACTTGCTAATGGAAAGAGAGACAAGTTTTGGGAAATGCCCAACATGAAATTGCCTGATCATCCACAAACTGTGGCAGTTGGAAGTTCATCAGAATGTGAATCAACCTGCTTGAATAACTGCTCTTGCATTGCTTATGCTTATGGCGACCATTGTTCAATTTGGATTGGAGAGCTCTTGAATCTGCAACAACTCACAAGCGCTGACACTAATGGAGGAACTCTATATCTCAAACTTGCAGCTTCCGAGTTATCCGGTAAGGCAATTACTGTAGGTATAGTTTTAGTTTGAGACTTTCAGTTGCAGGGATAGCAGTTCTTGAGTTACCCAGTTCTATAATTGATTTGCTCTATTCTATTTTCTTTATTTTTAGATGATAGGAGTCTAATTCGATTTTGAAATTTGAATTCTGAATTAGGATGTTTTTACTGATTTCCTTTCCTTTCATTATTTATCCTTGTTATTATTCTTATTCTTCAAGTTTGCGGTAACTAGTAAGTGGACTTTTCCTATAAAATGGTGTAAGGAGGTGCCTTTGCACCATCAGCTCTCTGTAAAGACGTGTGTTAAACCTGTTGTTTACAACCTCCAATACCATGAATCAGCAATTTATAAGTTAGTGAATACATGCTATCACACACAATAATTCCTCCATAAATCATAATACCCAGTTTCATAAACATCGAAGAAAGACGAGAGATTCTCTCTTGTCGGAGAGCTAACAATCATAATTAGAAAAACTAGTTGTATGTCTATGGTCAAAGCAATAAATCCAACATAGTACTTGGCTGCTTGCTTGAACCGCAAAGATGGTATTGCTTGACTAAGGAAAACATAATATTTTAAAATTTCGACTGATTATCATTTAATTCAATCATTTCAGCTTTTTCACTTTAACAAAACATGAAATGAGAGATTTCTGTTCACATTCTATATATTGAAATATGATTATTCTTTATTTTTTTTCTTGTAGTTTCTCCTCCATCCAAAAAAAGGATGACATTGCTTCTTATTTTTGGAATAACTAGTGTGATTGTTCTTTGCGCCAGTATTTCTATGTGCATATGGCAAAGAAAGATGAGCAAGAGAAAGGGTAAGCACTTTGCAAAATGCATATGATGCACCATGCTGAGTTTTTTGTTAATTTGAATCAGAATAAAGCCAGTAATACGTTCCTCCATGTAATTAACATGCAAACTAAGATACGTCAATGTCTTCTGAATTTAGAAAATAGACAAATTAATAAAAGAAATCAAGCACACCGCATGTTTCACAGTGAAAGCCATGTCCAAGAATTGATAGACTTGGGTGAGTTGAAAGAAGAAGATGAGAAAGGCTTAGATTTACCTTCTTATGATTTGGAAAGCATACGAGTCGCTACAGGTATCTTCTCAGATGAAAACAAGCTTGGACAAGGAGGCTATGGGCCTGTTTACAAGGTAATTCTTGCAATATTTATCGGTCATTTTTTTTTTTTTTTTTGAGGTGTATTTATCGGTCATTAATGTTCTGTCTGCCTGTTTTGGTAAATGGTAATATTAATTGTGCATTGGGAATTTTGGTCGTAGGGTAAGCTTCCAAGTGGTCAAGAAATTGCGGTAAAGAGGCTTTCAAGAGTCTCAGGTCAAGGTTTAAAAGAATTTAAGAATGAGGTGCTATTGATTGCAAAACTTCAGCATCGAAACCTTGTCAGGCTCCATGGATATTGCATAGAAGGGAGTGAAAAGATTTTACTTTATGAGTACATGCCCAACAAAAGTTTAGACTACTTTATATTTGGTTGGCTTCTAAACCTAACTCCTACCTCTTTACCATCCATGTTACGTTAACATTGTTTCTTATTTAGTTGCTAAAATTATTCTTTCAAATGAAAAATGGAAATTGCAAGATCAAAAGCAAAGTATGAGTTTGGACTGGGAGATACGTTTCAACATCATTCTGGGAATTGCTCGAGGGATTCTTTATCTTCACCAAGACTCTAGATTAAGGATTATTCATAGAGATTTGAAAACCAGCAATATTCTTCTAGATCACAAAATGAACCCCAAAATATCTGACTTTGGATTGGCGAGAATTGTTGGTGACAGACAAACTGAGGCAATCACAAGCAAAGTAGCTGGAACTTAGTAGGTTTCATGTAAATAGTATGATTATTATAGCTAATTATTTACATATTATGGCAAATCTTCAATCCACTTAACTTGTTTAGACAATATGCACATAATTCCCTTGCTAATATTATAATTTATACAATCGTTGCAATGTAGTGGCTATATATCTCCGGAATATGCGATAGATGGAATCTTCTCAATCAAATCTGATGTTTTTAGTTTCGGTGTAGTTCTACTTGAGATTATAAGTGGAAAGAGAAATACAGGTTTTTATAAGTCAGAACAAGCCATGAGCCTTCTAGGTTATGTAAGTATTTTGAATTTTCATAACTATCTATGTTTGTGTCACTTTTTTGCTTCATTCTAGGTTATGTATGTAGGTATGTTGAATTTTCTAATTATCTATGCTTTGGTAATTTTTTACTTCATACCAATGTTTGTCTATTATCACAGGCATGGGGATTGTGGACTGACAACATGCTGATGGATTTAATGGACGAGACCCTACGGGATACTTGCATTGCAGATCAGTTTGTGAAGTGTCTCAATATTGGTCTCTTATGTGTACAATCTAACCCAAGTGATCGCCCAACCATGTCAATTGTTATTAAGATGCTAGATGGTGAAACTGTGAACCTTCCAGCCCCAAAAAGACCAGCATTTGTCATTGGGAGAGATCAATCCAGCTCAACTTCTTCTAATAAACCAAAATCAATTAATGAAGTAACAAATAGTCTAGAAGCACGATGATCCATGATTAAGGTTATCATGAGTCTTGTTGTTTTTTTTTTTTTATGATTAATCCTGCAAAGTTAATCGTGCATTCACAATTAGATAATATAAATATTTTTTTCCGTAATTATTTTCCTTTGCTGGATACTTCTTTCAAGTTATTTTAAATCCTTTTCCGTATTTGTTGTACTGATGTTTTGAATTGGAATGTGTTAGGTTCTAAGGATTAGGAACTAATGTATTAGAACTCTAATTTGTATTGTTGGCAAACCATAATCAAAACAGGTTTTAGTCTTGTTTAGATTTGCTCAAAGTATATCTGTTTTATGTAAAGTTGAAATCAAGTTACTACAGAATTTATTGTGCAATTCTGTCTGGCTCGATCGATCGAGAATTAGACTTGATCGATCGAAACTTGGGCAGAATGTTTTTCTGCAGAATTTTTCCAACTCAGCTTAAGCCCGTTTGACGTGTAGGGTTTTATATTTTATCTTAAGTATAAAAGAGAAAACCCTTGCCACGTTTTGGTGGCTCCATTATACTGTGTGTGTGAATCTTTTGTGAGATCAAGAGGTGGTTGCCTTCACACATACTTAGGGTTTCCAAGATTCAAGACTATGTCAAGAACTTGGTGATCGATTCAGTTGCTACATTAAAAAGTATAAAGAAACACAAGCGGGTGTGCTTGTATTTGTTGGAGAATCCAAGAAAGAAGGAGTTCGTGGTCTTGGAGCTTACAGTGGTTGTGTTAGTAAGTTTCTACTGAGAGGTAGCAATAGGATGTTAATGATCTAAGTCGCTTTTGTAAAATTTTGATTCTTTCATAGTGGATTCAGGTTTATCTTGAGGATAGTTAGGTTAAATCCTCCCTAGGTTTTTACTGGTGTGGTTTCCGGGGTCATCATATCTTTGTGTTATTTATATTCCGCACTTTACATTGATATGATTATGTGATTATGTTAACCTAGATCTGAAATTTGGACTAAGTAATCACTTGGCTAATTTATTAAGTTAATTCAGTTGTGTTTTAAGGGGTCTAAAAATGTACAAAATGGATAAGATTTCAGGTTTCTTATATTGTGTTTGGACTATTGCTATTCTAAAGAACTTCTAGTGTGATTTAGAAGACGTCTGAATTACAGAAATTATTGCATTCACATTATCTATAAATATCATTACCGCATCCTGCCCAACGATTACCCATCCTTGCTCCTCCACTGAATAAAAATTCTATGTCCTACTATGAGTCGTTAACTTTAAACTTTATTAATAACTATTTATAAGGTCATTTTCTTAACCTAAAATTACTTTTACAAACTGACAAGTAACAACAATTTAAAGGTCATGGTCCTTCTCGGGCCGCCATCCATTATATTGTGCAATTTTTATTACTCATTGCCTTTAAATATATATATATATATATATATATATATATATATATCTAAGATAGAATTCTTCTCTAGTGTAATCTAAGTTTGTGTGTAATGCTCATTCTTGGAGACTTGAACTCTAGTCCTTACCCTCCACATCCTACAAACACTTAATTCTCTTTTAGAGTGACTATCACGCAAAGGATGTGCGGGCTGTGCTGGATCATCACTCACTACTAGTTGCACTTGCACAGTTGCACCACATGAATCTTCTCAAATTTGACAAGATTGGCAGTTACCTTTCCCTTAATACACAAAGACTTTTGTTAACGAGTGTCCTCAGGGCAATGGTTAAGATATATTAATTCTTTATTAAATAATTTTTTCATACACTTTAGAAAATAAAATCTATATCTATATAAGATCTTGAAATTCCCTCCAATTTGATTGTTTGTACACAAAAATGGGGCTTAAATAGCAAGATTGTTAGACTCCGACCAGACCATATAGTTCGACTAGGCTAATCGGAAACCGGACTGAAATCCGGTTTCTTAAACATACAAAATTGGATTTCTTTGAAATCCCATGAACCCCTTAAACTACGGTAAGACCACATGGTTCAGGTAGAACTGGTGGCGGTTCAATCACAGTCCAAGCTTACTTGTTAATTAAGAAAAAAAAAAGAATCAGAAAAGTGCACTTAAGGGCAATAGTTAAGGTGTATTAATGATTTATTAAATAATTTTTTTTAATACAATTTAAAAAGTTATATATATATATATAATTTTTTTTATATCCAAAAAAAAAAAAAAAAAAAACACACACACACATAACAACAATGAATTTGTTTTTGCATGACAATGCATGATTTACAAGTTTATTTTATTCTTTGAAAAATGCATATTGTAATTCATAATTGAACATTTATTAATTTTTAACATGTACCCTTTGGGCATTTATTAACAAGACCCATAAAGGAATATTGATGCTTATTACTATTGATATTGTATTTTTTCCAAATCCCTAAATTTTGGTGTAAAACTAGTTTTGAATAAAGGGATTCATTGATTTAAATATGTCAAACCATATTTTTGTTGATTTCAATTAGTTATATTAGGTTGTCCAAATTTAGCTAAGCTTTAATTAAAAATTCTAATTGTATTATCATATTATCATCTTGAATAAAAAAAATCGTATTGAATTCAAGATCTTGAAATTCCCTCCAATTTTATTGTTTGTGCAAAAAATGGGGCTTAAATAGCAAGGTTGTTAGACTTGGACCAGACCAGAAGGTTCAACTAAGTTAACTGGAAACTGGATTGAAATTCGGTTTTTTAAACATACAGAACCAAATTTCTTTCAAATTCCGTGAACCCCTTAAACGCAGTTGGACTGCATGGTTTTGGTAGAATCGGGGGTGGTTCAATCACGGTCCAAGCTTGCATGTTAATTAAGAAAAAAAATCAAAAAAGTGTGCTTAAGGGCAATGGTTAAGGTGCATTAATGCTTTATTAAATAATTTTTTAATTCACTTAAAAAATAATCTCTCTCTCTCTCTCTCTCTCTCTCTCTCTCCAAAAAAAAAAACACACACACACATAACGACAATGAATTTGTGTATGCATGACAATGCATCATTTACAAGTTTATTTTATTCTTTGAAAACGTACATTGTAATTCATAATTGAACATTTATTAATTTTTAACATGTACCCATGGTTTTAAAAACCGGAACGGACAAAGAACCGGAAAAGAGGCTGATTATCGGTTTTATGGTCCGACCGGGGTCGGACTGATGGTCGAACCGATGATGTCATAATTAATATAATTTAAATATTTAAATAATTTTTATATGAATTTTGAATTTTAATACCTTATTTTAAGAAAATATAAAATATAGAATTTTTTTTCTTTTTTTGCATACTACCTTTTTTTTTTTTTTTTTTTTCCTGGTCAATAATTATTGACAAAAAAAGAAAAAAGAATAATCTATCAGTAAGGTTTCATATATTTATTTTTCCCTCATAAATCTACCACCCCACACGGTTTACCATCAAAAGATTCAGAAGTCTTATTTTTTCAGTTCTCACTTCTCAGTGTTTTGTGTTTTGTCTTTCACTCTTTTGTCCTCCAGGCAGTACCTCCATCCGTCCCCCTCTCTCTCTGTAAGTTAGACAAAATCCTCTCATTCACTGTCTCACCGAAGAGCCGTGGATACCTCATACCAATCCAAAAGGCTGGTTTCAACACCAAGCATGAGCATTCAGTAATTTTCTCACTCTCTCAAGCCTAGCAGATCTGAGAAAAAAGAAGATTTTTTGAGCAAAAAATTTGTCCTTACACACTTATACCGACAGATCTGAGAAAAGAAAAGATTTTTTCAATTTTGTAAAACCGGTTTAACCTTTCCGGTTTCCGATTTTCCTGGTTGAACCAACGGTTATCGGTTAAATCCGGTTTTTCTTTTATTTTCGGTTTTTAAGCATAACCGGACCGGATTACTCTCCTGTTTCCGGTTGAACCGGTCGAACCGGCCGGTCCGGTCCGGTTTTTAAAACTATGCATGTACCCTTAGGGTATTTATTAATAAGACCCATAAAGGAATGTCGATGAATATTACTATTGATATAGTATTTTGTCAAATCCCTAAATTTTGGTGGAAAACTAGTTTTGAATCAAGGGATTCATTGATTTAAATATGTCAAACCCTTTTTTTCTTCTTTCAATTAGTTTTCATTGGGTTGTCCAAATTTAGCCAAGCTTTAACTAGAAAATTTGATCATTTGATCATATTAATTTTTGTCATGAATAAAAAAAAACTTCTTGAATTCAAGATCTTGAAATTCCCTCCAATTTGATTGTTTGTGCACAAAAATGGGGCTTAAATAGCAAGGTTGTCAAATCCGGAGTAGATTGGACGGTCTAACCAGGTTAACCGAAAACTGGACTGAAATTCGATTTTTTATACATATAGAATCAAATTTCTTTGAAATCTAGTGAACCCTTTAAATCGAGTTTGGACCACATGGTTTAGGTAGAACTGGTGGTGGTTCAATCACGGTCCAAGCCTGCTTGTTAATTAAAAAAAATAAAAAAAGTGCGCTTACCAGGTTTACAACCTAGGCACAGCTTATGAGAGTTAGAGCTAAAGTCTAACAGCTAAAGTCTAACCACTAAGCTATGCTTGCAAGTTGATGCTCAACGCAATACATACATACATACATAAATATATATATATATATATATATATTGAAAACAACTTAACACAATTCTATTCTACTGAATTAAATTATCTACCTCTTAAAGAGAACGTATAAAAAAAATTATAATTAAAATCCTTCAAAGATATTCAACTTTACTTCAAAAATTAATCATAGCTTTTAATGTTTTCATGCTTTATTATTTTATTTTATTAAATTTCTTGTTTAATTTGTAAAAATATGCTTGAAAGTCATTAAATTTTCCTCACACATATAGATATATTAGTCAATTTTGCGAATTTTATAAATTTAATATCTATATTTGGGTTTTAATTAATTATTAAAGTAATTATGACATTATCGTAGTTCGACCTTGGTCGAACCTCAGTCTAACCTTAAAAACCTTGAACTTCTTCCTTTATTCTACTTATTTGAGTGAATGCGTAATGATATAATATTAAATTCATTTCTTATTATTTGGTTGTTGAGAAGTGAAGGAAAACCAAACAAAAGACAAGAGAGTAATTTTATTTAAAATATTTAATTTTTGATTAATTGTTTAGCTGACATGGATGCTTATTTTATTTCGTTTCCCCATCCCGCCCACTATTTATAAAATCCAAAACGCTTAAAATTTAAAAAACAACCAATTTCGCCGCCCAAAACCAAAACAACAGAAACCTCTCTCTCTCTCTTTCTCACAGAGATTCTGTGGAAATGGAGAAGGGTCTGATATCGGTGGACCGGTGGACGGAGCACAGCCAGGCGTACTTCTTGACGCACCTGCATTCGGACCACACCCAAGGGTTATCCTCCAGCTGGGCTAAGGGTCCAATCTTCTGCTCCCGACTCACCGCCAAGCTCTTCCCCTTCAAATTCCCTGGCTTCAACCTCTCCCTCCTCCGCCTGCTGGCCGTCGGCACTTGGCACTCCATCTCTCTCGTCTCTCCCTCCTCCGCTTCTTCTTCCACTCTTCAAGTCATGCCCATCGACGCTCACCATTGTCCCGGTAATAATATTTACATTGCTCCCCAATTGTTTGCTTCATCTTCTCAAACCAACATTCTTCTCTAGCTTAATTTTTAGCTAAACAGAATTTCCATCTTATTTGTGCCAGTCAGTATACATTTATTAGACACTGTAACTTGCATCCAGTTGGAAACTGTTCATTTTCCTGCAAACCCAGTTTTAATTACATCAATGTCATTACATTCCTATTCTAATTAAATTTGTTCGTGGAATCTGGTTGTGGTTTTTTTTTTTTTTTTTTAATGGAAGATGTGCTTGAATCTTTTGATTTGTATGGTGAAAACCTTATCCACTGATAATATATTTGAAACATTGACCTTGTTCTAATTTTGAACCTCATTTGTCCATGGCGAGGTCTTATTCATTTAAACTGCATCATCATGGAAATTGCTTGATAGTTCTTTATCCAAACAGGTGCAGTTATGTTCTTGTTCCGTGGGGAGTTTGGCTGCTTGCTTTACACTGGCGATTTCCGTTGGGAAACAACTAGTAAGAGGGCAGAGATAGGAAGGACCATGCTCCTCAATGCTCTTAAGGATGATGTAGTCGACATCCTTTACTTGGATAACACATACTGCAATCCATCATACGCTTTTCCATCTCGAGCAATTGTTGCTCAACAGGTGCACTTGCGCATTTCTCTGGGATTTCTTTAGTTTTGCTTAGGTCGTATGATATAGTTTTATGCATTTCATAGGGGCAAATACCAGTTCGGTTTTAACATATCTTGGTCACAAGCGGCTGTGAATTGCTTGTACAGAATAAATTACTGGTACTCTCTAGTTTAGGATTTTTACATAATTGAGATCTATTCCATAAAATATCATTCTACTTTTCTCTGAAAAATATCATGATACTAGAAGAAATTTGTTTTACAGTCTAATTATTTGATGACTGGTTACAGGTTATTGATATCATTGTCTCCCATCCTGAACATGACATAATTATTGGGATTGACTCTCTGGGAAAAGAAGACCTTTTGCTTCACATTTCACATGAACTTAAAATAAAGGTAAGAGGAAGAACCATCTTTTTTATTTGTGGATTCTTATGATGGTCTCTGTAAAAGAACATGACATACTATTACGAACATGCGGCTAAGTTGGATTTCCACTTTGAAAATCACTGGAAGAAGACCAAATGATCTAATCTTTGATCATAAATTTATTTCCTTTCGGTTGTTTAAAAATTGACAAAATACCGTGAATTGTCTGGAGAACTTACAGTGTCATTTATCATATGACTAGAAGTCTAAAAGTACACTGATATTCTTACTACTTTTTTCCCTCTACATCAAATTAAGTAGTTAAATGCATATATTTGACACTTTTTATCTAATTGTTCTTGTTCTTATTTGTTTCCTGTTCATTTGTTCACCCAACTTTGTTGTTTTCTTTATTAAAGATTTGGGTGTGGCCAGAACGCTTGCAAACTATGCATCTTCTTGGGTTCCATGACATATTCACAACCAAGACTTCTCTTACAAGAGTGCGAGCTGTTCCTCGTTACAGTTTTAGCGTTGAAACTTTAGAGGGACTAAACACAATGCACCCAACTATAGGTATCATGCCATCTGGTCTTCCATGGGTGGTGAGCCCTCTTGAAAATGGTGACAAACTTTTCGGTTCCCTTTTAACTTCTCGTTACAACAGAAGCAAATGGAGCGGAAATGGTGGGAACCATACCGAAAAGCCAAATGGAAATTTAGGTTCTGTGGAAAAGTTTCATAAGTACATATATTCTGTTCCATACTCAGATCACTCATGTTTTGCAGAGATAGAGGATTTTGTAAAACTTGTCCAGCCAACTAACATGAAAGGCATTGTCTCTTCATCATCGTGCTATGTTGATCCTCTGTACTATTTTGGCCGCCTTTGTGGAGCCTACCAATCAGCTCAAAGTTTACCTCACAATAAGAGAAAAGAGAGAGTTGAAAGAGTTCTAGCTGTCAATAACAAAACTACCTTTAGATGTGGTGCTTCCGCTGGGTTGGAGAGGAAAAGAGCAATAACTGTGAAGGTCAAAAGTTCAGGTATTCATGTGAGCAGGATGAGTGCATTGAGACGAAAAAAGCGTGGTGCAAAGATTGAGGAAAATGACCGTCCCAATTGATTTGTTTTCTTATTCATTATTGTCAGTACAAAGGTATGATCAATGTTGCATGTATAGTTGGATGGAAGTATTCAATTGTAAAGTTCGAAATACCAATGACATTTAAGGTGGTAGATTTTTTATGCTTTTTCTCTCTCATATCTCAAGAGTATTATAATTTGCATTGCAGAATAAAATTCAGGATGCATTGCGACACATAGGAAGGTGGTAGATTTTTGGTTGTCTCTAGGTTGTGAGCAGATGTTCATTAATTGCTTGTGTTGTTGAGAGACCATGTCGAAACTGTACCAGTCACAGTGAGTTAACAAAGTTTCTTGCCTGCTTAGTCTTTTTAGCACCTCTACATTGTTGAGTAAGAAAAGAAGGCACCATTACATGGCATGGCACATTGCAGATTTTTACAAATAATTGTTTAATTGCCACTACATCTTCGTCCATTATATAATTTGTTTGTTATTGTGCGTAAAGAATGCACCATTAATTGTTTAAAAGCATGGCGCAAAGGTTGTGGAAAATGAATGATATTATTCTGAATATACTATGTGCCTAGGATGTGGCTAGAAAGTGCACTTCTGGACATCACACACGTTTTAGATAGACGTTATCAGAAACGTCCATAGTTATTTTTTATGTTTTAATTTTAATTTTCTTGGTTGGTTTCGCATGAGTTAGCTTATGTTTGGCTCCGAATTAAAAAGTCAGCTTATTTTACTATTTAGCTTATTTTGTTATTATTTATGGGTCTCATTTCACTTTTTGGTATTATTCATGGATTTCATTGTACTATTTCAGTTAACTTTTATTTTTATTTACAGTACTTTCAGAAAAAAATTTTTAGTTTCAGCAAAATAAGCTGATCTCAAACAAACCTTTAGTTTTTTCAGCCAACAAGGAACTAGAGGGAATTAGTATCAGGGTTTTTCTCTATAGGACTACGCAATTGGCAATAGTCATCCAAAAAAATAAAACCTGGTAGGAATGGTCTTGGTCATGGCAGGTCATACATTTGTTACCTAGCTTTTCATAGGATTATAGGAGAAAACGAAAAACAAAAAACAAAATAAGAGGCTCTTTCTAGTTTCTAGCCATTTGAATTTGAATGGACTGTTTGAGGTCCAAAACGGGAATTATTAATAGGGTGAGATTTGGGTATAATGCCCAGTTGCATTATATATGTTGAGATAATAACACGTGTTCACTTACATCTAAATGAGTCCAGTGCACTAGACCTAAGCATCACCTTTATTATTATTATTATTTCTTTTGATGGTGAGAATTGAGTAAATAGGTTGATGCAAAGGGACCACACAAAATTTATTATGGAATAATAGCTGCATGTAATATCATTTTCACGTGAACTCTATAAGTGTGAGACACACTCATGTAAAAGGGATGTTGCAAGCAAGTTTCACATGACATAAAACTACCCGAACTTCATTATGTCATGTTTCAAACCCAACATACAAGCTAGGTATGTGATAATGAGTTAATGACCATACATTCATAAAGATTCAATAACATATTAAAATTTCATGGACTATTCTCTCATAAACAAAAGCAAACAGTTCAACATTAGCTAATCTCTAAAAAAATCAATAGCTAAAAGAAATTTCCTAGAATATTATAACTGACAAGAAATTTCGCAACAATGAACTATCCAATTTTCTAACAGTGACTAAACACCAATGTGTGAGTGTAACATATTTGTAATACAAATCCTAATACTCTTCTCTCATGCACCGTCTTCTCAACGATAGCCCCAATTTTCTACGAACTTCTCAACATCTGAAATAGAGAAAGAAACGATGAGCTTGATAACTCAAAAAGTATCCAAATCCAAATTGGCTAGATCAAGCTTAAATACAAATAAAATATATAAACAAAATATTCATAACTCATAAGATAAAATTATATAAAATAGAAATTGTGTCTCAGTTCAATTGGAAGATTGCCGTATAATTTGCAATGATTTCCTAAAATATCAAAAATTTCATTGGAAATGTTACATGCATCCAATCAAATTTCAAGTGCCTAATAATCTTTATGACTACGGTCATATTATATTCTCGATCGTGACTAGGACTAGAACCACATATAGTCAAATTTTAACATTAATTTTTAATTTACATTTAATTCCATATAAAAAAAAAAAATCATAGACTAAATTGAAATTTATACCCCTTAAAGTTTGGGATAATTTTTATTTTTTTCTCTGTAAAATTTAAAATTTTGGATTGTGACTTTCAACAATACGTAGTGCTTTGATTCAAGCCCTTACACCCATATTCTCAATATTGATGTGTTCATTAAGGCTATATTTGTTTCAGCTGAAAATGGATTTGTGAAAATATTTTACACCCTGCCGTGTGTTTGGTTGCGTATGTAAAATTTGGTCAAACGGAAAATCATTGCATTGACTGTAAAATTTGGCCCCCAAACCTGTAACATTTCAAGACTCATTTTACTTTCAAGCCATTTCCATAAGTTTTCACTCCTGACACACTCCTCACACGGTTTGAAATTCATCTCCAAGCTTACCTCAGCTTCACCCCACGCACCAACAAGAGAGAGATAGAGCTCCACCCCACACTTCAACGCTAGTCCGAGGTCCACCCCACACTTCAACGAGTAGCGCTGCCATGTTCCCCTTTGCGCCGATGAGAAGAGAGGAGAACACTTACAATGGAGCATGGAGAAAGTAGGAGCCATCGGAAAATAGATCAGATCGTGAGCCCGTGATGCAGTGAATGACTCGCCCCTAAGCCAATCGGACCACCATGAGCAACCCACCCCTGAGCTGATTTGTCCATTGTGTGAGCAACCCACTCCTAGATCGAGCCACCACCACCAAGTCACCCACAAACCGATCTCTCTCTCTCTCTCTCTCTCATGATTGGTCTTGTGATTTTGATTTTTGTTTCTTTGTGTTTATATATTTCAATTCTCTATAATAATATTTGTTTGGATCCTAGGAAAATGTGAGAAACATGATAAAAATGGGTTTTCTAGAACACTTTCAGGAACACAACCAAACACTAGAAAATATTTTCCAAAGCAGTTTTTTGAATGCAACTAAACACCTGAAAATGTTTTCATTTCTGAAAAAAAATTTCACTTGAAAATATTTTACACTCAGAAAACATTTTACGTTGAGCCAAATGCAGCCTAAGTACCAAATAAGCTCAAAATAACGTAAATTTTCTATTCAAAACTACTTCATTTTGAACACTATTAAAGTCATGTAAGCATATTTACATAGGTACTAATTTTATCAATTTTGTTCTATAAAATCACATTTTTTCCTCCATAATATTATTATTGATTCTTTTAATAATACAACTCTTGTTACAAACTTTTCTATAACATTTTTACAAATCGTTAAGGTAGTAAAATATTATTGGTTTGCATTTGGACCTATCACTTACATCATATTTTTACTTACTAATAACCACTCACCAAATTAATAATTTATAAAAAAAAAAAATTGTATTTTAGCATTTTCCTCTTTTTAAAGGCCAGATCTAAAATCTAAAGTAAAATAAACAAGCCAAAAAAAAATTATTCAACAACAAAAATTACCAATAGTAATGCTAAAAACAATTAAACTCAATCAACCAATTTTACCCAAAACAAACAAACAATATTTTAAAAAATTTTAAACAAAATAATTTTGTCCATTCTTGGATGCACACATAAAAAAAAAAAAAAAAAAACCCCATTAGTTGTTAAGTAACTGAGCTGAAAGCTAGAGCCGCCGCACGCAACCAACAACAAAACTGCCCCCTAACTTCAAGTTCTAGCTCCATCCTTGCTTGAGTATCTCCTCTTCTGGTTAAAGAGAAGATTTTGGGGCTTGCTACACTGGAGTGGAAAAAGGAAGCCATGGGTTCAACTTGACGCCAAGAAGCTGTGCCCACTTGACCGTCTCTAGGATCGTATGATCTTTAAAGGTCAAGAATAAAGATTAGGTGGTCTTTCCCAAGATTTGAATTCTGTTTTAGATTGGCTACTAGAACGAAAGATTCTAATACTGTTATGTAGTTATGAACTGATGTACTGTTTCCGGATTGGATATATAATAACCATATCATAAGTCCATAGTTTATAATTCAAGCCATCTAATTAATCTACATAAATTTGTAAAAGATATAACATTAAAAAAAAAAAAAAAGGTTAATAAATCCCATACATAAATTAAACAAACCAAAGGCTTACGAAATCTCTTACATAGTTAAATAAAATAAAAGTTCATCAAATCTCATACATAATTTTTTTTTTTTTAAATTCTCATCCATAATCACATTAAAAAAATCTCATAAAATTAGGTTTATCTATTTAAAATGGATCATTAGAAATCCTTAAATCTTAGTCTAAAAAGCATATCTCATCATATATTCCAGAATGGTCAGTAAAGGCCGGAAGCCCGAAACTTTGACCAAGATGAAGTAGGTCTAGCACTCTTTCCTTTTTTACGATGTCAATGTTGATATTGGTGGGGTTATGTGGTGTGGGAAAAATGAAGGAACTTAGGGTATGTTTGGTAACTGCTTTTTTCCCATATTTTCTGTTTTCAAAAATAATTTTCTATTTTTGAGACTAAAAAACTTGTTTAGCAACTCAAAATGGGCAAAAAATAAAAACTGTTTTCAAAACTCAATTTGTAAAGAAAACTGAAAACATATAAAAAGCTGTTTTCAGTTTCTAATTTTCAAAAGTCAATGAAAACACGCATTTAATTTAATAAATCTGTCTCATTTAATGAGTTAACATTAAATTTCAAATCCTAGTAACAACATATTTTAGTATTTTCTATTTTTTTTTTTTTAAAAAAAAACTATCTTTTTAATTTCGACTAACCAAACATGTTTTTGATTTCAAAAATACAAAAAAAAAAAAAAAAATCTTTATATTCCCAAAAACAAGTTTTTGAAAATAGAAAACAAAAGCTATTACCAAATATAGCCTTAGGAACTAATGGCAAATGTGGAAATTAAAAGAACAAAGAAGTTGTATATGTGACCTAGGTTTGAGAAAGATCAAAGTGGAAATTTTTGGATGGCAAATGTGGCTTGGATGAGATACTCGAATAGAGTAATGTTAAGTCCATAATATTTTCACAAAAATTTTATAATAAATTCTAAGTGGCAAATTGTTCTTGTTTCTAATTTGGGCCTACTAGTGATGCTGTCTTTTTATTCACCAATAAAAATTATCACCAAAAATTTGTTGTAAAAATGTTATAGATGTGGTATTTATTCATTCTAATACAATGACTCAACACAATCTTGAGGATAAAGTTGGGTTTTATATTGAAAATTAAGAATCTCAATTCATTATTTCTATATTAATTTTGGTGCTAAAACTTTGAATTTCAGTTTTTCAACTTAAAACGGTCCTTTGAAGCTCTTTATAAAAATTGCCAAACATGTGACAATTTTTACTAAGATGCATCATACGAGGGGATATACAATTTTTTAAAGAATCATATTTTTAATTTAATATAATTTTTTTTGAGAAGAATATATAATTGTACTTTCACACTATAAATAACATGTAATTGAATATAAATAAGCACAAAAACAGATTTTTTATGCACTCTAATAGAAGGTTTAGACATAGGTTTAGAAACTTCAGTATCTACTTCAAAACTTTTACTTTTGTCTAACCTAGCAACATAAGCCTTTTGTTTATGATTCTTCTTAAAAGGAGGAATATAAACTTTTTCAACTTTAGGCTTAAGAGGAACAGAACTAGATCTATCATCAACAACAACAGGTTTGATATAAGACAATTTTTTCAATTCAACTTTAGACTTAGCTAACTCTTGTTCCAAATTTTTCATCTTTTCATCTTGAGGTGAAAACTTATTTCTCAAAAATTCATTCTTTTTATTAGATTCATCCAATCTCACAATCAATTCCTGCTTTTCAAGATTAGCCAATTTTAACTCTTCCTTGAATTTCTTAACAATTTTCATAGATTTATATAATTCCTTATGAAGAGTTTCATAAGCATCACTAAGATCAACAGAAATATTAATGCCCTTTTCATTCAAATCATCAAAGCTAAAAGCAGTAAGACACTTAAAATTATCCATGATAGGAGGGATCAAAGATCTCACTCAGGATGTCAATCCAATCAAAGTGAACCTGCTCTAATACCATTTGTTTGTTTGTTTAGACCCCTTGAAAATCAGATTAGTTTAACCTAATGAATTAGCCAAGTAGTTACTTAGGTTAATTATGAGATCAAGGTTAAACATATGCAAACATATTACTTTAGTGTGGAAACATAAAGAAGACAACAATATGATCACTTAGGAAAACCAATGAAATCAACAGTTTCAAGGTGAAAACTTGGGGAGGATTTAACCTAACTATCCTTAAGATAAACAAATCCACTATGATAGAATGGAAGATTGCAATAGATTTAAACCCTAAATCTAAAGCTACCTTAAGTAGAACTTACTAACATGACCACGTGTAACTCCGACTCCACGAACTCTTCTATCTTGGATTTGCTCTACACAAATACGCACGTTTGTAACTTTGAGATCCCACTCAAAAGTTTAACATTGTGACTCTAAGACCACCCTTGAAGGTTTGAATCATCAACTATGTATGATCTTGTTGTAGCAACTTCAGATCTACCTGTTCTAATTGTATAAGAATGATATCTAGTAGTGACTTTGAAAGGAGAAGGCATAACACCTTTTAGATCTCTAAAGAGCACCTCTAAAGTCTTTCAAGAGCATTGAAAACATAGTTAGGGTTTTCCTTTTATACCTAGCAGTGTTGGACTAAAAGCCTAAACGTTTTTGTGGGCTTGGGCCTGATTTAAATTCTGTAGTTTGTGATTTTCAATCGGTCAAGGCTTAAGTTCAATTGGTCAACCTCATTGAAATTAAATTCTCCTTTCTAAAGTTTGAATGTTCTTGAATCCTGACTTGTACTATTATGAGCAATGTCTAATACATAATCTAGACATGTTTTAATCTTAGTTTGCTAACATACATAAAAATAGAAATCTAAATATTCAATCCTAAATATTTAGAACCTAACAATATATATATATATATATATATATATATATATTTGATGAGAATATTGTAGCTTTATTAAGAAGAAGATAAATACACATCATGAGTAATAGGCGACTTAATCAGCAATGAATTTTCCTCTATCTAGGTTACAAAACTATCAGAATTGTTTACTTCTTTAGCATATTTTGCTAGGATATGTGCTGGTTTATTCCTTTGTCGTTCCACATGAGAGACCTAGGCTAATCGAAAAGCTAGGAGTTTTTGCCCGATCCCTTCCAAGATGTTTGAAATGGTAACTGGTGGAACATAAGAACCCATAAGAGCATCAGAAACAATCTTTGAATCACACTTGTTAGGCTAAAAATAAACATTTTCACATGTGTGAGCATGTGAGTCAATTATCTACTAAGTCAAAGTGCAATAGAAGTTACCAAAAATAAGGAGGAGTGCAGTAACCGTTTTTGTCTACTATAAATAAAGATTAAAGGTATTATCAGAGACAACAACAAAAATATGACAAACTAGATTCACATACCCGGTCAATAAAATGATAACTTTATGTTTGTAAGTGCGTTTGCCTCACATGAATTATCTAAGTCTAGTTTTTGTAATTTAACTTAGGAGTTTGTGTGATTTGAATCTTTCTTATTTGTATGAACTTGAATTCTGAATTAAGATATCTACGTATTGTGATTACATTGCTTGTTCCCTTATTTTTCTTAGTTGAATATTTTGTACTTTTGAAGTCCTATTAGTTTAGGCAGTGGCAGAGCCCATCAATTTGTTGTGAAGTCTTGTCTTGCAAGTAGTTCTTTCCAAGATAGTTTGTATTCTCACAAACAACACTCCAAGACCGCCTCACGTATACCAACATCCCAAGCAAAATAAATCCCTTCCTCTATGGCTTTTGCTTCAATCTCCAAAGGCCCAAGCAGTTGGTGAATCTTTTTGCTCATTGCTACTGTCACCTTTCCCTTATGGTCTCTGATAACCACACTGACACCAGCTTGCTCAATATGAGCAAAGGCCGCACCGTCCACATTGACTTTATAGCTATGTTCAGGTGGTAAGGTCCAAAATTCCTGCAAATTAACTCACAGTTGTTGAATAGAATGATTGACAATCTTGAACTCGTCTAGCATAGCTTGGGCCTTGCACAAGCGTAGTTGCAATTTATCGAGGGCTGCCATGTCTAGTGGCATTCCTACTAGACCACATACACCATGCTATCATAAATATTATCTCCAAAAGGCCACCACCAACATGTTGCACAAACACCAAATACCAGGCCAAGTCCAGAAATTCATAATACTGAACTCAATACATATCAGAAGTAACTCCAGATTGAAGCCACATCTCACGAGCAGTTCACACTCTCAAAACAAATGTCCACTAGTTTCGTCACACGACCCACAAGCCTCACACACAACCTCACCTATAACCTGACGATGGCACAGATTCTCTTTGGTGGGTAAAATGTTTCGGCCGGAAAACAAATACCGGACCGGTACCAAACTTAGACACACAAACTCTTCTCTCTACTTCTCATCGCGGTGATTTGTACTTTCTACCTTCTTCGTATGTTCTTCCCTTAACACTGATGGTGAGAGGCAACGCCAATGAGAAGCTGGCTGGCTGTGCCTCCTTGAGACAGGTGATGAAACTAGAGAGAGAGAGAGAGGAAACTAAGGGTCCGTTTGGATGGAAGAGTGGAAAATTGGGAGGATGGAAAATTAGTGAGAGGATGGAAAAGTGAGAGGATAGAAAATATTTAGTTTTCCCTCGTGTGTGTTTGGTTGGAAGGATGGAAAAGTGGGAGGGTGGAAAACTCTTTTGTTTGGTTGAAAAGAAAATTGAGAGGATAGAAAATGTAGTTAATTTATATAAATTGACTATTATATTCTTGTTACATAATAGGTAAGAAATATATTTATTTGTACTCATTAAATAATATTATGAAAATATTGAGGTAACATTTCTCAACATTTTTTATTCTTTATATCATTTGTCCTTTCTCAACCTTCTTCCCATCCATACGTTTTTCTTCTTCCTTTTTTTTGTTTTTTTGTTTTTTCCTCCTCCACATGTTGTCCTTATATCTCTATCCCCCTTCTTTTATTTTCTTTGTCTTCCTCATTCAAGAACGTTCCAGGCTTCCAGCTAGTGCAGGTGCAGCTCTCATTCTCTAGCGCTCTCTCCCTATGGTGTTTTTTTTTTTTACCTTGATTCCAGAGGGCATTTGTGTAAAAATGCCATAAGTCCACTTTTTGAATGAGATTTGTGGGCCCGGGAGAGAAAATTTTCTCCCGGGTTTTCCATCCTTAGTGTTTTTCATCTTTTGCCAAATAGTGGAAAACACTGTTTTCCACCCACTTTTCCTCCTTATGTTTTCCATCCTCCCTAAAATCACCCTAACCAAACACAATGTAAAGGAGATAGATTAGAAGTGAAAATAAATAAATGAATGAACTTTGAAAACTAAAAAGTTAAGTTTAAAACGTGTGAAGATAATGCGTTCTTTCGAAATTGGAGATAGGTGTCAAGTGACTAGGCCAAGCTTGTGATGTGAAGGAGAAAAAAAGAAAACAAAATGGAAGAGCTATCAATTAGGCCTGCTTGTGGAGCATTAAAAAAAACAGCTGTGAAAGAAAACTAACTCAAGGTGATAAAATGGAGGGAAGGAGCAATTAGATATAGGGATAAAAAAATATATATATATATATATATATATATTATAGCAAAGAATGTTGGGTTCGTTGCCTAATGTATTAGCCAATAGTTAAAAAAAAAAAAAATGGAACTATATTAATTGATTTAATAATTACTAAAAGATTTTTTTTTTTTTTTGAGAAACAATAATTACTAAAAGATTAAGATTAATATTGTAAAAGAAGTATACTATATATATATATATATTTAAAATTATTTGTTTAATATATCAATGAAAATAATTATTATTATATTTAACGGTAACCTCGAAACAGTACACTGGTATTGACAGGTACCAAAATATATCGTTCTACTAACTAAACCAAAATGGTCTTGGGTACGAAATTGACTCCCTTGGCAAAACATGCTTTTGATAATGTTGATTTCTTAACTTGGATTAATGAGAGTCATTGCTTCTTAAAGAAAACTCTTCTCTAAGATGTAATTTTTACTTTTCCATTTGAATAAAATTAACAATTTTTCTTATCCAAATATTTATACGTATATGCGATCACTTGCAAAGTCTATGAAAACATCAACAAATCAATTTCACATGAAAAAATCAATGTACCTACTAGCATTAATCAATATATAAATATATATATATATGTATATATATATATATATATATATATAAAAGTAGAGATCTCATGTGAAAGTGCATGAAGTCTTACCACCATGTGGTGCTCTAATTTTGCATTTAGCCATTTTTATCTCTTTTCATTTTTATTTTTTACACTATTATCAAAAAGTTCAAAATAACTTATTTTTACTACTATCTCATTAATTTCATGAGCTTACACCACGCGTTTCTTTCTTCTTCATGTCTTTTAGTATATGCACCGTTTTATTATTAAAAATAAAAGTAGAAAAATAAATAATTAATTAAGAACTAATAATAATAACTAACTATATAAGGCCTTGAGAAGAGATAGAGAAACACGAAAATGCTATGAATTGTTAAATGAAACGCACAGTTTCACTATTACCAAAATAAAACACTTAAGATTGACAAAGCATTGCCAAAGGTCTTGTAGCTAAATTGGCACCTCTCCATGTACAAAGTGCTTGGGTGTTTAGGGAGGATAGGGTTCGAGTTGTGGGGTTAGCAGCATATTGTAATTATTTCTCCAAAAAAAAAAAAAAAAAAAAAAAGATTGACAAAGCATTTGTAAGAGAGAGAAAGAGGAATCTGAGAGGCCACCATCTCTGTCATACTGACCTCCCACCATCAATCTGCTAAAACCTCTATGGGTATTTTTTTTTTTTCTTTTTAAATTAGGGGCTTAAATATGATTTAGGTTTGGGTAATTTGGTTGGATAACTTTTGTTTTTGGGTATATAAGTAGAGAGAATATTTGATGCCTAATGTAATGTCATATTTTACCATGATTTTAAATCATCTATAAGACACATGCATACACACTTGCCCACACCATATTTTAATGTCGCATGATCGATGAGTGGAAGGTGATAAGAGCAGAGGCGTAGCCAAGAATGAATACTTGGGGGGGGGGGGGCCGGGTTGTAACAGAAATATACTAAATATAATTCTTAAGTCTATTGGATACAAAATTATCAACTTTCATATATCATCATATACTTTCATATATCATATATCATCATATATCTTGTTTGTTGATAGGAAATTCATATATTTGTTTACGTGATCCTGGATCACAATCTATCTCTTCAAATTAAAGTTTTGGACATTTGGAGGGATGTTCATCAAGCATTGAAGTATTAACATTTGTTTCTATAGTCACATGTGTTCTAATTTCTGAATTGCTAACATCTTTTTTCTTAAAGAATGCATCAATTGTTTTTTGTTTGCTCATAATTCTTTTAGCTTTAAGAATATGACTCAAAAATTAACCTGAAAAAAATTTAAAAAAATAAAATTTTAATTAGAAATTTTTACTTAATTATATGAATGTTATTCATACTCAAGAAAAAAACAAAATTTCTACTATAATTTAAACAGTCAACCCATTTTTAATACAACTTTAATTAATAATAACCCCTCAAACAAAAACAAAAATAATTTAATTAATTTGTCTTTTATAATGTATTGGTTAATTTAATTATATAGCTTTAATTATTGTTGTTTAGCGTAACAATAAACTGTATTGCTTTAATTTATTTGTCATTAATTATACAATTAACTAATTATAGTATAATAGTGATACTGTAACTAATTAACTATCTATTGTATCCATTAGCTAATGGACTGCAACTAAAATAATATTAATCAATAAAAGTTGGATGGTGAAGTCCTTTAAAAAAAAACAAAAAAAAAAAACCCGATATTATTTATATTATATGATTTTCAAAATTTTTTTAAATTGTTTTTTTCCAAGTTTCAATTCCAAAATTGAAACTTGGGTAATATGTGAAGCTCAAGCCCAAGTACTGCAGTGAATAACTTCAAAATCCATTCAAAGTTTCTGAGCCTTAAAGAAGTCCAAACCAAATAGGATACAACAAGCCCAACCCAACACACAAACACACCAACCAAAAACAAAAACACTTATAACACACAAACACACAAACATTGTTGTGGTTGTACAACAGGACCCAAAAAAGAAAAAAATTGTTATGAGTGCAGGCGTGTAAGACGCAAGGGAGCACAGTGTGTGGACAGCCAAATTTAAAAAGAAAAAAAAAAAGTGAAAGTCAGCCAAATTGGCCAATCAGATTCTCACAGTTCCACAAAAAAAAAAAAAAAAAAAAAAAAAAAAAAAAAAGATGCTGAGTTTCATTTATATAAGTTTCATTTCATTCTTTATTCAGTCATTCAGTGAGATAAAGAAAGAGAGAGACTGAGAGTCTGAGAAAGAGTTAGAGAGAAAAACCTTGAGGGAGGGCCGGACTGCCGGAGGAAGCAACGAGCACCGCTCATCGAAGCAGAGGCAGAGGCGCAGAGCGATGAGTCGATGACCGATCTACCGTCTACGATGTCGATTTGCGATTCATTTCCTTTTTAATTTCGGTGAGATAAAGAGCGAGAGACTGAGAGAGAGTCAGAGAGAAAAAGAGCGAAATACCTTGAGGGTGGGCCGGAGGGAGCACCGAGCACTGGAGCAGAGGCAGAGCGATTTGCGTTCTCCGATCTCCGATCTGCGATGAGGGGTGACCAGGCGAGCGACGACGACGACGACGAGCTCGTTGCGGCGACGTGACCGTCCGTGGGTTACTGGGTTTGGTTTTGGTTTGTGTATTGGGGATTTTTTTTTTTTTTTTGATAAACACCTCTATGCTCTGTGTTTGGTTTGCTTTTGTATTAGGGTTTGATCTCTCTGCCAGCGACGACGCGACGTGATGGGATTCTGCCAGGTGCCAGCAACGTGATGGGTTCAATTTTTGATTCTCTGTATTTTTTTTTTTGGTTGAGAATCCGTGGGCTTGCCGTGAGCAAGCTACCTGTAATGGGCTCGCCGTGGGCTTGGTTTTGTTTTATATATATATATATATATATATATATATATATTTTTTTTTTTTCAGATTTTAGTTCAAATTTTTTTGGGTTTTTTTTTTCTTCGCTTGAAAGTAGAACAAATAAATTTTTTTTTTTTAATTTGATGGTGTTCCTAATTTTTGATTGAGGGTTGGGAGAATGGGTGAGAATTTGGGGGGGGGGGGGGCGGCTGTGTAATGTTAGGGGGGCCTATTTATTTTTTCTTCATAGTCTAATGGGGAAAAAAAAAAAATTTTGTAGGGGCCACGGCCCCCCCAAGCCACTATGTGGCTCCGCCCCTAGATAAGAGAGTTTGGTATACTTTCATTTCATGGTTTGCAATCTATAAACGCAACACATAGTAGTTGATTTTCATGGTCCTATTACTTTTTTTACATTTATTTTTGGTTTCATTTTTTTTTTTTTTTTAAATTTTAATCTTGCCATGAGAAGGCTGCAAATGTACAGTAAAGTTACTAAATTAATTTTTTATATCTCAAAATTTAAATATTTCTTTACTCTAATTTAGTTTATTTTTTCATTATAATATATATATATATATATATATAATATTCTCCAAAACCGTTTTATATAAAATATTATAAAATTATTCATATATCAAATGTACAACTTACTAGTTGGGTTAACGTGGCAACTAATGTTTGCTAGTATTAAAGAGTGAAATTGGCATTAACTGTTCAAAACCCACTTCTATTATTTCAAAGATAGCCTATTGTACGGTTTACCCATCACTCATCGATCAACCTAGCCTATGCTTGCAGGTTCCATCTTGAAATAGGGGGATTCATATTCTCAGAGCTTTTAAGAGATTCTCCCATAGGGTTCTTTTAATGTGTATCTTTCGTCTTAAAATAAACTAGTCGTTAATCCGTGCGATGCACGGGAAATGTATTGAGTACAATATATAATTTAATCTTTGTTTATTTTACTACAACACCAAAATTGAATTTGTAAAATAAAACCATATAGCTAAAACATTTGTTAACAGCTATACGTTTCAGACATTTATTAAACTATATTATTATTATTATTATTATTATTATTATTATCAACTTAACAGTATTTTAATATATGATACCAACATACTTCAAGAAAATGTCCAACACTGAAAACAATTTCGAAAACAAACTCAACTAAATATTTGATGAATAAATATATTACAATCTCTAATATAAGCCAAGAAATAAACTTTGAAACCAATATGAACAAAATCCACGTCAAACAAAACCATTTTGATCATTAAGAATATGACTCACTAAAGTCATGAAAAACACAGGATTCATTACCAAAAAAAAAAAAAGAAGCATCTTTAGTCTCTATAGATTTTGCTTAAGTACCCAGATACAATAACACATACTCACACAAAAATCATTAAAGAAAGAATCAAAGAACATACACAACATGTACATACGCTATGAAAGTAAAAATACGAAAAACAAAAGAGACGTAAACACGGACAATTAAAGAAAAAATATAGGAAAAAAAAGTTAGGAATAGAAATATAAGATAAAGATGGGTTACCCTCAAAAAGAATAATCCATGGATATTCATTGAAATCTTCTAGATAATTTCTGATAATAGAAAAAATAAAACCCAAAAGTTATGATGTTAAAACTTCCAAAAGGCCAAATTTTTTTTTTAAAAAAAAAAAATTCAGAAGATTCAAAACTTCAAAAATATTGAAATAAAACAATATATATATATATATATATATATTTATATAATTACGCAATAGGGAAATACAATAGAAAGAAGGGAATCTATGATTATAGCTTTTCTACTATTGAAATTGGTCAGACAATTAAATGTATTGCAAAAAATGAACTTAAAAATTCACAAATCTATAATTTTTATTGAACAAATCAAATAACCCTAACCTTGATGCATTGACTGAAGAAAGAGAGGAGTCCAATACATAAGTGGAATATGTGAATTGTGAAGCATGAGCCGTCCTCAAAAAAAAATCTTGAAGAAAAATAAGTTTTAAGAAGAAAATTGTGTTTTGGGGCTTAGGTTTTCTACGCAAGTAATTCTTAAATAGGAGAGAGTAGAGGCGGTGGGAGAGTGTTCTTATTTGGCTAGAAGTCTAATTTGCATTGGAAAAGGAAAACGGTGATGATGTGGAAAATTTAATTTAATTTAAATATTATATTTAAATATTGTACTGACGTGAAAAATTGTGGAAACTTCAAAAGTTTTGGTTATATATATATATATATATATATATAGATTATTCAGATGATGTCATATTATTATTCCACTAACTAAAATCTTAAAGCAATCATGTCACATCATTTATTAAAAAAAACAGCAAATTTACATGTCACATTTTTTAGTCTTTTATTTGTTTTTTTTAAACTTAGAAATCATTTAACAAAAAATTATTAGAAAAAAGAAAAAGAAATCACATTTTGAAATGAAGATCTCTTTTTTGAAATGAAGATCTCATGGTACCGAGCTTGTGTTTGACGAGGTCTCAAGGCCAAAAATAGATAGAAAACTTTCCAGAGACACAAACTTACACAACGAAGTTTATACAAAAAAATTTGGAAAATAAATCACCTCAAATTTCTGTAATAGAAAACTTTTGTGGGTTTGATTTTTGTCTTCTCAATTGGAATTCATGGTGGACTTCTCCCATGGTCAAATAAACCCAATAGAGAAATCTATGGCTAGCTAGCAGACAAAAATCAACGCAACTTGTCAGTGTCATTACTTAGCGCCCTAGAATAGACCCAGTCCATGGTCAAGATCAAGATGGTCGTTACCGTACCAACCCGGTATTTACCATTGTGTTAGTGCAGTGGTACCAAAACGCATTTATTTCGTACTTGTTACTGATCGTATCAACTGGTACAGAATAATTTATTTATTTTTATTTTTAATTATTTTTTTAAGTTTTGTAATAGCATAATGGTAATTTACTTATATTATTTGTTTTTTAATATGTAATAAACAATTAAGTTTTCTATTTATATATATATATTTTCTTTTAGTTGATGCTAAAGATTAAAAGTATGAAGAATTTATTCTGAATTGAGGTAATATTTTATGGTAAACTTTTATTTTTATTATATATATATTTATAAATATAAAAAATAGTGATAAACTTGAAACGTTATTGACCGATACTGAAATATATCATTCTGCTAGTCAAATCGGTATAGTCTTCGGTATGAGATTGACTCTCTTGATTTCAAACTATAAGTAGATAATTTAAATTTCAGTCAAGTCTCAAGTGAGTAAAATATTAAATTTTAAATCACAAACAAACAATTTAAATTCCAACAAAATTACAAGTGAATAAGTTATAATTTGCCCATAAATTTTTTTATAATTTTCAAACCCAAAGATACGATGGGTCATATAACTCACATGAACTTGGAACCACTAGGCTACCTCCATGGGTGATTCCAAAATCTATGAATTGTGATTGTATTTGTTTGATTTGATGAGATTTAAATATGGTACCTCTATATTATTCCCAAATGAAGCTCCATGGACCCAGATATAGGACAACTCGAAAGGGGAAAATGATACTAGTAGATTGTGGCCGACAAAGTCATACATAGCCCTTCTTTTTTTTTTTTTTTTTTTTTTTGAGAATGAAGTCATACATAGCTTATAGCAGCAGAAGTAATGAATCTTTGAATTGTTCACACGCAAATCCTTCTCCTTGCAAAAACAAAGTAAAAAATTGTTCATGTGTTTGTGGGGGGAGTGGGAAGGACCTTTTGGCTTTATTTCTAGTTTGACGGGGCTTAGAGCATCCGCAGTGGGCTTGTCATATGCTAAATGTAAGGAACATTTGGCATGCAAGCCCAAAAAACGCCAGCAACAGGAAGACCATATGCCAAAAGGCTAAAATTTTTTTGACATATAGCTACAGTACCATCTTAAATGTAAGATGGTACTGTAGCTGAATTGTATAAAAAATAATAGTTTTTTAATACTTTTAACCCGGGAATTTCTCTCTCCTCTCTCCTTATTTCTTTTCTTTTCTCTCTCTTCCTTCTCTCTTTCTCATTTGCTCTCTGCTTTCTTCAGACCCCAGCTCTCTCCGATAAGTTACATATGGTTTGATAGGGTCGTGTTTGAGTTTTGAATTGAATAATGGAGAAAGATCGGAGAGAGCTTGAGCGAATTTATTGGAGGAAAGGGCGAACCGGGCCCACTCCGGGCCCCATTCGATTGGGAAGACGTATTTGACGAGGGAGGCGATCGACGGCGGAGATTGAGTGGATGAGGATGCTGCAAGGGGAAAGGAGGGAGAAGACTGCGTTGGCGGAATCTGGATCGTTGGATGAGAGGACGGAGTCGATCCAGCCGTTGGATGGGTTGGGTTTGGAAGAGGAGGATGACATGGTGGCGGAGGAGTCGGTGAGGCCGAAGAAGAGCTTGGAAATGAGAGGAGGGAAAGCGAGGGAGAAGAAGTGGCGGGTTTGGTCAGGTGAGTGAGAGAGCAGGAAAGAATCGATGGAGGAGCAGGTGGAGATGATTTGGGAGGGTGAGGTGGAGGAGAGGATGGAGGAAGCGAGGTCTTGGGATTTTGATTGGGAATCGACGGTGTAGGAGTGGGGGAGCATGGTATGGGTCCGTTCAAGCCCCATTTAACTTTTCACTCCATCTCATGCTCAGCCTCTCTCATGCTCAGCCTCTCTCACGCAGCAACAAGGATGCCACAAGGTTGAGATCAATGTGTGGTTTTGATGTTTGGGCTTGATTTGTGATTTGATCGGCGTGGGTTTGATTTGTGATTTGTTGTTGTGGGTTTGTTTTGTGGTGTTCTGTGGGTTTGTTTTATGGTGGCTGTGGGTTTGTTGGTGGTGGCTGTGCTGTGTTGGCGTTGGATTGTGTTTTCTTTTTTGGTTCAGCTACTGGGGTTTGTGGTTGTGGCTGGTGGGCTGACGGTGGGGTGGGTGTTTGTGGCTCCGTCGAAGTGGGTTTTGGGTCAGTGGGTGGTGGCGTGGGTTTGCTGATTGGGTTTTTTTTTTTTTTTTTTTTTTTTTGGTGTTGACGGTAGATTATGGGGTGGTGGTGGTGGTGGTGTCAGGTGTGTGTAGTGCGGCAGCGGTGGTGATTGTGGTTGATGAACAAAAAAAAAGTGAGAGAAAGAATAAATAATGTGTGGAATTGTAAATGATGGTAATTGTGAGATATATTATTTTATTATTTAGAAATATTATTTTAATGTGTAAAAATATTATTTTAATGAGTAGGATAGGAAAATAAAAGTTAGAATGTTGGGTGTATTGTAAAATGGTATGGTATAATTGATAAAGTAGCTTTTTGGAATGGTAAAATGAGATGAGATATAAAATCCGGATGTGGATGCTCTTATATGCACTATCTTTTTGTTCCAACTGCGAAGGTTGCCTGGGATTTGAAAGCGTTTTTGTTGAAATTTTTTCGTTCGCCCTCGCGTGGGACCCAATCTCCTCCGGATGACCAAAATGCCAAAAAAAAATTTATTATTTTTTTAATGTGGCTATTATTGTTTGTTTTGTTGACTGATTTTCTGCATAATAAGAACAGACGCATACAGACTTGAAGAACGGGTCAGGTTGGGTTGGGGTCCCGGTCACGTTTGGGACAGAAATAAACTATTTTAAATGGAGTATAAATAGGTCGTGTTAATTGAATAATAGAAATACTTCTCTTACTTAACGCAGTAAATTCAATGAGTCAATGCTATAAATATTCAAACTTGAGAATTGCATTTTACGTTGACGAATAAGCTCCTCAGTGTTTTTATCTCCAATACAAAAATTTTAATTTAATTGAAGTACAATGAAAGTGAGTCAACTAAGAATAAAAAATTTATAACTATATCTATTTTATAAACTAGTTGCTAATTTGCTATGCACGAGAACCTATTTATTTATGAGATAAACTAAAATAATTTTACAAAATCTTAAATTAATTAAGAAACTACACCATTGCATAATTTACTTTTGTATAACTTCAATTTGTGTTACAATTTGATGAAGAAGTCATCGCTTGAACGTGCAATGGCTTATAAAAAATTGTCAGACAGTTTTTCAAATACCGCAAAAAAAAAAAAAAAAAAAAACTCAAAATTTAGATATTAAAATTTCTGAAAGACCAAAAAATATTAAAGAATCAGATGATTCACTGCTTAAAAATTATTGAAACAAAACAAAATATATATAACTAAACAATAGAGAAATATAAGAGAAAGATGGATTATACTCAAAAGAATAATTCATGACTATAACTATTGAAAGGAATTAAAAGATTTAGAATCTACAAATTATAGATAATATATATATGTGTGTGTGTGTGTGTGTGTGTGTGTGTGTGTGTGACTACACAAATTCAGATGTTAAAATTTATAAAATGCCAAAAAAGATATATATATATATATATATGTTAAAGATATATTAGCCCATTAGTATAGGCCCAAGCCTATTCTACTTTGTGTGCAAGCCAAGTCTCCTACTTGTACTAAAAGTCTATTATTCTAGGGTTTAGTCTACTATATATACACATGTTATGATTCATTGTAACACAGGATTTGTACTACACTCTAATATATTATTGATGTAACCCTTTAGGGTTTCCTCCGTGGATGTAGGCCGTTAGGCTGAACCACGTAACCCTCGTGTGTTATTGTGTTTTATACTTTATGCTTTTGCTTCCGCATCTATATTAGCATATTCAACCTAATGGGCTAATATATCTTTAACAATATATATATATATATATATATATATAATTAAAGAATATGTTATTGAAACAATTCAAAAAATATATGACTATTCAAAAGAGAAATATAAGAAAAAGAAAAAAGTACACGAACCCACAAAGTAATAGGTTTTAAATTTTAACAGGTTTAAACTTTAAACGAACTTTATCAGCATGTGGCCCAGGTTAAAAAATGTTGAGCAAGAGCCCATGTTGAAATAATGAAAGTCATAGCTTCTCTTAACATATCGTATATAAGCTTTCTGCTTAAGAAATTAACATATTTTCATATCGTGAGGTGAAACAAAGACATATGCAGTAGCAGTAACCTTAAATTTCAATTATTGCAAACTTTTTTATCTTGTAAAACTTGTTAAATAGAGTTTGGTGGTTCATGTACGAAAATTACTTTTTTAAAAAATATAAGAAAAACCATAAAATTACTTTTAAAAAATACAAGAAAAACCATAAAATAAATTTTTTTTTTCGACAAAGTAGAGGAGAAGAAAATAATAGAAAAAGAGGTCATACCTCTACTTGGCTTTAAAAAAAAAATTTGGGTTTTGCACTACTTTTATAGTGTTCATGATTAACCTTACAAATTTAGAGATAAATTATCAATATTTGAGTTTGAGTTTAAGTTAGACTTGTTAAAAAGATAAAGTTTCATTCATTGTTAAGTTTGGACTAAACAAAAATAATTTAAAAAAAAAAAATGATAATGATGAGTTTGAGTTTAAGTTGAACTTGTTAGAGAGGTAGAGTTTCACTTGTTAAGTTTGGACTAAATAAAAATAATTTTATTACAATTTCAGATACTGCAAAAAAATAACTCAAAAATTCAGATATTAAAACTTCTGAAAGACTAACAAATATTAAAGAATCAAATGATTCATGGCTTAGAAATTATTGAAACAAAACAAAATATAAATAACTAAACAATAGAGAAATATAAGAGAAAGATAGATTACATTCAAAAGAATAATCCATGGTTATAACTATTGAAAGGAATCAAAAGATTTAGAGCCTACAAATTATATATACACACACACACATATACATATATATGTGACTACACAAATTCAGATGTTAAAACTTCTAAAATGCCAAAAAAGATATATAATTAAAGAATAAGTTATTGAAACAATTCAAAAAATATACGACTATTCAAAAGAGAAATATAATAAAAAGAAAAAAGCACACAAACCCATAAAGCAATAGGTTTTAAATTTTAACGAGTCTAAACTTTAAACAAACCTTATTAGCATGTGATCCATGCCAAAAAATGTTGAGTAGGAGCCTACGTTGAAACAATGAAAGCCATACCTCCTCTTAGTATATCGTATATAAGCTTTCTACCCAAGAAATTTATGTACTTTTATATCATGAGGTGAAGCAAACATATACAGTAGCACCAACCTTAAATTTCAATTATTACGAGCTTTTTTATCTTATAAAAAGTCAAAGACTTCGATTATATATAGATGAATTAAATTACTTTCAAATCCATCTAACCAACTTAAAAATAATGCAAAACTAACCTTCTAAATTTCATCAAAATTCATTTCAAGTTTCTAATTTTATTTTCGTTCAATTGAGTTTTCAAAATTTCAAATATATTCAATCAAGGCTTCTATTTGGCTTCATTAGTCTATTTCATTAGGCTAATATAAAACGGTACTGTTTTATTTTTTTTTTAAAATAATTTTTTGAATATTTTATTATTGTCTAAAAATTAAAAAGGGACTAATAAAAAAAAGCCTAAATCATAAGAGAAGAAGAGATTTCCTCAATGCGCTTCTTGTTATGTGAAAAAAAGTCCTCATTGAAACTCTAGGCCTTATCCAACTCTGCCTTGAAGGCCCATACCTTATACAGCAAATTCTCAATCAAGTCCTTAGAGCATCAGCATCAGAGAATTCTATCCTATTCTATTTTACCATCTCAAAAAACTACTTTATTACTTATACCATATCATTTTACAATACCTTCAGCATCCCAAAACTCTATTTTTATTAAAATATTATTTTTTTAATCTTTCTTTATTATTTCTTTCCAACCGTCACTTTTTTTCAGACTTTGGCATGAATCGATTTTCCTGGGCTTTCCAACAGTATTTTTTTTCCTCAGTCTCCCTCAACCTCTAGCACCGGTTCAACACACAGAGCCACATACACAGACCCATGATACACCAATCAACCTATCCATACCCATCACCACACACACAAAGCCACACACATAGAGCCACATACACACACACACAAACACAAACCATCAAACCATTAACAAAGCCACACACACACAAACCATCAGACCAGTTGGAGCCAACAACGGCCACCACACCCACCACCCAAGCCACCGATCAGAAACCCACGCCGCTGATTTGAAACCCAACCGATTTGAAACCCACCGAAGCAAACCCATTCAAAAAAAATCATCACTAGAGCCACCATCGGAGCTACCGATGATCAACCCAACCGATCCACCCACCGATCAACAGATCCACTGTTTCAAACCCACCATCAACCGATCCCAGCCCACCGATCCAAACCCAGCTCGCCGATCCACGATGAGAGATGAGAGAAAGGCCATGTGAAACACCGGACCCAACCTCACCGGACCCAAACACTGGCAATCTCTGACGACCAACAACCCACTTCAGCCACAACCTAACCATGACCCAAACACCGAACCCAGCCACGACCCACAACCCCTTTAAGCACCGGTCACAGAACCGCTGGATTGTGACCTACCAGAAAAAATAAGCCACTGTGATGAGAGTAGATAGAGAATGGTGTTTGGGTCTGAAGAGAGGAGAGAGCAAATGGAGAAACAGAGAAGGAAGAGAGAGAAGAGAACTGAAATAATGAGATAGAGGAGAGAGAAATTTCCGGGGAAAAAGTAAATAAAATATATATATATTTTTTAGAATACTGCTACAGTACAATTCTAAAGTTAGAATTGTACTGTAGCACTATTGCAAAAAAATTTGCAATAGTAGGGTTTACCATTCTCTAATGTAAAGCATTTTAAGGCATAAAATGCCAAATTGTCCTTAGATTTGGCATTAGCATTCTCCAATGCTAATGCTCTTATTTTCCCATTTGGGTCATCTTTGTTTGTAGAATTTGAAGATTGTAGTTATTGTGGCTGAACAAATTGCTCCGCAACATGGCGGTTTTCGGTACTAGTGCAAGTCATAACTTCAAAGTCCACAACTTGTGTTCCCTTTTGAGAGTGGTCTATGGATTTAGGGTTGTTCAGAACAGGAGATGTTCTCTTCTTCTTTTTATGGTTTCGTCCATAACACCTCGTTAGTCTTTGCACCATGGCAAAACATTCTCAAATCTCAAATCAAACCCAAAACCTCAACTTCGGTGTTAGTGGCGCAACCACTCGGCAGTAACACCTCTCTCTCTCTCTCTCTCTCTCTCTCTCTCTCGTGTTGGGTTAAGGATTTGACTTGATTTTTTTTTCTTGATTTTATTTAGGCTACATATGACGTCATTCACGTTTTAGGCTTTTATATATTTTTTTAATTTTCAAATAATAAGAAATATTAAAAAAAAAGAAAAGATGACGCCATTTTATATTGGCCTAAAGGAGCCAAACAAGAAGGCTTTGATTGAATACATTTGAAATTTAGAGAATTCAATTGAGCGAAAGTAAAGTTAAAGACTTGAAATGAATTTTAGTGAAACTTAGAACGTGTTTTGCATTTTTAATTAAAAACAAGATCACTTAAAAAAAATGAATCGACTACAAGTTGACCTATTTTTGCTCCACGTCCTAAAATTTCCAGGTTAGTGCAAGTAATTTCCTTTAGGTTTGAATTGGGGGTTGCAAAATTGTTTCCAATTTTGCTAGATCTAAATACATGCGTGATATATATAAGTGACAAAAACAACATGATATTTTTTGAAAAATTAGAATACAATATGATGGGATATGATAATGACAATTTTTTTTCCATGTCAATTTTCCCAAAAGTTTAGATTTAAGTATATTATTAAGTTGTATTTGCAAAGATATGGAATGTGCCAAATTATATAAAAAATGACGAGAGTTTGTAAGTAGTTGATGAGAGATTTTTGGTTTTTCTTTCTGTTTAATGTTATTCTGATAGACTCAGGTTTTTAAACTCGCTACTGAAAAAGGATGCCATTCCTTTCAATATTTGATACTTTAGAGCATTAGCATTGGAGTGGATAAAACCCCAAATATATTATTTTACACTCTCAATTACCAAAATTGAAGCTCTATTCGGATGGGTATTGCTAAAAAAAATTTAGCATATAACTACAGTTACTTCTTAAATTTAAAAGTTACTGTAACTGTGTTTATAAAAATAGAATTACTTATTTATTGAGTCTATCTCTTCATTTAATGTGTTTTTATTCTCCCTCTTCTCTCTCACTCTCTCCCTGACTTAGTCTCCCTCGTGGCCTTCTCACTTCTCTCTCTCTCTCTCTCTCTCTCTCTCTCTCTCTCTCTCTCTCTCTCTCTCTCTCCTTGCATGGAGATCAATGTGCAGTGGTGGAAATCAAAATGTAATGGTGGAGATTGGCGCAGTGCAATGGTGGTGTTTGTGCTACTATGGGACGGGTTGTTGTTTGTGGATTCTAGGTTTTTTTTTTTGGTTGTGGATGTTGAGTTTGTGTCCTTGGTGGTGATGGTAGTGGATTATGGGTTTGAGGTGGTGATGGGATGTGTTGATCTATATGTATTTATTTTTTTAAAATTTTTTGAGAGAGAGTTTGAGTTGGAGGCAAAGAAGAAGAGAGCAAAAAAAAAAAAAAAAAAAAAAAAGGGTAAACTACATATTTGGTCCCTATCCTTTATAGCATATTTCAATTTGGTCTCTAACCTTTCAATTGTGTCAATTTGGTTCTTAACCTTTTAGTGTTGTGTCAATTTAGTCCTTATTATTATATTTTGGATGAAAATTGATGATATGTCAAATGGTCAAAATAAAATTATAGTGTATTGTCACATCAATGAAAGCTAATTTTTTATTTTGACCATTAGAAGCGTTATCAATTTTCATCCAAAAAATAATAGTAAGGACTAAATTGACACGGTACTGAAAGGTTAGGGACCAAATTGACACAATTGAAAAGTTAGGGATCAAATTGAAATATGGTGTATAGAATAGGGACCAAATACGTAGTTTACAAAAAAAAAAAAAAAAGTGAGAATAAAGAGAGAGATATGGAAATGAGGGGAGGAGAAGAAGATAGAGAATAGAGAAAAAAGAGAAAAAAAAAAAATTTTAAGAGTGGAAGAGAGAGAATGGAGTAATTTTTTTTTTTTTAATTTTTATAAGTTTGTAGCTATAGTAAGTTGCCATCTTTAGCAGTTTACTACAGCTTAGATGCTAAATTTTTTAAGTTTAGCAACTTTGATGTATCCAAGCATGAGCATTAGGGTTGCAAAACCCCCCAATTGCTATTTTACAACCCAAAAGCATAAAAAACCCACTACATTTGGATGTGCATATCCAAAATTTTTTTGCAACCTTGCTACACTAGGTTCTTATAAATAAAAAACTACTGTAGCAAGTTGTAAAGAATTTTTTAATATAAAAATATTCTCTCTCCTCCCTATTACTTGAGTTCGATTTTATATTATTTTATTGTGTAGTTATATTATTTTAATAAGATGTATGTAAAAATAAAAACTGGAATGTAAAGTGTATTGTAAACTAAAAGTGAGTGTATTGTGAAAATATAGCAAATTTTTAGGAGGTAAAATACAAACTTTTATACCTTTACCAATACTAGTGCTCCCACTTTTGTTGTTTGTGTTGCTAAAAAATATAATTTTAGAATTTTAACAGCTTTGTTGTGAACTCACCAGCAGGCAAAAAATTTGGAGTAGGTTTTTTCTTTCCTTTTGTGGTTTATTTCGTTGAAATTGAAATTTTTTTTACTAAAAGTACTATAGATAAAGGTAAAAGTTAGCTAAAATAGTATAGTAGGATTTATGAATAATATCAAAAAGTACCACGAGGGCTCATAAATAGTAAAAAAAAAAGCTAAATAATAAAATAAACTAATTTTTTAATTTAGAGTCAAACACACAGTGTTATCATCAAATGGTCATATAGTCAGTGCCATCATACATCTGACTAAGAATGTTGAAGGTAATGGTAGTCTTTTCAAAATGGTTGATTGACTTCATTACAGATTACATCTGCTTTCTAACTTCCACTGTTCTAGAGAATTTGACGGGCTTCCTGAACAGGTTTTTTATTTGCTACGTAACATGTATAAAGCTACTATGAAAGCTACAAACTTAGAAATGGAGAGCAAATTAAATAAAAAAAAGTGCTAGCTCCGAGAGAATTACATCAGAAAACACTTGAAGGGGGCAGAGCCCATAACAAAACAATTTGCCAATCTATTAGATAAAAACGAAGAGGCTAACACATGAGCAGCCCTATTAGCTTCTCTAGGAATCCAATTGAACTGCATCTACTGCACCTGGGAGGCTTTTGACAACGAGTCAGAGCTAAGAACCTCAATTCTCCAAGGAGGCCGAGAGTTTGGGTCTGTGATAGCCTCAACGTAGACCATGGCATCACTTTCAATTGTAGCCTGATGAATGTTCCCTCAGTATCTAGAAACTCGAATTCGGGATCTATTCATTTGTTCTCTCTTTCAAAGTAAAAAATTAGCATAGCTTCTCTGCAAAATTCTGTGCAGCCATGGATTACAAGAAGAATCCATGGCCTATGATGCTTTCTTTTCTCTTCATCTGCCTATCTCTCAACAATCATCTTTCCCTTGGAGCTGACACCATCTCTGCAAACCAACCTCTCTCTGGTGACCAAACTATTAGCTCTAACGGTGGGAACTTTGAGCTCGGTTTCTTCACACCAGGTAAATCTTCTCGTTCTAACTACTATATAGGCATGTGGTACAAGAAAGATCTCTCTCAGAACCATAGTTTGGGTGGCAAACAGAGAGACGCCAGTCTCTGATAGAAGTTCTTCTGTATTGAGAATCTCAGATGGTAATTTAGTTCTGTTCAATGAGTCTCAAATTCCAATTTGGTCAACAAATTTGAGCTCTACGAGCTCTGGTCCTCTAGAAGCTGTGCTTAAAGATGATGGAAATTTTGTTCTGAGACATGGGTCTGATAATTCATCAAAACTTTTGTGGCAGAGTTTTGATAATCCAACCGATACATGGCTTCCTGGTGCTAAGATGGCATATAACAATAGAACCAAACAAAACATGCAACTTATTTCATGGAAGAATTCTGAGGATCCTGCACCAGGACTCTTCGCTCTTGAGCTACAGCAAAATACCAGTTCCTATATTATTCTATGGAATAAGTCTGTACCATACTGGAGCAGTGGACGTTGGAATGGAAAAATTTTCAGTTTGGTTCCTGAGATGGTAGCCAATTATATTTACAACTTCAGTTATGTTTCAAACGAAAATGAGAGCTATTTCACATATTCGGTTGCCCATACTTCTACTATATCTCGATTTGTGATGAATATATCGGGCCAGATTCAGCAGCTATCATGGTTGGAAAGTACCAAGCAGTGGAATTTGTTTTGGTCTCAACCAAGGACGACACAATGTGAGGTTTATGCTTTTTGTGGGCCTTTCGGTATATGCAACCCGCAATCCATGCCTTTTTGTAATTGCTTGAAGTATTTTCAGCCTACCTCAGACAAAAGTTGGAATTTGTCGGATTTTTCAGCTGGGTGTGCAAGAAAAACCAGTTTGCAGTGTGGGAATGATACACTTGCTAATGGAAAGAGAGACAAGTTTTGGGAAATGCCCAACATGAAATTGCCTGATCATCCACAAACTGTGGCAGTTGGAAGTTCATCAGAATGTGAATCAACCTGTTTGAATAACTGCTCTTGCACTGCTTACGCTTATGGCGACCGTTGTTCAATTTGGATTGGAGATCTCTTGAATCTGCAACAACTCACAAGCGCTGACACTAATAGAGGAACTCTATATCTCAAACTTGCAGCTTCCGAGTTACCCAGTTCTAAAAACAGTAAGGCAATTACTGCAGGCGTTGTCCTGGGTTCAGTTGCAGGGATAGCAATTTTCGCAGGCCTTGTTGCATTTGTAATCTTTAGGCGAAGGAGGGGAGCAATTGGAACAGCAAAAGCAGTTGAAGGATCATTAGTGGCATTTGGGTACAGAGACTTGCAGAATGCGACCAAGAATTTTTCAGAGAAATTGGGGGGAGGAGGTTTCGGTTCTGTTTTCAAAGGGACTTTACCTGATTCAACGGGCATTGCGGTCAAGAAACTTGAAAGCATCAGCCAAGGAGAGAAGCAATTCCGCACTGAGGTCAGCACTATTGGGACAATCCAACATGTAAATCTTGTTAGGCTTCGCGGCTTCTGCTCCGAAGGTACTAAGAAGTTGCTGGTCTATGATTACATGCCGAATGGGTCTTTAGATTCTCGACTTTTCCATGAAAAGAATTCTGGGGTTTTGGATTGGAAAACAAGATATCAGATTGCTCTGGGAACAGCTAGAGGGTTGCTTTATCTCCATCAGAAGTGCAGAGACTGCATCATACACTGTGACATAAAACCAGAAAACATTCTTCTAGATGCTGAATTGTGTCCGAAAGTGGCAGATTTTGGTCTAGCAAAGCTTGTTGGGCGTGACTTCAGCCGAGTCCTCACAACCATGAGAGGTACAAGAGGTTATCTAGCTCCAGAGTGGATTTCAGGGGTGGCCATTACTATCAGAAAAACAGGGAAAAAAAAGTTTTCTCAATCGTATTTTTCAATCAATGAAAGTGCACACTTTATATACAATCAGAGTAGCCTTATCACGACTAAAACTAACTAATCAACTCTACACGTGTGAATCCACATATATCACTCTCACGTGTCTTGACTAACCTTTACAACTGATAAATGCAAACTAAAACTACACACAGCTTTAACATCTTAAGCTACTTGTCGTTTAACTCTTGCTTCTCTCTTCTTTCTTCAATTCTGCAGCTTTGCCTTGTTGCTGACTCTGTCAAGTCTTTATGCCTCTCATGCTCATCATGTTTTACACTCTGATACTCCCCCTCAAGGGAAGCTGCAGAATGAATATTAATCATACCCATTTTACATATCAAACTAGAAAATTGATTGAAATTGAGTGCCTTGGTCAGTAAATCTGCTAGCTGACAGTGTGTTCTAACATGGATCAATTTTATAACCTTTTCAAGCACTTTGTCCCTCACTACATGACAATCAATCTCTATATGCTTAGTTCTTTCATGGAACACTGGATTTGATCCAATGTGCAATGCAGCCTGACTATCACAGAACAGTAAAGCCTCTCTATTGTGTTGAACTCCAATATCCTTTAGAAAATACAACATCCAAACTATCTCACATGTAGCCACAGCCATGGCCCTATATTCTGCCTCTGCTGAAGACCTTGAGACAGTACACTGCTTCTTTGATTTCCATGAAACCAATGAATCACCAATGAATATACTATAGCCAGTCACTGATCTTCTTGTATCAGCACATGCAGCCCAATCAGAATCTGAAAATCCCTTCACATGTAGTTCTGATTTGGAAGAAAATAGAATGCCTTTCCCTGGTTCACTCTTTAGATATTGTAGTACTCTGTACACTGCATCTAAGTGAGGTTTTCTAGGCTTAGCCATGTATTGGCTCAACCTATGAATTGCATAGGTGATGTCTGGCCTGGTAATTGTTAGATACAACAATCTACCAATCATCCTTCTATACAAACTAGGATCCTTAAGTTCCTCTCCCTCATACTTACTTAACTTGAGGTTTTGTTCCATTGGAGTCTTGGCTGGCTTACACCCTAGATATCCTGCATCATTCAACAGCTCAAGAACATATTTTCTTTGGCATAAGGCTATTCCTTGGTCTGACCTAGCCACTTCAAGTCCAAGGAAATATTTCAAGTCTCCCAAATCCTTCAGTTTGAACTTTTGATCCAATAACAACTTGAATTGTGCAATCTCATCCTTGTTGTCACTAGCTACTAACACATCATCTACATAAACCAATATGATTAAGAAAGACCGATCTGTTTGCCTAGTGAACAAAGAGTAATCAGCCTTAGATTGGATAAAACCCAAGTCTTGAATCAAAGTGGTAGAGAACTTAGCAAACCATTGCCTAGAGGCTTGCTTAAGTCCATAGAGAGACTTATTCAACCTACAAACCTGCTCCCCCTGGCTATGAAACCCCGGTGGAAGAGCCATATAAACCTCCTCAGTCAAATCCCCATGAAGAAAAGCGTTGTTGACATCAAGTTGAGCAAGAAACCAACCCTTGACTGCAGCCACTGCCAAGAGACATTTAACAGAAACCATCTTGGCTACTGGGGAAAAGGTTTCAGTGTAATCAACACCTTCCTTCTGAGTGAACCCCTTAGCAACAAGCCGTGCCTTATACCTTTCCACAGAGCCATCAAATTTGTATTTAACCCTATAGACCCACTTACAGCCTATAGGCTTCTTACCAGCAGGTAGAGTAGTCAAGGTCCAGGTGTGGTTAGCTTCTAGAGCTGCTATTTCAGCAGCCATTGCTTCCTGCCATTTAGGGTCAGTAACTGCTTGATAATAGTGAGCAGGTTCAACAATGGAGGATATAGAACAACAAAAAGTTTTATAGGAAGGAGATAAGGATTGATATGAAAGGTGAGAAGACAAGGGGTGAGAAGTACCTGATTGGAGAACAGAAGCAGTGGGAGATGAGGTAACCATGTTACAATGATAATCTTGAAGATATGAAGGCCTTTTGTGAGCTCTAGTGGACTGTCTAAGGGGAATAGGATCAGTAAGAATCTCAGGAGGTTCAGCAGGAACATCATGCAGAAAATCATCATCAAGCTCATGATGGACTTGAAGAATGGTATCATCCAGATTAGAGGAAATAGAAGTAGGAATAGGAGAATGAGATAAAGAAGGGGAAACAAGATCATCAAAGGGAAGAGAAGAAGTACAGGGCAAAGGAACAGAAGATTCAACAGGTGGAATGGAACTAGAAATGGAAGATTTGTAAGGAAAAACAGATTCATGAAAGGTGACATCCCTTGATAGAAAAACAGAATGAGAAGCTAAATCAAAAACTTTATATCCTTTGACATTAAAAGGATAACCAAGGAAGACACACCTTCTAGACCTAGGATCAAACTTAGTTCTAGTTGCTGCAATAGTGGATGCAAAACATTCACAACCAAAGACCCTTAAATGGTCATAAGAAGGGGGTTTATGGAACAAAAGTTCAAAAGGAGTCTTATTATTCAATAAGGGAGAAGGTAACCTGTTTATCAAATAGGCAGCAGTTAAGACACACTCCCCCCAAAAATGAATAGGAACATTAGATTGGAATTGTAAAGCCCTAGCAATGGAGAGAAGATGTTGATGCTTTCTCTCTACAACAGAATTCTGTTGTGGAGTGTACACACATGTTTGTTGATGTATAATACCATTAGAACTAAAGAAATTAGGCATATTAAATTCTAAGGCATTGTCAGTCCTAATTTGTTTGATTTTGACATTAAATTGAGTAGTGATCATGGCATGAAAAGAAATAATGAGAGACTGAACAGTAGACTTGGTTTTCATCAAATAAATCCAAGTTGCTCTAGTGGCATCATCAACAATAGTCAAGAAGTATTTACAACCATCCAAGGTAGGTGTGGAGTAAGGACCCCAAACATCCATATGTAAAAGATCAAATGCTGAATTACTCATGTGATTATTAAAAGGAAATGGCAAACGTTTTTGTTTAGCCAAAGGACAGATATCACAGGTAGCATTACAAGAATTCTTCAAGAAAGGAAAAACATGGGACAAAATATGTAACCTAGAATCTGAGGGGTGACCTAATCTGAAGTGCCAAAGAGAAGAAAGGTTACAATGAGAAACAGTAGAAGCTGAAACAGAATTGAAAGCCGAGTCAAGCTTGTGGGTGGCAAGAAATTTAGCTAGAGCAGTTGGAGATGTCTGTTGAAGATTACCAGATTGTAACAAGTATAATCCATCAACTTGTTGACCCACTCCAATCGTTCTCCAAGAGGCAAGGTCCTGAACAAAACAAAGAGTAGAAAGAAAAACAAGGCAGCATGGTTGTGTCTTAGTAATGGTACTAACAGATAAAAGGTTAAATGTAAAAGAGGGCACACATAAAACATTATTAAGAATGAGGGAAGATGACAAAACAATGGTGCCAATGTGTGTGACTAAAGCAGTTTCCCCATTAGGCAATTCAACAATGGCATTAGTAATAGCAGTAATAGAGGACAATGCACTCACTGAACACACAATGTGGTCAGTAGCCCCAGTATCTATGACCCAAGTATCTGAATTAAAAGCCCTTCTGTTCACTACCTTGGCTGAGAAGATAGAATGAGACAAATTGATACCTGTCATAGCATTGGAAGATACTATAGTGGCTACATTGGACTGAGGTGTTTGTCTTCCTTGCACTGCAGAAACAAGTGGAGAAGAGGGAGCAATCAAGGCAAGGAGCTGTTGACATTGCTCAGGAGTAAAGATGAAGTTGCCAGTGCTTGTGTTTGAGACCAATTCTTGTGCTTGAGGGATTGAAACTTGATGAGCCATTGCTGTCTTATTCTTGAACTTAAAACCAGGGGGGAAACCATGCAACCTATAGCATTTATCTGCTGTGTGACCAGCCTTCCCACAATGAGTACAAATTGGTTTCTCTTTACCCTTAGTACCAGGACCATTACCAACAAAATTGTTACCGAGATTGGGAATTTTAGCAACTAAAGCAGTAGAATCAACCTTAACAGTAGATGGATTAGTGACTGCTCTTTGTGTTTCTTCTTGAATCAACAAAGAGTAAACCTTACTAAGAGAGGGAATTGGATCCATTAGCAAAACTTGGGTCCTAACTTGGGAAAATGTTTCATTCAATCCCATTAAGAATTTCATTACTGACTCTCTTGCTTGCAAATCATTAAGTCGTTTATTGATATTACATACACACTTTCCACAAGTGCAAGAAGGAAAAGGACTCAAATTCTGTAACTGATCCCAAAGTGCTTTTAACTGAGTAAAAAAATCTGTTATAGTCACCTCACCTTGATGAAGCTCAGAAATCTCCTTTTGAAGATTGAAGACCCTTGGACCATTTGTTTGAGCAAACCTATTCCTCAAATCAGTCCAAATTTCCAGAGCAGTGTCTTCATAGATGATGCTTGATTGAAGCTTGGGTGAGACTGAATTGGTTAGCCAAGTGCCAACCATGTTGTCACATCTGATCCAAGCTTGCACAGCTGAGGGAGAAGACACTAATGGCGAAGAGAGAGTAAGAGTACCATCAATGAAACCCAATTTATTCTTGGTAAGCAGAGCTTTCCTCACAGCTCGAGCCCATGCTGAGTAGTTTTCTCCTCCAGTCAAGGGCTGTGTGACAAGGACTGTGCTTGGATTCTCTGCATGGTGCAAGAACAGGGGATCATCCATTGGTGAGTCCTGTGAAGAAGAAATAGGTACACTCTCTGATGTAGAAGCATTTGTAGCAGCAGCGGAAACCATTATTGACAAGACGAGAAGAAATTTTCTTAGCAAGAAGGAATTTTCTTAGCAAGAAGAAGGAAATTTTCTCGAGAAAATTGTGAGAAAGTGCAAACCCTGTGATGAGAAAATGCAAACCCTAGAGAAATTTGGGAAATTGCTCTGATACCATATCAGAAAAACAGGGAAAAAAAAGTTTTCTCAATCGTATTTTTCAATCAATGAAAGTGCACACTTTATATACAATTAGAGTAGCCTTATCACGACTAAAACTAACTAATCAACTCTACACGTGTGAATCCACATATATCACTCTCACGTGTCTTGACTAACCTCTACAACTGATAAATGCAAACTAAAACTACACACAGCTTTAACATCTTAAGCTACTTGTCGTTTAACTCTTGCTTCTCTCTTCTTTCTTCAATTCTGCAGCTTTGCCTTGTTGCTGACTCTGTCAAGTCTTTATGCCTCTCATGCTCATCATGTTTTACACTCTGATAATTACAGCCAAAGCTGATGTTTACAGCTATGGAATGATGCTTTTTGAATTTGTCTCCGGGAGGAGAAACTCTCAGCAATCTGCAGATGGAAAAAGTAGATTCTTTCCTATTTTGGCTGCAAGCCTTATAACACAAGGTGCCGATGTCCTTAGCCTTCTAGACCCCTGGCTGGAGGGAAATGCTGATGTAGAAGAGGTCACAAGAATATGTAAACTTGCTTGTTGGTGCATCCAAGATGATGAAACTCATAGGCCACCAATGGGTCAGGTAGTTCAAATCCTTGAGGGAGTTTTAGAGGTGAACCATGCCCCAGTTCCCAGATCACTCCAGGTGTTTGTTGACAACCAGGAGCACATAATTTTCTTCACTGAATCATCCTCCAGCCAAAGTTCAAAGGCACGGAGCAACAGCTCAAATTCTTCCTCTCAATCCGGAAGTAGTGTGTCATCAACAAATTCAAAGTCTTGAAGAGAAATCAATTGAGGACGTCTTGTGCTCTTTTATGTTTAGTTATGGATAAATGTTCTGCATTTTTATTCTTTGTTATTTACTTTCTAGCCTAAAGTAGCTGTTTGTATATTCAATTGAAGCATTTCTTCAAATTCTCAAATAATGTATTTGCTATGAGCCTATCACTTCCAGTATAATTATTAACTTTGTTCAAGTTATCATCACTATTACTTTGTTAATAGTTATGGTTCATGGCACTGGTATCCAACTAAGACTCAATAACTACGCACCGAAGGATAAATTTGGGATCCATATTATTAGGGTGAAATTTTGTATATGTTGGCATATCAGAGTTAAATGCACTTTTTATGTATTTGAGTCCTAATTTAGATTGTTTAGTAAGTATTCAAGTGGTATCAATTGAAGACATCAGAATAAGCTCAAATACTACTCAATTCAGTGCTGCAATTAATGTCTTGACAGATAGCTCGACAACAGCCGATTCTTTGAACTTCTTGAAAACAAAATTTAGCATTCCAGGACGACTTAAATAGTATTTCCATTTTTGGTTGATTCATCAATAAAAATAGTTTTCAAAGGCCAAAAATATTCATGTAAATCTTCCCTACAAATGGCTTACCACAGAAATTAAAGCAGACCACCATGCTGCATTATGAAAAGTCTCAACATCATTCTTATGTTAAAAGGGACCTTTCCAAATCTAGGTTAGGTTCCAAAACAAAACCAAATAACAAAGATATAATAGTCCTGGCAAAGATTACACACACAGCTTTCAAGAACATGGAATTTGTGCACCATTCCCTCTAATTTGCTACCCTTTAAAGTGCTGATTACTATTTAATATATTGCATCATGTTACTTTCTAAGCCTCTGTTCTTGCATGGAGTCAAACTCTTGACCATATTCAATTTATTGAACCATCACACCCACATAACAACAAATATACAGATGAGAAGCCAAATCTCTAGATCTTGCTGTTAACTGTAAGACACAGTCAAGATTCTAACAGCTCATTAAAGTTTTATCATCAATCTTGTCCAAGGGCTTTTGCTCTATAAATTATAACCAACCTCTTAACACTTTTCATCATTACCAAGGAAATGGAAAAATTAGCATTGGCAGTCTTTAACTGCTCATACCAAATTTCCAACCCTTTTTATCATTTTTAAGTCCTTGATACCAAGAAAGTAATCTTGGTTTAAAGATTCCAACATGCATGACAAGTGTCAATTCTTTACCAGTATTTTTGTAGCTTTGCAATCCCAACGTAGGGGAGACAAGTCAGAATAATTTCTTATCAAGAGAATCAGTTAATACACGTCTATGGACCAAATGTCGTAGTGAATGGTAAGTCAGAAAAGATGCGCAGATGTTTCCTTTTGGAATTCGATATATTGGATACCAGGCCACTGAAAACCAGAACCATTAATCCAAGATTTGCAAATATGTAAGATCAGTACTCAAAACGAAAAAAAAAAATGTATCTACAACGACTACAATGTTCTTGGTTCTCGCCAAGTTGCAGGATGTAATTCATTCAGATTCATAACTTCTAGCTTGGATGATTAGAAGTTCCAAAATCATTGAGCTCTATAATTCTGCAATAATTAAGAAATTAACCAAAATTAACCCTAGGCTGGAGTATTAACCACAGGAGCATAAAACATCCTCAACTTATACATATCCAGTCAGCATACTTGTCATACTTTTCATGCTCAGTATCACTTTCATTACATGGGGAAAACTTTGATGAACTGAAAGGTTCCTCAATTGACTCAAAGTTCACGGCTAGTTCTATGTCAGATAGTGGACACAACTTAATCCAAAAGACTTAAGTTTATGAGTTTATACCAAACTATGTTATGTTAATTGAAAGCTCAATAGTGCAAAACATTATAGCTTGTTTAGACCCCTAATTTTAAACTTACGACTAAATTGCTTTTCCTCAACTTTACTAAATGCAGAATAAGAGTAAATGAAACCCAATAAATCGGAACTACTCTCTAGTGCATGAGCATATATAATAAATAGTAAATGTAAAGCACAAAGAGTAAGGGAAGAGAGATGCAAAGACAAGATAATACCGAGACATGTAATCGAAAAGGATGCACCAGTGAATAAAGTTGGAGTACAAAGATATCAAAAAGAGCCTCCAAACCTAATCTACCTACTATACTTGAACCCTCCGAATTCTAGCTCCCAACAGACTTCACCAAGTCATTTCTTCACTAGTTATTCGGATTCCTCAATTAGCTCCAAATCGCATCCGCCAATCGATGGCTTCTTCTAATACTTCCCACAAGAACCAAAACCACTCTCAACACTAGATTGGGTGAGGTAAGTGTTTGGGCTAAGAACCTCTTAAGGATTTGTAATTGGAGAGATAGGAGTAGAGAAAAACTAAGAGAAATTGTGTAGATGATTGTGGATTTACAATCTCTAACTCTCAAGTGTATTTCTAGGGTTTTCTCTCTGAAAGTCTCCTTACAATTTTGTGGGTAATGTGGGCTTTTATAATGTGGGTAAAGAAATTAGGAAAGCACATTAAAATAGGTTGGAAGTGCTGGCACTTGACTTTTTAGCTTCCAGCATGTGCTTCTCACATGGCCTTTCGTGGGTTGTCTATTCGCGAGCCAGTCGCGAGTTGTATTTTCTTCACATTTCTTCCCCAAACTCTCACACTCAACCTTTACATTAAATTTCACAAACATATAGGGAAATGATTGAATAAATACAATCAAATTTGACACATTAAACCCAACAAAACGTAATTGAAAATTACAACTTTACAATCTCCCTCTCTGGCTATTTTGTGACAAAATCCCTAAATAGACTCTAGACTTAAAACGTGAGTTTGGGAACAATGGAAAAACTCACTCACACCTAAATCTAAAATCTGTGAAGAAATTGTAACACTTGTACATAACAAATAACTTCATTAAGATTGAGACAAGTAGAAATCAAGGCATATATATAGAACAAGTAAAAATTGATCAAGTGAAAACAAATTGAAATGTGAAATTAAAGCATAACTTGATCAAACATGAATAGTCATTAATGATGTTGCGGAAGTCTGAAGAAAGCACACACAATGCTCTCTTTGATGGACATAAACTAAACTATTAGTTTCTAGGTAGCAAGCTTCGAATCCATGAGGGGTTCCTTAAATCCACAAGGTGATAGGTTTGGAATCTACCAGAGAAAAAACAATGGACAAAGTTTGAATTTATATTAATCTAAAAAGTGTCTTGCCTTTGGAGGCTACAATGCGTTTAAATAGTAAAAAGAAAACCTAGGATGGCTGAAACTTGAATCCTTCATAAAGTGTAGCATAAAATTTCTTCCCATCTACCTTTAAATTATTTACAACTGTTAGGTTTTAAAGATTTATGATTAAATGTTTAGATTCCTACTTTGTTTATGTTGGAAAACCGAGAACAAAAATATGTCTAGATTAGGTGTTAGACATTGCTCAAGATTGTACAAATCAAGTTTTAAGAACATTCAAGCTGTAGAAATGAGAGTTCAAATTTTGTGAAGCTTGATCAATCAAAAATTAGATCCGACCAATCAAAAATTGGATTCTACAAATTTTGAATTAAGCCCAAGCCCGTGGAAACATTTAGGATTTCAATCCAACACTTCTAAGTATAAAAGGAAAACCCTAACTACATTTTTATGATTGTTGGAAGACTTGTGAGTAACTCTTGTGAGATCTGAGAGGTTCTGTAACCTTCTGACTCTACAAGTGTCTAGCAGAACAAGATCTACAATCAAGTGCTGGTGGAATCTAGTTGCTGCTACAAGATCAACAACTAGTGATCTAAACCTTTGAGTGGGATCTCAAAGTCATAAGCATGGGAGCTTGTGTTTAGCAAATCCAAGAGAGAAGAGTCCATGGAGTTGGAGCTTGCACGGGTCGTGTTAGTAAGTTCTACATGAGGTAGCAATAGATTTAGGGTTAAATATTTTGCAAACTTCAATTCTTTCTAGTGGATTTGTTTACCTTGAGGATAGCTAAGTCAAATTATCCCCAAGTTTTTACCTTAAGACGGTTCGTTTCATTAGTTTTCTTGGGTGATTATATCTATGTGTTATTTTCTTTTCCGCTGTGCATGATATGATATTTTTCTGTTTAACCTAGATCTTATAATTAACCTGAGTAACTACTTGGCTAATTCACTAGGTTTAAACAATCTACTTGAGATAGTGAAGTCAGCCTTTAATTTGGGTGAAGTATATGATCAACCTAAGATTGTTAGGAAGATTCTTAGATCCTTAACTGAAGACTTAAGACCCAAAGTCAATACCATAACTTAAAGCAAGGATGTTGATACTATTCTTGTAGATGAACTTCTAGGATCTCTTCAATTTTATGATTCTGACTTACCCAAAACTAACTAATCCAAATCTATGGCTCTAAAATCTATTGATGATGTAGACGATTATGAATTTGATGATGAAATCTCTTCTATAGAGATTGCTTATCTTGCCAAGAACTTTAGAAACTTTCTAAGAAACAATAATAGAAGGGTAAGAAATTGAAACAATGCTGATCCTAAGAATGTGAAGAAGAATGAAACAACTAAGAATAATACTTCTAAAAAATCAAAAGTCAAAGTTGTTCAATCCTCTATCAATTCATTAGGCCAATAGTGTTTTGGTTGTTAGGGGTATGGTCACCTTAGGTCAGAATCTCCTACATATTTGAGATCTAAGGGGAAAGCTATAACTGTTACCCTTAGTGACGATGAAGTTTCCGATCATGAATCTGAAAGTGATCAAGAAGGAAATTTCATGGCTTTCATTGCCACTACTGTAATAAGTTTGAAATTGTTGATGAGAACCCTTTTGATAGGGAACTTTCAAAGAATGCTAACTTGCAAGAGGCTTATAACAAGCTTTGCAAGATTGCGGCAAAGGATGCCATGAATTTTGACTTAGGTTTGAAAAAGATAAACACTCTTGAGCAAGAAAAGATAAATTTGTTGGTAAAATTTTTTGATGCTAGTGAACTCATAAATATTGTTAAGATTGAGAACATGTCTTTGATTGAGAAAGTTAAAAGTTTAGAATTTGAATTATCTATTGCTAGAGAACAACTTGATAGGACTTCTTCTTCTAAACTTGATAACATGCTAAGTGGTCAAAAATTTGCATAAGATAAGACAGGGTTAGGGTTTGTTAAGAGTGTTTCAACTTCTATTGTTCATCCTACTAAGTTTGTACCTGCTTCATCTAATCCTAAATTAGAAGATAGGGTTCCAAACAAAGAGGTTCTAGCTACTAGGAAGATTATGGTAGATCTTAGTAAGTCAAAACCCAAGAAATCCAATCATCCTAAAAGTAAGAAACAACACAAACCTCAGTGGTTTTGTCACTTTTATGGTGGAGTTGGGCATACTCGCCCAAATTGTTTTAAGTTGCAAACCACAAAGCAAGCAACTAAACAAAAAGTGTTTGTGCCAAAAGCACAAGATCCTATGACACTTATTCATGAATTGGTAAAGGCTCTTAACCTTTATGCCAATGCTGGAGTTGATCAACAATCTAATGTGTCTAGAAACTCCAATACTAAGTTTGCATCTAAGAAAGTGTGGATGCTAAAGACTCAATCCCAGTGAGTTTGTATGACATGGTCCTCGTGCTTTAACTCTCAATCTTTTTTACCAAAATGTTTTTGATTAGGATTTTTTTTTTTTTTTTTTTTTGGTATTACTGTAAGGTTGAATTTAATCAACCATCTTGTTGGCTTTATTCCATGCCAAATTTGCTTGTATTTCAACAATTAGTAACCTTGTATTTAGGTGGGATTTTTGTAAGGGTAGTGAGTAAGATAGTGTGATAAAATGCTCAAGAGTGTGCAAGAAAAATAGAGACTCGCGACTGGATCTTGCGGCTGACTCACGGCTGCAAGCCGCCAGAAGATGCACACGTACCAGGCATGCCAGAAGTTGAAGCGTCATGCTAGCTGGAGCACTACAAGACAAAATAGGACAACTGGCCATTCTGTTATCTCGCAGCTGGATCTCGCGACTCAGTCAAGTCGCGAGGCCAAGCCGCGAGCCAGCCCTGTTTTGAAAAACCTGACTCTTCACATTCCATTCTCACCCCAATATAAATACCCCTTATACCCACGAAAGAAAGAGAGCTTCCAGAGAGAATTTTGAGAGAGAAACCCTAGAGTAAAACAAGATTGATTCATCCACAATCTTCACATAAGAGAGTCTTCAAATTCCTCTACTCTCTTCCTCTCCATTGTTAAATTCTTGAAAGGCCTTTTACCAAAACCTTTTCTCGTCATATCCATTACTATGAGAGGGTTACTTGGTGTTCTGGGAAGCAGTTAGGAAGGAACCAATTTACATTGGTTGATGCTATGGTCAAGTAGTGGAATCCAGGAAACTAGAAAATAAATAGATTCGACGCAACCTCGTTGGAGCAAGAAACTTGGAGGGTTTAGGTACACTGGGTAGATTAGGCTTGGAGGATCTATTGCTGTTCATGTATCTCAACTACATTTTCTAGTGGATTACTTACCGCTTGGAGGACGGCGAAGAGGTTTTACGCCGAGGGCTTCGGTTTCCTCTTCGATAACACATTGTGTGTTGTCCTTATGTTTGCATCTCTCTTCCCTTTATCTTTGCCTTTTATTTTCTACCGTGGATGTGATTTTAATTGACTTAGATTGTTTACCAATTCTGTTTATAGCTTGTGTTCATTTTCTGCACACTAGTTGTTTGTCATAAAGCTTGAATTGGTTATTTTGTAATTGGGGGTCTAAACGTTCAAGGGTGTTTTATACACTATTTGAACTTTCAATTGGTAACAGAGCAGGTACACTTTTATTGGTTTTATTACCATAGTGTGATCCTTGACCCCATATTGAGATGGACCGGTCACAATCCCTAGATGCACCTCCATATTTTGATGATAGTAATTATGCTTTTTGGAAGGTTCGCATGAGAGCATTTTTATGTTCCATTGATGAATCAGTTTGGGATACTGTTGATATAAGTTGGACCAGGCCTGAGGAAGCCAAATCCACATGGGATAAGGCAGCACTCGCCGCATCTAATACTAACAGTAAAGCACTTAACGCAATTTTCTGTGCTGGGTCTCCAGATGAGTTTCACAAGATTTCTCACATTACCATTGCCAAAGAAGCATGGCAAATACTGGAGACCACCTACGAAGGCACGAAGAAAGTGAAAGACACTAAGCTCCAGATGCTGACCACTCAGTTTAAGGAGCTCAAAATGAGTGAGGATGAGTCCTTTGACTTTTTCTATAGCAAGTTGAATGAGGTGGTTGTCAGTAAGTTCAATTTAGAGGAGAAAATGGAGGATTCTAAAATAGTAAGGAAGATCCTTTGGTCATTGCCGGAAAGTTTTCATGCCAAAGTGACAGCGATTGAAGAGAGTAAGGACCTTGATGACATCAAAGTCCAAGAGCTGATTGGTTCCCTTCAGACTTATGAAATGTCACTGTCCACTCAACGAAAGAACAAATCTCTTGCTCTTGAGACCATTAATGAAAAGTTGGAATTCCATGACTCATTGGATGAGGATGTGGTTGACAAAGATGTTGCATACCTTGTGAAAAATTTTTGAAAATTTTTGAAATTCAAGAATAATGGTAAATTTGGTCATAAAGGGAAATTCCAAAGTTCAGGAAGGGAGAAAAGGGAATTCAAAAAGAAAGATGGAAAAGAATCCCAATCTACATAAGGTGTCACTTGTTTTGAATGCAACGGGCATGGACACTTTAAGAAAGAATGTCCGAATTATCTGAAATCGAAAGGCAAGGTGTATGCCACGACACTGAGTGACTCGGATTCATCCAACTCAGATTATGAGGAAAGCTATGATGAAGAAGGGAATTATTCTACTTTTATGACTATTGCCCATGTTGAGTCTTCAGACGAGTTGAATTTGCTTGTACGAGAACTTGGAGAACATAGTGATGAAGAATCGTTGGAAGTTGTTGAAGAATCAGATGTTGAAGAAGATGAAAGCATAGCCAATCTTCAAGAGAATTATAACTCACTCATGGAGAAGTCGGGTGAGTACATAAGGGTGGCCAAGGCAGTTGTGAAAAAGATAAAGAAGGCAGAGGAGGACTATAAAAGTCTCCTAATTCGCTATAAGGAGGTCAAATGTGAGATAGAAACACTGAATGGTAAGTTGTCATAAGCCTACACAAAAGTGAGATTTCTTGAGCAAGAGGTTGTGCAAGCAAATGCTAAGATAGAAAGGGTCTCCACCAAGAAGCTCAATGATGTTATTTCATCTCAAAAGAATTTTTCAAACAAATCCGGGTTGGGATATACCGAAGGGAGTAGCTCATCTGGAAATATCACCAAAGAAGTGAAGTTTATAAAGGTCAAAGAGTCAGTTGAAGTTGTCCCTATTGTTGAGAAGCCCAAGATAGAGGAGAAGAGAAATGTGGAGAACCAACGGATGTTGAACAACCCTCGTAATCAATCTGTGGGCAGGTCTAAATCTCGAGCCAAGTCTCGTCCTCGACCACAAAGAGGTCCTAGATCGAACTATGTGTGTCATCACTGTGGACTTTAAGGGCATACTCAACCAAATTGTCAAAAACTGAGAGTAATGAATAATGCAATTGCTCCAAGGTCACGAGGACCTAGAAATGACAAGAGAAATTGGGTTGGTGAACCATCAAGAGATCAAAGTTGTGATCCCGGAATGATGGACGTAATGAAGATGATTGGTGCTTTCACCAACTGCTTGGAGAGCTTCACATAAAGGTTTGAAAGCCCTAACTCTCATACCCAATCCTATAAGGAAATCACCCCAAACGCAAGTGACGTGTGGGTGAAAAATGGTACACATGCGTAAGCATTACAACATGTCCATGCATCAATACTTCCTATGCTTTGTGACTTTGTTTGATTATTCATTGTGTGGGTTGTAATTTGTTTTTTTGTTTTTGCATTCTATCATTTAAATTTTTTTTAATGTTGCCCTTGATCAATCTTTTCCTTCTTATGTGTCAAAAATCCAAAAACCACAGAAAAAGTAGAAAATCAAAAGGTTTGATCGACATTTGAAAGTTCAAATATGTGTATAAACACTCTTGAACGTTTAGACCCCCAATTTACAAATTAACCAATTCAAGCTTTATATCAAACAACTAGTGTGCGGAAAATGAACATAAGCTATAACATAGAATTGGAAAAACTATCTAAGCCAAATTAAAATCACAACCCACAGCAGATAATAAAAGGCAAAGATAAAAGGGAAGGAAGATGCAAACACAAAGACAACACGCGATGTGTTATCGAAGAGGAAACCGAAGCTCTCGGCGTAAAACATCTCCGCCGCCCTCCAAGCGGTAAACAATCCACTAGAAAATGTAGTTGGGATACATGGACAACAATAGACCCTCCAAGCCTAATCTACCCAGTGCACCTAAGCCCTCCAAGTTTCTTGCTCCAACGAGGTTGCGCCAAACCTTTTTATTTTCTAACTTCCCGGATTCTGCTACTAGACCATAATATCAACCAATGTAGATTGGTTCCTTCCTAATTGCTTTCCAGAACACCAAACAGCCTTCTCACAGTGATGAATATGGTGAGAACAAGGTTTTGGTAAAATGCCTCTCAAGGGTTTTACAATGGAGAGGAAGAGAGTTGAGGAATTTGAAGAAACTCTAATGTATTGATTGTAGGTGAATCAATCTTGTTTTACTCTAGGGTTTCTCTCTCAAAATTCTCTCTGGAAGCTCTGTTTCATTTGTGGGTATAAGGGGTATTTATACTGGGGTGAGAGGAAAATGTGAAACGTCAGGTTTTTCAAAACAGGGGTGGCTCGCGGCTTGACTGAGTCGCGAGACCCAGTCGCGAGATAACCGTATGGCCAGTTGTCTTGTTTTGTCCTGTAGTGCTCCAGCTAGCATGACTGTTCACCTTCTGGCATGCTTGGCACGTGTTCTGCATCTGGCAGCTTGCAGCCGCGAGTCACCCGCGAGATCAAGCCGCAAGTCTCTGTTTTCTTGCACACTCTTGAGCAATCAACACTCTATCTCACTCACTACCCTTACAACAAATCCACCTAAATACAGGGTTACTAAATGCTGAAATACAAGCAAATTTGGCACGGAATAAAGCCAATAAGATGGTTGATTATATTCAACCTTACAATCTCCCCCTTTGGCTATTCCGTGACAAAACCCTAAAACAGACTCTAGACTTAACATGTGAGTTGAGAACAGTTGAGCAAAACTCACTCACACCTAACTCTAGAAGCTGTGAAGCACTTGAATCATAAGAACATAAAACTCCTGAAACACAACAATATACCATTATCATTGTATGCAGAAAAGTATGAAATGCATATGAAACAGACTTAAGGTGATCAAGTAAAGATGAAGTGAGGTATCAAATCATGGCTTGATCAACCAAGTAATCACCACAAGGTAGTGATCACAGTGTTCATTCACACTTGTAATGAACACTTAAACATACAAGTTAACAGGAACAAAGCAAGTTACTTGTATGCCTAACACTCAACCAATGCATAATACACTAAGTATATGCATCTAGGAACAATCCTACAAGGGCACAAGAGTGACAGTACTTAAAAGAAAATGCAATACATTTAGATAGAAGTACTAATTTAAACAAAGCATAAAAGGCTGCATAAAGCATGGTACAAACCATAAAGCCTACAAATATGGATAAAACATAACCCTAAAAGCTTACATAAACAACATGGGTACAAAATACAATATATACTGAATAACATCAACAATATATAAAGAGAGTAAACCAAGTTTATAAGATAAGAGTTAGAAACAAATATACACCAAAACCACAATGTATCAAACCCATAAAAACACTAAATACCCAAAAACATAAACACAGATAAACAATGTCTAATTTTGACTGCTCCCCCTCAACATCTTACACCCCCTTAAGAGCTGCTTTTTTGCTTCTCATCAACAAAACAGAAACTTATATGTCTCATTCTTTTTTACTGGAATGGCCAAAGGGTCACTGTCTATGCTGGGTGGTGAAGCTGTCAAGTTTTACAGACAAAATATCAATCTGGTCCTGCATGGTTGCCATCCTCTCAGAGTGCTCGGTCTGGACCCCTCTGATTCCATCAAGTCGTTCCAGAATGACTTGAAATGCATCTGGAGGTGTATCTGAAGAAGTTGATGCTCTAGTCCTTTTGCCACTTCTCCTGGGTGTTGAGGTTGATGCATGCCTTGTTGCCTCTGCCTCAGTCTCCATTGGGACACCCTCTCCTTCATCACCTTCATCTTCTTCACCTGGAAGCCGAACACTTATCCTTTTGAAGGTTAGCTTGTTAATTGCAGAAGGTGTGGACATGAGACTGATGTCTCGAGGGATTGGAACACCCTTCTTTCTAAAGATCCTCATGAGTAGACTAGGGAAGATCAGTTTTGTTCTAGAAGTGGTTCTAGTCTCATCCACAATAGTGTCATATATGTGAGAACTGATGTCAATGAAAGTCTTTTCTTTGAGGTCCATCAGAAAAATTGCTCTTGCACTGTTGATTGTAGTCAACTTCCTTATGGGATATAGGTTAAACATCATGATTATAGTGAGACACCTCATGTCCACTAGAAAAGCTGTGGTATTCAGACATTTCCCTTCTCTCTGTCCACCTATCCTCTGTTGTACAGTTTCAATAGACAGAATCCTATCTTTGTAATTGACAAACTCTTGATCTTCTAATCCTTCAAGACCTAACACATCATCAATGTCATGTGCATCCAAAGTGAACTCTTTACCTCTAACCCAGCAGCTTAGATCATCCTCCTTTATCACAGCATTAGAATAAAACTCCCTAATCAGGGGTTCACACACAACTGGGAGATCACACAGAAGCTTTTCCCATCCTCTCCCTTCAAAACAGCTGGGTATAAAAGTGCCACTCAAATCCTCCAAATCCACAAACCTTTCTTAAATAATTCCTGCCTTTAAGAAGAAGTCCTTGTATCTCTCAAAGTGGGAAACTGACCTGAACAGGTTAGGGTCCATTTTCATTCTTTTATCTGCTTTCTTTGCAGGTGTTTTCTTCTTTGGGGATGAATAAAGCCATCTGTGAACAATCAAAAGAGGCCACAACAACATAGTACAAGACATGTGCAGAACAAATCAGTACTTTGTTAGTAACAAGGACAAAAAGGCAACCACACAGATGAACTTAAAACAATTAAACCTCATGCTACTTAAATCAATCACACAGATGAACAAGTCTAAAAGTGGATACACAAGAACAACTGGTATAATGCAAGGGAGTATTAAAGCAACAGAGATTGAAAACATCCAAAAGACAAATATATGTCAATGAGACATACAAATTGATGACTATGACATGACTCAAAGAGCAAAAGACAGATGCACACAATAGAAGAACAGGCACAAATTTAGCACAGTAAACCACACAGCCAAAACAGGAACATTTTGAATCAACATAACAACATAAGATCAGACATGATGAGTAACCAACAAATAACAACCCTAGCTAAGCACATGATGAAGAACAAAACCAACAACTTAATTAAGTTCAAACTAAATCAATAGCTTTCACAAGCCAAGCATGGACAAAGAGCAACAACCAAAACAAAAACCCATCTCAAAAACATAAACAAATGCAAATAATCAAGAGGGAAAAACACAAAATCAAGTAAAATAGAGTTCAAGAAAGAAAACCCATACCTGTTACTTGAAGATTTTGAGCTGAAAGGAAGCAACAATGGAGTTTGAAAATGGTTACATGGAGTGTTTAGGAATGAGACAGTTGAGAGAGAAGATGAATAGTCACAAAAAGTTCGAGAGAAAACTAAAAAAGATTTAAAAACTGCCCTTATTTTTGCCAAACACGCAATTTTCGCGACAGAAGTGAGTTGGCAACAAGTCGCCAGGTTAAGCCGCCAAAACACTCAAAGACAAAATTTTGAAAAAATTTTCTAAGTGTTTTTCGCGACTGGAAGGTCTACCCCCGAGGGAGTCGCGAGCTGAGCCGTGAAAATCTCTAAGTAACCCTCACGACTGGACCTTCCACTCGCGAACAAGTCGCCAAAATAGACCTGCGAACTCGCGACTGAGGCCCGCGACTTGATTTACCCGCGACTAAGTCGCCAAAACAGGGCAAAAATGATTTTTGAAATTTTCAAATTTTAAAAACAAAATACTTTCCAAAAACACCTAAAACATTCAAAAATCTTTTTGTGCTTGACTCAACAAAGATTGAGCATGTAAAAACACATTTCATCAAGTACAATTACACAAATGAATATGACATTTCTTGAACATAAACTTGTGTGTTGTGTGTGGATATCAACAATGAGATAGTCCTTAGTCTAATGTGAAGGTTCAATGATCAATTCAACCAAGACATACATAATTAGCACTAGATCATGTGACCCATCTCAATTATAGAAATATGCATATATGACCTCCCACAAAACTTGATAACATATCTTGGAGCTTTACATTTGACTCCACTTTCAATCATAACATTTGATCTTTTTGATCCTTTCGAGAAAATCACCTTTCATTGTGAGAGTGATAATTGATATTTCACGTTGATGAGATAGCCTTTGGCTTTTTGAATAAACTTTCACTTTAATTTTTGGTCACTTTTCCTTTTTCCTAGTCGAATACTAGTATGTGCGACAGGCTTTTGTAGCTCAATATCTCTTTTCATTTGGAGATTTACATTTGGTGAGCTCTTTTTAGCAAAAACAAAAAATAAAGAGTGGGAAGATATATAGACACAAGTCTATGCATGTCTCAAGATCATCATAACCATTCACTAATCATTCATGACAAGTTTGAAGATCTATTTACAACAATCACATAGATTTCAAGATTTCTCCCATAGTGATAAGAGTGCAAAGAAACAAGCTATGCTAAAAAATGTACAAAGCCATTAGCACAAAGGTACAAGGCAAAACAAGTTTTGAGACAAAACTCAACTATGTTAATCAAACTTTTTGATTTTCTAATTTTTTTTATGTGATTTTTGGATTTTTTGACACAAGAGGAAAAAGATTGATCATAAACAAAAAGAAAACCAAAAGTATGCACAAAAAGACAAACAAACAACCATCAACTCAAACAACAAGCAAACAATCAAACATCGTCACAAAGTATAGGAAGTATTAATGCATGGATGTTAAGCTTCTAAGTGAACATTAATGGTGGATTTGGGAATTGTGGGTGGTTACTTCGAGGGAACCGGTCCTCCTTAGAATAGGGAAGAGACAGAGAGAGAATTAGGGAATCAAGAAGAGTAAATTGGTATTATTTCTGTTATTCTCTCATGTTCACCATACAATCCTCTTATAGCTAATTCCATACACTTTGGCAGTTACTAACCCTTCTAACTAACTTTCCCGCCCTTTTATCCTAACTGTACAACCCCCTGTACCAGCTCATCTATACAGACCCAATACACTCATTCAATCACAACAGCTTATTACAATCAATTACAACCCAACTACAATATCTACACAGAGTCTTAACATACCCCTCCCCATCTAAAAGACCTTGCCCACAAGGTGAGAGAACCTGAGCTTCAAATGGTGCAATGATTCCCAAGTAGCATCCTCAGGTGCAGTGCCCAACCATTGTATTAGAACTTCAGTAATAGACCTGGATCTCAAAGTCTTAGTTCTGGTTTGTAGAACAGCTACAGGTTCTGAAATGATTTGGCCAGTCTCATCTAGTGGTGGTAAAGTAGGCAATGGAGAAACTTGCTGTCCCAACTTTAGCTTTAGACCAGATACATGAAAAACTGGATGTATCTTACTGTCACTAGGTAAATCCAACCTGTAGGCTACCTCCCCTACCCTTTGAAGCACCTGGAAAGGCCCATAAAACCCTGGAGATAACTTCCATTTTCCCTTAGAAGCTAAGGACTTTTGCTTATAAGGTTGCAACCTCAAAAACACCCAATCTCCCACCTGAAAAGACCTCTCAGTTCTGTGTTTATCTGCAAAAAACTTCATTCTCTCTTGAGCAGCCACCAGATTAGCCTTTAGTGTAGCCAAAATCTGCTGCCTCTGAGTAAGAAGAGAATCTACTGCTGCCACCCTTGAAGTGCCTGGAATATAATCTTGAAGTCTAGGAGGAGGATAGCCATATAATGCTTCGAATGGGGTGAGTTTAATGGAAGTGTGAAAATTGGTATTAAACCAATACTCAGCCAATGAAAGCCAATCAGCCCACCTGTGAGGTCGATCTCCAACAAAGGCTCTTAAGTATTGTTCTAAGCTTTTGTTCACAATCTCAGTTTGGCCATCTGATTGAGGGTGATATGCAGTAGACATGTCCAAATCAACTTCCTGCAACTTGAACAGCTCAGACCAGAATTTTGAAGTAAAAGTGGCATCCCTGTCACTAACTATAGAGGTTGGAAGACCATGTAATTTGAAAACATATTGCATATATAGCCCAGCAACTTTAGCAGCTGTATAAGGATGACTCAAGGGTATAAAATGGACATATTTGGTTAGTCTATCAACCACAACCAAGATAACTTCAAACCCTTGAGACTTTGGTAACCCCTCAACAAAATCAAGGCTCACATCTGACCATGGTTTAGTAGGAATAGCTAAAGGTTGTAACAAACCTGCTGGAGCAACAGTCTCAGCCTTTATTCTTTGACAAACATCACATTCTCTAATAAACTTCTTGATGTCTGACTTCATGCCCTTCCAATAAAATTCTTGTTTAGCCCTATGAAAGGACTTAAGAAAGCCAGAATGACCTGCAACAGGGCTGCTATGAACATGAGCAAGAACCAAGGGCTTTAAGGAGCATTGAGAGCCCAAGTAGAACCTGTCCTTGTACAAGAGAAACCCATTATGCAGAGAAAAACCTTTTGGAGTAGCTACCCCTGATTGCAAAGATTGAATCAATTGCATAATTTCTGCATCTTGATGATAGCTATCCTTGAGCTTATCCAACCAAGTAGGATCTGGAAATGACAACAACAAACAGCAGCTAACTGTTCCATAAGTGAGGTTAGCCTGATCTGTAAAGGTTTTCAATTCTGACTCCATCTGTCTTGAAAGAGCATCAGCAACTTTATTCTCACTGCCCTTCTTATATTCCACAATAAAAACATAACCCAACAGTTTAGTGATCCATTTCTGTTGTGCTGGGGTACCCACTCTCTGCTCCAACAAAAACTTTAGGCTTTGATGATCAGTTCGAACAATAAAAGGGCTTCCAAGCACATAAGGCCTCCATTTCTTCACTGCAGTAGCTAAAGCTAACAACTCCTTTTCATAAGTAGAAAAATGCAGACTCTTACCCCTCAAAACTTGGCTATGGAAAGCTATAGGCCTCATATTTTGCATTAAGACAGCCCCCAATCCAACCCCTGATGCATCACACTCAATAATAAAGGGCTTAGTAAAATCTGGTAAGGCTAGAACAGGAGGGTGAGAGACTGCCTCTTTCAACTGATTGAAAGCAGATTCAGCTGCATCATTCCAGTGAAAAGAGTCTTTTTTAAGAAACTCAGTTAAAGGATGAGCAATGGAACCATAACCTCTAATGAATTTTCTATAGTAACCAGTCAAACCTAGAAATCCCCTCAAAGCCTTAACATTCTGGGGTCTTGGCCAATGCAACATAGCAACTGTCTTCTTTGGGTCAGCCTTGACACCTTCACCAGAAATGACATGCCCCAGGTACTCCACCTCAAGACAGCCAAAGACACATTTGGATTTCTTAGCAAAGAGCTGATGTTTAAGAAGCACTTCCAAAACAGCCCTCAAATGACTGACATGATCACATAAGTTCTTGCTAAAGACTAAAATATCATCAAAAAACACTAAGACAAAGTGTCTCAAGAATGGCTTGAAAACATCATTCATTAAGGCTTGAAATGTAGAGGGTGCATTGGTTAACCCAAAGGGCATGACCAAGAATTCATAGTGACCTTCATGAGTACGAAAAGCTGTCTTATGCACATCACCATTCTTCATCCTAATCTGATGATAACCAGACCTTAAGTCTAGTTTAGAAAAGATACTAGCCCCATGGAGTTCATCAAGCAACTCATCCACAACAGGAATAGGAAATTTATCCTTCACAGTAGCCTTATTGAGAGACCTATAGTCTATGCACATTCTCCAACTACCATCAGCCTTTCTAACTAACAAAACAGGTGATGAAAAGGGGCTTTGGCTAGGTCTAATTGAGCCTACTTCTAATAACTCCTTCACAATTTTTTCAATTTCAGATTTCTGATAGTAAGGGTACCTGTAGGGTCATTCACAAACTGGTTGAGCTCCTTCCTTGAGTGTAATGCCATGCTCATGACCTCGGATGGGTGGTAGACCAACTGGAACATCAAACACAGCACCAAACTCATTGAGCAGATCTTGCAAAGCTGCTGGGAGCTGATCTGGGGCTGTTGCTGCCCCTGACTCAGGTGTGGTGATCTGCAAGATTAAACCTTTCTTGATGGGAGTTTTAAACATCTCCTCGCTTCCCAAAATTGAAGACCCTGATGACAATAACCCTTGTAGCAACACCAATTTTTGCAAGTACCAAAACTTCATAGTCATCAACTTGAAATCCCATGAGATTTCCCCCAATGTGCTCAACCATTGAGTCCCTAACACCACATCACAACCCCCCAAGGAAAGAACATTCAAGTCAACAAAGAATTGATGACCTTGAATCCATAAAGACACACCAGGACAAACACCCTTAGTCTGAATCACAGCCCCATTAGCCACCTTTACTTCCATCATTTGAGAAGTATCTATTTGCATTTTCAAGGTTAACACCACAGAAAGATCAAGAAAATTATGTGTACTCCCTGAATCAATAAGGGAGACCAACCCCAATTCCTTAATCTTGCTTCTAACCCTCATCGTATTTGGTGAAGGACTACCCACTAAGGCATAGAGGGTAATTCCAGCTTCCAAAGCATTATTTCCCAATTCTTGCTCCACTTGAACCTCCACCTCATTGTCCTCCACTTCTAACAACTGTGCTTGAGATGATGGCTCATTAGAAATAGGAAAACCCTCTAACAGAAACACCTTTGCTCCACCCTTGCATTGATGACCGGCCTGGTACTTCTCATCACAATTAAAGCAAAGACCTTGTTTCCTCCTTTCATCCATCTGAGCAGGTGTCAATCTCCTTAGTGGCAATCTCATTTTTTGCTCTCCCTTCCAATCTAGCTTAGGAGGTGCTCCAAGAATGGAAGGTTTGATAACTTCTTGAAAGGATTTAGATCCTTTTTTAGAGCTGAGTAAGTATTCCTCTTGAATTTTTGCCAAACCAAACGCTGCATTCAAAGATTGAGGGGCAAACATCCTTACTGCTAATCTCACTTCATCCTTGAGCCCACTCAAGAAACAGCTGAGTTTGTGAGATTCAGAGAGACCCTTAATCCTGTTTGAGAGAGCTTCAAATTGACTTTTGTAAGCAATCACACTAGTTGTCTACCTCAATCTTGTTAATGCCTCCATCGGATCATCATAGGCAGTGCTTCCAAACCTCACTTGTAGTGCTTGAACAAAGGCTAACCAATCCCCAAACAGTCCTGCTTCTTCTCCATCTTGAAACCATATTAAGGCTTCACCTTCCATGTGGAATGCAGCCATCAAAAGCTTTTCAGGATCAGGGGTTTTGTAATACCTGAAGTATTGATTGGCTTTATACACCCAAGCTGCTGGTTCTTCTCCTCGAAATTTAGGAAATTCCAGTTTGATAGATTTTGGAAATGTCAATGCCAGAGTATTGTTTGAGGGAATGTCTTCATTAGATCGTGGAGTGTGAGATGAAGATTTCTCTGAATCAGAATTAGACAACTTCTGCAGAATCGCACCAAGTTGCTGTTGAACTTCTTGGAAATGCTGGCTGTGTAATTCCTTCATTTGATGGATCTCGTGATGAATCTCTTGAATATCATGGGTATGGTAATCTGAGGTTTTCTTGAGTGAAGCGATGGTCTCATTTATAAGTGTTGTTGATCTGGTTTCAGCCATTGGTGCCCACGATGAACTGCTCTGATACCAATGTTAAGCTTCTAAGTGAACATTAATGGTGGATTTGGGAATTGTGGGTGGTTACTTCGAGGGAACCGGTCCTCCTTAGAATAGGGAAGAGACAGAGAGAGAATTAGGGAATCAAGAAGAGTAAATTGGTATTATTTCTGTTATTCTCTCATGTTCACCATACAATCCTCTTATAGCTAATTCCATACACTTTGGCAGTTACTAACCCTTCTAACTAACTTTCCCGCCCTTTTATCCTAACTGTACAACCCCCTGTACCAGCTCATCTATACAGACCCAATACACTCATTCAATCACAACAGCTTATTACAATCAATTACAACCCAACTACAATATCTACACAGAGTCTTAACAATGGACATGTTGTAATGCTTATGCATGAGTACCCTTCTTCACCCACATGTCACTTGCATTTGGGGTGATTTCCTTATAGGATTGGGTACGAGAGTTAGGGCTTTCAAACCTTCGAGTGAAGCTTTCCAAGCAGTTGGTGAATGCACCAATCATCTTCATCACGTTCATCATTCCAGGATCACCGTTTTGATCTCTTGATGGTTCACCAGCCCAATTTCTTCTATCATTTCTAGGTCTTCGTGACCTTTGAGGAGTTGCACTATTCTTTGCTCTCAGCTTTTGACAATTTGGTCGAGTATGCCCTTGAAGTCCGCAATGATGACACACATTATATGATCTAGGACCTCTTTGTGGTCGTGGACGAGACTTGGCTCGAGATTCAGACTTGCCCACAGATTGATTACGTGAATTCAACAACTGTTCATTCCCCACATTTCTCTTCTCCTCTATCTTAGGCTTCTCAGTAGTAGGACCAACATCAGCTAATTCTTTGGCCTTTATAAACTTCACTTCTTTAGTGACATTTCCAGATGAGCTACTTCCTCCGGTATATCCAATCCAGATTTGTCTAAAAAACTCTTTTGAGATGATATAACATCATCTAGCTTCTTGATGGTAACCCTCTCTATTTTAGTATTTGCTTGCACAACCTCTTGTTCAAGAAATCTCACTTTTGTGTAAACTTCTGACAACTCACCATTCAGTGTTTCTATCTCACATTTGGCCTCCCTATATCGGATTAAGAGACTCTTATAGTCCTCCTCTGCCTTCTTCATTTTTCTCATAGCTGTCTTGGCCACCCTTGTGTACTTACCTGACTTCTCTAGGAGTGAGTTATAATTCTCTTGAAGATTGGTTGTGCTTTCATCTTCTTCAGCAACTCCCAGTGATTCTTCATCACTATGTTCTCCAAGGTCTCGTACAAGCAGATTTAACTCGTCTGAAGATTCAACATGGGCAATAGTCATAAAAGCTGAATAGTTCCCCTCTCCATCACAACTTTCTTCAGATTCTGAGTCAGATGAATTCGAGTCACTCAATGTCGTGGCATACACTTTGCCTTTCAATTTCAAATAATTTGAACATTCTTTCTTAAGTGTCCATGCCTGTTACATTCGAAACAAGTGACACCTTATGTAGATTGAGATTCTTTTCCATCTTTCTTTTTGAATTCCCTTTTCTCCCTTCCTGAACTTTGAAATTTTCCTTTATCACCAAATTTGCCATTATTTTTGAATTTCAAGAATTTTCGGAAATTTTTTACAAGGTATGTAACATCTTTGTCAACCACATCTTCTCCCGATAAGTCATGGTCTTCCACCTTCTCATTAATGGTCTTAAGAGTAAGAGATTTACTCTTCCGTTGAGTGGGCAATGACATCTCATAAGTCTAAAGAGAGCTAACCAGCTCCTGGATTTTGATGTCATCAAGGTCCTTGCTCTCTTCAATCGCTGTCACTTTAACACGAAAACTTTTCGGCAATGATCGAAGGATCTTTCTTACAATTTTAGAATCCTCCGTTTTCTCTCCCAAATTGAACTTGCTTACAATCACCTCATTCATCTTGCTATAGAAAGAGTCAAAGGACTCATCCTCACTTATTTTTAACTCCTCAAACCGAGTGGTTAGCATCTGTAGCTTGGTGTCTTTTACTTTCTTCGTGCCTTCGTAAGTGGTCTCCAATATCTCCCATGCTTCTTTAGCAACGGTAATGTGAGAGATCCTGTGAAATTCATCTGGAGACACACCACAGAAAATAGCATTGAGTGCTTTACTGTTAGCATTAGATGCAACGAGTGCTGCCTTATCCCATGTGGATTTGGCTTCCTCAGGCCTGGTCCAACCTATTTCAACAGCATCTCAAACAGATTCATCAATTGAACATAAAAATGCTCTCATGCGAACCTTCCAAAAAGCATAATTACTACCATCAAAATATGGAGGTGTATTTAGGGATTGAGACTAATCCATCTCAATAGGGAGTCAAGGATCACACAATGGTAATGAAACCACTAGAAGTGTACCCGCTCTGATACTAATTGAAAGTTCAAATATGTGTATAAACACCCTTGAACGTTTATACCCCCAATTTACAAATTAACCAATTCAAGTTTTATGTCAAACAATTAGTGTACGGAAAATGAACATAAGCTATAACATAGAATTGGAAAAACTATCTAAGCCAAATTAAAATCACAACTCACAGCAGATAATAAAAGGCAAAGATAAAAGGGAAGGAAGATGCAAACACAAAGACAACACGCGATGTGTTATCAAAGAGGAAACCGAAGCCCTCGGCGTAAAACCTCTCTGCCACCCTCCAAGCGGTAAACAATCCACTAGAAAATGTAGTTGGGATACATAGACAGCAATAGACCCTCCAAGCCTAATCTACCCAGTGCACCTAAGCCCTCCAAGCTTCTTGCTCCAACGAGGTTACGCCAAACCTTTTTCTTTTCTAGCTTCCTGGATTCCGCTACTAGACCATAGCATCAACCAATATAGATTGGTTCCTTCCTAACTGCTTCCCAGAACACCAAACAGCCCTCTCACAGTGATGAATATGGTGAGAACAAGATTTTGGTAAAATGCCTCTCAAGGGTTTTACAATGGAGAGGAAGAGAGTTGAGGAATTTGAAGAAACTCTAATATATTGATTGTAGGTGAATCAATCTTGTTTTACTCTAGGGTTTCTCTCTCAAAATTCTCTCTGGAAGTTCTCTTTCATTTGTGGGTATAAGGGGTATTTATACTGGGGTGAGAAGAGAATGTGAAACGTCAGGTTTTTCAAAACAGGGGTGGCTCGCGGCTTGACTGAGTCTCGAGACCCAGTCGCGAGATAACCGTATGGCTAGCTGTCCTATTTTATCCTGTAGTGCTCCAGCTAGCATGACTGTTCACCTTCTGGCATGCTTGGCACGTGTGCTGCATCTGGCGGCTTGCAGCCGCGAGTCACTCACGAGATCAAGCCGTGAGTCTCTATTTTCTTGCACACTCTTGAGCAATCAACACTCTATCTCACTCACTACCCTTACAACAAATCCACCTAAATACAGGGTTACTAAATGCTAAAATACAAGCGAATTTGGCACGGAATAAAGCCAATAAAATGGTTGATTAAATTCAACCTTACAACATTGTTGAGTTTTGTCTCAAAATTTGTTTTGCCTTGTACCTTTGTGCTAATGGCTTTGTGCATTTACAAGCGTAGCTTGTTCCCTTGCACTCCTATCACTGTGGAAGAAATCTTGAAATCTATGTGACTGTTGTAAATAGATCTTCAAGCATGTCATGAATGATTAGTGAATGGTTATGTTGATCTTGAGATATGCATAGACTTGTGTGTATATATCTTCCCACTCTTTATTTTTTTTTTGTTTTTGCTAAAAAGAGCTCACCAAATTTAAATCTCCAAGTGAAAAGAGATATTGAGCTGCAAAAGCCTACCACACATACTAGTATTCAACTAGGAAAAGGGGAAATCGACCAAATATAAAGTATATGATTCTTCAAAAAGCCAAAGGCTATCTCTTCAAGGTGAAATATCAAATATTACTCTCACAATGAAAGGTGATTGTCTCAAAAGGATCAAAAAGATCGAATGTTATGATTGAAAGTGGAGTCAAATGTAAAACTCCAAATTATGTAATCAAGTCTTGTGGAAGGTCATATATGCATACTTCTATAATTGAGATGGGTCACATGATCTAGTGCTAATTGTGTATGCCTTGGTTGAATTGATCATTGAAGCTTCACATTAGACTAAGGACTATCTCATTGTTGATATCCACACACAACACACAAGTTTATGTTCAATGAATGCCATATTCATTTGTGTGATTGTAATTGATAAAATGTATTTTCACATACTCAATCTTTGTTGATTCAAACACAAAAAGATTTTTGAATGTTTTAGGTGTTTTTGGAAAGTATTTTGTTCTTTAAAAACTGAAAATTTCAAAAACAGTGTTGCCATGTTTTGGCAACTCAGTCGTGGGTCAGTCAAGTCGCATGCTATAATCGCAAGCTCGTGGGTAAATTTTAGCGACTTGTTCGCGAGTGGAAGGTCCAGTTGTGAGGGGTACATAGAGATTTTCATGACTCAGCTCGCGACTCCCTCGCGAGTGAGACTTTCAGTTGCAAAAAACACTTAGCAAAATTTTCAAATTTTTTGGCTTGAAGTTTTTTGGCGGGTGATTTTAGCGACTCATTGGCGACTTACCTCAGTCGTAAAAAACGCATGTTTTGCATAGTAAGGACAGTTTTTAAAATCTTTTTCAGTTTTCCCTCGAACTTTATGTGACTATTCACTTTCTCTTTCGTCTGAAACTAACCCAAACACTCCATGTCACCCTCTTCGCACTCCATTTTTGCTTCATTTCTTCTCAACATCATCAAGAAAAGATGTCTCGTCAATCCTCTAAAGGCAAAGACATTGTAACTGATGATCCATCAACCCCGGTTGCAAAACGGACTCGACTCTCATCTCAATCATCTAAAGACTCCAATTTGGAGAGGTTTAGAACCCCGCTTACCTCACACATCTACTCAAACATCTTTGATAGGGCATCTCCTATAGTGGAACGTGTGGTTGAGTTTGACACCTTGGGAACCACGTTTATCCCTCGGATCTTTAAGTCAAGAGGTTGGGCAAACTTATTTGGAAATTTTGAAGATCCAATGGATGAATTGGTTAAGGAATGTTACTCTAATTCAAGTGACCTTGGAGTTGAGCTAATTTGTTGGGTATGAGGAAAGGCATTTATCATCACCCCGAATTCCATAGCCGAAATTCTCCACATCACTAGACTTGAGCATGTGGATCTAACTCCGTATGATGATCGAACTCCAGAGACTCAAGACATTCTACAAGTTCTTGGACCTAATCATGAAGTCTCTAGTACAAGCACATCCATAAGCACTGCCAAGTTTGCACCTGAGTTGACCACACTAAAACTGATCATGTTTTCTAATCTCTACCCACTATCCAACAAGACTTTCATCAATCTTAGAAGAGCTCAATTCCTCTGTGATCTTATTACAGGAGCCCCCATTGATATTTGTGCCCACATCTTTCAAACCATAAGGAAGACTGCGGCTCGATCAGCAGCACGAGGATGTATTCCATTTTGCAGTCTCATCATGAAGTTCATTCTTCGTGAAGGTATTAATCCTCCCTCAGATGGAAAAATGATGACTTGTCTGCATCCAATTTCCATGTTCACTCTACAAGCCAACAAAAGTCATTCCTTTAAAACATCAAAGAGTGCACACATCTCTCCGGCTACTCCGTTTGCTCCTGAGTCAGAGACACATGTACATACCACACCCACTTCGCATGTCATCCCTGAAGTTCAACAAACTAGCATTCCGCAAGTACAGTCTGATCCTCAAACTGATAGATTGGATAGTTTACTTGAAAGTATTCAGAAGCGCATTGAGGAAATGGTGAGACTTCTCTACTCCATCAACAACCATGTTCAAATGCGACTTGAGACCATGGAGAATCAGCTAGAAGCTATTCAACAAAAGTTAGATGACAACCTTTAGCTATTCGTGCCAAAAAGGGGGAGAGCATACAGTAAAAGGGAGAAAGTTCAAAGGGAAGTGTGCATAGTAATAAGGGGAGTTACACCACACATACTTTTGTTTTATCTTATAGGATTATGTTTTGGATAATTTGTTGTTATTATGGGTTTGATACACTGTGGTTTTGGTTTCTGTTTGATTCTAACTCATAACACATGGATGGTTTTAAAACTTTGTTACCTTTTATATATTGATGATATTTTTCAGTATATAATGTGGTTTGTACCCATGATGCTTTCGTAAGCTTTTAGGGTTTTTTTTCATTATCTGTAGGCTTTATGGTTTGTACCATGCTTTATGCAACCTTTATGCTTTGTTAAATCAGTACTTCTAACTAAATGTCATGCATTTTCTTGTTAAGTACTGTCACTCTTGTGCCCTTGTAGGATTGTTCCTAGATGCATATACTTAGTGTATTATGCATTAGTTGAGTGTTGGGCATACAAGTGACTTGCATTGTTCTTGTTAGCTTGTATGTCCAAGTGTTCATTCCAAGTGTGAATGAGCATTGTGGTCACTACCTTGTAGTGATTATTTGTTGGATCAAGCCATGGTTTGTTTCTTAACTTCATCTTTGCTTGATCACATATTGCCTGCTTCATATGCATTTCATGCTTTTTTGTATACAATGATCATGGTGTATTGTTGTGTTTCAGGAGATTCATGTTCATATGATTCAAGAGCTTCACAGTTTCTAGAGTTAAGTGTGAGTGAGTTTTGTTCAATTGTTCCCAACTCACATGTTAAGTCTAGAGTCTGTTTTAGGGTATTGTCACGAAATAGCCAAAGGGGGAGATTGTAAGGTTGAATTTAATCAACCATCTTGTTGGCTTTATTCCGTGCCAAATTTGCTTGTATTTCAGCAATTAGTAACCCTGTATTTAGGTGGGATTTTTGTAAGGGTAGTGAGTGAGATAGTGTAATGAAACTCTCAAGAGTGTGCAAGAAAAACAGAGACTCGTGACTGGATCTAGCGGCTGACTCACGGCTGCAAGCCGCCAGAAGATGCACACGTGCCAGGCATGCCAGAAGTTGAAGCGTCATGCTAGTTGGAGCACTACAGGACAAAATAGGACAACTGACAGTTCTGTTATCTTGCGGCTGGATCTCGCTACTCAGTCAAGCCACGAGCCAGTCCTGTTTTGAAAAACCTGACTCTTCACATTTCATTCTCACCCCAGTATAAATACCCCTTATACCCATGAAAGAAAGAGAGTTTTCAGAGAGAATTTTGAGAGAGAAACCCTAGAGTAAAACAAGATTGATTCATCCACAATCTTCACATAAGAGACTCTTCAAATTCCTCTTCTCTCTTCCTCTCCATTGTTAAATCCCTGAGAGGCCTTTTACCAAAACCTTTTCTCACCATATCCATTACTGTAAGAGGGCTGTTTGGTGTTTTGGGAAGCAGTTAGGAAGGAACCAATTTACATTGGTTGATGCTATGGTCAAGTAGCGGAATCTGGGAAGCTAGAAAAGAAATAGGCTTGGCGCAACCTCGTTGGAGTAAGAAACTTGGAGGGCTTAGGTACACTGGGTAGATTTGGCTTGGAGGGTCTATTACTATTCATGTATCCCAACTACATTTTCTAGTGGATTACTTACTGCTTGGAGAGCGGTGGAGAGGTTTTACGCTGAGGGCTTCGGTTTCCTCTTCGATAACACATCGTGTGTTGTCCTTATGTTTGCATCTCTCTTCCCTTTATCTTTGTCTTTTATTTTCTGCTGTGGATGTGATTTTAATTGGTTTAGATTATTTACCAATTCTGTTTATAGCTTGTGTTCATTTTCCGCACACTAGTTGTTTGTCATAAAGCTTGAATTGGTTATTTTGTAATTGGGGGTCTAAACGTTCAAAGGTGTTTTATACACTATTTGAACTTTCAATTACATTCATGCATTTCATTCTAGGTTGATTAGGATTTTTTAAGTTTTTAATTTTTTAAAATTAAAAAAAAAAAAAAAAAATCTTTGTATTACACATCACTAAGTGTGTTATTGAGGTTGGCCTATGAAATTTGCATTTTAGCTTTGATGAGCTATTTTCTACACTTTGTTAGTTTGTGCTATGTAGTTCTTAATTGTGTGAATTATTTATAGTCTTTAAACATATGATCTTGATTTTGATATCACATTCCTTTGACTGTAAGAACTAGAAAATCCTAGGAGAAAGGCATAAATAACCATCTCACCATTGTTACTTGCCAATCATGAACACCTGTGTGCAAATCGTAAAATCCGTGCTCGGTAAAGTGTAGCACTTGCATAGTAAGATCAAATGAGGTGTTTATTTCAAAAGAATAAGAAATAAAAGAAAATCAAAATAAAAAGAAAGCAAAAAGAATATAAAATGCTTTTACATTATTGCAAACGTGTTTTCTAGGAGATGTGAGAGTTATATGATGTAACTCTCTAGGTGATAGTCACTTTCAAACCAATGTGATTGATAATGTAGAAAATTAGTTTAATTACCATCTACATATCACCTTTTATGTATTTTATACACTTACTAGTTGCACACACTATACACAAATCTTTGTTAAACTTTGTACATATGATTGTGTGTTAACTAATGTGGCCATCCAAAATTATACATTGTGCAATGTTTAATACTCTTTTTAGGGTTTGAGTTGAAATTTTTTAAGAGAAAATTTGAATCTTGATGAAAAATTTAATTGGTTGAAGAAAATGTGTTTTTGAAGACTTCTAGAATCATTCATATACATTTCATATCTTGAAAATTGATTTTGCATTGTGTCTCTGCAAAAAATTTCATGTTTTCAAAAACAAAAAAAATTCTGGGTTTTCATGTTTTTGATTGATCGAACCTATTTTTCAACTGATCGAAAAAGGTGAATTTTTAGGCCAAAACTCACTGTCAAATTTGATTCCTGTTCGATTGCTGCTTGACCAATCGAACTCTGTTTCTCTAAATCTTCAATCGCTACTCGATTACTCTCGATTGATCAAAATTTGAATTTTTTGAATTCTTAAGGCTTTTGATAGATCAGTTTGTCCTAATCTATTTCTTTCTCTTCGATTCCTCTCATTCTTAGAAATTTTTTTTTTTTTTTTGTCTCTTTTTAAGTCCAAGCTTCAAGGTTTTTGATAGATCAGTTTACCCTTTCTTATTGATTATTTTCAATTTACACATGCATAATCATCAAATTTTTCAAAATTTTCAAACTTAGGATTTCTAGGATTTCTGATAACTATAGGTGTTTTGATCAAATTTGTTTAGTGGGTTTTTGTTCATGCATGATATAAACATGTTTCCTCTACTTTAATTTCAAAATTTTCATGATTTATGTGAAATTTCGAAATTAGGGTTTATGTGTTCTTGAGGAATTTAGGGATTTTGTTCAATTAGGTAAAATTGGCTGAAATTGACCTTTGCTATTGTTTAATTGATTGTCTATAACTTGTTTTATTCTTGTTGTGATGTTCAATTAATCAATTTGTGTGTTTTTGAAGAGTTAGGTTTTCAAAATTGGGAATTTTTCATAAAACCTGAAATTATGGGTCTATTTTTCAAATTGTGAGGCAATGAACTTTTTAAAGCATTAGTTCATGCATCACTTGTGTCTATGCATCATGCATCATATAGTTTTTGAAAATTCTTTATATATTGTGTTGAATTTCTCTTTAATGCAGCCTGCCCTTGGTTTTGTGATCTGTTTTGTAGTTCATCTTTCTTTAGATCTTAGATATGGCTCCTAAGGTCGGTAGAAATTATAAAACCAAAGCTAAGAAAACCCCTGCATCCTCCTCTACTCTAGTTAAATTTGATAGGGTTAGGTTTCCTGAAGCCAAAAAATGAAGAAATTTTTTAAAACTTAACCAAATATAGGTCTATTTGGGGAGAAAGACAAAGAAATCTAGATGAGTTAGATCCTTCTATTCATAGGAATCCAGAGTCTAGGTATTGGTTGTCTTTATGTACTGTTTATGATCCTCCCCCTGATGCTTTGATTAAAGAATTCTATTCGAATCTCTCTGTTCATCCTGATGATTCAAGTGGTCATTAATTGACTACTTGGATTAGAGGTGAAGAGTTCCATATTAGTAAGAAAGTAATATCTGATGCTCTTCAGGTACCTCTAGTACATAGACCTACCTTTTCATACACTAAGTCTCCTGCCATAGATGATGTGATGTCCCTTCTTTGTGGAAGATCAGTCACTTGGGGATCTAAACCATAGATTAACTCAAGTGAGTTTACTGAGCTTAACTACATCTTCTTTAGGATTTCTTGTCACAACATCTTCCTTATCTCTCATATCCACACTATTCCTTTGGAGAGATGTGTCTTTATGTATGCTTTCATTACTGATGGTCCTATTTGTTTTCCTTCTCTTTTCATTTTGACCATTGTTGAGGTTTTTAGGTGTACAACAAGGATACATAGGTTATTCTTTCTAGATTTTATCTATAGGGCATTGAACTATTGAAAGTTAGAAAACTTTCCTCCTTTAGAGTTAGTTCGTATAACTACCTATATAGGAGCCACTTTTCTTAGACAGAGATCTGCACAAAGGAAGCCTATTGATCCAACTGTTGGGACATCAAAGCAACCTTATGTGGATGCTATTGCTCCTGCTACTAGAGATATACCTACTAAAGAGATTCCTACTGGTCCTCCTCCTCTTTCACTTCGTGCCATGATGGAGACATTTATGACTACTCAGGCAGTCCATGGACAGCTTATTAATGAGTTTCTTTTAGAGGTTGCTGCTTTGAGGGCTAATTTTTCTGAGAATAGGAGTGCTTTTCCACCTTTTCCACCTTCTAATCCTTGATGATTGCCTTTGGCAATTCGTAACCAAAAGGGGGAGTGAGTTTGTGAGCTCTTGTACATAGGGGGAGAGTTTTGTAGCTAGGGGGAGAGTAGATGATGGAGAGTAGATGTGTATTTTTTTTTCTTGTACTTATTTATCTTTTGTTCTTATTTCACAAACATGATGTTATTGACTATGATGGTTTATTGATGATGCTATTCATTTGATATCTATCTACCTTGATGTGTTGTGAATTCATATTCAGTTTTTTTTTTTTTAGTTTTTTTTTAGTTTTTTTTTACTGTATTTTCCACACATGCATTTTTGGTTTATTTTCAATGTTTCAGGAAATTGTAGGTTAATTCTTTCATTGACTACTGTCTATTCTAACAACTAATAGTTAGTAGATTGTGATAGAATTGTAATAGGGCAACATTTTGTAAATTTGGGTTAGTTTTTGAGTTGAGCAATTCATGTGTATGTGTGTTTTGTTACGGATTGTCAAAGGGGGAGATTATTAGGTTCTAAAGATTTAGGATTAAATATTTAAATTCCTATTTTGTTTATGTTGGCAAAACGAGAACAAAAACATGTCTAGATTGGGTGTTCGACATTGCTCAAGATTGTACAAATCAAATTTCAAGAACATTCAAACTATAGAAAAGATGGTTCAAATTCTGTAAAGCTTGACCAATCGAAAATTAATTAGATCCGATCGATCGAAAATCGCAGAAAATTAGATTCTGCAGATTTTGAATCAAGCCCAAGCCCGCCTAACACTTCTAATATAAAAGGAAAACCCTAACTATGTTTTGATGACTCTTGGAATACTTGTGAGTTACTCTTGTGAGATTTAAGAGGTTTTGTAACCTTCTAACTCTACAAGTGTCTACCAAAACAAGATTTACAATCAAGTGCTGGTGGAATCTAGTTGCTACTACAAGATCAACAACTGGTGATCTAAACCTTTGAACGGGATCTCAAAGTCATAAGTGTGAGAGTTTGTGTTCAGCAAATCCAAGAGAGAAAAGTTCGTGGAGTTGGAGCTTGCACGTGGTCGTATTAGTAAGTTCTACTAGAGGTAGCAATAGATTTAGGGTTAAATCTTTTGTAAACTTCAATTCGTTCTAGTGGATTTTTTTACCTTAAGGATAGATAGGTCAAGTCCTCCCCAAGTTTTTACCTTGAGACAATTCGTTTCATTAGTTTTCCTAGGTGATCATAGCTATGTGTTATTTTCTTTTCCGCTATGCATGATATGATATTTTGTTGTTTAACCTAGATCTCATAATTAACTTGAGTAACTACTTGGCCAATTCACTAGGTTTAAACAATCTATTTTAAGGGGTCTAAACACACAAATAGTTGTTACAAGCTACAATTTTGACTAAGAGGAAATAGGAGTTTTGGTACTTTTTCCTCCTTTATGACATCATCTTTAGTGGTGGCTCCATGATATTTTTCTAGGGGGATCAATAGTGTCTTGAGCTAGGATTTTGTCATGGGGGAGTAAAAAATAAAATGATTAATTATTTTTTTGTATATACAATTGTCATATCATATAGAATAATCTAACATAGTATTCTAAATAGTATACAATACAACTATACTGTTCAGTACTATAAAAAAATTATTAATAGTTTAAAGATTGGTAAGACTACAACCATTGAATGCATAAATAAATATAATTAAATAACTAATCATAATTTTTTTCAAATTAATAATAATTTGTTATAATCATATGTAATATCAATTAAATAAAAATATATTATAAAGAAGAATAGTAACACACCTAGGAGTAGGTCTGGGAGTAAACATGAAACTAAGAAAAAATAGTAACTAATATAAGATTTTGCTTTTGAAGTGTATGGCTTTTTAACCACACACGTGGTCATTCCCTTGAAATTGAAGCAAGCGCTAAAAGACTTCTTGGACTCAAAAAATTGTTGAACACTTATCAAACCACTTGTTTAGACAAAAAGAAAACCTAGAAGGGAGAAAGAGAGAATGAGGAAAAAAAATCGTAAATGTAGATACAGATTAGTTAGTTGTATAGGTGGTGTTATTTTTTGCTTAAAGTGGTGTAATTTTTGGCTGATAAAGAAGAAAAGTGCAAGAAAAAACAGTTTCATTCTACCATTAACAGAAAAGTAAACCAGAGTCCAAAGAGAATATTTATTTATTTTAATGAATGAGCAATTTTAAGAGTAGTGCTATTGGCACAACATTGCAATAAAATCTAGATGACAAGTCATTAAAAGTATGTAAAAAAGTGATGTTGGTTATGAGTTTAGATAAAAAGCCAATTACAACTTGTCACTTAACCTTTATTGTAAAATGATTGTAATAATATTGTGAAAATAGTACTTTCTTTTATTCTCATCGTGCTCTCTCTCAGTGTCACTCTCATCTCATCTGAAGCTCAAGCTCAAGCTGTCATCTCTCAAAACTCTCTCATCAAGCTCACTCTCTCAAACTCTCACCTTTCTGTTTACCGCCACCAGCCCGATTCATCGTCAATGTCACCGCCACTGAAGCTCGACGTCATCGACCCACCAGCTGTTCCAAGCTGCCAATCAGCCTTAGACCCACACCGCTATGTTTAGCTACAAGAAACTTTAAGAAAATCTGGGAAGTTTGTGTGGATATATTATTTTATTGTAATAGATATATTATTTTATTGTGTTGAAAGTTAAAATAGATCCACTGTTGTAGCATGTGAGTAGGTAAGATAGATAAAGTAACTTTCTGTGGGGTCAAATAGCTAAATTTTTAGCTCCACTATTATGGATGTTCTTATGGGCTATAGCAAGCAGATGTGATTGTTGAACTTGCCCTGTGATGTTGGCTTATTTTATAATTTTATTTCCTTATCATTACGTTTAAGTCCTACTATGTAGGGGTAGAAATTCGTGTTTGCAGGTCGGGTTCATGTCGTGTTGAGTCATGAGTATTCGGCTATATGGGTTGACCCAAACCCAACTTGTTTAGTAAACGTCTCAAGAATCCTCAACCCAAACATGACCTATTTATTAAACGGGTCGACCCGACCCGACACGTTTAACTCGTTTAATTAACAAGTCATGCAAAGGTCAGTACAAATGACCCATTTAATAATCTATTTGATTAATAGGTCATACCAAACCTATATAATTTTTATTAATTCCCATATATCTAAAATTAAAATACAATTACAACTATAAATATAGTAATAAACATATAAAAACAACCATTAATTAATTAATAATATCAAAATAACTAATAATTTTATAAGCTAAACAGGTCAAAAGAGTCAGATAGGTTCACATGTTGAACACGAACACGACCTGTTTATTAAACGAGTTAGCCATGTCAACCCGAATATGACCCGAACCCGTTTAGCTTCAACCCATGACTTATTTATAAACAGATTAGTCATGTCGAGTTTACGGGTCATGTCAGATTTTGCCACCCCTACTGCTATGTTTAAGAGTTAGCCCGTTTAGTAATATTGTTTTAGTAACGTTGTTTATATTTTTTAGAAATATGTGATGCTGAAAAAGTGTTGTGGAAATACATGTTGTATTGTTTAAACAATGAAAACTATTATTTAAATACCCCAACCAAACACCCCATTAGTTTCTAAAATCTTATGGTTTTTAAAATTCGCCTATTCACCTAGTTATTATCAAAGTAACAAAAAACCAAGTAAAATGCATATCAGCACAAGGGACTTATTTAGGCACCAAAAGATTTTTTTTTTTTTTTTTTTTTTCTTTTGAGTGGAGGACACCAAAAGATTTGTTATAAGATAATCATGTGGTGTTTTATTACAAAACAAACTCACAAAAATGAACACATCTTCATTGAATTGAATTAATCTATGATTATGATTTTTTAAGTTTCCTAGTATTATTTTTAACACCAAAATTATTTTAGTGATCGACATAAATTCAGTTGTTTTTCTTGCTTTTGTTTTGAGAAAAACATAAATTCATTTGTGATGTATAGATAGGATATGTAGGGATAAAGGGCCCAGGGGTATATATTGGGCCTCGGGCTTTGGCTGAGGACGTTGAGTGGTCTGAGGACAGATAAACAATAGTAAAGATGTAAGACTCAGAGCCCCATGAGTAAGCTACAAATGAGAAGGTTGGGGAAGGTAGGCCGAGGGGGAGTATCTCCTCGGCTAAACGAAGCAAAGGTCAAAACGTGTGTTCTGTCATCTAGAGTGACATTCCATGAAATTCTATTGATAAGGATATGCATTGTGAACATACAAGATAGATGGGAGCTGAGAAATATTTAAGAGAAAGCTGCTACCACTGCATTGAATGCTCTGTAGCTAACTCTCTAGCCGCATTAATGAAGACGTGATATCTGAACAGTGCTTTTCAGCCTTACAGCTACCACCAAAGACTTCAGAAGGGTGCTGATGGGACAAGGATCAACACAAGCAATCTAATGTCCACGTGGAGGGTAGAGATGAGAAGAGGAGATAGTATAAAATAGGAGGGAGGCCCTAAGAGAAAATGATCGAAGAATTAAGAAAGAAACACTGTAGCAATTAGAACTATATTTGTAACCAACTTCAAAGTAATATATACAAGAACTAATCTCCTTGGACTGTGCCGATGGCGATTTGCTTTAGATAAAACCAGTCTACTTTTACTTTATTGTTATCTGGATCCATTATAATTGCTACCCAACTCATTAGAACCTAGTTTTCCAACCCACTCTTTACAAATTCATTGTATTAGACTCATTGGGCCTAGATTCACTTACTTTTTGGGTAGAGGACTTAAACTGCATCCTTACAATTGGCGCTGTCTGTGGGAATTCTTGTGTGATAGTGAGTGTAATGGTCAATTATAGTAGGTTCAGGTCCAAACCAAGAGGAGTCTATAGAATCTCAATGTCAAGATCATTTCCTCAATCTTGAGCGTAGAAAGGATCGAGAGGCTAGTGTGCATACCACTCATACTAGTAGGAGCCACACCTGAGGTGGGAGTCATGTCTCTCATGAGGAAAATGCTAGAGCCATGCAACTGAAGATTGATCATTTGAAGAGGAAGTTACGCCGTGAACGGTGAAGGCGAACTCCCACCAACTCTGATGTTTCTTCTAGTGACAAGGGGGATGATAGCTACAGACCCAAGTCAAGAACTCCCTCTAGTGAATCTTTCTCGTATGATGAGGATTACAACCATGAACGTAGGAACAAGAGCTCGTCTCGCAAAGGCTTGGGAAACGATGCTATGAGCAAGGTGTTGAACCAAATTTCCAAGTCGCCTTTCACACACAGAATTGAAGGGTCAAAACTTCCTCGGCAATTTACTCAACCAACGTTCACCATTTAGAATGGTCGAACAGATCCTGTGGAGCATGTAAGCCACTTCAAACAAAGAATGGTTGTCCACTCCAGGAATGAGGCCTTTATGTGCAAGGTGTTCTCGTCTAATTTAGGGCCTGTGGCGATGAAATGGTTTGATGGCCTAGGGGCAGGTTCTATAGATTCCTTTAAGGAACTTACCCGGGCATTTGGATCTCACTTTATCACATGTAAAAGGGTACCTCGGCCCTTAGATTCTCTGCTGTCTATGACCATGCGAGAAGAGGAGACCCTAAAAATATACTTGGACAAATATTGGGAGATGTTCAATGAGATAGATGGTGATTTTGACAATGTGTCCATCAAGACTTTCAAGGTCGGCCTACCTGCTGAGCATGGTTTAAGGAAGTCTTTAACTGGGAAACCTGCTACCAGTGTACGCCAGCTCATAAACAGAATTGATAAGTATAAGAGGATCGAGGAAGACTAATAGCAGAGGAAGGTGAAGGCTAAGGTTATCCCTTAGGAGAGGAGGGATTTCAAGTCGGACCGATACAATAATAACTGGCCCCAGAGAGATTATACTAGGCAATCAAGGTCCACCGATACTCAAATGGTTAACGCGGTGTTCCGAGAACTAGTACACCAAGTTTTGGAGAAGATCAAGAACGAGTCATTCTTTAAATGGCCAAATAAGATGGGAGGCGACCCATGAAGCACAATTAAAGCCTTCACTGCCAATACCACCAGAACTGAGGGAACACCACAAAGGATTGTAGAACTTTGTGGGATCATTTGGATCAGCTGTTCCGAGAAGGAAGGTTGAAGCAGTTTTTGTATCATCCCAGTGGTCATGGGGGCAAGGCAGGATTAGAATCTCAGAGGGATGCTTCTTCGAGAGCCCCTTTGGGAATAATCAACATCATCCTCGCTGCTCCGGGGAGGACTAGTTCTCATCAATCCAGGTTGATGTCTGTGGCTCGACCATCTACCGAGGATTCTGGACATGAGCTGAAGAGGGCTAGGGTAGAGATCCGACCAGCATTGAGCTTCTCGAACGATGATAAGGCTGGGATCATACAACCACATGATAACACCTTAGTGGTCACCCTCAGGATAGGGGGTATGATATGAAGAGGATGCTAATGGATCAAGGTAGTGGGGTTGAGATTATGTATCCTAATTTGTACAAGGGGCTAAATTTGAAGTTGGAAGATTTTACGAGTTATGATTCACCTCTGGTGGGCTTTAATGGAAAGGTTGTTATTCCAAAGGGTCAGATTAGACTACCCATGTAGGCAAGCTCAAAGGTGATGGAGGTGGATTTTATTGTGGGGGATGCTTATTCTCCATACACAGCCATTGTAGCACGACCTTGGCTCCATGCACTGGGGGGCTGTTTCTTCCACCCTTCATTTGAAATTGAAGTATCCATTCAAGGATCAGATCGAGGAGCTAGTTGGGAGCCAGTTTGTGGCTAGAAAATGCTTGGTAGCCGCTATTATGCATCAGCCTGAAACTGGGTTCTCGGCCTCTACTGATAGGGGTTTATAGCAATTAAGGACTTCGATGTTACCTGTGGATGGGACAGCCAAAAAGGCGAAGTGTGAGGATTTAGAGAAAATTGTTGTAGGTGATGATCTAGAGAAGTTTTTTCAAGTCGGAGCTCAGCTACCTCCTCAAGAGAAGGAAGAGCTGATAGAGTTTCTCAGGAGGAACATTGACGTGTTTGCATAGAGTGCTTATGAAGCTCCTACGGTGGATCCGAGCTTTATCTGTATCATTTGAATGTCAATCCATCTGTCACCCCCAAAAAGCAACCATCTCGATGCTCATCTAAAGACCATTCTGATGTTGTCAAAGATGAGGTGATGAAGCTTAAGCAGGTTAGGGCTATTAAAGAGGTGCTTTATCTTGAGTGGCTGGCCAATACTGTAATGGTGAAGAAGAAAAATGGGAAGTGACGAGTGTATGTGGATTTCACAGATTTAAATAAGGCTTGTCCAAAAGACCCTTTCCTTATGCCTTAGATAGACTAGTTAGTGGATGCAACTGTAGGCCATTCTCGAATGAACTTTTTAGATGCCTTCCAGCGATACCACCAAATACCACTGGCCTTGGGTGATCAGGAAAAGACAGTTTTTGTCACTCCTACAGGAAATTACCACTACAAGGTGATGCTTTTTGGTTTAAAGAACACAAGATCCATCTATCAGAGGATGATGACTAGGATGTTTTAGCCACGATTTGGTAAGAATAATGAAGTCTATATAGATGATATGGTGGTGAAGAGTAAGGTGGTGTTCAAGCATGTGGGGGACCTTGGAGATATTTTTGAAATACTAAGGAGACATAAATTGTGCCTTAATGCTTCCAAGTGCTCCTTTGGCGTGGGATTAAGCAAGTTTCTGAGCTATATGGTCACTCATCGCGGAATTGAGATCAACCTTAATTAGGTTAAGGAAATTAACAATTTGAAACCACCTCAGAATCCCAAAGAAGTCCAGAAACTAACAGGAATGATCGCTGCCCTGAACTAGTTTATTTCTCGGTCAGCAAACAGATGCAGACCCTTCCTTCAGTTGTTAAATAAGTGGAAGAGATTTAAGTGGAGTGTGTATTGGCCTTTCAACAACTTATGGAATACCGTTCTCGGTCACCTGTCATGTCCAAGCTCGAGGTGGACGAGGTCTTGTTTGCTTACATTACTGTGGCTTTTCATGCTATAAGCTTGGTGCTAATATGGGTTGACAATGGTGTGCAGAGGTCAGTTTACTATGTACGGAAGTCATTGCATGAGGTAGAAGTTCGTTATCTACCATTGGAGAAAGACATTTTGGCAGTAGTACATGTTACACGTAAACTCCCTCACTACTTCCAATCCCATATAGTAGTTGCTTTAACTCAACTTTCGTTTCGATCACTACTTTGGACTGTTGATTTCATAGGGAGGATTGCCAAGTGGGGTACAATCCTAGGGGCTTTTGACATCAAGTACATGCCTCACACCTCTGTCAAGGGTCAGGTCCTCGTAGATTTGGTAGCCGAGTTCACTGAATCCCCATTAGAAGAGGAGGTAGAGAAGCAAGGCATAGATGGAAAATTAGTTGGCATGGTCTCCTTGTAGGAACCTTTGTTCTGGAGGGTGTATATTGATGGTGCAGCAAATCAGAGAGGATCTGGAATAGTGTTAATATCTCCTGAGAAGATCACTATTGAGAAATCCTTAAGAATAAGCTTCTCAGCCACAAATAATGAGGCTGAGTATGAGGCTTTATTGGTGGGGATAGCCATGGTTCAAAAGATAGGAGGAAAGGCAATGGAGATATTCTCAGATTCAAGATTAGTCGTAGGCTAGGGGGAGGGGAGAGAGTAGGAAGAGGGTGGGATTTAGGGGCCTCCTTGGATAACAACTCTTTATTCCTCCTAGCAAAGAGGTCCTTCAAACCATTCCTCAAATTCAGAGCCATTGCATCTTCCTCCTCGGAGCTGCTATCTACCTTGGTGATTATAAGCTTCGGGGAGCGAGCTACTGAGGATCTATCAAGCTCACCTTTGGAGTCCGAAATCTTAATAGGATCTACCTGCACCTCTCCTTCTTCCTTAAGTTGGAATTGGTCTATTTCCTTCTTGAGTGATAGACGTGAGGAAGCAGTCTCTTCCCTCGGAACCGTTGCTTTAGGGAGGGCACGTTGAGATGGCAGCTCAACTGGCACAACATCCTCGTGGGCAAGGAACCCAGGTACTGAGATGTCTATCCTACGTAGCCAAGGATCACCTGCCCTAATAGTGTGGCTCACTTCTTGGAAATTATCCAATAGCGGCTTAAAGTCTAGGATGAGGTGGATCACTCTCAGTTTCCTGTCTTCACTCACAAACACCTCGGACCTTAGGACTCTATTGAGGTCCGCGACATTAACCAAACTGAGGCGGGGCACTATATGCCTTTTATTTGCAAAAACAGCCGAGAATCAAATCACGGTCAGAGCAATAAAACCCATCATCAAAGGAAAATGAAAAACTAAAGGGAAGAGTAGCATAGCTAAAAGAACTAAATCCCATGTCAAGGGACCTAACCCTAGGGTACCCCACCTGGCTCTCCCTCTCTAGTTAGGCAATGAAGACCGTCTCCTTAGAGGCGATTAAGTAGTTGTCCTTCATGCCCTTATTGGACTTGGGAAGACATGATACAAGCCTAACAATGGAGGACCTAGACTTGAGGTAATACCTCGAGTCAGCAAGTGAATGACACTCGTACATATGGATGACGTTGTGCCAGGTGAGTTTCAAACCCATCTGCTCATTGAGAGCATCGACACTACCTAAAACTCTAAATAGGTTAGGCGCGCACTAGTAAGGACACAACCTATGGTTGATTAGGTAGTCTCAGGTTACCCTACCCATGGGAAGCGTCATTCCTCCTTCTATGAAGGCGATTATAGGAATAACAACCTCCCTTTCGTTTCTATTTGTAACCACCTGGTCTGGAGCACAGTAATGCAGGGCAACTCTCTGTGGAATGTGATATTTAGCCTTAAAGCCCTCCATACCGACAGGAGTATCTACTAGATGTTTGAATCTACTCATCTTGTTAAGACACATGTGATTCAATGTTAGGAACATATGTCAATATTTTATGTAATTGGCTAATCCTTTGATAAAACGCATTTTACTTGTAATTGGGTAGATCTAGGATGTGTTTAATGCTTCAAAAAATAAGGTTTCAAGTTCAAGTGTTAAAGCCATGCAAGTTTATCCAAGAATCAAGTAAGAAAGTGCAGGTTTTTAAAGCTCCACAGCTAGTATCTATCGAGGTTTAAAAAGCTGTGAAGCCCGAAACTCGACAACTAGCTTGATAGATACCCTATCTGTCGAGGTTTGTGAAATTCAATTTTTCAGAGCTGATTTCTCTCCAATCCGTGAGTATGTGCTTAGGCTTTATTTTCTCACAACCTTAAACATATATAAGGATTGTTTTAAGGGCAGTCACAATTGATGCAATTCAATGCAAAAGTTTTTCACAAGCATATTGTAAACCGAAGATATATGCCCTAGTTATTTTTTCTCTTGAAGAAGCTACTGTGTTTGTACACCATAGGGTTTTGTGACCAAAGAGTTTCGTGATCTCCATCGTGTGATGAACTGAAAAACTTTGCAGCCAACATTCTTCTCAAGTTGGTGATTAAGTCGTGTACTGGGATCTGCGCAATTGATTAATCACATACTGTGAGATGTGCAATGAAAAGGAGAGATTGTCACTTTAGGATAAGTCCAATTGGGTATTGGGGTAAGGGTTCAACTGTTGGTTGGTATAAGGTACTGAGATTCCTTAACTTGTAACCGCTTGTTTTGATAATAGTGACTTTAAAATCAATCTCAGGAATGGTGATCTTAAAATCATCTGGTGGGGTTTTTGCCGTGTAGATTTTCCCCATTTGTAAATAAATCACTGTGTCAATTTAATTTCTGCTGCATATTTAGTTTAATTAGTGATTTTTTTTTTTTTTTTGTTGCCACACATTTTGCATGTTAATTTGATTAATTAATAAACTTGGCCAATTAATCAATTAATTCATCATAATGGGTCAATACATTGTTGGCCTATCAAGTGGTATCAGAGCAGGCACACTCTGATTAGGGGTAATCTTTGATGTGTGATCCATTGACCCCTGTTTGTTATGGATAGAGGATAGTCTCTTACTATACCTCCTTTATTTGATGGCACTAACTATGCATATTGGAAAGTATGCATGAGAGCTTTTTTGTAGTCTTCAGATGAGAAAGTATGGCAAGCTGTGGAGATAGGCTGGACCAAGCCTATGGAAATGCTGGCTAACTGGGATGATACAAAGATCAAGGCGGTAAACTTCAACAGAAGGGTATTGAATGCTCTATTCAGTGCAATCATGAATGAGGAATTCAAGAAGATATCCTCTACTGAAACTACTAAGTAAGCATGAACCATTCTCCAGACAACCTATGAAGGAATTAAGGCTGTCAAAGATTCAAAACTTCAGAGGCTTACTACGAGCTTTGAAGAGGTCAAGATAGATGAGGATGAGTCGTTTGATGAGTTCAATGCCAAGCTTAAGGACATAGTGAACTCAGCTTTTAATCTTGGGGAAACCATTCCTGAATCCAAGATTGTGAGAAAAGTGCTCAGATCTCTACCTAAGAGATTCCATGCCAAGATCACTGCCATTAAGCAATCAAAGGACATCGACAAAATTCCTTTGACTGAGCTAGTTGGAAATCTGCAGACTTATGAGTTGGGTTTGACAAAGATAGGGGAAATCAAACAAGAGCAAGAGCATGGCTTTGAATACCAAGACTAGTGACACTGATGAGTCTTCAGACGACGAAGATTATAAGATGAAATCCTATATCACGAGGTAGTTCAAGAAGTTTATGAAGAATGCCAGCGCGAAAGGATTTGATAAGGATTGAAAGCAATCCAGTTCTTCGCAATTCAAGAGTTAAGACAAAGGGAAGAAGATGCTAGGGATGGCAGTCAATACACTGTTCCTTTAGGACCTAAGTACTTTGGGTGTTAAGGTTTCGGTCATATGAAACAAGAGTACCCTACTTATCTCAAGACCATTGGAAAAAGCAAGGCACTTGCTGCAACGTTGAGCGACACTGAGCCTAAGGATGATTCTGATAATGAGGATGATGGAATCCTAAATGCCTTCATTGCCACTGTAAATCCTACTGAGGGGATTGTTGAAGATGTGGATGAAGAAGAGGAATTTGTGGAATCAAAGTTTGAGAAGATGGATGAACAATATGACATCCACATAGCCTATGCAAAGTTATACAAGGTCTTTGAAAAGCATGAGAAGTTGTATAAGTTGGGCAACAAGAAGCTTAGTGATGTGGAGATTAAGCGAGGAGAAATTTCTACAAAATTTGATAAAGCCAAGAAGCTCAAGAAGCTTGAGATAGAGCTGTTCCAAGTTAGAGCTCAGTTAGAAAGGACTTCAAGCGCTAAGCTCGATGAGATGCTCAGTCTTCAAAAATCTACTTTCGATCGAACCAGTTTAGGGTATGATTTCTCTACCCCTAGTATTGCGTCTACTAGTACTACTATTTTTGTTCCTCCTGATAATAATGTTGAAACTAAGAACAATGATGTTAAGAATGAATTAGTCAGTGAGAACGTATACAAAGGTAAATCTATCTTAGGAGCACCCCCTGAGATTGATAAGAAAGAGATTAAGAACCTTAGGGCTAAGAAAGGAAACTCTCAAAAGCCTAAGCAGAAAAAAACAGCATTTTTGTCATCACTGTAGCGCAACTAGACATACTCAACCTAATTGCTACAAGTGGTTAGCCACTCAAAAGAGCAACAGCATGATCGTGTTGGGAGACCAGAGTCAGTTTCCCTCCTCTTCTGCTCCTCTTGGAGATCTTCTCAAAGCCTTCATGTTTCTTTCAAACTTGAATGGTTTTAATTCTTCCCCCTCACCATTGGATCAAGGGTTTGCTAAACGAAAAGGTTCTTCCAATGTGTGAAAGGAAAAGGGCTCCAAGTGATTCTGTCACTTATTCTTTCTCTTCCCCTCGTGTTTTTTTTTGTATTACTTGTGTGTTTTGCTTTATTATTTTGAGTCAGTCTAGTTTTATGCATTACTTTGTTTAACTTGATTTTGTTTGTTTTCTTTTCAGTTTTGGTTTATTTTGTTTTTCATATAAAAAAAATATAAAAGTACAAAAACAGTGTATGTTTGTGTACATTGGTACTTGTGTATCTTGGGTGGCCATTGAAACCAAGTTTTCTAAACTTTGTATCTTTTGTAGCTTAGATGAGTATCTCTATGCACAACTAAGCATATGAGCTTTGTAACTCGTGTTTGTGATGAGTAAGATTAAGTAATCTCTTGTACTTAACACTTGTATCACTCTTTTTGACGGGAATGACTAGAAAATCCTAAAAGAAAGGCATAAATAACCATCTCACCACTATTGCCCGTTAATCATGAAATGACATTTGTATGCTTCAGCATAGCAAAAGTGGAATGTTAAATGCTTAACATAATTGGTATTTCTTTTCTCTCTCTTATATGCCCATGCATGGTTTGCTTAAAAAGAAAATTATGCAAAGAAAAATAAAAGCAAAAAGATCAAAATACTTTATATATAATTGCAAGCATGTATTCTAGGAAATGTGAGAGTTATAGGATGTACCTCGAAGATGATAGTCCCCATCAAATAATTGTGATTTTGTGTGAGTTAAAGTGATTTTCTCATATCTCAGATCATCATAACATGTAAACACTTATGTAAGCTTGCGATATTTTTATACACAACACGTAATATTCTTTGCTACTCTTGATACATGTGCAGGTACAATATGATTTGGCCATCACAAGGAATACTTGTGTAAATGTATACTCACTAAACTGTCGTAACTTGTTTTTGAAATATAAAATTAGTTAGATGTGTTTAGTGTGTGTGTGTGTTTGATCTATGTTCTTAACTTTTTTTGTTGAAAGATGATTTTGAGAACTTAAAATTTTGTTTGGATCATTGGTTGTATAGCATGCTTGATTGCATTCATATCTGTGTTTTTCTCTTCCTGAAAAACTGTTTTTAAGGAATCTTGACAATTGCTATACACCTCTCGATAGCTAGGCTATCTATCGAGACTCTTCAGTTGCTTTTTATCACATTCTCGATACCTCTCGATAGCTACTTCAATCCATCAAGAAACCTTCTAGTTGCTCGATAGCTATTTCAATCCATCGAGCTTCCTTCACTGTGGACACCTCTCGATAGATACTAGATAGCTCTTTCACAGCTAAAAAACGCCTCTTTAATTCTCGACACCTCTTGACACATCTCGATCTGTCGAGATTTATGCTAATTCTATATATACGAGCCTCGTGAATTCTGTTCACTTCTCCTCGATCTCTCTCAACAGTATCTGACTTCTCAACTTCCCAAGCTTCTCTTTTTCACTCAAATTCACTTTCCCACTCAATTTTCAGTCTCTAAATTTGCTTCTCTCTCTAGTATGACTCTTTTTCATTCCTTAATCATGCATTTTCATATCTTTTGACCTAAAATTTAGGGTTTTGGAAAACGTTTGGGATTTTTCAAATTGTTGAGGTTGTTGAAAAATTTTTGGGTTGGGTTTGTGTTCTAATGATGTCAAATCATCATACATTGCATTTAATGAGCATTTTAACTATACTGCCATGCATTTTAGATGTGTGCTATATATATGTTGTCTTGTTGTGTGCTAGTAGGTTTGGATTGGGCTGAGCCCATGATGTATTTACATTTGTATGCCATATGCTCATGCATTTTCATGCATACGTACCTTCATTTTCTTATATTCTTATATACTACTATGTTGGTACTTTTCTGATTGTCTCTCTCTCTTCTTCTTGCGTTAGTCTGCTTCTATGACACCTAAACGCAAATCTACTTCGTCCCAAAACCCTCTGTGTTCTAGGGAATCTTCTTCCTCTGACCCTACACCATCTTCTGTTTGGTTCCATGATGAGAACGCCCAAAAAGACTTCTCGAAGAACTTTTGTAGACGAGACTTTTCTGACACTGACCTACCCACTGTCATTCACAGTAGGGATTAGGAGTCACTTGGTGACATCCCCGTCACTTGTCCCTCCGTGATCATACAGGAGTTTTACTCCAATATGCACGGAATCGATACTTCAGTACCTCATTTCTTCTCTCGTGTTCAAGGTATGCGCATTGTAGTTACTTCGGAGATTGTCTCTGAGGTACTACACATCCGTAGGGTAACGCATCCTGACTACCCTGGCTGTGAGCATCTGAGGACAATGTTCAAAGACGAACTCTCGTCTCCCTTTTGTGAGACACCCTTATCTTGGGGTGACTGTCAAAACACCCCTTGCTCGGGCTTTGCAAAAGGTCTGAGGTTCCTTAACATGGTGATGACATTCGTTCTTCATTCTTTGTCTCACTATAACTCTATTACAGAGCTGCGTGCTCGATTTTTGTTATCCCTCTTAGAGGATATCTCTATTGACTTTCCTTCTCACTTCATCCTATCCCTCATAGATGTCTATAGGGATATGGAGACCTATGATAAGCTCATTTTTCCTTCGGCTATCATGTGGATTCTTCTCCATTTTTCTGTTTCCTTTCCCGTTTCTCCTCATTTTTCTATAATGGATGCCATAGACGTTGCTACCGTTCGACAGAGCGAGGCACAGCTCAGACTTTAACGACCCCAGACACAGATGGCAGCTCCTCCCACTTCTCCACCTCCTCCATCTTCTTCTACGGGTGGTGTGACTCTTGATGCGATCATGGCATAGCTTCAGCGCATGGATACTCACCTTGACACTCTCAGTGATAAGTTATGTTAGGTGAACTCCCATGTCGGTCGTATTGCTTGATGGCAGGCCCGCCTTGGTGGCTTCATCGAGTCTCCTTTTCCTTCTCTAGAGGCCTTTGAGGACGAGGATGAGGACGACGATGGTAACTCTGATGATGATGGTGATGAGGACGATAATGCTAGCTCACCTAGTGATGACAAGATATCTACTTGATATATTTACCCTTTGTCACTTGTGACAAAAATGGGGAGTAGTTTTGAGATGAGAGTAGTCATACTCATAGGGGGAGGGTTAGTATAGCAGATTTTTGTAGGGGGAAGTGTTTATATGAGGGATGTAGTGAGGATTCTTGTATCTTTTATTTTCTCTCTATTTTAGATACATTGTTCATGTACCTTAGATCTTGTGATCATGTTGTGATAGCAAGCCTTGTACTTGGTGATATATATACATTTGAGGTTGTTATTATAGTTCTTTCACCTATCTCTCCATGTGTTGTTTCTTTTCTTTCTTTATACACATGTTTCTTATATATTGTATGCAATCTTATATTTCTATTTCACACTAAGATGCCTAGATGAGTTTTGTTTAAAGTGTTTCAAAAATACAGATTGTCAAAGTCTACTTGCCATAAACTCTCTTCTTGAAAAGTTTTTCTAGAATTTGTGTTAGGATATATTTTATTGTATTCAATAAATGAGTATGAGTTAAATGATTTATGACTTCTCTTATATGTTCATTTGTTTATTGTGGTTTTGCCACGGATTGCCAAAGGGGGAGATTGTTAGGACATATGTGATTCAATGTTAGGAACATATGTCAATATTTTATGTAATTGGCTAATCCTTTGACAAAATGCACTTTATTTGTAATTGGGTAGATCTAGGGTGTGGTTAATGCTTCAAGAAATAAGGTTTCAAATTCAAGTGTTAAAGCTATGCAAGTCTGTCCAAGAATTAAGTGAGAAAGTGCAGGTTTTTAAAGCTCGACAGCTAGCATCTATCGAGGTTTAAAACGCTGTGAAGCTTGAAGCTCAATAGTTAGCTCGATAGATACCCTATCTGTCAAGGTTTATGAAATTCAGTTTTTCAGAGCTAATCTCACTCCAATCCGTAAGTATATCTTTAGGCTTTCTTTTCTCACAACCCTAAACATATATAAGGATTGTTTTAAGGGCCGTCACAGCTAATGTAACTCAATGTAAAAGTTTTTTACTAGCAAGTGAAACGGAGACATATGCCCTAGTTCATATTTCTCTTGAAAAAGCTGCTGTGTTTGTATATCATAGGGTTTTGTGACCAAGGAGTTTCTTAATCTTCATCGTGTGAACTGAAGAACTTTGAAGCCAACATTCTTCTCAAGTTGGTGATTAAGTCGCGTACTAGGATCCGCGCAATTGGTTAGTCATGTACTGGGAGCCGTGCATTGAAAATGAGAGATTGTCACTACAGAACAAATCCAATTGGGTATTAGGATAAGGGTTCAATTGTAGGTTAGTATAAGGTACTGAGATTCCTTTACTTGTAACCGTTTATTTTAATAATAGTGAATTCTCGAGAGTGGTGACCTTAAAATCACCCGGTGGGATTTTTGCTGTATAGTTTTTCCCCATTCGTAAACAAATCACCGTGTCAATTTAATTTCCGTTGCACATTTTGTTTAATTGGTGATTTGTTTGTGTTGCGCATTTTGCATGTTAATTTGATTAATTAATAAACTTGGCTAATGAATCAATTAATTCATCACAAGGGGTCAATATATTGTTGGCCTATCACATCTAAACAAGCTACAAGGAAATGAAGGAAATGTTTTTGAAAAGGCAGTGAGGGTTAGAAGGCCGAGGAGTTGGCCGAGAAGAAAAGAACCTAGGAGCGTGAAAACTTACGAGAATAAGAACAAGTGACACTTCAAGAGCTTCTTGAGATTTGGGAGACTAGGGAATTCTTGGAAGCTTGAGAGTTTGATAATTCTTAAGAGTTTGCAGATTTGTGAAGTAAAAAGATTAAATCCACTAGGCGCCTTATATAAGAGGCGGAATTGAGTGGGAGTTATCCCACTCAAAATTCAAGGAGGAATGTCAACCATAGGATCTACATCTCACAGTAAGATGCAGGGAACAAAGCACCACCTAGAGCATTTAATGAGACATCGCGGGCCTCGAAGCATCATGAACAGTTACGAGACATGGGAAGTGATACTCTCACATGTGGAAATCATAGAAAAAAATGGATTTAATTCTCCAAAGTCAAAACCCTATTTTTTCTCCTTGGATAAGAGGGGAAAAACTGAAGTTTTTAGGGGTTATTGTAGGGATAAGGGACCCAGGGGTATATATTAGGCCTTGGGCCTTGGTTGAGAACGTTGAGTGGTCTAAGGATAGATAAACAGTAGTGAAGATGTAAGACTCAGGGCCCCATGAGTAAGCTACAAATGAGAAGGTTGGGGAAGGTAGGCCGAGGAGGAGTATCTCTTCGGCTAAATGAAGCAAAGGTCAAAACATGTGTTCTATCATCCAGAGTGACATTACAGGAAATTCTATTGATAAGGATATGCATTGTGAACATACAGGACAGATGGGAACTGGGAAATATCTAAGAGAAAGCTGCTACAACTGCATTGAATGCTCTGTAGCTAACTCTCTAGCCGCATTAATGAGGAAGTGATATCTGAAAAGTGTTTTTCAGCCTTACAACTACCCCTAAAGACTTCAGGAGGGTGCTAATGGGACAAGGATCAACACAAGCAATTCAATGTCCACGTGGAGGGTAAAGATGAGAAAAGGGAGATAGTATAAAATAGGAGAGAGGCCCTAAGAGAAAAGGATCGAAAAATTAAGAAAGAAACACTGTAGCATTTAGAACTATATTTGTAACTAATTTCAAAGTAATATATACAAGAACTGATCTCCTCGGACTGTGCCGAGGGCGATTTACTTTAGATAAAACCAGTCTACTTTTACTTTATTGTCATCTGGATCCATTATAATTGCTACCCAACTCATTAGAACCTAATTTTCCAACCCACTCTCCACAAATTCATTGTATTGGGCTCATTGGGCTTAGATCCACTTACTTTTTAGGCAAAGGACTCAAACTACGTCCTTACAGGATATGTGTTGAGGACTCTTTTTTCGCCCTATGTGGCACTACTTCATTAGCAACCTACGCCAGATCAACATATTATGAATTTTTTGGGTAAATCTATTTAAAACCCAAAATAAGCTCATATCTCATTCAACTACATGGATTGGGCTCACATGGCCCGCGAGATCCTTACTTCAAGAAGCAGATCCATGGTCCACATTTCCTCTTCATCAATTGGGATCATAACCCCATGACATCATCAACATCAATATATGGATTGGGCTTAAACAATGAATCAAAGCTCACGGCCCATATTACCTCTCTTACACTCATGGCAAGCGGCTTCTTCAACAAGAGCCCATATTTACACAAAATGACAACAAAACCCGAGGTACGTCATCTCATCTTTGGCTTATGATCCAAGCTCATAAGTCTCTTTGGGGAAACTTTGGGAAACGTGGTTTGGAGGTCCAAAAGGTATGTTCAGTAAAGCTCCAGTGGTTTAAAGTTAATAAAAGTGACATGTTGCTTGGAGTGTCATCTCCAACTCCCTAAACTCTGATGAGTCCCTGTGTAGCGGGTAACATATGGTAAGCATCTCTTATAAAATAGCACTTAAAATGATAAAATTCTCTATTTCTCTTTTCCTAGAACTTAATATTCATCATGTGACAAATACTTAATATCTCCAGCCATCTAACTATTGAGAAAGTAACTGTTCATTCAATCCCTAATTGTTGCTATATGAATTTAGAAACTTTATTATATTATTCTTCATAAACTACATTATTACTTTCAGCTAAAATCCAACTTAAATATAAGGCCTAATCTGATTAGCTATCTTTAATCTCCAACTATATACAAAATATTCATGATATCTCTAATACCTAGTTGCTGTTTACTACAATCAAACCATATATTTCTCTGCCAGTTGATAGGGCAAAGCATTAAATACTCTTCTTACTCACCAAGATTATGTCACAACACAATAAGGCATTTACTAAATCTCTAAAGCTTCATTAACTTTCAACCAATCCTTCTATTACTTGCTAAAAATGTGTTGTAATAGAACCTTGGACTAAAAACACAAACACCTAAAAAAGGAAATATTTCCAGCAGAACCCCAGCAGTGTATTCAACACTTGACACCTGGCTGGAAGTGATATCATCAGCCATTTAATGCTGAAATCCCAGCAACCAGCTGCTGTACCCAAAATAGCAAGATATCCTTGAAAGAGATTTTACCATTTTTCAGCCAAATCCATGAAATGACCTCTCCAGTAGTTTGAAATCACCCAACTGGCCTTTTTTTGCTTCTGCCCAAAGCTTATGACAACTGTGACAGCTGTCTTATGATAGTTGTGACAGCTATCTCAGGATAGCTGTCACAGTTTTTCTCTGACAGCTGGGACAGCTTTTTCAGAACAGCTATGACAGCTGACCCAATAGCCTGAGCATTACTGATTTTTTCACATTTGGCTAAAACTAAAACCAACTAAAATAACTACCTTTTTCTTGCCAAAATACTTTCCTTTTCTACTACTCTTTCCCCAGTAACTCTTACCCAAAACAGCAAGAATACCTTAAAACTAAACATACCATTTTCGGCCAAATCTTAAGATGGATTCTTTGAAAATTCATTGCTATTTGGAACAGATTTTGTCTGAGATTATTTGCTAAAATACCCTCTTTAACTTAGTTCAAAAGAGGGCCCCTCATCAACACCTCAAAGGGGGACACCAATGGAGAAGAAAAAACTCTCTCATAAAACTTCTCTATTCTCTCTCCCTCTAATAATCTTCTTAAGCTCTTAATGAAGTTCTAAACTTCTGAGTTTTTTAGTTTCAAAATTAGGAACTAAACTCTTCAGCCCTTAGCTCATAAATGCCATTCATAAGCCTTCATACAATCCCAGCAGTTTTGCTAAACACACTACAATACTATTACTCTCTTATACTCATTATCTCACTCTCCATATTCTGAAAATACATATATCTTGTTGCCCATATCTCTAAACATCTCTTTCTTCACTTCTCCTACACAATCTTATACACACTTACTACACCATTACATATAACACACCACAACTTTTCTAAGCTCCACTCTCATACTCTCTCACTCTGAAATTCTACTGTTTTGCTACGTGTAAACACATCTCAATACTCTTCTACACCTATCTTACTGCTCCTATCTCCAAATATCTAAACACATCTCCATACTCTTCTCTTACAAAATCTTTCATCTTGGAAAGCAATCTCTACAACTTCTCCAATGGTTATAATCCCATATTTTTACTATCTTTAACCTCCATATCTCTCATACTTCCATATATCATACATATTACAAATACTACATCCCACAAAAACATTTATATCTTTACCATCTCCACACTTCTCTAGAGATACCAAACACTCATACTAAAAGCCCTTCTCATGGAAGGCATAAACTTCTAATGCTAAAGCTCTTCTCCTAGAAGGCACCAAGATCTCATATCAAAGTCATTCTCATGGAAGGCACAAATCCATCTTACATGAAGCCCTTCTCTTAGAAGGGACAAGTACTCCATACAAAAGCCCTTCTCATGGAAGGCAACACTATTCATGATTTCACAACAACTAAAAGAGCATTGTTAAGGGGAAAACTCATTTAAGTGCATGATAAGAGGGGCAAGTTTAACTAGCCCTTACACACAGCTGGGCATGCTCTCTCTCTCTCTCTCTAGTTGCACCCATTTTTCCCCTTCAATTTTGAAATTATCATGGCAAACTACCCTTCTACCGCTGGAGTCACTCTGCTAGGATATTATCAACTCACAGAAGCTGTACAGCTGGGGCTACAAACCATACAAAGATAAGTGACTTTACTTTCATATCTTTAAATTTGCATCATTGAGTACATGATTACTTTACCTCAAAATAAATACTACCTTATTTCAACTGTTATTACAACTACTAATCAAAGCTATTATATCAAACGCATATGATATATTTATTCGATCATTATCGTGATTCTTAGACTTTGGCTTTAATGGTTTTGTAGGCTTAAAAATACACTGGTAGCCATTGGACCCCATGGCCCAATGTTGAGTTCCAAAGGCAACTCCCCAAAAAGAAACCGGGCCTAGTAAGGTCATCCTTCTAACGGACCACATGTGGCTGGGCAACCGAAAAAGGCCCCTGAACAATATGTTTATATGAATTTTATAATATGAATTTTCGTTACATTTTTTTGTTAGTACATCATTTAGGGGGCAAATAAAAAAATGATTTAGAAAATTTATGGTTTTAATTGAAACTTCTCAAAATTTAAGGGTTTAATTTAAAACCACCACTAATTTATAAGAGGATTAAAATAACTACTCCTTGTCTTCTCTTTTGAGTAAGGAGTATGTAATCCACCGTCATGTCAATAAAAACAATGAAAATGGGAGATTATTGTGATCACCTTTCTTGTGTGAGATCGATATGAATGTGGTAATTTGAGTAGAAACTAAAAACATTTATAATTCATTTAGTATAACTATAAAGGTAGAGTTTTAGTCATGAGTGTCATTTTAAAAAGTAAGCATAAACATCTATGCGAATTCATTGTTTCTATTAGTTTTGGTGTTAAAACTCGAAATTACAACTTCAGCTTAAAGTCATTTTTCAATTTCAAAAAGGGGTCCTTAAAACTCTTCAACAAAATTGCTAAACGTGTGGTAATTGTTTCTAAAGTGTTTTAAAGAGTAATTTTCAATATATTTTCATCATAATTGAAAATATGCTTTTGAATTATAATGTTTTAAAGGTATAATTGTACTTTCACACAATAAATAAAATAATTGAATGTAAAAAAACTCATCTAAGGAAAAGAGAGAGAAAATGTAAATTTTTATTGTCTATTTAGAGTGAAAAAGAAGTAGGAAAATAGAGTAGATAGAGTTTTCCATTTAAGCACACCATTCTTTTACCTCTCAAATTGAGAAAAAGAAGAAATAAAATGTTAATAAAAAGGAAAATACAAAATTGTCTTTACATTTCTACCTTCTATTTTTAATAATAATTTAATATTTATTATTTCATTTTTCCATATTCTCTGTCAAACACACACTAGAAAACACAAATATTTTCTCTTATCGACTTTTCTGAACAAGAATAACATCAGATCTTGGGTTGAGTTTTCAAACTTTCAAGTCTAAAAAAAAAAAAAAAAAAAAAGAAAGTTCAAGTCTTACATTGAATACAAAAATCTATGGCTGTAAATAAAAATCAATGCGACTTGTCAGTGTTATGGGAAAACCTAGTACCTAAAATTGACCACCGTCAACGGTCAAGATATAACCTTCAAACATAAGCGGAGCTGATTGATGAGTGATAGGCAAACCTTACAGTTTCAGACTTACTTACAGTAGGATATCTTTGAAGTAATAAAAAAGTTTGGTTTAGATTCGAACGGTTCAACGGCACACATTAATTGCGACTTGCCACGTTAACCTATTTAATTTATCCCACCAACCAGCCACAAGCTCATTGATTTTTCTGTGCGAAAATGATAAGTTCGTGTTTTTCTAGACGTTATGCTCATGTTGCTTTGTCGGCTCTCGTAGTAATAAGCCAAGAATCATGTTAATAGATAACCTCAGCACATTAATTTATAAATTATTTTTAAAAATATAAGTAATTAATTTTGTTGATAATTTTTAATTTTTTTATAACAATAATGTTAAAAAAATTTTATTATAATTTATTAATTATTACTCTAAGCACACTAATTAAGGTAACCCATAAACTAATTGGTCCCCAACGAAATTTATGTAGTTTTTGGCTCATCCTTGATCTTGATGGCTTTGAATTGTTGATTGAATTTGTTTGTTTGATTCAGTCAAAAGTGAATATATGGTGTGTCTTTATTGTATTTTTACCCAAAGGAAGCTTTATATTATATGATATGGACCCAGAGATAGGACAATTCTGAAAATGGAAAATGAAATTTGTAGCTCGTGGCTGACCAAGTCATACATATTTTTAGCACCACAAGTAATCATTAACCATTTGATTGTTCACATGTAAATCCTTCTCAGAAGAAAAACAGAAAAAAATAGTTCATATTGTTTGTAGGCAGTGCGGAAGGATTTTATGTTTTTTATATTTCTATGTTTGACCGAGCCATATTTATTTTTTTAAAGCTGCCTTTACAGTGGGATTTGAAAGCAATATTTTGACTTTATGCGCTTCGGTGAACACGAGGTTTGACTTAGGGCCACCACGAGGGACCCAATCTCCTCCAAATGACCAAAATGCCAAAGGAATTTTTTTTTTTTTTTTTTTTTTAATGGGAAATATTAAGGAGGATATGATAGTTTTTTTTTTTTCCTTCTTGCTTGATAACAATATCAATTTTCCCGAAATTTTAGATGAGTATATTATTTAGATATGAGTATATTACGCAGAGAGTAGTTTGATGGGATCGAGTTTTCTTTTCTACCTTTACAGAGGTAATTAGTAGCTTACTCTAGAAAAAGTTTAGCTACGTACCAAGTTGAAGAAACCTCTTTTAATTATCTTTATGACAATTTATAAAACTATCAAAGTGTATTATTTAAACTAATTTGTAATTCTCTGTATATGTATGAATACACTTAAAGATATATAAAATATGTATAATATAATTTCTATATATATATATATAATTTTTTTTGAAGCCGGAACCAACCAATTTAAATACTATTGATAGTCATTATTATATTTTGTTAACTCTTTAAAAAGTCTTGTAAGAATATTATTAGGTAGAAAATGTAAATTGTTCATTTTTTAAATTTTTTTATATTCATTAATTTTATACTCTTAGGTTTTTGTACATAATAACTCACTTGAATAGATATTTATAATGTGGTCCCACATTTGATTCTAAAATTAAAAAATAAATCTTTCTCTAAAAATAAATATTTTAGTATACATGATGCAAAATTGGACTTCAATTGTAGAATCTCATTGGATTTTTTGTAAATTTTACATATATATATATATATATATATCACACGACTCATTAAAAAAATTATTTGACTAAAACTATATGTGAATTGTCTTTTCAATAGCCACATGGTGGGTTATAGAAAAATAGGGAGCTAAACTTTCTCCCTTAGTATATTTTACATTTTTTTAATGTTATTTTGACATACTAAAGTTTTTAAAAGAGCTGCCTAGTACGAATACCATTCCTTCCAATTTTAGATACCTTATTTTTTTAGAAGCTGAAAATAGAGAATGAATAATTTGTTGTAAGTGATTGAACTTGGAGGGATGCCACAGCTGATGAACTATTTTTCACCATGCTCAACATCATATGTTTAATTTGAGTTCCAAGGACCCATTACTTGTTCATTGAGCTTAATGATGATTAGGAGTGTTCACAATGCGCTTCAGTATGGTTTTGGGTCATTTTTAACATAACACTTTGCCATGCAGTTTGGCCAAAACTTTCACTGCACCACACCTTAATTTTGTGGTCACATGTACGTTGTGCTGTGGAGTGGTGTATAAGATGCGACTTGGTTGCTTTTGATTTGGTATATTTTTAGAGATGTCATGACCAATTAATAGTTTACTATTAATAACCATGACAATATGACAATAAGTTTCAAATAAAATAAAATAAATAAATAACCTTGTAACAAAAAAAGTAACACAAATATATACAAGAAAAAAAAAAAAATCAATGATAGGTTGATGAAAACAAAAAAGTACCATAAATATATACAAAAAAAAAAAAATCCATGATAGTAAACCATTTAAACAAATATAATCTGTAACACAAAAATGCTTAATAGGCAACAACCATAAGGTCCATAACAGTGTACCATATACATTGCTAGTCATGCCTACTAGTTTCAATTATCACAACCACAATGGAAACAAGTCTAAAGCAAGAATGAAATAAATTACAAACCTAACAAGAAATTATTTAAATAAATATGAATGCAAAAAAATATCCATCTATCCTGCAAGGTTGAATTTAATCAACCATCTTGTTGGCTTTATTCCGTACCAAATTTACTTGTATTTCAGCATTTAGTAACCCTGTATTTAGATGAGATTGTTGTAAGGATAGTGAGTGAGATAGAGTGTTGAAATGCTCAAGAGAGTGCAAGAAAACAGAGACTCGTGACTTGATCTCGCGGGTGACTCGCTGCTTCAGTAGCACACGTGCCAAGTATGCCAGAAGTTGAAGCGTCATGCTAGCTGGAGCACTACAGGACAAAATAGGACAACTGGCCATTCAGTTACCTCGTGACTGGAACTCACGACTCAATCAAGTCGTGAGCCAACCCTGTTTTGAAAAACCTGACTCTTCACATTCCATTCTCACCCCAGTATAAATACCCCTTATACCCACAAAAGAAAGAGAGCTTCCAGAGAGAATTTTGAGAGAGAAACCCTAGTATTATACAAGATTTATTCATCCACAATCTTCACATAAGAGACTCTTCAAATTCCTCAACTCTCTTCCTCTCCATTGTTGAACCCTTAAGAGGTCTTTTTACCAAAACCTTTTCTCACCATATCCATTACTGTGAGAGGGTTGTTTGGTGTTCTGGGAAGTAGTTAGGAAGGAACCAATCCACATTGGTTGATGCTATGGTCAATTAATGGAATCCGGGAAGCTAGAAAAGAAATAAGTTCGACGCAACCTCGTTGGAGCAAGAAGCTTGGAGGGCTTAGGTACACTGGGTAGATTAGGCTTGGAGGGTCTATTGCTGTTCATGTATCCCAACTACATTTTCTAGTGGATTACTTACAACTTGGAGGGCGGCGGAGGGATTTTACGCCGAGGGCTTTGGTTTCCTCTTCGATAACACATCGTGTGTTGCCCTTGTGTTTGTATCTTCCTTCCCTTTATCTTTGCCTTTTATTTTCTACTGTGGATGTGATTTATAATTAGCTTAGATTGATTTCCAATTTTGTTTATAGTTTATGTTCATTTTCCACACACTAGTTGTTTATCATAAAGCTTGAATTGGTTATTTTGTATTTAGGGGTCTAAACGTTCAAATGTGTTTTATACACTATTTGAACTTTCATTTGGTATCAGAGCGGGTACACTTATAGTAGTTTTATTACCATAGTGTGATCCTTGACTCCCTATTGAGATGGATCGATCTCAATCCCTAAATGCACCTCCATATTTTGATGGTAGTAATTATGCTTTTTGGAAGGTTCGCATGAGAGCATTTCTATGTTCCATTGATGAATCAGTTTGGGATACTATTGATATAGGTTGGACCAGGCTTGAGGAAGCCAAATTCACATGGGATAAGGCAGCACTCGCTGCATCTAATGCTAACAGTAAAGCACTTAATGCAATTTTCTGTGGTGTGTCTCCATATGAGTTTCATAGGATTTCTCACATTACCGTTGCCAAAGAAGCATGAGAGATATTGGAGACCACCTACGAAGGAACGAAGAAAGTGAAAGATACCAAGTTGCAGATGCTGACCACTCGGTTTGAGGAGCTAAAAATGAGTGAGGATGAGTCCTTTGACTCTTTCTATAGCAAGCTGAATGAGGTGGTTGTCAGCAAGTTCAATTTGGGAGAGAAAACGGAGGATTCTAAAATTGTAAGGAAGATCCTTTGATCATTGCCGGAATGTTTTTGTGCCAAAGTAACAGTGATTGAAGAGAGTAAGAACCTTGACATCAAAGTCCAAGAGCTAATTGGTTCTCTTCAGACTTATGAAATGTCGTTGCCCACTCAACGGAAGAGCAAATCTCTAGCACTTAAGACCATTAATGAAAAGTCGGAAGTCCATGAATCATCGGATGAGGATGTGGTTGACAAAGATGTTGCATACCTGGTGAAAAACTTTCGAAAATTCTTGAAATTCAAGAATAATGGTAAATTTAGTGATAAAGGAAAATTTCAAAGTTCAAGAAGAGAGAAAAGGGAATTCAAAAAGAAAGATGGAAAAGAATCCCAATCTACACAAGGTGTCACTTGTTTTGAATGCAACGGGCATGGACACTTTAAGAAAGAATGTCCGAATTATTTGAAATTGAAAGGCAAAGTGTATGCCACGACATTGAGTGACTCGGATTCATCCGACTCAGATTCTGAGGAAAGCTGTGACGGAGAAGGGAATTATTCAGCTTTTATGACTATTGCTCATGTTGCGTCTTCAGACGAGTTGAATTTGCTTGTACGAGAACTTAGAGAACATAGTGATAAAGAATCATTGGGAGTTGTTAAAGAATCAGATACTGAAAAAGATGAAAGCACAGCCAATCTTCAAGAGAATTATAACTCACTCCTGGAGAAGTCGGGTGAGTACACAAGGGTGGCCAAGGCAGCTGTGAGAAAAATGAAAAAGGCAGAGGAGGACTATAAAAGTCTTCTAATTTGCTATAAGGAGGCTAAATGTGAGATAGAAACATTGAATGGTGAGCTGTCAGAAGCCTACACAAAAGTGAGATTTCTTGAGCAAGAGGTTGTGCAATCAAATGTTAAAATAGAGAGGGTCACCACTAAGAAGCTACATGATGTTATTTCATCACAAAAGAGTTTTTCAGACAAATCCGAGTTGGGATATACCGGAGCGAGTAGCTCATCTGGCAATATCACTAAAGAAGTGAAGTTTATAAAGGCCAAAGAGTCAGCTGAAGTTGGCCCTACTGCTGAGAAGCCCAAGATTGAGGAGAAGAGGAATGTGGAGAACCAACGGATGTTGAACAACCCTTGTAATCAATCTATGGGCAGGTTTGAATCTCAAGCCAAGTCTCGTCCACGATCACAAAGAGGTCCTAGATCAAACTATGTGTGTCATCATTGCGGACTTCAAGGGCATACTTGGCCAAATTGTCAAAAGCTGAGAGCAATAAATAATGCAACTACTCCAAGGTCACGAGGACCTAGAAATAACAGGAGAAATTGGGCTGGTGAACCATCAAGAGATCAAAGTGGTGATACCAGAATGATGGACGTGATGAAGATGATTGGTGCTTTCACCAACTGCTTGGAAAGCTTTACACGAAGGTTTGAAAGCCCTAACTCTCGTACCCAATCCTATAAGGAAATCACCCCAAACGCAAGTAACGTGTGGGTGAAAAAGGGTACTCATGCATAAGCATTACAACATGTCCATGCATCAATACTTCCTATGCTGTGTGACTTAGTTTGGTTGTTTGCTTTTTGATTGTGTTGGTTGAAATGTGTTTGTTTATTTTTGCATTCTATCATTTATTCCTTTTTGTTGTTTTTGATTAATCTTTTCCTTCTTATGTGTCAAAAATCCAAAAACCACATAAAAAGTAGAAAATCAAAAAGTTTGATCGACATTGTTGAGTTTTGTCTTAAAACTTGTTTTTCCTTGTACCTTTGTGCTAATGGCTTTGTGCATTTATGAGCGTATCTTGTTTCTTTGCACTCTTGTCACTGTGGAAGAAATCTTGAAATCTATGTGACTGTTGTAAATAGATCTTCAAACTTGTCATGAATGATTAGTGAATGGTTATGTTGATTTTGAAACATGCATAGACTTGTGCCTATATATCTTCCCACTCTTTATTTTTGTTTTTGCTAAAAAGAGCTCACCAAATGTAAAATCTCCAAATGAAAAGAGATATTGAGCTGCAAAAGCCTATCGCACATACTAGTATTCGACTAGGAAAAAGGGAAAGTGACCAAAAATTAAAGTGGATGTTTATTCAAAAAGCCAAAGGCTATCTCATCAAGTGAAATATCAAATATCATTCTCACAATGAGAGGTGATTGTCTCAAAAAAATCAAATTTTATGATTGAAAGTGGAGTCAAATGTAAAGCTCCAAATTATATAATCAAGTCTTGTGGTGGGGGTCATATATGCATACTTCTATAATTGAGATGGGTCACATGATCTAGTGCTAATTGTATATGCTTTGGTTGAATTGATCATTGAAGCTTCACATTAGATTAAGGACTATCTCATTGTTGATACCCACCACAACACACAAGTTTATATTCAATGAATGTCATATTCATTTGTGTAATTGTACTTGATGAAATGTGTTTTCACATGCTCAATGTTTGTTGATTCAAACTCAAAAATATTTTTGAGTGTTTTAGGTGTTTTTGGAAAGTATTTTGTTCTTCAAAAACTGAAAATTTCAAAAAATAGTGTTGCCCTGTTTTGGCGACTCAGTCGCGGGTAAGTCAAGTCGCATGCCACAGTTGCGAGCTCGCGGGTCAATTTTGGCGACTTGTTCGTGAGTGGAAGGTCCAGTCGCGAGGGGTACACAGAGATTTTCGTGGCTCAGCTTGCAACTCCCTCGCGAGTGAGACTACCAGTCACGAGAAACAGTTAGAAATTTTTTCAAAAATTTTGGCTTGAAGTGTTTTGGCGGGTGTGTCTTGCATAGTGAGGGCAGTTTTTAAAATCTTTTTCAATTTTCCCTCGAACTTTTGTGACTGTTCATTTTCTCTTTTGTCTATAACTTCCCAAACGCTCCGTGTAACCCACTTCGAACTCCATTGTTGCTTCATTTCTTCTCAAAATCATCAAGAAAAGGTATGGGCCCTCTCTTCCTCATTTCATATGTTATGTTTTAAGTATTATTTTCTTGCCTTTTGAGTTGATACTGTATTTTGTGTCATACTGTGTTTGAACATTTTACTCTTAGATTGCTGGGTATGGTTGGTGTGTTTGATGCTGATTTCATCTAGTTTCATATTGTTGGTCACATTGTGCTAATCTTTGTTCTGTGCTTTGGCTTTTTTTGGTTTTCATACTCATTTGGAAAATGGGTTTGGTGTTTTTCTGTGTTTTACTCCGTTTGTGAGTATGAGAGTTTAAATGTGTCTGTGACATTGGATTGCCTACCTTATATTTCTATGTTTTTATGTTGACATAACATGTGTGTGCTTCTATCTTGAGGGTATTACTTTAAATCATTCCATTTTCAGTATGTTGCCATTTGCTCTATTTTGGTTGTATGTGGTTCTCATTTTTTTCATATTGTTGTTCTTTGGTCTAATTTGTGCTATTCTTCCTTATTTCTCTACTGTACTTGATCTGTGCATATCATACTCATGGTAGATTGTCTTATTGACAGTTATCTATAAGTTTGTCTTACTTTGTACTCTATTGCACTTTCACCATTTTGATGCACCTGCCTCATTCTATACTGTCCTGACTTATGTTTGTAATTGTGTGTGATATCTATGGTTTACATTCTTATCTGAATCTAATCAAGTTGATATTTGTCCTTTGTGGTGCTGTTTTTTGGTTCTTTGCTGTGTGCTTATTCTCTTGCAGATGTCTCGTCGATCCTCTAAGGGCAAAGACATTGTAATTGATGATCCATCAACCCCAGTTACTAAAAGGACTCGACTCTCATCTCAGTCGTCTCAAGACTCCAATTTGGAGAGTTTTAGAACCCTGCTTACCTCACACATCTACTCAAACATTTTTGACAGGGCATCTCCTATAGTGGAACGGGTGGTTGAGTTTGACACCTTAGGGACCACTTTTATCACTTGAATCTTTGAGCCAAGAGATTGGTGGGCAAACTTATTTGGGAATTTTGACGATCCAATGGATGAACTGGTTAAGGAATGCTACTCTAATTCAAGTGATCTTGGAGTTGAGCTAATTTGCTGGGTAAGAGGAAAGGAATTTATCATTACCCCAAACTCCATAGCCGAAATTCTCCGCATCACTAGACCTACGGATGTGGATCTAACTCCGTATGATGATCGAACTCCAAAGACTCAAGACATTCTACAAGTTCTAAGACCTAACCATGAAGTATCCAGTACAGGCACATCCATAAGCACCGCCAAGTTTGCACCAGAGTTGACAACACTAAAGCTGATCATGTTCTCTAATCTCTACCCACTGTCCAACACTACCTTCATCAATCTTGGAAGAGCTCAATTCCTTTGTAATCTTATTACAAGAGGCCCCATTGATATCTGTGCCCATATCTTTCAAACCGTAAGGAAGACCGCGGCTCGATCTGCAGCTCGAGGATGTATTCCATTTTACAGTCTCATCATAAAGATCATTTTTCGTGAAGGTATTGTTCCTCCCTCAGATGGAAAAATGATGACTCGTCTGCATCCAATTTCCATGTTCACTCTACAAGCCAGTAAAAGTCATTCATCTAAAACACCAAAGAGTGCACACATCTCTCTGGTTACTCCGTCTGCTCCTGAGTCAAAGACACATGTGCATACCACACCTACTAGCATTCCGCAAGTACAGTCTGATCCTTAAACTGATAGAGTGGGTAGTTTGCTTGAAAGCATTCAGAAACGCATTGAGGAAATGGTGGCACTTCTCTACTCCACCAACAACCATGTTCAAATGCAACTCGAAACCATAGAGAATCAGCTAGACGCTATTCAACAAAAGTTAGATGACAACCTTTAGCTATTCATGCCAAAAAGGGGGAGAGCATATAGTAAGGGAGAGAAAGCTCAAAGGGAAGTGTGCATAGTAATAGGGGGAGTACACATACTTTTGTTTTGGTCTTACCTTTTATCTTATAGGTTTATATTATGAGTTTGATACACTGTGGTTTTGGTGTATGTTAGATTCTAACTCATAACACATGGATGTTTTTTTCGAAACTTGGTTTACTTTATATATATATATATATATATATATTGTTGATGTTATTCTGTTTTTAATGTGTTTGTACCATGTTGCTTCTGTAAGCTTTTAGGGTTTATGTTCTTTATCTGTAGGCTTTATGGTCTGTACCATGCTTTATGCAGCCTTTTATACTTTGTTAAATCAGTACTTTTAACTAAATGTCATGCATTTTCTTGTTAAGTACTGTCACTCTTGTGCCCTTGTAGGATTGTTCCTAGATGCATATACTCAGTGTATTGTGCATTGGTTGAGTGTTGGGCATGCAAGTGACTTGCATTGATCTTGTTAGCTTGTTTGTTCAAGTGTTCATTCTAAGTGTGAATGAGCATTGTGGTCACTACATTGTAGTGATTACTTTGTTGATCAAGCCATGGTTTGTTCTTAACTCCATCTTTGCTTGATCACATATTGTCTGCTTCATATACATTTCATGTTTTTCTGCATACAATGATCATGGTGTATTGTTGTGTTTCAGGAGTTTCATGTTCATATGATTCAAGAGCTTCACAGTTTCTAGAGTTAGGTGTGAATGAGTTTTGCTCAACTGTTCCCAACTCACATGTTAAGTCTAGAGTCTGTTATAGGGTTTTGTCACGGAATAGCCAAAGGGGGAGATTGTAAGGTTGAATTTAATCAACCATCTTGTTAGCTTTATTCCGTGCCAAATTTGCTTGTATTTCAGCATTTAGTAACCCTGTATTTAGGTGGGATTGTTGTAAGGGTAGTGAGTGAGATAGAGTGTTGAAATGCTCAAGAGTGTGCAAGAAAACAGAGATTCGCGATTTGATCTCGCGGGTGACTCACGGCTTCAAACCGCCATAAGCAACACACGTGCTAAGCATGCTAGAAGTTGAAGCGTCATGCTAGCTAGAGCACTACAGGACAAAATAGGACCATTCAGTTACCTCGTGGCTGGAACTCGCGACTCAGTCAAGCCATTAGCCAGCCCTATTTTGAAAAACCTGACTCTTCACATTCCATTCTCACCCCAGTATAAATACCCCTTATACCCACAAAAGAAAGAGAGCTTCCAGAGAAAATTTTGAGAGAGAAACCCTAGTGTTATACAAGATTGATTCATCCACAATCTTCACATAAGAGACTCTTCAAATTCCTCAACTCTCTTCTTCTCCATTGTTAAACCCTTAAGAGGTCTTTTTACCAAAACTTTTTCTCACCATATCCATTACTATGAGAGGGCTGTTTGGTATTTTGGGAAGCAGTTAGGATGGAACCAATCTACATTGGTTGATGCTATGGTTAAGTAGCGGAATCCGGGAAGCTAGAAAAGAAATAGGTTCGGCGCAACCTTGTTGGAACAAGAAGCTTGGAGGGCTTAGGTACACTGGGTAGATTAGGTTTGGAGGGTCTATTGCTGTTTATGTATCCCAACTACATTTTCTAGTGGATTACTTACAGCTTGGAGGGCGGCGAAGAGGTTTTACGCCAAGGGCTCCGGTTTCCTCTTCGATAACACATCGTGTGTTGTCCTTGTGTTTGCATCTTCCTTCCCTTTATCTTTGCCTTTTATTTTCTGCTTTGAATGTGATTTATAATTGACTTAGATTGATTTCCAATTCTGTTTATAGCTTATGTTCATTTTCCGCACACTAGTTGTTTGTCATAAAGCTTGAATTAGTTATTTTGTATTTGGGGGTCTAAACGTTCAAGGGTGTTTTATACACTCTTTGAACTTTCATATCCAATGTTATACTTGAGAAAGGCTGAGAGTGAATGAGTGTATTGAAAGAGAAGAGTGAGAGTGTGAGATGAAGAAGTGAATGAAATTTTGATGTTTTGATTTTGTAATTAACCAAAACGAAATTGTTTTTAACATAAAATTGGAACGCACTAATGTTGAGCTAGCCACATACTTCATATAATATTAAATTATTAATATATATATAATATAAAGTATATATATATATATATATATATATATATATGCGACGGTGTAGTTACTCCATATTACTGGCAATTTTGATTGGTTTAAGTGCAGTTGTGCAATTTAGTGAACACTCCTAACAATGATGAATTGGATTATAAATTCTAAATTTTATGGTCAACTTATATATTTGTTGGGAAATACTAATGGATGCTCTTAGGGCAATGGTTAATAATCCATTTAAAGAAAACTTTTATGGGAAAAGAAAAAAAAGCAATTAATGTTTTGACAAGTTTTTCTATTTCTTATAAAAGTGATGTTAAAACTTTCCTAAAATGGATTACTAGCCATTGCCCTAAGGGCACTCGTTAACATGACTGATATTTGTTATATACTAATAGAATGATATAAAATAGTTAGTCTTGATATTTGTCGTAACTTTTTTTTTTTTAAATGACCATTATTTTATGAGTAATGAGTTTTTGACTAAGGCTCCGTTTGAGAGTTCATAAGGGAATGAAATGGAATGATCATAAAGGAATGGAATGTAATGTATTTAAGTAAAAGAAAGAAATGGAAAAGAGTGGAATGAAATGAAATTAAGTAACATTGATTGGATGTTTTAAAATAAAGGAATGAAAATGAATGAAATGTAAGTAATCTTATTTGGGAGCAATATGGAAGGAATAAAATGGAATCATTTTATGACAATATTACTATTAGACCCCTATTTTAAAATAAAGGGTTGAATATATAGGGGTATTTTGGGATTTTTAATTAAAAAATTATTAAATCTAATTCCATTCCCTCCCATTCCTTCCAATTTTGGGGGGAATGAAAATTTGAGGTTTTAAGGGAATAGAGATAAATGAGCGTTCCCTCCTACCCATTTCATTCCCTCCTACTTAAACTCCCAAATAAGAGAATGGACTTTCCATTCCCCCCATTAAAACTCCCAAACAAGTGAAGGGAAGAATATTCTAAAATTATTCTTTTCATTCATTTTCATTCCATTCCATTCCATTCCCTCCTCCCAAACGAAGCCTAAAGGGACGCTAAATGAAAGATTGGTATTAATGATTTTTGTTTTATAATGTGTGGTTTTTAATAAATTAGTAAGTTGCTTGCCCGTGTGATACTTGGATAATGTTGTAATGTTTTATTTAAGATGCTTTTGGAGAATGTTGAACGTACATATATTATAGCATAATTGTTATAAAACATTGTTAGTAATGAGTTCATCATAAAAGGAAAAAATTATAAATTACATACACATATCCATTATAATTATTTAGTTCAAGGAATGAAAAAAAAAAAAAAAAAAAAAACTTTGGAGGAATATTGTAGAATAAAATTTGATATAAAATGTGTCTATCTCTTTCTTCTTAATTTTAAAACAAAATACACAAATCAAACTTGTCTATCTCACAGTCAATCACAGCATTTACACAATCCACAAGTCCATAACTTCCGACCTTATCATCAAAATTTTAATTGTCATTTTCACTCAATATAAAATGCAAGCCTCCTTCCTTTGTTGTAGTTAACTCGTATGGGTTAGGATTGAATGGGACATTAGTGTTGGAGCTAGGTAGGTGTCGTTGAAAGATTGAAGGTAAATGACATCATAAATGACATCGTTTTTGGACCAAGCTCACTCAAAGTCGTGCACGTTTAGTGAATTACTCAATCAATGGTCATGATTATACAATGAGATACTATCTTGCTATTGGTATATATTCTCCATGGTCCACTTTTGTAAATACAATCCCAACTCCACAAGGTAGAAAGAGAAGTCTTTTTGTTACAACTCAGGAGTCAACAAGGAAGGATGCAGAGCGTGTATTTGGAGTGCTTCAAGTACGATTTGCAAAATTGTGTGTGGGTTGCACGTCTTTGGAGAACAGAGGCACTTGATTACATTATGAAGGCATGCATAATATTGCATAACATGATAATTGAAGATGAACGTGATGCCAATAGAGCAGAAGACTTTGATTATGAACAAGTGCTTGAAATCATCCCTATAACAATGTCTCACGAGCCTATAGAAGAATTTAGTCAATTTTACGGCGTTCATTGCAACCCATGAAAAAAATTAGAAATAGAGAAACTCATTCTGAACTCCAATCGAATCTTGTTGAGCATTTGTGGCAATGATATAGTGAGTCATAGGATTGTCTAATTTTAAGTTTTATGCTCGCATTAATTTTTATGTCTTTAGTATTTATTGTAATTTGAAATTTTTCTTCAATTTGTCTTCTCATATTGAATTTACTTGTACGTTTGGTTTCCTCAAATGAATAAAGTTTCTATAGTCTTGGTTCAAAAAAAAAAAAAAAATTATCAAGTCTTTTTGAAAAATATGACTATTGAGAAATATTACCATTTGAAAATGTTACCATTGGGAAATTTAAAAATATAGCTATTAGGAATTTGAAAAATATAGTTATTGGGAATGAATAAAGAAAGATTAAAAAAGAATAAAAAAAGATTGAAGAAAGAATAAATAAATAATAAAAAAATAATATTTAAATGAGATGGAAAAAGTATAGAGAAACTGTTAGAAAATATATTTAAAAAAGTAAGTAGATAAAAGATAAATGTCATGTTCACTCTCTTAATAGTACAAAAATTTGAAGAAATTATTAGAGATGCTCTAACACGTGAAAACCTTTTTCCGATGTTGCTTTGCAATTGTACATTATATATTAATTATATTAAAAATATTTCCTATTTCTTTTGGTAGTTTCATTTTCTCTTAAAAAAAAAAAGAAAAAAAAAAAGACACCTATATCGTCTGCTTACTTTTTTTTTTTTTTTGGTAAAACAAGCTTAATCATTACTTAGGAATTCACAAGTCTATTACAACGTAAATTAACCTTATCAAAAGCTAATATATCCTCCACCACAGATGGTGGGTTACAAAAAGTTACAAAGCTAGACAAAAATTGCGCTCCTAATTTAGCCAAAGCATCAGCTTACTTTCACAATTAATTGTACAACCCTCCATGGTTCTGAAAATAAAAATAAAAGAAAAAAGAAAAAAAATGTGCAACCCCCCATATCCATGGTGCTGAAGGGAGTGCCTCATGAAACTCACCAAAAAGGCAAAAAGGTAATAGCGTTTTCTTTCTTTTTGTTTAACATAAAAAATGTCACAGTCGGCGCTACCATATAACATAAGACAACAAAAAAAAACTAAGAATGAAGGGCATGGTGGTCAGTTCAAAATGGTTCGTTGACTTCATTACAGATAACCGCTGCTTTTAACTTTCACTAACTTATTGGGTTAGAACTACTTTTCCGTGTATTTGTTTCTAAAAAAAAGAAAAGAAAAAAGAAAAAAAGCCTTCCACTAGCTTGGCTTGGCAGCCATCAGTATCTAGAAACGAATTCTAGATCCATTCATTTGTTCCCTCTTTCAAAGTAAAAATTGTGTGTTCCTCAAAATATCTAGCATAGCTTCTCTGCAAAATTCTGTGCAGCCATGGATTACAAGAAGAATCCATGGCCTATGATGCTTTCTTTTCTCTTCATCTGCCTATCACTCAACAATCATCTTTCCCTTGGAGCTGACACCATCTCTGCAAACCAACCTCTCTCTGGTGACCAAACTATTAGCTCTAACGGTGGGAACTTTGAGCTCGGTTTCTTCAAACCAGGTAACTCTTCTCGTTCTAACTACTATATAGGCATGTGGTACAAGAAAGTCTCTCTCAAAACCATAGTTTGGGTGGCAAACAGAGAGACGCCAGTCTCTGATAGAAGTTCTTCTGTATTGAGAATCTCAGATGGTAATTTAGTTCTGTTCAATGAGTCTCAAATTCCAATTTGGTCAACAAATTTGAGCTCTACGAGCTCTGGTCCTCTAGAAGCTGTGCTTCTAGATGATGGAAATTTTGTGCTGAGAGATGGGTCTGCTAATTCATCAAAACTTTTGTGGCAGAGTTTTGATAATCCAACCCATACATGGCTTCCTGGTGGTAAGATAGCATACAACAATAAAACCAAACAAAATATGCATCTTATTTCATGGAAGAATTCTGAGAATCCTGCACCAGGACTCTTCGCTCTTGAGCTACAGCAAAATACCAGTTCCTATATTATTCGATGGAATAAGTCTGTACCATACTGGAACAGTGGACCTTGGGATGGAAAAATTTTCAGTTGGGTTCCCGAGATGAGAGCCAATTATATTTACAACTTCAGTTATGTTTCAAATGAAAATGAGAGCTATTTCACCTATTCGCTTTATGATCCTTCTATTATATCTCGATTTGTGATGGATATATCGGGGCAGATTCAGCAGCTTTCATGGTTGGAAAGTACCAAGCAGTGGAATTTGTTTTGGTCTCAACCAAGGACACAATGTGAGGTTTATGCTTTTTGTGGACCTTTTGGTATATGCAACCAGCAATCCTTGCCTTTTTGTAGTTGCTTGAAGGGTTTTCAGGTTAGCTCCAGCAACAGTTGGAATTTGTCAGATTTTTCAGCTGGGTGTGCAAGAAAAACCAGTTTGCGGTGTGGGAATGATAGTCTTGCTAATGGTAATAGGGACAAGTTTTTGGAAATGCCCAACATGAAATTGCCTGATCATCCACAAACTGTGGCAGTTGAAAGTTCATCAGAATGTGAATCGACCTGCTTGAATAACTGCTCTTGCACTGCTTATGCTTATGGCGACCGTTGTTCAATTTGGATTGGAGATCTCTTGAATCTGCAACAACTCACAAGCACTGACACTAATGGAGGAACTCTATATCTCAAACTTGCAGCTTCTGAGTTACCCAGTTCTAGAAACAGTAAGGCAATTATTATAGGTGTAGTCCTGGGTTCAGTTGTGGGGATAGCAATTCTTGTAGGCCTTATTGCATTTGTAATCTTTAGGCGAAGGAGGGGAGCAATTGGAACAGCAAAAGCAGTAGAGGGATCATTGGTGGCGTTTGGGTACAGAGACTTGCAAAATGTGACGAAGAATTTCTCAGAGAAATTGGGGGGAGGGGGTTTTGGTTCTGTTTTCAAAGGGATTTTACCTGATTCAACGGTCATTGCGGTCAAGAAACTTGAAAGCATCAGCCAAGGAGAGAAGCAATTCCGCACTGAAGTCAGCACAATTGGGACAATCCAACATGTAAATCTTGTTAGGCTTCGGGGCTTCTGCTCCGAAGGAACTAAGAAGTTGCTGGTCTATGATTACATGCCGAATGGGTCTTTAGATTCTCATCTTTTCCATGAAAAGAATTCTGGGGTTTTGGATTGGAAAACAAGATATCAGATTGCTCTGGGAACAGCTAGAGGGTTGGTTTATCTCCATGAGAAGTGCAGAGACTGCATCATACACTGTGACATAAAACCAGAAAACATTCTTCTAGATGCTGAGTTGTGCCCGAAAGTGGCAGATTTTGGTCTGGCAAAGCTTGTTGGGCGTGAGTTCAGCCGAGTCCTGACAACCATGAGAGGTACAAGAGGTTATCTTGCTCCAGAGTGGATTTCTGGGGTGGCCATTACAGCCAAAGCCGATGTTTACAGCTATGGAATGATGCTTTTTGAATTTGTTTCCGGGAGGAGAAACTCTGAGCCATCTGCTGATGGCAAAATTAGATTCTTCCCAACTTGGGCTGCAAGCCTTATAACACAAGGTGGCGATGTCCTCAGTCTTTTAGACCCCAGGCTGGAGGGAAATGCTGATGTAGAAGAGGTCACAAGAATATGTAGACTTGCTTGTTGGTGCATCCAAGATGATGAAACTCATAGGCCACCAATGGGTCAGGTAGTTCAAATCCTTGAGGGAGTTTTAGGTGTAAACCTAGCCCCAGTTCCAAGATCTCTCCAGGTGTTTGTTGACGACCAGGAGCACATAATTTTCTTCACTGAATCATCCTCTAGCCAAAGTTCACAGGCACGGAGCAACAACTCAAATGCTTCGTCTCAATCCAACAATAGTGTGTCATCAAGTTTGAAGTCTTGAAGAGAAATCAATTGAGATTGAGCTCTTTTATGTTTAGTTATGAGTATATGTTCTGCATTTTTGTTTTTTATGTTTAACTTTCTAGCCTAAAGTTGCTTTGTGTAGATTCAATGGAAGCATTGCTTCAAAAATCTCAAATAATGTAATTGCTATGGGCCTATTGCTTCCACTGTAATTATTAGCTTTGTTCAAGTCATCATCTCTATGACTTTGTTAATTGTTATGGTTCATGGTATTGGTAGCAAGCTAAGCCTCAATAACTATATGCAGCTAAGAGGATAAATTTGAGTAGCAACTAATCCGACCTAAAATTTGCACGTTAGTAACAAAAACATAAGCTTTCTGCCTGAAGCGTTTCCCTTGAAACAAACAGAATGTTTGAAGCCCATAACAAATTGACAATAGCAAGACTCTTAGAATAAAACCCATCCAGAATGCTAAGTGCATATTTTTTAGTCAATGGTAGCAAACTATAGCAAACTAAGCCTGAATAACTATGCAGCTAAGAGGATAAATTTGGGGACTGGATTAAATTAGGATGCTTGCTTGCAAGACTTCAGGTATAATCGCATTCCTCTCAAGAAGGGAAAAATTCCTCTCAAACTAATTTGAGGTGCAACTTAGCTGACTTAAAATTAGCAGAGTTAGGAAAGTCACAAGAACATGTAAGCTTCTGCTAGGAAGCGTCTTTTCAAGAAACAGAATGTTTGGTGCCCATGAAAAATTGACAATAGCAAGATACTTTTAGATATAAAATCCAACCTGAATGTGAAGTACATATTTTGTTAATGGTAGCTATTCCTTAATGTTTCTACCAAGCTACTAGAAATTTAATTTCATTACTCTTTCACCCAGGTCAGATTCAGTGACTTAGGGGCTATTTGGATTTATTTTTTTGATTACTCAATTTCCATCACTCAATTTTCATCACTCATCATTCATCACTCATAACTCATCACTCGTCATTCATCACTCATCACTCAATTTTTCACACCCGTTTGGCACCATCACTCACTTCTCATCACTCAATATTTTTCACACTATTTGTGGGCCCCATTTTTGTCACTTGGTTAGATTTTTTTTTCTCCACTTTTCTTTCTTCTTTCTCTGTTCTCAATTCGTTCTTTTTTCATTTTTCATTTTTCTCCCTTTTCACCTTTCTCATCTCAGATTTCTCATCCAGAACAAAATTAAACATGCATAAATATATTCCAGAACAAACCCAGATTTCTCAATCATTAAAAAAAAAGAAAAAAAAGAAAAAAAAAGAAAAGCAAACTCAAATCTGCCCAGGCCATTGATGTTGATGTTGCTGTTGCTGCTATTGTGGTTGTGGTGGGTTTCAGAGTTTTTAAGGAGCGGAACATCGGAAACGATCGGTTGCTGTTGTTGTTGCTGAGTCAAAACGATCGGACCCATAGTTGCCGCTGCTGTTTCACGATTTCACAAACCCAGATCACCGAACCAGTGAAAGAAGAAAGGAAAAAAAAAAAAAAAAAAGGAACCCAGATCACCGAACCCAGTGAAAGAAGAAGAAGAAAAAAAAAAGAAAAAAGGGAAAATCACCGGGGAGATCGAACCCGGGAGAAGGAAAAAAAAAAAAAAGGAAGAACAGGGGAGACCGAACCCAGGAGAAGAAAGGAAAAAAAAAAAGAAAAAAAAAAGGGAAGAACAGGGGAGACTGAACTCATGAAAAGGTGCGGTTGGTACTATTTGTGGGTCCCTCATGTGTGTTTAATTACAAAAATGTCATTGAGTTATGAGTTATAGAAACTGAAAACAGCCAAAAATGTGTTTTCAGTTTCCATCACTCAATTCTCTGATTTTTGAGTTATGAGTTATGGAAACTGAGAATTGAGTTACGAAATTTGCTAATCCAAACAGCCCCTTAACTTGTCCATAAAAACCTAAGGCATGCCATTTAAATCAAGGGGCCTATTAGAATATTGGTTAAATTCATCATAGTATTAGAGCAGATGGTTTTGAGTTCAAACCCTATCTCAACTTTACCTCTCATTTAAAAAGTAAAAAATTTCACATGTTAGGCCCACATCTGAGGGAGTAGTTTAAGCTTTTGAGACATTATGTAATTTATCAGAGCTATACCTTAGTTGAATAATCTAAATAAATCAAGTCTCAGTCTCTCAACAACATTATGTTTGTTTACACTAGGGTATCCACAATCATTGACTGAAGAGCTTGTTGAAATTAAGCTTTAATTTCTATTAGGATGCACCTAAATGTGCATGATTAGTTAGTTTTTTTTTTTTTTTTTTTTTTTTTTTTGAGTGGTAAGTGTGAATTAGTTGCTTCACTGTAGATAAATTATAAATACTCCATTATTATGAACTCTAGAATGTATTTTTTGTATAAGCACATAAAGAACATTTGAGTTTATTGTAGAATTCAGAGTATATCTACGCTAGCTAGTGTGCAAGTGTTAGACTTAAGTCCATTATGATCTTGCTATTCATATATTTGTTCATGGGATTCAAACTTTGATGGTTTTTAGACCTCTTAAAAACACAATTGGATTAACCTAGGTAATTAGCCAAGTTGTTACTTAGTCCAATTTAACAAAACTAGGTTATCACAATCAAAACAATCATATCATGCAAAGCAGCGGAAAGATAAATAACACAAAGATATGATCACCTAGGAAACCAAACCAGTAAAAACTTGGGGAGGATTTAACCTAGCTATCCTCAAGGTAAAATTGAATCCACTATCTTGAAAGAATCGAAGTTCATACAATAAGACTTACAAGCCCCCACGCTCGACTTCTTATTGCTACCCACTAGTAGAACTTACTGACACGACTATGTGAAAGCTCTGAATCCACGGACTCCTTCTTTCTTGGGGTTCACTACCAGATACAAGCACACCTGCTTGTGTTTCTTTAAGCTTCAATGGCAGCAACTGAGTTGATCATCAAGGTGTAGATAAAATCTCCTCCTTGAAAACCTTAAGTTTGTGTAAAGGAAAGCTCCTCTAGATCTCACAAGAGATTTACATAAACAGCAATATGAGCAACACTAAAACGTGGCTAGGGTTTGCCTTTTATACTTAGGACAAATTAGAAAACCCTAAACGTTTTAAACAAACTAGGACTGAGTTGGAAATCTGCAGAAAAACGCATTCTGCTCGAGATTCGATCGATCGAGCCTAAGCTTCGATCGATTGAGCCAGGCCGAAATGCACAATAACTTCTGCATTAACTCGATTCCAATTTTACATAAAAAATACAACTTTGAGCAAGACTAAACACTTCTAAACATATTGTTTTGATCATGGTTTGCCAACAGTACACATTAGAGTTCTAAATACATAAAAACTAAGTCTTTAGAACCTAACAAACTCTATCAAATAGATGTGAAGAGTGCCTTCTTGAATAGATTACTTTAAAAAGTTTATGTAAAGTAATTGAAAGGGTTTGTGTATCCACTCAATCCATCATGTGTAATGTTTGAAGAAAGCCCCCCAACGGATTGAAGCAAGCTTCTAGAGTTTGGTATGAAAGACTTATTGCATATCTCATAATATATAACAGGTAGAACATTATCTATATCTATATACATCTAAAAGCTGAAACATAATATTTATTGTTGCTAAGCTTTAGTTGAGTCACATTAGCATCCACGTTATTATTCAATTTCTTTCCATTTTTTCTATAATCCTTTTTAACATTTAGTCATTTTTTTAATATTTACACTTTCTCCAGGCTTTCTCCCTCCATTATCTTTTCATCTCCCCACTGCTTTAATATCACTCTTCATTTTTCCCTTCATCTTCTCTTATTTTGTCTCTTCTTATTCACATCATTCTACTATACCTTTCTCCCTCCCATATCTTTTTATCTCCCTACTACCCGCTACTTTAATATCACTTTTCATCTTTCCATTCATCTTCCCTTATTTCGTGTCTTCTTATTCACACATTTTACTATAAATTTGTCATTCTTTCTTTCAATCTTTGCATAGTTTTTCTCATAAAAAAGATTCTCTCTCTTTCTCTCTCTCAATTTTTTGGTTGATTTTTTTTTTCTTGCATCTTTGTTTTAGGTTGATAATTTTTTGTATTCTTTAGAACTCTACTTTTGGTTGATGCGATTAAATTTTGTATTTTAGGATGTTTATTTTTTGTTTTCTTTGATTGTTGATTTACTCTAATCAATTATTATTTTTTAAATAATCCTAATACGTTAATTTAGTACAATAACAACATTTTTATTCAATAATAGTTAACTATGTTTTAATTTTAATCTTCTATCAAGAAATGTGGAAAATACTCGAATTGAAGGAATTCCTCTACAATTCAAGGAGGAAATACTATTTGAAACAAGATCACAAAAAATAGAAGGAAAATCAAGCAAATAATTTCCTTGGAATGGGAGTCAGATAATTAGGTACTCTACAATTTTTGTTTTTCAATAACATTACACCAATAATGTATTTAGTTTTCAATAAACTAAACAAAAAAGTAATTTTTTTTCTTTTATATTTTAGGAAATTGTATTCACATGCCTTGCAACAATAGAAAATATTGAAACAAACTTTGGATGGTACTATATCAGATGTGCAAAGTGTAACAAAAAAGTTAAATTTGAAAATGATTTTTGGTGTAACCATTACAAAAGTAACTTTGATTTTCTAATTTCAAGGTAAAATATAAATTATCAATTTTACAATCATACAACATATGTAAACATAAAAGTTAATTTTTTAATAAAAAAATTTAATCAAATTAGATATTTGCACATGCAGGTATAGAATTCAACTCAATGTTGATGATGCAATAGAGTGTGCTGTATTTATTTTGTTTGATAAGGAAGCTGAAAAATTACATTAAACCATGGTTGTCAAAATCCTGATCTGGATCCTACGATTTTACGATCCCAGTTGCCCAAAAAGATCTGGATTTTTTAAGGATCTCTGCAATTGTTTAGGATCGATAAGATCATATGATTTTGATGATTCCAAATGATCCTAGTTTCTTGTAATCTTCTTTAACTTGATACAAGGCTCAGTTGGACCCAAATGAAAAATAACATCACAATAGACCAAGTTTTGTTATTCTAATGTAGAGAGATAGAGTGTCAATTGGACTCAAATAAAAAATAACATCCAAATAGAGTGTCACGTTTTAAGATTTTTGGCCTCTTTAAATGATGCTTACAGATGGATGTGGTGACGTATGGTAATTACATCAAATGGATGCAATTTTTATTTTTTATTTTTTATGAATGAATGTATAATTTATGTGATTATTTAATATTCCAATGTGTATTTTTTGTTTTTTTCTCAAATAATGTAGGATCTTATGATTCACGATTCCACCTACCTTCCACGATCCTACGTAGGATCCCGATTTTAATAACCTTGCTTCAAACAACAGCAAAAGAACTATCAAACAAATGTGCAACTATAAGACCATACAATTAGCATATATGATCTTTCATTTACTTTGACAAGGATATGCTAAATTATATTTAATATTTTATCAGATGAATGCTAATTTCAACCTACTAAATGAAAATAAAAAAAGTTTATTGGAAAAACATTTGTGTTTTAACTAAAGCTTAATGGCTATAACTGGAAAGAAGGAAGGGAATTTAGATATAGGAATTCATATTGTGTCAAAACAATCAAATAAAAGTCTTTGCTCCATTAATAATAAAACCTTTTTGGAAAATCAAAACTTATGCAAGTTGTACTACCTACATTCTTAACTTCTACCTACTTTGATTATCATTAAAATAATAAATAGATAAATAAAGTAGCAAAATTTTTGACCCCATGAGGTACATGAATCAAGAGTATCCAATTAAACACTAGCACAAACAAAAATAAATAGTAAAATATAGAAAAAATAATGAATCACATCAATACTAGCCGACAACTATGGCTACTACTATTCCGTGAACTTTACTCATTTAAGCAGAAATAAAAACTTCATTATTTAACAATCAAAATATAATCTCGGCTCATTTTATTCAACATTTAAATTCAACTATATCCTCCAAATCTATTAAATAGCTACCAAGGATATGTCCTCTAGTAATAATATAAATTGCATCTAAATAAAGTTATCCAATTTTAAAATCCCATTTTCCAACATTTTATTTCACCTTTAATTATGTAAAGGTAAAATAAATGATGTGGGTATTAATAACTTTTCATCTACTTCAAAATTATTAATAATTAATTTATATGGGAGTTTTGATAATTCAGATATATATACTATCTTTTATTTATTTATTTTATAAGGAAAGTGGCAATTGAATAGGTATGAAGAAGTAGATCAGTTAAATAGAGAGAGGAAGAGCTGAAGAACTGGATATTAATGATTATTTCAGCTGTTTCAATATTATTAATAATTTAATTATAAGAGATTTTTGATAGTTCATGTATATATAGTCTTTTGGTTTTTTAAGGAAAGTGGCAATTGAACAGTTATTGTAGCATGAAAGACTATTTGGCTTGAGCTTTGTTGAGGAAAACATTAAATGTTAGCTTAATTGAAAAATATATCAAATATTATAAGGCTTGGGCTTTATAGTGGATGGTATATGAATAGCTTTTGTTCACTTAATTGACAATGAAAAATTTATTCTAATAACTAGATCAATCACTAATCCATAAAACACACACAACACTATAAATTATAATCCTAAACAACTTGAAAATTACAAACTAAAAACATCATACAACTACACAATCACAAAATGAGCATACAACATGATCGCAAATATTTTGTACAAGATCAAACTACAAGCGGAAAAGAAATTATTCTTCAAGCCAACACAGAAGGGAACAAAAATGCAAGATATGGACTATAAATTGCATTGTTATGTGATTCAAATGACGAGGGAATACAACTACTATTATCGATTCTAAATCAAACATCATCGCCATGTCACAATTTGTTTTTGGTTTCCCACTTCACACATTCTTTATAATCAATCATCTTTTCTCTCTCTCAGCCCCTCATATTCCCATCATTAATTTCTCAACTTATTTTCACACATTTTCCAACATTGTCCCTCCCTTTTACCTTTTCATATCCCTATTACTATCTACTTTAATTTCACGTTTCATCTATCCTTTTATCTTCCTTTTATTTTTGACTTTTCTTATTCCTATCCACTTACTATAAATTTACAATTCACTCTCTCATTTTAGGCATATTTTTCCTTTTCCCATACACAAAATGTTATTTCTTTCTCCCTCTTTCTCTCTTCTTCTTCTTTTTTTTCTCTTTTTTTTTTCTTTTTTTTTTTTTCATTTTTTGGTGGATTTAATTATTTTTCTTGCATCTTTACTTTAGGTTGATGAATTTTTGTGTTCAAGCTTTCATTATTATTGTTGTTTGATGATTTGATCCAAGCTTATGGACAACAGAGAGAAATGTACATTATGCAAAAAATCTCATCTCCATATTCCACCCTACGCTTCTCTATGATGGAATTTGATCCCAGGTTCTCAAGAATATACATTTTTTTTTTTTTTTTTTTTTTTTTGCGAAGGAATATACTATAGTTTATTGAGCAGAAAATTTATATCTAATTTTTTCACCATGGTTGTACCATACTCTTTTGCAAATCCTCTTTAAACTTAATGACTACTAAATTTCCTACAAATTATGGTAACTAAGCTAGAGATGAATATAAGCGTCAATATTGTCAAGTATTGATGGGGACCTTGGTCAACAATAGTCATAGAAGTTATCTTATTGAATTAGAAAGATAGTATATAAGAAATATAATAGAGAAATGATATAATATTATTTTATTATATGGCATGACTGGGACAATTTAGTGTTTATTACTATATCTTTTATTTTTACTCTTTTTCTTCTCATCTTATTTTCTATAAATTTATTATTCTCTCTATTATTTTATCTTGAAAAAGTTATTATTCTCTCTCTTGATTTTATATTCTTCCTTACAACTCTACGTTAGGTTGATAAATCATTGTATTTTTTAAAACTTTATTTGGGTTAATACGCATTGGTGTTGTATTTTTGAGTTCCCCATCACAAGTAGTCTCCTCTTATGACTTTGGTTTGATTTTTGTTTGAGTTAATGCTTAGTTATTTTGGAAGTGATAATTGAATTTATATCAAAACACTATATTGATTATGCATTTGAGTGTGCCTATATTTGGGTAATATTAAGTGAAATTTTTTTATGATTTTTTTTATTATCATGATAATCTCCTTTAAGAGGATGAGGAATTTGAATAATTTATTTGAAACTTAAAAAGTATAACATAATTTTGAAGAATATGTACCACCACATAAATGAATAATACCAATCAAACAATCCCAAAATAATAGCATGATATATTGGTAGAGATAGAAAGTTGAAATAATTTTAGAAATTGTTTAACGCATTAAAGGTAACCTGTTTTTTCTCCAAAAATATGGCTTTGTTGTATTTTAGGTCCTAAAAGTATTTGTTTCATTTTATTTTTTTGGCTTATACATTTTTTTATATGTTTTCTCTGCTTTTGATATTAGAGAGACAAAGTTTGGATATTGAGAAATTTCGTCAAATTTCTAACATAGCTCATGTACAAAATTCTGTTAATAAATATTATATGGGAAATGATATTTTTATGCTTTACCTTTTAAGTTCTTGATTAATATTGTTTTGTTTTTCATTCTTTCTTGCAACCCTACTTTAGGTTGACAAATCATTGTGTTTCTTATAACTCTATTTTGGGTTAATACTTTTTGGTGTTGTGTTTTTTGAGTTCCCTATCACAACTCCTCTCTCTCCTCTTATAACTATGGTTTAATTTTTGTTTGTGTTAATACTTAGTCATTTTAGAAGTGAGAATTTGAATATATATCAAAACTTAATCTTGGCTATGTATGTGAATGTGCCTATCAATATTTGAGTTATATCAAGTGTAATTTTGTAATGAGTTTTGATTATCATGATAGTCTTCTTTAAGAGAAAGAGAAAGAGAAATTTGAATAATATATTTGAAACATAAAAACTTTAGTTGTAAAGAAAAAAAAAAAAAAAAAGAAGAAGAAGAAGAAGAAGAAGGAAACATATCAAATCAGTCATGTTTGGTCCACTGAGGTCTATCTGGTCTACGTCAGTCCATGTTGGTCCAATTTGGTCCATTTGATCTACTTCTTTCACTTTGGTCCAACTTGGTCCACTTGTTCATTTGGTCTATTTCAATTCACTTTAGTCCATTTGGTCCAATTCGGTTTATAATTGAGAATGGAAAAAGATAGGTTTTGGTTAAAAGTACTATCAATTATTTGAGTAATATCAATTGTAATTATAGGATAAGTTTTGGTCATCATAATAATTTCCTTATGAAAGTTCAAATATGTGTATAAACACCCTTGAACGTTTAGACCCCCAAATTAAAACTTGACCAATTCAAGTATTATGTCAAATAACTAGTGTGCGGAAAATGAACATAAGCTACAATATAGAATTGGTTAAACTATCTAAACCAAATTAAAATCACAACCCACAGCAGATAATAAAAGGCAAAGATAAAAGGGAAGGAAGATGCAAACACAAAGATAACATACGTTGTGTTATCGAAGAGGAAACCGAAGCCCTCTGTGTAAAACCTCTCTGCTGCCCTCCAAGCGGTAAACAATCCACTAGAAAATATAGTTGGGATACATGGACAGCAATAGACCCTCCAAGCCTAATCTACCCAGTGCACCTAAGCCCTCCAAGCTTCTTGCTCCAACGAGGTTGCGTCGAACCTTTTTCTTTTCTAACTTCCCGGATTCCGCTACTAGACCGTAGCATCAACCAATGAAGATTGGTTCCTTCTTAATTGCTTCCCAGAAATCCAAACAGCTCTCTCACAGTGATGAATATGGTGAGAACAAGGTTTAGTAAAATGCCTCTCAAGGATTTGACAATGGAGAGGAAGAGAGTTGAGGAATTTGAAGAGACTCTAATGTATAGATTGTTGGTGAATCAATCTTATTTTTCTTTAGGGTTTCTCTCTCAAAATCTCTCTGGAAGCTCTCTTACATTTGTGGGTAAAATGGGTATTTATACTGGAGTGGGAGAGGAATGTGAAACGTCAGGTTTTACAAAACAAGGGTGGCTCGCGGCTTGACCTCGCGGCTTGACTAAGCCGCGAGATCCAGTTGCGAGATAACCGTATGGCCAGTTGTCCTATTTTTTCCAGTAGTGCTCCAGCTAGCATGACTGTTCACCTTCTGGCATACTTGGCACGTGTGCTGCGTTTGGCGGCTTGCAGCCGCGAGTCACCCGCGAGGCCAAGCCGCGAGTCTCTGTTTTCTTGCACACTCTTGAGCAAACTTCACTCTATCTCACTCACTACCCTTACAACAAACCCACCTAAATACAGGGTTACTAAATGCTGAAATACAAGCAAATTTGGCAAGGAATAAAGCAATTATATGGTTGAATAAATTCAACCTTACAATCTCCCCCTTTGGCTATTCTGTGACAAAACCCTAAAACAGACTCCAGACTTAACATGTGAGTTGGGAACAATTGAGCAAAACTCACTCACACCTAACTCTAAAAGCTGTGAAGCACTTGAATCATATGAACATAAGACTCCTGAAACACAACAATACACCATGATCATTGTAAGTAGAAAATCGTGAAATGCATATGAAATAGGCAATATGTGATCAAGCAAAGATGGAGTTAAGAAACAAACCATGGCTTGATCAACCAAGTAATCACTACAAGGTAGTGACCACAATGCTCATTCACACTTGGAATGAACATAAGGGCATACAAGCTAACAAAGCACAAGGCAAGATACTTGTATGCTCAACACTCAACCAATGCATAATACACAAAGTATATGCATCTAGGAACAATCCTACAAGGGCACAAGAGTGACAGTACATAAATCAAAATGCAAGACATTTAGATAGAAGTACTGATTTCAACATAGCATAAAAGGCTGCATTAAGCAAAGTACAAACCATAAAGCCTACAGATTATGCATAAAACATTAACCCTAAAAGCTTACATAAGCACATGGGTACAAAACCAATATATCCTGAATAACATCACCAAAATATATAAAAGATTAAACCAAGAGTATAAGTTATGAGTTAGAAACAAATATACACCAAAACCACAGTGTATCAAACCCATATAAACACTAAAAACCCAAAACATAAGCATATATAAACAAAGTCTCTGATTTTGACAACTTCCCCTCAACACATTACTCCCCCTTAAGAGCTGCTTTTCTGCTTCTCATCAACAAACAGAAAGAAACATCTCCCCCTTTTTGACCGGAATGGCCAAAGGGTCACTGTTCATGCTGGGTGGTGAAGCTGTCAAGTTTTGCAGACAAAATATCAATCTGGTCCTGCATGGCTCTCATCCTCTCAGAGTGCTCAGTCTGGACACCTCTGATCCCATCAAGTCATTCCAGAATGATTTGAAAAGCATCTGGAGGTGTATCTGAAGAAGTTGATGCTCTAGGCCTTTTGCCACTCCTCCTAGGTGTTGAGGTTGATGCATGTCCTGCTGCCTCTGCCTCAGTCTCCATTGGAACACCCTCTCCTTCATCACCTTCATCTTCTTCACCTGGAAGCCGAACACTTATCCTTTTGCAGGTCAGCTTGTTAATTGTAGAGGGTGTGGACATGGGACTGATGTCTTGAGGGATTGGAACACCCTTCTTTCTAAAGATCCTCATTAGCAAACTAGGAAAGATCAGTTTTGTCCTAGAAGTTGTTCTAGTCTCATCCACAATAGTGTCATATATGTGGGAATTGATGTCAATGAACGTCTTTTCTTTGAGATCCATCAGAAAGATTGCTCTTGCACAGTTGATTGTAGTCAACTTCTTTATAGGATAGAGGTTAAACATCATGATTATTGTTAGATACCTCATATCCACTGGAAAAGCTGTGGTATTCAGACATTTCCCTTCTCTCTGTCCACCTATCCTTTGTTGAACAATTTCAATAGATACAATCCTATCTTTGTAATTGACAAACTCCTGATCTTCTAATCCTTCAAGCCCTAGCACATCATCAATGACATGTGCATCCAAAGTAAATTCTTTACCTCTAACCCAGTAGCTTAAATCATTCTCCTTTATCACAGCATTTGAATAAAACTCCCTAATCAGGGGTTCACACACTGCAGGGAGATCACTCAGAAGTTTTTCCCATCCTCTCCCTTCAAAACAGCTGGGGATAAAGGATTTTCTTAAATCCTCCAAATCTACAAATCTTTCTTGGATAATTCCTGCTTTCAAGAAGAAATCCTTGTATCTCTCAAAGTGTTGAACCGACCTAAACAGATTAAAATCCATTTTCAATCTTTTGTCAGCCTTCTTTGCAGGAGTTTTCTTCTTTGGAGGTGAGGGAGCCATCTGTGAACAATCAGAAGAGGCCACAACAACATAGTACAAAACATGTGTAGAACAAAACAGAACTTTGTTAGTGACAAGGACAAAAATGCCTCCACTCAGATAAACTAAAACAATTAAACCTCATGCTACAGAAATCAACCACACAGATGAACAGGCTTAAAAAGTGAACACACAAGGACAACAGGGAGTAGCAGAGATAGAAAATATCCTAAAGACAATGTGATGAGAAAGACATGACTCATAAATAGTATAGTAAAACACACAGATGCTCTCAATAGATTCACACTATAGAACATGCACATTCAGCACAGTAAACTACACATCCACAATAGGAACATTTTGAATCAACTCATCAGCACAAGTTCAGATAAAATAAAAAGAAACACTTAGCTAAGCACATGATGAAGACCAAAAAGGAAACAACTAAAATAATTTCAAACTCAAGCAACAGCATCCACAAGCTAAGCATGAACACAGAGCAATATCCGAAACACAAACCCATCTAAAAAAAAATAAACACATGCGAAAAATCAAGGGGAAAAACACAAAATCAAGTAGAAAGAAGTTCAAGAATGAAAACCCATACCTGTTACTTGAAGATTTTGAGCAGAAAATACGCAACAATGGAGTTTGAAAATGGGAGCACGGAGTGTTTGGGAAGGAGATAGTTGAGAGAGAAGATGAACAGTCACAAAAGTTCGAGGGAAAAACTGAAAAAGATTTAAAAACTGCCCCTATTTTTGCCAAACACGCGTTTTTCACAACTGAAGAGAGTCGCCAACAAGTCGCCAGTTCAAGCTACCAAAACACTTAAGGACAAAAGTTTGAAAATTTTTTCTAAGTGTTTTTCGCGACTGGAAGGTCTACCCGCGAGAGAGTCGCGAGATGAGCCGCGAAAATCTCTGAGTAACCCTCGCGATTGGACCTTCCACTCGCGAACAAGTCGCCAAAAATGACCCGCGAAGACGCGACTGAGGCTCGCGACTTGACTTACCCACGACTGAGTCGCCAAGACAGGGCAAAATGGGTTTTTTGAAATTTTAAGATTTTTAAACAAAATACTTTCCAAAAACACCTAAAACACTCAAAAATCTTTTTGTGTTTGAATTAACAAAGATTGAGCATGTGAAAACACATTTCATCAAGTACAATCACACAAATGAATATGGCATTTATTGAACATAAACTTATGTGTTGTGTGTGGATATCAACAATGAGATAGTCCTTAGTCTAATGTAAAACTTCAATGATCAATTCAACCAAGGCATACACAATTAGCACTAGATCATGTGATCTATCTCAATTATAGAAATATGTATATATGACCTCCTACAAAACTTGATAACACATCTTGGAGCTTTACATTTGACTCCACTTTCAATCATAACATTTTATCATTTTGATCTTTTGAGGCAATCACCTCTCATTGTGAGAGTGATATTTGATATTTCACTTTAATGAATAAGCCTTTGGCTTTTTGAATAAAACATTCTCTTTAATATAAGGTCGCTTACCCTTTTTCCTAGTCAAATACTAGAATGTGCGACAGTCTTTTGTAGCTCAATATCTCTTTTCATTTTGAGATTTACATTTGGTGAGCTCTTTTTAGCAAAAACAAAAATAAAGAGTGGGAAGATATATAGACACAAGTCTATGCATGTCTCAAGATCAACATAACCATTCACTAATCATTCATGACAAGTTTGAAGATTTATTTATAACACTCACATAGATTTCAAGATTTTTCCCACAGTGATATGAGTGCAAAGAAACAAGTAATGCTCGATAATGCACAAAGCCATTAGCACAAAGGTACAAGGCAAAACAAGTTTTGAGACAAAAGCTCAACAATGTCAATCAAACTTTTTGATTTTCTAATTTTTATGTGATTTTTGGATTTTTGACATAAAAGAAGAAAAAGATTGATCAAACAAAATTAAAAGTATGCACAAGTAGACAAGCCAACAACCAACAGCAAAAACAACAAGCAAACAAACAGACATCGTCGCAAAGCATAGGAAGTATTAATGCATGGACATGTTGTAATGCTTATGCATGAGTACCCTTTTTCACCCACACGTCACTTGCGTTTGGGGTGATTTCCTTATAGGATTGGGTACGGGAGTTAGGGCATTCAAACCTTCGTGAGAAACTTTCCAAGCAGTTGGTGAATGCACCAATCATCTTCATCACGTTCATCATTCCGGGATCACCATTTTGATCTCTAGATTGTTCACCTGCCCAATTTCTTCTATCATTTCTAGGTCCTCGTGACCTTTGAGGAGTTGCACTATTCTTTACTCTCAGCTTTTGGCAATTTGGTTGAGTATGCCCTTGAAGTCCGCAATAATGACACACATAAGTTGCTCTAGGACCTCTTTGTGGTCGTGGACGTGACTTGGCACGAGATTCTGACCTGCCCACAGATTGATTACGGGGATTCAACAACCGTTGGTTCTCCACATTCTTCTTCTCTTCCATCTTGAGCTTCTCAGCAATAAGGTCAACTACAACTGGATCTTTAGCCTTTACAAACTTCACTTCTTTAGTGACATTTCCAGATGAGCTACTTCCTCTGGTATATCTCAATCCGGATTTATCTGAAAAACTCTTTTGAGATGAAATAACATCATCTAGCTTCAATTTTAGCATTTGCTTGCACAACCTCTTACTCAAGAAATCTCACTTTTGTGTAAGCTTCTGACAGCTCACCATTCAGTATTTCTATCTCACATTTGGCCTCCCTATATCAGATTAAGAGACTTTTGTAATCCTCCTCTGCCTTCTTCATTTTTCTCACAACAGCCTTGGCCACTCTTGTGTACTCACCCGACTTCTCCAGGAGTGAGTTATAATTCTCTTGAAGATTGGTTGTGCTTTCATCTACTTCAGCATCTGATTCTTCAATAATTCCCAGTGATTCTTCATCACTATGTTCCCCAAGGTCTCGTACAAGTAGATTCAACTTGTCTGAAGACTCAACATGAGCAATAGTCATAAAAGCTGAGTAGTTCCCCTCTCCATCATAGCTTTCTTCAGATTTTGAGTCGGATGAATCCGAGTCACTCAATGTTGTGGCATACACTTTGCCTTTCGATTTCAAATAATTCGGACATTCTTTCTTAAAGTGTCCATGTCCGTTACATTCGAAACAAGTGACACCTTGTGTAGGTTGGGATTCTTTTCCATCTTTCTTTTTGAATTCCCTTTTCTCCCTTCCAGAACTTTGAAATTTTCCTTTATCACCAAATTTTCCATTATTTTTGAATTTCAAGAATTTTCTGAAATTTTTAACAAGGTATACAACATCTTTGTCAACCATATTTTCTCCCGATGAGTCATGATCTTCCACCTTCTCATTAATGGTCTTAAGAGCAAGAGATTTACTCTTTCGTTGATTGGGCAATGACATCTCATAAGTCTGAAGAGAACCAACCAGCTCCTGGACTTTGATGTCATCAAGGTCCTTACTCTCTTCAATCGCTGTCACTTTAGCACGAAAACTTTCCGGCAATGATCGAAGGATCTTCCTTACAATTTTAGAATCCTCCGTTTTCTCCCCCAAATTGAACTTGCTGACAACCACCTCATTTAGCTTCCCATAGAAAAAGTCAAAGGACTCATCCTCACTCATTTTGAGCTCCTCAAACCGAGTGGTCAGCATTTGCAACTTGGTGTCTTTCACTTTCTTTGTGCCTTCGTAGGTGGTTTCCAATATCTCTCATGCTTCTTTGGCAACGGTAATGTGAGAAATCTTGTGAAATTCATCTGGAGACACACCACAGAAAATAGCATTGAGTGCTTTACTGTTAGCATTAGATGCAGCAAGTGCTGCCTTATCCCATGTGGATTTGGCTTCCTCAGGCCTGGTCCAACCTATCTCAACAGCATCCCAGACAGATTCATCAATAGAACACAGAAAAGCTTTCATGCGAACCTTCCAAAAAGCATAATTACTACCATCAAAATATGGAGGTGCATTTAGGGATTGAGACTGATCCATCTCAAAAGAGAGTCAAGGATCACACAATGGTAATGAAACCAATAACAGTGTACCCGCTCTGATACCAAATGAAAGTTCAAATATGTGTATAAACACCCTTGAACGTTTAGACCCCCAAATTACAACTTAACCAATTCAAGTATTATGTCAAACAACTAGTGTGTGGAAAATGAACATAAGCTACAATATAGAATTGGTTAAACTATCTAAGCCAAATTAAAATCACAACCCACAGCAGATAATAAAAGACAAAGATAAAAGGGAAGGAAGATGCAAACACAAAGACAACACGCGATGTGTTATCGAAGAGGAAACCGAAGCCCTCAGCGTAAAACCTTTCCGCCGCCCTCCAAGCGGTAAACAATCCACTAGAAAATATAGTTGGGATACATGGACAACAATAGACCCTCCAAGCCTAATCTACCAGTGCACCTAAGCCCTCCAAGCTTCTTGCTCCAACGAGGTTGCGCCGAACCTTTTTCTTTTCTAGCTTCCCGGATTCCGCTACTAGACCGTAGCATCAACCAATGAAGATTGGTTCCTTCCTAACTGCTTCCCAGAAATCCAAACAGCTCTCTCACAGTGATGAATATGGTGAGAACAAGGTTTGGTAAAATGCCTCTCAAGGATTTGACAATGGAGAGGAAGAGAGTTGAGGAATTTAAAGAGACTCTAATGTATAGATTGTTGGTGAATCAATCTTATTTTTCTTTAGGGTTTCTCTCTCAAAAATCTCTCTAGAAGCTCTCTTACATTTGTGGGTAAAAGGGGTATTTATACTGGAGTGGGAGAGGAATGTGAAACGTCAGGTTTTACAAAACAGGGGTGGCTCGCGGCTTGACCTCGTGGCTTGACTAAGTCGCAAGATCCAGTCGCGAGATAATCGTATGGCCAGTTGTCCTGTTTTGTCCTGTAGTGTTCCAGCTAGCATGACTGTTCACCTTCCAGCATGCTTGGCACGTGTGCTGCGTCTGGCGGCTTGCAGCCGCGAGTCACCCGCGAGGCCAAGCCGCGAGTCTCTGTTTTCTTGCACACTCTTGAGCAAACTTCACTCTATCTCACTCACTACCCTTACAACAAACCCACCTAAATACATGGTTACTAAATGCTGAAATACAAGCAAATTTGGTACGGAATAAAGCCAATTAGATGGTTGAATAAATTCAACCTTACACCTTAAGAAAAAGAGAATTTGAAAAAGAACTTTAAAACTTAAAAATTTTAGTTGTACCAAAAAAATTAGGAAAATATAATGCATAACAACAATGGTTAGAAGAATATAGACCACTTCAAAAAAGAATAATAATATCAATAAAAAAAATTATATATATGTAAAAATAGAGTGATGGAAATTACTTTTGGAAAATTTTTAATTCTTAGGAAGAACAAATTATTTAAAATAAAATTTAGAGAATGAATTATACATATAAAGTATAAGTTTGTTATACTACCGCACACACTTGATGTGATAATTATTGTACAAATACAAAGTTCTTGTGGGTTGGGAAGGAGAGGGTCAGGGTTCAAGTTTCCAGAAGAAAGTTTTACACACATTTACACTTAGATTAAGTTATAGTAGAATTTCTATCTTATACTTAATATATATATATATATATATATATAAAGTTTGTTATGATTTTTGATTATCATGACAATCTCTTTTAAGAGAATAAAGTATTTAAATAATTTATTTGAAATCTTTTTTTTTTTTTTGAGAAAAAGTTTATTTAAAACTTAAAAATTTTAGTGGTAGAAAAAGAAAAAAGAAAAACATAAACAAAAATAATATCAATTAAACCCATCCAAATTCAGTCACCCTAACATTGCAAATGACAGCCACAGCCCACTGTCAGAAGAAATTAAAGCCTAAGGTCAGCACTCAGCGGAGGCAGATGAGATGACCCACACAAGCACATCCCTACATCCTTTTGTTGAGGGCCATTTGTGGAAGCCCAGCAGACAAGAAAAGCCCAATAATGAGGGCCACAAAGAATTGACAAGGTAAATAGCAAAAAAACCATTAGGCCCAAGTGGCAGGAAATAATGGATCACAGGCCCAACAAATGAATAAATGGGTCTTGAAGAGGCAAGCGGGCTCAAGGAAGCCAGGAAAGAAAGAAGTAGCATCCCATTGGTAGAGTATGAGGTAGAAAAGTGAGAAAGGGCCGACGCAGGCCCAAGGCAATTGTAAACTAAGAGAGTAAGGAGTTTATGGCAGGCCCATGAACTCCAAAGATAAGGATAAGGTTATTGGGCCAGGGAAGCCCAATGAAATTAGTAAAAAGGCCCATGGGAGTGTGGAATTAGCAAACGGGCCGAGGAAGCCCAAAGAAAGTAATCGGACCACGGATGTCCAAAGGAAAAGCCCAAAGGGACATAGGAGCCCATGAGTAAAAGCAAAACAGTGCCCATAATAGGCCACTGAGAAAAGGGATAAACGGCTGGCCCAAAAGGAGGTCCAGCAGGATTAAGTTATTATGGCAGGAATAATAGTTCAACGTGGCAGGCAGTAAAGAAAATCAAAAGTGGGCCAAGGAAATGTGAAGCCCATTATCATACGAGGCCCAGCTCCTGAATGGAGTGAAAAACCAAAGGAAAAACCCATATGAAAGGCTAGGAAATGCAAACGGAGAGTCTCCAGGTCGTGGCAGACGCATGAGCAGCAGGCGGACTCTTGGACAAATTTGAAAGGGAAGCACGCGCAAGGCCCAGGCACCACCAGCCTGTACCCAGCTAAAATAGGACATGGTGGGGCCATGGGCTAGAGGTAAGAGGTAAATGGGGTGTGGTTTGGTGGTGGGGAGAGGGGAAAAGATCTATTTACAGCTCCTGCCCAAGCCTCTTTTGGGAGGTACGTCCTGCTGGGATGATAGACCACCCAAAAGAGGCAAGTTTGAGGGGGAACCGTTGGTGCATGCTCTGAGAGTAGAGAGAGAAAGCATTAATACCGTGGCAGGAATACAAAGGAAAAAAACAAAAACCCGCCTCTGTCTGGCGAAGGTGGATGTCGCACAGTCTTGGTGGTCGGCCAGTACGTCCAAACTAGACAAAGGCGGTTAAAGGGTAAGACGGTAAAACACTAGCCACAGTAGGTGCTATAAAAAGGCCCTTGCCGTGCCCTGTAGGGGGGGATCGAAAACAGAGCATATTTTTTAGAGTAAAAAGGAAAAAACAGAGCAAGAAGAAAAGAAAAAGATAAGAAAGAAAACGGAAAAGAAAAGAAAAGAAAACTAAGAAAAAGGAGAGTTGGTTCAATAGGGCATGCACCCATAGATCAGTTTCTCTCTCTCCCTTTCTAAATCTTACCTTCTTCCAAAACGCAAACAAGGACTTTTTTTCTTTTGGGCAACAACCAGGTCCGACTCCCTCAAAGCCATTAATTCTCGCGGCAGGATCCTTTTCCTGAGGGGATTATTTGCATTGAGAAGAGGCGTTCTCTCCTCTTTGGTTTTGCTGCGGCAGACTAAGCTTAAAACTTAATTTATGCCCATTTAAATTAGCTAGTATTATTTTCTTCGTTCTTCTCTGTGATTGATATTATTATGACTGTAATCATGCTTTATTAGTAGGAAATACATAGCTGTTTATTTAAATAAGTCAAAATACTCTGTTTTAGTTATTATTGTATCTGCCTGCCGTAACTCGTCTGCAACAGTTCTGCTTGCCGTGAATTTGCTCCTGGCGGACAAGCATAAGTTTGTGCACAAACTAGCACAAGTTGAGTTACAATTGGACTGGCCCCAGCTCCCTTACTCAGAAATACTAGGGCCCATCACCGCAGGAGGTAGCCCAGCCCATTACCGCAAGAGGCAGCCCAACATACCATATCACACAAAAAAGGCCCCTACATTAAATTGGCGACTTCACTAGGGAGTTGGGAAGCAGATAGGGGCAAAGGAAAAGAAAGCAGAGCCCCTCACAAACTATGCCACCCAAGTCCAAGACAACACGGAATATGAGTGCCGTACCCTCACAAGCAGAATCTAGGCCGGCGACGCCTCACCAAGAACAACTTAACCAAATGGAAGGTGCCAACAGAACGGGGGCTGATCCTCAGCCTCAAACAAGAGTCCCCGTGGGCAATGTCAACACCTTTGTCGAAGTATTGCAATCATTACAGCACTCGCAGCAACAAATGATGGAAGAGATCCGTCAACTGAAGGCAGACAAAATAAAAGAGAAAGGCAGCTAGCATGACCCGAATCATACGGCAGACAGAGAAGAGACACTGGCAAGAGGTGTCCCTTGGAACGCAGGACAGCGTTTCATCACTATGGCTGAGGTAGCGGCTCTCTTGGAGCAAGAGAGAGCCAGAATACCAAAGGAGAGATTTTATGCAAGGAGACCTCCCTATCCTCTAAAAGTACTCAGCAAGTCGTACCCCGAGAGGTATGAACCAAGGGCCTTTGCTCAGTACAATGGCAGGAAGAGAAGGGCAGTAGAGCACGTGAGCAAATTCATTGACACCCTTGGCCCTTACGCAACAGACGAAGACTTATGTCTGTGGGAGTTTTCAAAGTCACTGTGCGATCAGGCATACACCTGGGATCAATCCCAACCTGGGATGACATGGTGGACGTATTTTGCACTAAATACTTTCACGGGGAAGAAACAGTGACACTTGCAATTCTGCAAGCAACCAAGCAAAGGAATGGAGAGGATCTGATGGAGTACATCAAACGGTTCAGGGACATAGCACTTGATTGCTATGACCACTGTGAAGAAAGGACGTTGGTGGAAATGTGCATGACCAACATGATTCGGGAGTTCAGAGCTGTCCCGGAGAATCTGGAGATTTCCCAGTTTGCACAGCTATTGCAGAAAGCTAGAAAGACGGCTCAGTTCGTGAAACCCAGTTCAGACAAGAGGAACGCACCGCAGGCTATGGCGGTGTCCACTGGAAACCAGAGAAGGAAAACAGAGGGGAGGGAGTATGATACGCCCCCACCCCTACCATGCACTCCTAAGGAGCTGGAAGTGCTACTCGACAAATGGATAGCGGATGGAATCTTTAAACCCAACCAGGTTTCTAGAGAGCCTACGGAGGAAGAAAGGAGAGATCCTCGCTTCTGCCGCTTGCACAACTATGTACAACACCCCACAGCAAAATGCTAGGCGCTCCGCAGGCTGGTGCACCGCAGGATCAAAGAAGGCACATTAGAGCTGACCCAACAGGAAGTCCAAAGAAACCCACTCCCAAACCACAAGGGGAAGGGTGTAGCAGCAGTAGTAATATGTGCAGACCCGGGAGAAGACAAGGAAGAAAACTTGGCCCTGCCTGCCGCGGCGATTACCACTCTTCAGCAGAGTGCCAAGTTCAAAAATCTATTTGACCAGTTGGGACTTACAGCAAAAGAAAGAAAAATAGCCACGAAGGCTTTGGTAAGCATCACCTTCGGAGCAGGGGTGGAATGCCTGTTAGCAAAGATGCCAGAAGACAGGGCCCTCCTGCAGGAATCAACAGAAATCACATTTAGCAGTGAAGATATGGAAGTGGGGCACCCAGATCATAGGAGGCCTCTCTATTTAGTAACATCTATCAATCAAATCCCCATTAAGAGCGTCCTGGTGGATACAGGTGCTTCCGTAAATCTCATTCCATTGAGCACCCTACAAGCCGCAGGAATTTCAAAGAAAAAGATCCAAGGTTGCCCAATGGAAGTGACGGGATTCGGTAGGAGAGGGGAGTACACCGCAGGCCACATTCAGTTATGGTTGAAAGTAGGCCCTATAGCCTCTCTAGCTTGCTTCCACGTGGTCAGAATGGAAGTATCTTACCATGTGCTTTTGGGAAGGCCTTGGTTACACAAACACCGATTAGTCTCGTCCACCTACCACCAATGTGTGAAGGGAAGATTGAATGGCAGGATGATACGCATAGCGGCGAACCCCTTGCCGTTCGAGCAAGCAGAAGCCCACTTGGTAGAAACCATGTTCTATAATCAATGGGCTCCATCTGGAGAAAATGTGGTTGCAAAGCCACGAGGCACCTTTGTGCCTAGGTGGGAAGATGTCCAAGATGACCCAGAACCTGATTTAAGAGAGCTACTAGCGCGAAAGAAGAAAAGGAAAGAAGCGCCTGCCGTAGAGCCAGACGAAGTACCTCAGTGGATCAGGGTCCGAGGCCTTGATGGCAAGATCGTCTATAAATTATGAAGGTGCATGGGGCCCATAGGTGAGATACAAGTGGGTCCCACCCAAAAAGGGCAACACAAGAGTTTGGCATGTTGCGTCGATGAAGGAAGTTTGGGAAAAGAAGAAGAAAAGGATGAGGCAGTTACGGCAGAAAGAGACATCCAGGTTATGGCAGAAGAAGAATTGGAAGAGGTTGACTTGGGGTCTGACTCACAAGAACCAAGGCCTATCTCAATTAGTGCAAGCCTGACAGAAACGGAGAAGTCAAAACTCATACTACTGTTGAAAGAATTCAAAGACATCTTTGCTTGGGATTACAACGAAATGCCAGGGCTCGATCCTGGGCTTGTTGCGCATACGTTGAATGTGGACCCAGAGGCCAAACCAGTGGCCCAGCCTGCCAAGATATTTCACACAGAAATAGAAGGGCAAATAGTCAAAGAAGTACAGAAGTTGCTAGCCACAGGATTCATCAAGCCTATCCAGCATCCCCGTTGGCTATCCAACATAGTACCAGTAAAGAAGAAGAACGGGCAGATAAGATGCTGTGTAGATTTCAGGAATCTCAACAAAACTTGTCCAAAAGACGAATTCCCATTGCCAAACATGGATTTACTGATAGATTCTGCGGCAGGAAACGCCATGTTCTCATTCATGGACGGTTTCAGTGGGTACAATCAGATCAAGATGGCGCCAAAGGATGCAGAGAAAACTGCCTTCAGAACACCCATAGGCAATTTCTATTATACTATGATACCTTTCGGGCTGAAAAATGCGGATGCAACTTACCAGCAAGCAATGACGGCCATATTTCACGACATGATGCACCAGGAGCTAGAAGACTATGTGGATGACGTAGTGGTCAAGTCAAGAAAAAGGGAAAAACACTTTCGGGTGTTAAAAAGAGTATTTGAAAGATGCAGAGCTTTTAAGCTAAGAATGAATCCCCTCAAGTGCGCATTCGGAGTATCCTCTAGGAAATTTTTGGGTTTCCTGGTTCACAGCAGAGGCATAGACGTGGATCCGGCCAAAGTCACGGCCATAGCAACTATGAGAACTCCTGCCACAGTAAAAGAACTAAAGAGCTTCTTAGGGAAAGTCTCATATATCCGAAAATTCATCCCTGGGTTGGCATCAATTACCTCTGCTTTCACCAAGTTGCTTAAGAAGGGGCAAAGTTTTGAATGGGGGGAAACGCAACAGACGGCCTTCAAGAGGCTGCAGTAGATAATGATGAACCTCCCCATGGTGCAGGCCCCTATTCACAAAAAACCACTGCTACTCTATCTGGCCACCAACTCATACGCCATTGGCGTACTAATCGCTCAGGAAGATGGAGGTGGTACTGAGCAGCCAATATACTATATCAGCAGCGCCTTAAAAGATGCTGAAACTCGTTACCCAAAGGCAAAGAGAGCGTGCCTAGCCATTGTGTACGATTCACAAAGGTTGCGTCACTATTTCTTGGCATATGAAGTGTGGCTGATGACTAAGTCACATGCCATTAAAGCTCTGTTACAATAGCTGATTCTCTCCAGTAGGATATCCCAGTGGTTGCTACAATTATCACAATACGACTTGAGAATGGGGACACCTAAGGCAGTGAAAAGTCAGGCTATAGCGGATTTATTGGCGCAGTTTCCAGGAGAGGAAGAATTCCCGCTGGATGATGAAGTTCCAGGGGAAGTAGCCATGGCAGAGGAGGTTCGGGAACAGTGGGTAATGAAATTCAATGGGTCTTCTACTACCCATTTCGAAGGGGTCGATGTAGTTCTGTATCATAAAGAAGACGAGGCAGTGGCACTGTCGTTTAAGTTGGAATTCCCCTGTTCAAACAACACGGTGGAATACGAGGCCTATTTAACTGGGCTTGCCACAGCTCTCGAAATGGGAGTCAAACATTTGAAAGTACTAGGAGACTCCAACTTGGTCGTCTGCCAGGCCAATGGAAGTTTTTCCTTGAAGGAACCCAGCCTAGCTCCGTACAGAGCAATGGCCCAGAAGATGGAAGAGAAATTCTCAACCTTTGAGATAAAACATGCACCGAGAAATGAAAATCGGTTTGCGGACGCTTTGGCCGCATTGGGTTCGCAAATAATCTTTGAAGGGAGTAGCACCAACATAGAAGTCAGCAAAAGGGAAGAATCCATCATTGAAGTGTTGAAGGAAAAATTCCGGGAAGAACAGGGCGAAGGGGATTGGCGAATCCCCATAAAGGAAACCATGGTGAAGGGAGATGAAGCAGCAGAATTGAAGATATCGAAAGACTATGCTTTGGTAAAAGAAGAGCTGTACCGCAGGATGCTAGGTGGGATTTTATCCAGATGTGTGGGCCAGGAAGAAGCCTAGAGAAAATTGAAGGAAATACATGACAAGACTTGTGGGTCCTGCGGGGAAGTCAGTCTTTACCGCAGACTCCAGAGAGCAGGCTTCTATTGGCCAAGCATGGGCAAAGATGCAGATCAAGTCCAAACCCAGTGTGGGACCTACCAGCTTGCGGCAGACAGGGAGGAGAGTTATGCTGTGTTCATCAGCGAGGATTGAAGAAGCCCTTTCATGCAGTACCTAGCAGAAGGCGTCCTGCCACAAAGGCACAGTGAAAGGTACAAGCTTAAGAGGCTGGCAACACGTTACTTCCTACATAACACGGTCCTTTTCAAAAAAAGATATGATGGAGACCCTTTGAGGTGTTTGGGTCCTGAAGAGGCTAAAGAAATGATAAAAGAAGTACATTCTGGGGAATGTGGTGAACATCAGGGGAAGAAAAAGTTTTACAGGTGCCTGCTGCAGATGGGCTACTACTGGCCAACCATGAAGAAAGAGGCGGCAGAATTTGTAAAGAAGTGTCACAGTTGTCAAGTACAAGCCAACTTAATTCATACCCATCCACAAGGCTTGCACAGCATGGTCACCCCATGGCCCTTTCCACACTTGGGGGCTAGATTTGGTAGGGCCAATCAATCTGCCATCACGAGGGTACATATGGATATTGGTAGCTACAGAATATTTTACCAAGTGGGTGGAGGCAGTACCACTCCGCAAGGCTACAGGAGGAGCAGTGGCAAACTTCATCAAAGAAAATATAATTGTGAGGTTTAGGGTGCCCCACAAGATCATCAGCGACAATGGCACACCGTTTGTCAACAGTGATGTGAGAAGAATGCTAGAGTTCTATCAAGTCAAGCACCACAGGTCATCACCCTATTACCCTCAAGGGAACGGGCAGACAGAGGCAACAAACAAAGTTCTCATAAAGATCATTAGCATGATGAGCCAAGAGTATGCAGGAGGATGGGTAATGCACCTGCCAGACGCTCTCTGGGCATACAGAAAATCACTAAAGTCAGCCACAGACTTTTCACCCTTTTCCTTAGTCTACGGAACTGAAGTAGTGAGTCTGGCAGAAATAATGACACCGTCCCTAAGGGTGATGTAGATGCAAGAAAAGGAAAAGGAGGGAGAAGTCTTCACGGCAGAAAGGTTTGAGGACCTGAAAGAACTTGATGAAAAGAGGAAAGAAGCCCAGGAACGCAACCGGAGATACAGGCAGAAGATGACTGAAGCCTACGGCAGGATGACCAAGGAAAGAGTGTTTGCAGAAGGACAATTAGTGTTAAAAGTGGCAGACTACGTCAAGCGAGGTCTGGCAGGACCATCCAAGTTTGCACCTAAATAGGACGGACCCCTTGTGATAAGAGAAGCACATCAAAGTGGGTATTATCGCCTAACTCAAATGGACGGCAAGGACTTGATGGACCCCATCAATGGAAAATGGCTGAAGCGTTATTTTGCTTAGAGAAGAAAGTTGTGTGGTTGACTCCTTTTTTTTCCTTAGTTTTTTGTCTACGTTTCCTTTACTAAACTTTTTCTTTTATTCCTCCAAGTGATTATGTCACAAAAGAAATTGTAACGTGCTTTCATGAGTATTTAATGAAAAAGTACGAAGTATTAGCATCATATCATAGCAATAGTAAAGAAAAAGTAGCAAATTGTAGCATTATTACAAACCCAAACTGTGGCAAACACAAGCCAAGTAACTACGGCAGGAAACATAAAAGTGTTCTGTATGACATAACAAAAATAGAGAAACAAAGAAAAGGAAAGGAAACGGTGCTATCATCAATGAAGTTCAGTAATGAGACTCTAATCTCCAAAGTGACTGGGTCCACCAACGCTAGAAAGAAGACGCTCACGGCGACCCTCCAAATCAGCCACCTCCTTCTTCAAAAGCTCAATGCGAGCGTCTATGGCCTCAACAGCTGGCTGGACTCTCCTCATGAAAAGGGCCCGGGCGATCTTACGTAGATGCTCAAGAATAAACTCCACAGCGAATCCTACACTGATGAGCTCCTGTATCACAGCCCTCCACTGCAGGATCTTCCCGGCAGAAATAGAGTCAATGAAGTTATGCTCGATGTCATTTAGTACACATCCCAGCATCTACAAGAAATGCTCCCTAGAAGAGTGACAAAGGCAAAACTCTCGCATAAAATTGCCGTGATGACTATAGAGCATCACCAAGTGTGAGACGCAGTCCTCAGGGACTCAGAAGCCATAGAAGTCCACATAGGGAGGACCGGAGGCCCAGAAGTCTACCGGACCAAGGTCGTTAACCTCCGACTGGTCAAAACGGACAAAGAAAGATGCAGCATCATCCGGGACGGTGGCAGAACTACTACCCGCCTTAAACTGAGAAGGGATAGTAGGAAGTGGACCTACAACAAAAAAGGAAGGGAACGCAAGGCAAAATGAAAAAAAAAAAATGGCACGGGAAGAAAAGACTTGCAAAAGAAAAAAAGGATGAAATAGGAAGAGAAAGAAAGAGTGCCAAAATTACCAGGAATGGGGGCTACAGGTGTAGTAGAAACGGGTACTGCAGGCACAGAGGAAACATGGGTAGTAGGTACAACTGAAACAAGTACTGAAGGTGCGGCAGAAATAGGCATTACAGGTACGGTAGGAGCAGTCATTCCCACGCCTGCTGCAATTTCTGGCCTCTCAGAAGTTTCTGCAAGTGGGGAGATAAGTATGCAAATGAAACGCAAATGCAGAAAGAAGATAAAGGGAAAGGAAGATACATACCCATGAAGTCAGGCTCGGGCGAAGCACTACCCTCTTCATCAAAGTCAGAAATTCTCTTTTTCAACACGGGTGCATCATCAGGATCCTCAAAAATGTCATCGGATCCCTCTGAAGATAAGTCTGAATCAGGACCACGGGTAGCGGAGCCGGGTATAGAGGAAGGAGTAACAACAAGCGAAGCACTACCCTTTGCAGCCTGGGAAATAGCTGCAAAAGGATCACTAGTCGAAATCACTAGCGGCAGAACGGGAGAAGTAGTTTTGGGTTGAACAGTGGCAGGAGGAATGGCTCCCTCTGAAGGAGTGGGTCTCTCAGCAGGCAAAGGTGTAGTCTCACCAACCCCTTCAACATGAGTACCCTCTCTAGGTACCGGCTCGGCAGAAGGGGTGGGAGTTTTGGCAGGAGTCTTGTGTGCAGTAGGAGGGGCAAGCGTCGCTAATACTGCCTCGGCCCCATCAAAAGCCTTCCATAGGCACACCCATGGAGGCGGAAATCTCCTCGGCAGTGGGGCGATATATGGACAGAGGCTCAAGCTCCTCCTAAAAAGAAAATTTTTGTTAAGTAAAAAACAAAAAAAGGGGCAAAAGACTCGTGGCAGAGGCGTGCGAAAAAGAAAGAAGAGAGAAGTGGAGAAAAGGGACTCACGTCAGACTCAGGATCATCAAGTAAAATGGGGCGGGTGACTGATGAATCTTCCTTATGCTTAGACTAAAAGGAAAGAGGCAGAAGAAATTAACGAGTTAGCTGCAAGACAATTAAGAAATTTTGTCAAAAAAGGAAAAGGGGAGAAATAACTTACCCTCCGTTCAGTGGCAGAAACGGGGTGAGGAGTAGTTTTCCTTTTGCTACCATGAGTCTTGTTAGCCAGCGGAGCACCTGCAGGAGGTAGTGGTGTGGCAGGCTTGGTTTTGCCAGCAGACTTGGGTTTAGCAGGTGCTTTCTTGCTCGGTATAGAAAGATTGATTCCCTTAACTTTTTTCTCCCAACCAGGGGGATAGTCGCCAGCGTGCCAAAACCATCCTTTCTTTTCTGCGTCCCATTCAAAAATGGTTGACCGGCTCTGTTTTCTAGCATACACCAAAACGGATTTAGAGGGAAGCAGCAGGCGAGGGTTAACCGAGGCAACCATGCCTAACCCTTCGGGAGGAATAAGGGAGAAGCCACGACTTCCTGCTAACTCAACCACAAATGAATCCATCACTACATGCCAGTAGCCATGCATGGGAAAAGTACAGACACCCTCCTTTAGAGAACCATGGACTATAATGGCGTTGAAATGCTTCTTCCAAAAGTCAAAGGTAGTCTGCCGCAGGAAAGGCCGGACTGAAGTAGGAGCTCCCATGAGGGAAGAAATGTCGTCAGGGATGTCTTGATCCAGTCCAAACTGCCTCCTCACCCGGTTGGCAAGATAATGAACAAATCTAATGCCTTCATCGGCCAAATAGGGCAGCCATCTGGCATTAGTAGCGGTAAGATAGGTAATCCCAGTTTCATCAAAGTAGACCAATGGGGTCGTAGTCCCAACGGTATCAACAAATGAACCCATAACAGAATTCGCACAAGTATAATCAGTGCCCAAATTTCTATAGACTCTCCAAGAGAAACCCACACTCCCATCAAAAGACTCGACCACAGAATAGCCAATCGGCTTCAAACCAAACCAACGAAAAGCAAGCAGGAAATCAGATTCAAACCTGCCACAAAAATCGGTAATCACTCTTGAACAACTCTGGTACTTCTCTCTGGCAAATCGAGTGGGTCTACATTTCACCAAGTATTGAGCACAACGCTCAAACAACCACTGCTGAAGTATAGTGCGATGAACGGAAGAAGTAACAATGTGGCAAGACCCAGCCTGGCTCTCATCATTACGGAGGATATCTAGTTGAACATATAAGTGCCCCAGGAATATAGGAGCCAGCGGCAGGCTCACCCCCGCAGATATTTTGATAGCCAAATGAAAGTACAAAGGTTTTATGGCATAGTGGGGGTGGGACCCAAAAACAAACTTGCAAAGCCAAAACGCGATAAAAGCCGTACGGTGGGCGGCAGCAGAAAACTTAGAAGAAGAACTTACCCAGTAAGACAACTTAGCGTTGCCGGTCATCCTTTTCCTCAATTCAACCTCAATGGCCTCTTCCTCAGGAGAAAGTTCTAAGGCGGCAGGATCGGTATCGCCAAGAATGGGCAAAAGCAACTGGTTAGCCACATCTTCGAGAGTCACGGTGAGTTCGCCACACGAGAAGAAGAAGGTGTGGGTGGTGGTGCACCATCGCCGGACCAAATGACAGAGGTTATAGAGGTCCCGGAAGTTCGACTAGCAACGGGACGAGACTACGGCCTTCAAAACGCCGGCTCGCTGCAACAAACCCATGAAACCCGTGTCGGAAAGCTCGCTATCAACCCATTCCTTCCAACCCGAGGATGTGCCGGACCCAAACTCAAAATGAAGGGGTACAGGAAGCGAAACCCCTTGGTGAATGGACAGATCGGGGATTGAAGATGCCAAAGGAGCCCAAGAAACGTCGAGGTCTCGCTGGACAAGGGTAATCAATACACGACCCGACGGCGGCGGTACATAGTCACTGGGGATTTTTGGGAAGTGAGGGTTAATTTCATACCAAGGGTCGAGTAAAGGAGCGCATTCGCTGTCGGGGTTATGCTCTGTCTCCTACTTAGTGGACCGCTCCGAATCAGAACGTTCCACCTCCTCAGGAATGGCAGGAGAATCGGAAGCAACCGCCTTTCCTTTACGGCGGGAAGAACCTTGACTTTTCACTAGCGACACGGTGAGGAGGCTTAGTCGGAGAAGATGGTTATGGGTATTTGAAAGGGAGAAGGAGAGTAAGAGACGGAGAGTGTGTGTTTTGGGAAAGGAAAGACTTTGTGATTAAAGTGCAGAAGGATTCCTCCCTAAATACCCAAGTCATTAATATCAGCATGAAAGGAGGTGACGGGCCAGCCATTAAAAGGGAATGGAGTTAATGAAGCGGCGGCTCTGTTTTGAAAATAACTGCCAAACTGGGAAATTCGAAGAGACAACCCTGTTCACGGCAGGAAGGAGAATATATGTATGAATAAGAAGGGGCCCACAGCTTAAAAAAGACCCGTGAAAAAAAGAGAAGAAGAAAAAAGATGAGAGAAAGGCAGAAATGCCTTTTCATTCACATATGAACCGCAAAAACGTTTCATATATTCAGGGGGCTAAATGTTGAGGGCCATTTGTGGAAGCCCAGCAGACAAGAAAAGCCCAATAATGAGGGCCACAAAGAATTGACAAGGTAAATAGAAAAAAAATCATTAGGCCCAAGCGATAGGAATAATGGATCACAGGCCCAACAAATGAATAAATGGGTCTTGAAGAGGCAAGCGGGCTCAAGGAAGCCAGGAAAGAAAGAAGTAGCATCCCATGGGCAGAGTATGAGGTAGAAAAGTGAGAAAGGGCCGCCGCAAGCTCAAGGCAATTGTAAACTAAGAGAATAAGGAGTTTATGGAAGGCCCATGAACTCCAAAGATAAGGATAAGATTATTGGGCCAGGGAAGCCCAATGAAGTTAGTAAAAAGGCCCATGGGAGTGTGGAATTAGCAAACGGGCCGAGGAAGCCCAAAGAAAGCAATCGGACCACGGATGTCCAAAGGAAAAGCCCAAAGGGACATAGGAGCTCATGAGTACAAGCAAAACAGTGCCCATAATAGGCCACTGAGAAAAGGGATAAACGGCTGGCCCAAAAGGAGGTCCAGCAGGATTAAGTTATTACGGCAGGAATAACAGTTCAACTTGGCAGGCAGTAAAGAAAATCAAAAGTGGGCCAAGGAAATGTGAAGCCTATTATCATACGAGGCCCAACTCCTGAATGGAGCGAAAAACCAAAGGAAAAACCCATATGAAAGGCCAAGAAACGTAGATGGAGAGTCTTCAGGTCGCGGCAGATGCATGAGCAGCAGGCAGACTCTTAGAAAAATTTGAAAGGGAAGCACGCGCAAGGCCCAGGCACCAACAGCCTGTACCCAGCCAATATAGGACACAGTGGAGCCATGGGCCAGAGTTAAGAGGTAAAGGGGGTGTGGTTTGGTGGTGGGGAGAGGGGAAAAGATCTATTTATAGCTCCTGTCCAAGCCTCTTTTGGGAGGTACGTCCTGCTAGGATGATAGACCACCCAAAAGAGGCAAGTTTGAGGGGGAACCGTTGGTGCATGCTCTGAGAGTGGAGAGAGAAAGCATTAATACCGTGGCAGGAATACAGAGAAACAAAACAAAAACCCGCCTCTGTCTGGCGAGGGTGGATGTCGCACAGTCTTGGTGGTCGGCCAGTACGCCTAGACTAGACAAAGGTGAAGGGGTAAGACGATAAAACACTAGTCATGGCAGGCGCTATAAAAAGGCCCTTGCCGTGCCTTGTAGGGGGGATCGAAAACAGAGCATATTTTTTAGAGTAAAAAGGAAAAAACAGAGCAAGAAGAAAAGAAAAAGATAAGAAAGAAAATGGAAAAGAAACGAAAAGAAAACTAAGAAAAAGGAGAGTTGGTTCAATAGGGCATGCACCCATAGATCAGTTTCTCTCTCTCCCCTTCTAAATCTTACCTTCTTCCAAAACGCAAACAAGGACTTTTTTTCTTTTGGGCAACAACCACTCAGGTCCGACTCCCTCAAATCCATTAATTCTCGTGGCAGGATCCTTTTCCTAAGGGGGTTATTTGCATTGAGAAGAGGCGTTCTCTCCTCTTTGGTTTTGCTGTGGCAGACTAAGCTTAAAACTTAATTTATGCCCATTTAAATTAGCTAGTATTATTTTCTTCGTTCTTCTCTGTGATTGATATTATTATGACTGTAATCATGCTTTATTGGTAGGAAATACATAGCTGTTTATTTAAATAAGTCAAAATACTCTGTTTTAGTTATTATTGTATCTGCCTGCCGTAACTCGTCTGCAACAGTTCTGCTTGCCATGAATTTTCTCCTGGCGGACAAGGCATAAGTTTGTGCACAAACCGGCCCAAGTTGAGTTACAATGGACTGGCCCCAGCTCCTTTACTCAGAAACACCAGGGCCCATCACCGCAGGAGGCAGCCCAGCCCATTACCGCAGGAGGCAGCCCAACATACCATATCACACAAAAAAGGCCCCTACACCTTCTTTTCTTTTCTATAACCAAAAAACAATGCTATTATAGCCTATCTATAACACATGATATTTTCCAGGGGAGAAAATTGGTGGAGACCATTTTGTTCCATATTGTTATGCATGATTTTAACGTGGCTAACTGTAAGCATTAAAAATAAATGGAGTTACATTTGAGTCATGATAAAAATTGTTGTGTATATGTTCTTTTTAAAAAGCACATGGATCAAATGTTGACATCATTTCTTACTTCTAGAATCACAATTTTTTTTTTGGGATAAAACCCTTTTTTGTCCCTACATTTTCACGCGATTCTCATTTTGGTCCCTAACTTTTTTTTTCTCCGCTTTTAGTCCCTATCCTGAAAAATGCGTCTCGTTTTTGTCCCTGTCGTTACATCAGAGACAGAAATTGCACAGGTGGCAAACTGCAAAGTTAAGATCATTAAAATAATAATAAATTTTTTTATTTTAACATTAAAAAATGCCACCTCAGCATTTAAATAAAAAAAATTAATTTATTAATTTTAACTAAATAAAAAAATTTAAAAAAAGAAGAAGGAAAAATTACATTAATTGAGATTTGAGGGTGGCTTAAACAAGAACAATAAGAACATACATCCAGATCTAAGAACACAAAATTAAAATCCAAAACTCACAAACCCAAAAACACAAACACAAAAACAAAAACAATAGATCTTCCTGTTAAACCAAACACAAAAGCAACAAACACAAACTCAAGAACACAAAATTAAAATCCAAAAATCACAAACCAGAAAATAAGAACATAAAATTAAACTATAGATCCACATCAAATTAAACATGTACAAGAAATTAAACATAAAAACAAAATTAAAACAAAAAAGAAAAAACAAAATTAAAATCCAATTCATCCTCAACAAGAACTCTAAAGAACACAAATTCAGATTTAAAACACATGCCCAGATTTTCTAGCATTTTCTTGCCCTTTCTTGTCAACCAAACACAAAAACACAAACACAAACTGATTTCCAGCAAGAACAAAAACACAAACAAAAACCCAGCAACAGGTCTTCCTTGTCAACCAAACACAAAAGCAACAAACACAAACCCAGCAACTGACGACGATGAGGACGAAGATGTGGAGAAGCTTCTAGAGCCGTTCATGAAGGACCATCTCGTGGCTCTGATCAAGAAGGGAGTGAGCAAGCACCCGGACTTGATTGAAATCGTGCGTGAGCTTGCCGATGTGGACCCCGCCCACCGCAAGATCTTCATCCATGACCTCGACTGGGACACCACCGCCGAAACCCTCACCTCCATTTTTGGCAAGTACGGTGAGATCACTGCATTTCAGGTCGTTCATGATCCGACCCAATGGCCATGAGAGGTGTCGATTTCAAATGGTCAATTCCAAGCTCCTACTTTTCTGTACATGCGTGTGTGAGTGAGTTTGAGAGTGTGAGAGTGATTGGTTTTGAAAATTTGAAGTGAAAAATTTGTGGGTTTTTTTTTTTTGCAGGTACGATGGGTTTTTCTTGTCGATACTGGCGACGAGTGTGTATCCTTTAATGGAGTATTGATTGTGTTTTTATTAGTATAGTTTAGTAGCTTTATAGTTTTCTAAGATAACATGGGAAAAATGTTGCTGGGTTTGGGTTTGTGTTTGAGTTTCTGGTTTGTGATTTTTGGATTTTAATTTTGTGTTCTTGAGTTTGTGTTTGTTGCTTTTGTGTTTTGTGTTTGTTGCTTTTGTGTTTGGTTTAACAGGAAGATCTGTTGTTTTTGTTTTTGTGTTTGTGTTTTTGGGTTTGTGATTTTTGGATTTTAATTTTGTGTTCTTAGATCTGGATGTATGTTCTTATTGTTCTTGTTCAAGCCACCCTCAGATCTCAATTAATGTAATTTTTTTGTTTTTATTTCTGTTTTTAATTTTTTTATTTAGTTAAAATTAATAAATTAATTTTTTTATTTAAATGCTGAGGTGGCATTTTTTAATGTTAAAATAAAAAATTTTATTATTATTTTAATGATCTTAACTTGCCGTTTGCCACCTGTGCAATTTCTGTCTCTGATGTAATGGCACGGACAAAAACGAGACGTGTTTTTCAAAATAGGAACTAAAAGTGGTGAAAAAAAAAAAGTTAGGGACCACAATGGGAATCGCGTGAAAATGTAGGGACGAAAGAGGGTTTTACCCCTTTTTTTTTTTTTTGAATGAAAAATTGGGTAAGAAGGGGCGACCAACGTGGCACAATTTTATTGTAAAAATAAGGGATGAGTTTATTATTGCATATATCTATGCGGATGACATTGTGTTTGGCTATAGTATTGAGTCACGTGCTCATAAGTTCTCTAATGAAATAAAAATCAGTTAGAGATGAGTAGGGTAGGTGAAACGGTCACAAAATGGGATATTTACATCTCATCAATCTAAGTATGCAAGGAATCTAGTTAAAAGATTTGGGACGGACACAAAGATTCATGCTAGGCCCCCCATAAGCACAAGTATCAAGCTTAGTTATAAGGTGAGTTCACTCCTGCGAACATGACACTCAAATATACTTACATGAAAATATGATTTTCCAAAACCTTAACGTGCTCAATTTGTTTTTTTGATGATCACATGTTTAGTTTCTTGTTTGTGACATGTTGGAATACTATACCATGAGTTCATGTAAGCATGACATGAATCCATGGACATTAACTCAGAAGACTGACTTCGATCGGGTGGAGTGTTCGAACTTAGATCGTTTGAGACTAGTGCTTATTCATATAATTTTGCATTTTTTAGCATATAACTAGAAATAAAAGCAATTAAAAGCGATTTACTTTTCCTAAATTGTACCTAAAACAAAGGTTTGTAACTTTCTATTTTATGTTCTAATACGATGTAAATTCAAGAATTTAAATAAATGAAAGGTGTTTCATTTGTTTTGGTATTATTATCTTTACTTTAACAAAATAAGTGGCCGCTGCAATGTTAGACCTTGATCTAGGAGGAATAGTATCATCAGTTGAATCCTCATTTAGAGAAACGGCCAAAATGGCCCATTAGCATTAATTTTTGAAATATTTAGCAACAGAGCACTGTTTCGGAAATAATTAAGGAAATACCACTTTTTCCGAAAACGCCGCTATAGGGCCCGAAAACGTCACTATAGGGCTTAAAAAACGCCACTATAGGGCCCCTTGAACCTGTTATGGGGACTTATAAAAAAATTTTGCAGGAAAACGCCGCTATAGGGCCCAAAAACGTCACTATAGGGTTTAAAAACGCCACTATAGGGCCCCCCGAACTTATTATGGGACTTATAAAAAAATTTTGCAGGAAAACGCCGCTATAGGGCCCAAAAACGTCACTATAGGGCTTAAAAATGCCACTATAGGGCCCCTTGAACCTGTTATGGGACTTATAAAAATTTTTGCAGGAAAACGCCGCTATAGGGCCCAAAAACGTCACTATAGGGCTTAAAAACGCCACTATAGGGCCCCTTGAACCTGTTATGGGACTTATAAAAAAATTTTGCAGGAAAACGCCGCTATAGGGCCCGAAAAAGTGGTATTTCCCTAATTATTTCCGAAACAGTGCTCTGTTGCTAAATATTTCAAAAATTAATGCTAATGGGCCATTTTGGCCTAGAGAAACAATATTTAACGACCCATTGATCACCGGGGTCAAAGGTCGCACTTTTCTCACAACATTTTATTTTATTTCTAATGAATCTAAATTTAAAGCTGCCACCAGAATCACTCAAGAAAGTAACAATGGTTGACCTCTCGGTCCCCTCTCTAATGATGATATAGGTATGGCTTCTTTAGGTTTAAGAGTAGTTGTAATGGTTCTTTCAGCTGACTTGTTGGAGCTTTGAGTTTGGAATTTAGGAGCAACTCCAACTCATGATTTGTCTGTCATTGACAATGTTGCATTTAAGAGAAGTGACTTAGGATTTATTTGGATACCGCTTATTTTGCTGAAAACTGAAAATTGAAAATAATAAAAAAAATAATTAAAAAATTACTGTTCACGCACAGGTTATTGTTCATAAGCCTAAATGCACTGTTCATTTCTCATGAACAGTGCAAGAGGTGCTAAAAAAAAAAAAGGCAAATGCAGGAGAAATCATTTCTATCTGAACGTATACTTAATTCAACCTAAAAGGAGGCTTGAAGGTTTGTACTTTGTATGGATAAATTATTTTTCCCAAAATTTTCCCCCCACTGATTGTTCGAGCTTAGGAGAAAATTTTGGTGGGGCCATATATCGCTCGTAGGAGTCGTTAAAATTTTGTGAAATTTGGGGTGAATTTTTATTTTTATTGTTTTAATGTGTGGAATTACTGTTTTTGGTTGGGAGACCCTTCGTACCTTTCTTGGCCTTTTGGCTAAGATCAAGGTTGGGAGACCCTCCAAAAATATTAAAACATAGTGTGGGAAAAAAAAAGAATTCTTAGTCTAGAGTCTAGACATAAAACACCAATTTTCTTTTTTTCATTTTAGATAGGAATATAGTGGAGAGGGGGTGGGGGAGAGGATGTGGTTTTTGATCCAAAAAAATAGACATCGCTAAGGTTGCTATTATCTTTGGAATAACTTGAATCCCATACTATTAATAATTATAGGGTTTAGTTAGCGAGTGCACTTAGGGCATTTGTTAAGTATCATTTTAAGAAAGTTTTAACACTATTTTTATGGGAAATATATATATATATATATATATAAAACTGTCAAAATAAAAAAGCTTTTAAAAATATTTCATAAACTAATGCTCTCAAAGCCTCTGTTAACTTTTTCCATAATGCCACCTCAAAAAAAAAAAAAAAAACATTTTCCATAATTACTATGTACTAGTCGCTAACCCGTGCGATGCACGGGATGGTTAAACAAAAATTATAAATATTTATTAAATAAATAAATAACAATAACAGTAAAATCAATCAAATTGAGTATGACATTGCCTTATATGTTTCTTCATGTTAAGACATATGTGACTGACTTGTTAGGAACATATGTCACTATTTTATGTAATTGGCTAATCCTTTGACAAAACCCACTTTACTTGTATTTGGGTAGATCTAGGATATGCTTAATACTTCAAGAAATTTTGTTTCAAGATCAAGTGTTGAAACCATGCAAGTCTGTCCAAAATTCAAGTTTGAAAAGTGCCTGTCATTAAAGCTTGACAGCTAGCCATCTATTGAGCTTGAAGAGCTGTTCCAGCCCCGTGGTTCGACAACAGCTCAATAGATAGGGTATTTGTCGAGATTTAAGAAAAATAGATTTTCAGTTCTGTTTTGACTCTAATCCGTGATTATGTGTTTGAGCTTTCTTTTCTCACAAACCTAGACATATAAAAGGATTATTTTAAGGGTCGTCAAAGGTGGAACAAGTTGCACAAGTGTTGAGTAAAGTTTGTTTAAGCAAATTGTGATCGGAAATAGAATTTGCCCTAGTTCATTGTTCTTGTGAAGAAGTTGCTGTGTTTGTACACCATAGGGTTTTGTGACCAAACATCTTCTTGATCTTCATCGTCTGGATGAACTGAAGAACTTTGCAGCCAACAACCTTCTCTAGTTGGTGATTGAAGTCGCATACTGGGATCCGCGCAATTGGTTAATCACATACTGGGAGTCGTGCATTACAAGAAGATATTGTCACTACAGAACAAGTCCAATTGGGTATTGGGGTAAGGGTTCAACTGTAAGTTGGTATAAGGTTCTGGGATTCCTTTACTTGTAACTACTTGTTTTGATAATAGTGGATTCTCGGGAGTGGTGACCTTAAAATCAGCCGGTAGGGTTTTTGTCATGTTGGATTTCCCTATTCGTAAACAAATCATCGTGTCAATTTAATTTCCGCTGCACTTTGTTTAATTGGTGATTTGTTTGTGCTACCATACGTTTGCATGTTAATTTGATTAATTAATAAACTTAACTAATTAATCAATTAATTTATCACAAGGGGTCAATACATTTTTAGCCTATCAACTGGTATCAGAGCAGGCACACTCTGATTAGGTTTTAATTTTTGTTGTGTTGATCCATTGACCCTTGTTTGTCATGGATAGATGACAGTCTTTAATTATACCTCATTTATTTAATGGCACTAACTATGTATACTGAAAAGTACGCATGAGAGCTTTCTTGTAGTCTGTAGATGAGAAGGTGTGGCAAGCTGTTGAGATAGGCTCAACCAAGCCAAAGGAAATGCTGGCCAATTGGGATGAAGCCAAGATCAAGGCGGCAAACTTCAATAGCAAGGCATTGAATGCTTTGTTCAGTGCAGTTACTAATGAGGAATTCAAGAAGATATCCTCTACTGAAACTGCTAAGGAGGCATGGACCATTCTCTAGACAATCTATGAGGGAACCAAGGTTATCAAAGATTCAAAGCTTTAGAGGCTCACTACAAGCTTTGAAGAAATCAAGATGAAGGAGGATGAGTCATTCAATGAGTTCTATGTCAAGCTTAAAGACATAGTGAACTCAGCTTTCAATCTTGGGGAAACCATTTCTGAACCCAAGATTGTGAGAAAGGTGTTCAGATCTCTACCCAAGAGATTCCATTCCAAGATTACGGCGATCAAGGAATCAAAGGATATTGACAAGATCCCTTTGATAGAGTTGGTTGGTAATCTGCAGACCTACGAGTTAGGGTTAACGAGAATTGGTAAGTTAGGTAAGAGTAAGAGCATGGCATTGAAGTCCAAGAGCAGTGATACTGATGAGTCTTCAGACGATGAGGATTCTAAAATGAAGTCCTACATTACAAGGCAATTCAAGAAGTTCATATCGAATGCCAATGGGAATGGCTTCGACAAGGACCGTAGGCAATCCAATTCTTCTCAATTTAAGAGCCAAGATAAAGGGAAGAAGGATGCTAGGGATGGCAGTCAGTATACTGTTCCTTCAAGACTAAAGTGCTTTGGGTGTCAAAGCTTCAGTCATATGAAACAGGAGTGCCCCACATATCTCAAGACCATTGGGAAGTGCAAGGCACTTGCTGCTACTTTTAGCGACACTAAGCTTGAGGATGATTCCAACAATGAGGATGATAGAATCCTAAATGTCTTTACTGCCATTGTCAATCCTACTAAGGGAATTGTTGAAGATGTGGACGAAGAAGAGGAATTGGTGGAGTCCAAGTTTGAGAAGATGGATGAACAATATGACATCCACATAGCCTATGCAAAGTTGTACAAGGTCTCAGAAAAGCATGAGAAGTTGTATAGGTTGACCACCAAGAAGCTCAGTGATGTAAAGCTTGAGCATGAAGAGCTTTCCACAAAGTTTGATTAATCAAATCAGACTATTGGAGTTGAGGTTTGAGAATAACTTCTTGGCTGAGAAGATCAAGAAGCTTGAGGCAGAACTATTTCAAGTCAGAGCTCAACTAGAAAGGACTTCAAGTGCTAAGCTCGATGAAATGCTCAGTCTTCAAAAATCTGCTTCTGATCAAACCGGTTTAGGGTATGATTTTTCTTCTCCTAGTACTGCTTCTACTAGTTTTACTGTTTTTGTTCCTCCTGCTAATATTATTGAAATTGAGAACAATAATGTCAAAACTAATTTAGCTAGTGAGAACATAGACAAAGGAAATTTTATCTTAGGAGCACCCCCTAAGTAGGATAAGAAAGAAGTTAAAAACCCTAAGGCTAAGAAGGCTAACTCTAAAAAACCTAAACAGAAGAAGCAACATCTCTGTCATCATTGTGGATTTGCCGGTCATACTCGACCAAATTGCTATAAGTGGTTAACCACTCAACAGAGCAATGGCATGATAGCATCTAGAAGCCAAAATCAACTCCAATCCTATCTTGCTCCCTTTGGAGATCTTTTCAAAACCCTCATGTTCCTTTCAAACTTGAACGGTTTCAATTCTTCCCCCTCACCGCCGGATCAAGGGTATGCTAGATGGAAAGGTTCATCCAAGGTGTGGAAGGAAAAGGGCTCCAAGTGATTCTATCACTTTCTTCTCTCTCTTCGTGTTTTTTTTTTTTTTTTGCACAACTTGTGTGTTTCGCTTTTATTTTAAGTCAGTCTAGTTTTATGCTTTGCTTTGCTTAACATGTTTTTGTTTGTTTATTTTCAGTTTTGTTTATTTTGTTTTTCTTATAAAAAAAATTGAAAAATCAGAAAAATACAAAAATAGTGAGTGTTTTGTGTACATTGGTACTTGTGTACTTTGGATGGCCATTGAAACAAAGTTTTCTAAATTTTGTATCTTTTGTAACTTAGATGAGTATCTCTATGCACAACTAAGGAAGTGAGTTTTGTGGCTCATGTTTGTGATGAGCAAGATTAAGTTATCTCTTATACTTAACACTAGTATCACTCTTTTTGATGGGAAGGACTAGAAAATCTTAAGAGAAAGGCATAAATAACCATCTCACCACTGTTGCTCACCAATCATGAAATGATATCTGTATGCTTCGACATAGCAAAAGTGCAATATCAATGACATTTATGTGCTTTGGCATAGCAAAATTGGAATGTCAAATGCTTATCATCATTGGGTATTTTTTTTTTCTCTCTCTTATATACCCATGCATGATTTGCTTAAAATGAAAAATATGCAAAGAAAAAAAAAAAAGAAAAAAGATAAAAATGCTTTATATATGATTGCAAGTGTGTATTCTAGAAGATGTGGGAGTTATAGGATGTGCCTTGAAGGTGATAGTCCCCATCAAACAGTTATGATTGTGTATGAGTTAAAGTGATTTTCTCATATCTCAGATCGTCATAACATGTATACACTTATGCAATCTTGCGATGTTTTCCACACACAACATGCAATATTCTTTACTACTTTTGATAAATGTGCAGATATAATGTGATTTGGCCATCACAAGGTTTACATGTGTTAATGTATGCTGACCAAACTGCCTTAACTTGTTTTTGAAATATAAAATTGGTTAGACTTGTTTAGTGTGTGTGTGTTTTGGGATTGATGTGCTTAACATTTTTATTGTTAAGAGATGTTTTTGAAGAGTTCAAAATGATGTTTGGATCCTTGGTTGTGTTGCATGCTTGATTGCATTCATATATGTGTTTTTCCCTTCTTGAAAAACTGTTTTTAAGCAATCTAGACACCTCCTCGATACCTCTCGATACCTAGCCTATTTGTCGAGATTTTCAGTTGATTTTTATCCCAATCTCAACACCTCTCGATAGCTAGGTGGATCAATCGAGAAATCTCCTATCTCCTCGATAGCTCCTCGATCCATTGAGCCTACTTTGCTGTGGACACCTAGACACCTCTCGATAGCTACATCTGTCAAAGCTTTTAAAGCTCGATACCTCTCAACACCTCAATTTGTCAAGATTTATTGAGGTTCTGTAAATAGATTCTTGTGCGATCCGGACTTTATTTTCCTCGATCTGTCCGTGGCTGTTCATTTCCCAAACACTCTCCTCTCTCCCTTAAACCTCTTCCTCAAGCATTTTTCTAGCTTAATCAAGTTTTTCCTCACTTGGTAAGTCTCTAATCCCCCATTTTCAAGCATTTCATTCTTTGAAACCTAAGTTTTTGGGGTTTTTCAAAATCAAAGAGGTTTTTGTGAAATTTTTGGGATGGATTTTGAAGATTTGATCTTAAAAATTTCATGCATTGCATTCCATGTGCATTATAACTGTATTTTCATGCATTTAGTTGTGTGTTATACATGTTGGACTGTTTGTGTGCTGGTAGGTTTGGATTGGGCTGAGCCCATGATGCTCTTTACTTTGCACGTCACATGCTCATGTATTTTCATGCATACGTACCTTACATTCAATATATTTGTGTATATTTGAACTGTTTGGGACTTTTCTGAGTATTTCTTTCTTTCCCCCCTTCTCTCTCTAGTTTATGTTAGTGCGTCAATGGCACCGAAATGTAAATCTACTCCATCTCGGAATCCTCTTTGTTCCGGGGCATCGTCTTCTTTTGATCCTACCCTCTCTTCTATTTGGTTCTATGATGAGGATGCTCGAAAGGACTTCTTGGAGAACTTTTCTCAACGAGGTATTCATTTGGAATGCCGAGTCATTTTGGCGGACTTCGCCGACACTAACCTACTCGATGTCATTCACAGTCGGGGTTAGGAGTCACTATGTGACGTCCCGGTCACATGTCCTTCCATGCTGATCTAGGAGTTTTACTCCAACATGCATGGACTTGATTCTTCAGTACCTCTCTTTTATACTCGCGTTCGAGGTACGTGCATTATTGTCACACCGAAGTTGGTATCTGATGTGCTTCGTGTCTTGAAGGTAGAGCATCCTGACAACCCCATATGTGAGTGTCTGAGGACTATGTCCAAAGACGAAATGATTTCTACTTTCTGCGAGCGCCCTTCTGATTGGGTGATCATTAGTTTACACCATGTTCGACATTTGCTAAAGGTCCTAGATTCATGAACATGGTGATGACTTCTATTTTACACCCACGCTCTCACTATAACTCTATCACAGAGCCTCGTGCTCGATTTTTGCTTTTTTTGTTAGAACATCTCACTATAGATTTTCCTTCACATTTTATTCTTTCTATTATAGATGTGTATAGGGATACGACTACCCATGATAAGCTCATTTTCCCTTCGGCTATCACTCGGATTTTATGCCATTTTTCTGTTCCTTTTCCCTCTTCCGACCACTTCCCCATTATGTGTGCCATTGACTACGCTACCATTAAACGGAGCAAGGTGCAGTTTCGATCGAGGAGGTTCGGTACGGTAGTTCCTCCTACTCCTTCAGCTCCATCCACATCCGCTCCCTCCTCTTCTACAAGCAGAGTGACACTCGAGGACATCATGGCACAGTTTCAGCGCATGGATGCTCGCCTCGACACTCTCAGTGATGACTTATGTCAGGTGAACACTCATGTAGGTCACATTGCTCAACGCCAAGTTGAGATGGGTGTTTATACCATGCCTTCCACTCCTATGGCCCCTACGGATAAGAGTGATGCTAATGACGCTGATGATGATAATGCTACTACTTCTGATGATGAGGATGATGGCGATGCTAGCTTACCTAGTGATGAGATGTCTACTTGACACTCTTACCCTTTGTCACTCGTGACAAAAAGGGGGAGTAGATTTGGTTATGAGAGTAGTCATGCTTAGGGGAAGGGTTAGCATATGAGATTTTTGCTAGGGGAAAGTGCACATTGAGGGATGTAGTGAGGATTACTTGTATCTTTTTCTTTTCTTTCTATTTGAGATACATTTATTCTTGTACATGGGTCTTGTGACCATTTTGACATACATTGTACTTATATTCTTTATATATTTATGTATGTTGCTTCACCTATCCTTGCATGTGTTGTTTCTTTTCTTTCTTTATACACATGGTTCTTATTACTTGTATGCAATCTATTATTTCTGTTTTACACAAAGATGACTTGATGAGTTTTTTTTTTAAGTGTTTCAGAAATACAGGTTACTTGCCATAAACTCTCTTCTTGCAAAGTTTTTCAAGAGTTTGTGTTAGGATAGATTTTATTGTATTCAACAAGTGAGTATGAGTTGAGTGATTTATGACTTCTCTCATATGTTTATTTATTTGTTGTGATTTTGTCACGGATTGCCAAAGGGGGAGATTGTTAGAACATATGTGATTCACTTGTTAGAAACATATGTCACTATTTTATGTAATTGGCTAATCTTTTGACAAAACGCACTTTACTTGTATTTGGGTAGATTTAAGATGTGTTTAATATTTCAAGAAACTTTGTTTCAAGATCAAGTGTTGAAGCCATGCAAGTTTGTCCAAGATTCAAGTCTGAAAAGTGTCTGTCATTAAAACTCGATAGCTAGCCATCTATCGAGCTTGAAGAGCTGTTCCAGCCTCCTGGCTCGACAGCAGCTCGACAAATAGGGTATCTGTCGAGGTTTAAGAAAAATAGATTTTTAGTTTTGTTTGGACTTTAATCCGAGATTATGTATTTGGGTTTTTTTTTTCTCACAACCTTAGACATATAAAATGATTATTTTAAGGGCCGTCAAAGGTGGAACAAGTTGCACAAGTGTTGAGCAAAGTTTGTTCAAGCAAATTGTGATCGGAGACAGAATTTGCCCTAGTTCATCGTTCTTGTGAAGAAGTTGCTGTGTTTGTACGCCATAGGGTTTTGTGACCAAGTATCTTCTTGATCTTCATCGTCTGGATGAATTAATGAACTTTGCAACCAATAACCTTCTCTAGTTGGTGATTGAAGTCGCGTACTGGGATCCGCACAATTGGTTTATCATGTATTGGGAGCCGTGCATTACAAGGAGAGATTGTCATTATAGAACAAGTCCAATTGGGTAGTGAGATAAGGTTTCAATTGTTGGTTGGTATAAGATACTAGGATTCCCTTTCTTGTAATCACTTGTTTTGATAATAATGGATTCTCGAGAGTGATGATCTTAAAATCATCTAGTGGGGTTTTTGCCATGTTGGTTTTTCCCATTCGTAAACAAATCACTGTGTCAATTTAATTTCCGCTGCACTTAGTTTAATTGGTGATTTGTTTGTGCTACCACGCGTTTGCATGTTAATTTAATTAATTAATAAACTTGGCTGATTAATCAATTAATTCAACATAAGGGGTCAATACGTTTTTGGTCTATCACTTCATAAAAAGCAAACAGTGGAGCATGGCGGTCATCATCTCAGTGAGAGCTCTCTCAGTTGCTACCTCTGAGAAAACCTTCTTACAATCCTTAACAAATGTTTAAAGCAACATGAAAGCCAAAATTACAGATGAATAACCAATGAAATACATGGAAAAACTTTTTAAGGTTCTCACCTTGAGGAATCAAACACTAAAACAAAACATGTTGAAATGTAGAAGGCCTAAAATTTAAGTAAAAATTTACAAAAAAAATCCCTTAAAGATTAAAAACAATATGAAAATACACACATACACCACACAATATGAAAATTAATGGCTCTTTCCTATAATTTAAAACAAAAATTTTAATCTTCTTTTGGTAATAACAAAATCTTGTGTCAAACATCAAAATCTTGCGTCAATATAGATAATATCTTCTTTCAAGTAATAACAGTAGCTCCATGTGATGATTTTGCTTAAGATGTGAAAAGATGAAAATATGGAAAGTAATAAATTTCTGTATTGAGCACTATTATACTGCTAAAATCTTATATTACACTCATTAAAATTTTCCCATTTTAGAGACTCTCCAAGTGCCATCATAAATTGGAAAATTGGAGATTGAGCTACATATAATTAAGTATATTTTTCTCAACAAAATATTTTGCAAAAAAAAGAAAAAAGAAAATGAAAAAGGAAGTGGAACTCCTTGTCACCATTTCATTTTGGAAACATGGTCCTATAACTAAACTGCTTAAGCAAAGTGAAGCGAATAGCCACTTCACATCCATAAGAAGCATAAGAAGAATAGTCATTGCAGTTTTAAAACTAATATTCACAAACAAATATCCTCAAAAACACTAGCTTTGGTAATTGATTTTGTTTTGGAATCAATAACATAAATCTCCTCAAAATCAAGCACGAACTCTGGGTCATCCAACCTCTAGTTCCTATATTGATTCGTCTAAAAAACTTAGAACAAAAATGCAGCCTGGTGATGTTGTTGCTAATAGTAACGAATGTGAAAAAGAATAACTTCATCCTTTCAGTCCTTAATATAATTTAATTAGCATCTTGAGAGAAATTAGTTACAATATTGAAGGCATTGTTAAAATGACCATATTATCCTATCATGCCATGCTATCAAATAGACATCCTGATATTTTCAATGATCTCTAAGTATTTGAACTTTGGGATTTATCAAACATATTGCATGTCTGTCCAAAAAAGACAGTGATTTCAGTAGCTAGTGGAATCGCCAAAATTTTTCCCATGCAAATAGGAACTTCAGTTCAAACATTTATTTAAATCTTCAACCTAAAAGAAGACCCAAAAAAAAAAAAAAAAATGTGCCTAATGTTTCTTCACCAATCTGAAAGGTATGTTTGCCCATGCTATGATAGAGCACTTCATTGTCTTTATTTATTTTGGTCGTGTTGAAGTTGTTTAATTTGGTTTTGTATGCAATATTATGTATTAATCCAGCTCAAGTGAAAAAAAGTATATTCGATATATTCTTTATGATGTGATGTAGAGCATTCAATCAATTATATTTTGGTAATGATCAATTTTAAACTCATCCACATAATTATATCTTAATTAAAAAAAATGTATAGTAATTTAAAATTTAAGTACTATTGAAAATTCACCATAGTTCTGTTTGACAGCAGGCATGAACTCAAAATCACCTTAGGGAATGTATATTATACTATCACTTGTAAAAATGTATGAACCAAAATTGAAGCAAGGTGCTAATATAAATTATGAAACCTTCCCAGTTGCCCTCCTCTATCTAAGCCCAATGTAGAACTCGTCTTTCAACAACTGTTAATTGTTTGTCCCCACATCAATTGTTATAGGCAAACACTACAAGAAGATAGTCCATACAATTCTTGATCAAGATAAGGGATATTATGTGATTACAACCAAGGCTTTATTTTGAACTTGGTTTTGCTTGGCATTTAGAACGGTTCCCTAAGGTTTATAACAAAGTACATCATGTGACCAACAATTTACAATATAGTAAAATGAAGCAAAAACCGCAAGTTTTATTTGAGTAAACTTAATGCAGAAGACAATTTCCCCACAAGAATCCCCATCCCCTAAAACATATCCAACACTATCATGTGAAGGCTGGTTCACTTTTACAGCCCAATAATTTACATATCTTTGTAGCTCTCCATACCATTTTAAATCACAATCATATCATTGAAAAAATTATAACACTATAAGAAGAAACTATACAATGTATAAAAAGAATTGAAATGGAACAGAGCTGATATTGTACAAAATTACAATAGAAATTGCTATGATAAGCCTAAAGACTGAGCTAACCTACATTTTTTTATCAGTAAGTTACACATACATTCGCTGGATCTTGAACCCAAGACCTCACCCTCCACTTTGCTCTTACAAGGAGAGGATGTGTGATTTGCTAGAGCTCATTGGTGCACTGAGAACTAACATACAAGCAGGTTTAGAACACAAAGAAACTCCACAAAGTTGATCAAGCTTGCTCTCCAGAATTCTTCACAGGTTTGATACCCAATAAATTAAATTAAAACCAACCAACCAAAATACAGAAAACTAAATCCTATGAAATGCAAAATTGAACCTTTTTTTTTTTTTTTTAGTGTTCATATATTTTGATGAAGATTAAGTCTTTCAAACATGGAAGACTCATAGATTGTCTACAATTATATGGATAACAACAAATAGAACCCAACAATAATTAACTGACATTGACAACGACAAATCTATAATATATTTAAAACCTTATTCAGAAGCATTGAATTAAAAGAACCCAAATTAGTAAACCAAAGTGCTAAACTGGACCCAAAAACCACAATTTCACTCCTACTAACAAATAAATAAAGAGAACAGGTTAGGGAGGAAATCCTAAATTAAATTAAAAACATCACCAATCATTCCTCAAAACACCAAGAGACAAAGCCTAGGTAGAATTTGATCTTCTATGGTGTTTCCCTGGGAAAAACAAAAAAGAATAGAGAGGAAAAATATTAGCAATTGAAATCTATAATTGCAGCAAACCCTAATTAGGAACCCCAAAATCTCAAAACTAATACAAACCCCAAATCAAAATTTTAGTAGTTTTCGCAGTGTCCTTGAGCATTAAAGTCATTTTGATTTTGTCCTAATTCAAGAATGTTTAGAAACTATGGAAACAAAAACCACAAATTATTCATAAGCAAATAGATTAGGAAAACAATAACAAAAAAGGAAGAAGATAGGGAAGATTGAGGATTCAAGGTGATCTTACCAAGGAGTTCTTGAGAAATTGAATTGGAAGATTTTGGGGCAACGCTCACTTTTGGGTATCGAATCAAAGAGAATGTCTTTACAAAATATTGGGGCCTAGCCTAGGTGTGCAAATTGTAATGGTGAGAGTCGGTGGTGGTCAGTTCTTGAAGAGGTTTAGGGTTTTATCGGGTTTGATTGAAAAACAAATCAGAGGATGTTGAAAGGGTAGAGAAGAGAGATGAGGGAGAGAAATAGAGAACAAAGAGGAGAAGGGGAATGGCGCTTAGAGTTGGGTTTTGGGGAAGGAGAAGACATTTTTTGGGTATCGGGTTTGATTTTCATGTGGAAAATAGGTATCGGGTTTGATTTTTCATCGGGAAATAGAAATAGTTTTTTTTAGCTGAATTTTTTTTTTTTAATAATGTTGATGTTTTACAAATAATGATGACGTAGAAAATTGTGGAAGTTTCAAACATTCCCTAGAATTTCTCTTAGGTTCGAACCCATAGCTGATGATAGAACTATATATATATATATATATATATATATTATTTGACATTCATATTGGATCCACAATTTGAGAAACCTTAATGATGAAGACTAAGTGCCCATTTGTTTCAGCTTTTAGGAGCTGAAACGCATGTTTTAAAGAAAGCTGGAGCCCAAAGTGCGTTTGGTTCAGCCCAAAACACAACTTTTTGGAAAAAAGTTGCGTTTTGGGCCAAGGCTGAGAACGCGCAAAACATTATGGAGCTCTGGAGGTCCATAAAACAAAAAGTCCATGCACGTTCTGAACTATCCGTTGGGCTCTTTCTTCAATTACCAAATTACACTTGATAAAAAGTCCTTAGTCCTCATGCCTGTCCGAGTTCGTTCCTCTCATCTCATTTCTCTGCTCTCCCTTTGCCCTGAAGCTCACTCTCACGCCTCTCATCTCTTCTCTTTGCTCTGCCCTCTCTGTGCTGCTACAAGCCTCTCACGCATAGTTCCTCATTTCTCTCAATAACAAATTTTGAAATCCAAACACAAAAAATTTATAACAAGTTCCCAAATCAGCTAAGGAAAAAAAAAAAAAAAAAAAAAATCAATCCCTTGCAAATTAGGATTCCTCAAAATGCAAAACAAAAAAACATCAAAATATAGCAAAATCTTTCAAATGTAGTTTGTACCCATCTGCGTTTGCTCTGCTCTGATTCAATCTTCCCAATCTGCTCTGCTCTACTCTGAATCATCCCATTTTTAAGTGGTTGAATTTAGAGAAAAAGAAAAGAATCAAGAAGATCAGGGTGAAGAATCGCATGGGTGTTACAGACGAAGTTGTAAGGTTGAATTTAATCAATCATCTTGTTGGCTTTATTCCATGCCAAATTTGCTTGTATTTTAACAATTAGTAACCCTGTATTTAGGTGGGATTCTTGTAAGGGTAGTGAGTGAGATAGTGTGAAGAAATGCTCAAGAGTGTGCAAGAAAAACAGGGACTCGCGACTGGATCTCGCAGGTGACTTGTGACTGCAAGCCGCTAGAAGCTGCACACGTGCCAGGCATGCCAGAAGTTGAAGCGTCATGCTAGCTGGAGCACTACAGGACAAAATAGGACAACTGGCCGTTCAGTTATCCTGCGGCTGGAACTTGCGACTCAGTCAAGCCGCGAGCCAGCCCTGTTTTGAAAACCTGACTCTTCACATTCCATTCTCACCCTAGTATAAATACCCCTTATACCCACGAAAGAAAGAGAGTTCCAAAGAGAATTTTGAGAGAGAAACCCTAAAGAAAAACAAGATTGATTCATCCACAATTTTCACAAAAGAGACTCCTAAAATTCCTCTACTCTCTTCCTCTCCATTGTTAAATCCTTGAGAGGCTTATTACCAAAACCTTTTTTCACCATATCCTTGGGAAGCAGTTAAGAAGGAACCAATTTCACATTGGTTGATGCTATGGTCAAGTAGCGGAATCTGGGAAGCTAGAAATGAAATAGGTTCGACGCAACCTCATTGGAGCAAGAAGCTTGGAGGACTTAGGTACACTGGGTAGATTAGGCTTGAAGGGTCTATTGTTGTTCATGTATCCCAACTGCATTTTTTAGTGGATTACTTACCGCTTGGAGGGCGGCGGAGAGGTTTTACGTCGAGGGCTTCGGTTTCCTCTTCAATAACACATCGTGTATTGTCCTTGTGTTTGCATCTCTCTTCCCTTAATCTTTGCCTTTTATTTTCTGCTATGAATGTGATTTTATTGGCTTAAATTGTTTACCAATTTTTTTTTATAGCTTGTGTTCATTTTCCGCACACTTATTGTTTGTCATAAAACTTGAATTGGTAATTTTGTTATTGGGGGTCTAAACGTTCAAGGGTATTTTATACACTATTTGAACTTTTTTCAAAAGTGCTTAGAGAAAAAGGAGAAAAAAAAAAAAAAAAAAAAAAAAAAAAAAAGAGGAAGAAGGAGAGCTGGAACGTTTTGGAGTTTGGAGGAAGTGGTAGCGATAATGAAGAGGAAAGAAGTAAAAAAAAGAAAAGTGTAAAGGAAAGTGTAAGGGTACGTGTGTGGAAGAGAAAAAAAAAGGAAAAGAAGAAGAAAGAAATGCGGTAGTGTGTGGAGGATAAAAAAAGAGGGAAAATAAAAGAGAGTAGGAAATGGTATCACAATATTTTCACAATACTTTCACAATAAATTTTAAGTGGTAAGTTATTATTAGCTAATATTAGTGAGAAAAAAATAATTTTTTTAGAAAGAGAAAAAAATAATTTTAATAGTACGTTCAAATTAAAATTAGTATCAATTTTTATCACAATATTTTCACAATAAATCTTAAGTGGTAAGTTATTATTAGCTAATATTGGTGAGAAAAAAATAATTTTTTTAGAAAGAGAAAAAAATAATTTTAATAGTACGTTCAAATTAAAATCAGTATCAATTTTTATCACAATATTTTCACAATAAATCTTAAGTGGGTAAGTTATTATTAGCTAATATTGGTGAGAAAAAAAAATTTAGAAAGAGAAAAAATAATTTTAATAGTACGTTCAAATTAAAATCGGTATAAATTATCATAATACTTTCACAATAAATCTTAGGCGAAAAGCACATTTTAGTCTTTACATTTTCAGGCGATTCCTATTTTAGCCCCTACATTTTATTTTTACCGCTTTTAATCCCTATCCTGAAAAACGTTTCCCGTTTTGGTCCCTGCCGTTACATTAGAAACGGAGAAAGTTGACGTGGCAAATGGCATGAATAAATAATATTAAATTAATGTCCTCATGGCCTAAATAAATAATAAAAAATGCCACGTCAGCATTTAAATTAAAAAAATTAATTTATTAATTTTAAATAAATATAAAAAATAAAAAACATAATAAAAACCAAAAATCACATGAATTGAGATCTAAGTACGTCTTGAACAAGAACAACAAGAACACAAACCCAGAAATTAAAATCCAAAAATTAAAATTTTCAAAATCACCATCTTCTCAAACCCAGCAAAATCATCAAATCCTAAAGCCCCAAAGTACGAAATCAATCAAAAAATACAACACAACCAGTCCAAACAAAAAAATCTCAAACTTAGAAAAACCCATCAACCACCACGTCTGAAAAAAGCCACGAACCCAGGGACAAAAAACCCCATCACCCAATGTCAGTTCCTTGAACCTAACCTCGAGATCTTTACCAAAGCCTTTGGATCCTTCGAAGTAGCACCTATTGAGAATCGCCTTGTAGAACACGTAAGCCTTGATGAGAAACCCGGCCTCGCTGGTCCGCATATACTGACCGATCCGGCTGGCGATCTCGCCGATTTACTAGCGGTGGAGACCGGAGTCGACGAGCTCCGACCGGTGATCCTGCTGGTACTTCCAGAGCTTCGTGTACACCTTGAAGACCTTGTGGAAGTACTGTTGGCTCGTCACGTGACCGTACGCGGGAATGTCTTGAACCCTCGTGAACTTTCAGTCCACGCCTTCCACCAACGCCCTAAACGTCCGCAAAACGACGTCGTTCTTCTCTCCCATTACCAAAAAAAAGAAAAAAAAAAAACGTTTTTCTTCTTCTTCTTTCTCTTAGTAATGGCCACCGGATCTGGGTTTGCTTGAGGTGGGTTTGCTGGGTTCAACTTTCTTGGGATGTGTTTTTCTGAGTTTGATGTTTTTTTGTTTGGATTGGTTGTGTTGTATTTTTGGATTGATTTGATACTTTGAGGTTCTAGGATTTGATGATTTTGCTGGGTTTGAGAAAATGGTGATTTGAGATTTTTAATTTTTGGATTTTAATTACTAGGTTTGTGTTCTTATTGTTCTTGTTCAAAACACACTTAAATCTCAGTTTATGTGATTTTTGGTTTTTAATTCTGTTTTTAATTTTTTATATTTAGTTTAAATTAATAAATTAATTTTTTTAATTTAAATGTTGACGTGGTATTTTTTATTATTAATTTAGGCCACATGGATATTAATTTAATATTATTTATTCCTGCCATTTGCCACGTCAGCTTTTTCCGTTTCTGATATAACGGCAGGGACCAAAACGGGAAGCATTTTTCAGGATAGGGACTAAAAGTGGAAAAAATAAAATGTAGGGACTAAAATGGAAATCGCCTGAAAATGTAGGGACTAAAATGTGCTTTTCGCCTAAATCTTAAGTGGTAGGTTATTATTAGCTAATATTGGTGAGAAAAAAATAATTTCACAATACTGATTTAAGTATGAAATAAACTTCCTTGTATCTACATTGTCCTTTTTGGTAATTTACCCCTCAAACTGCCACTTTTATAAGTGCTAGCCAAACACTCAGCTTTTTCAAAAAGCATTTTTTAACAGTTTTTACCAAACACACAGCTTTCTAAGAAAACACTTTTTCATTATGCACTTTTTGAAAACTCAATTTTTCAAAAAGTTCAACTTCAAAAATCTGAACCAAACTCACCCTAAATTTCAATCCCATTAATAAACAGTAAATAAATTAATAGGGATTCACAAAAATATTATCTTTATCTATTTCTCAAAAAGAAAAGAAAAGAAAAAAAAAAGATCTCAAAAAGACCTATATATTTACTTGGCATTAAAGAGCTTCACAAGGTAACCATTTTCTTCAACTACCCCCGACGTGCCAGACATCCATTTAACTGTAATTAATTGAAGAATGCCCGCAATAATGGGAGATTCTAGCCTTTTGCCCTTAATTTTTAAAAAATTTAGCAATATGCCCCTATTTCGAAACTATATAGGGATATGCCCCTGTTTCGATACTCGATTACCTTAAAATCGAGTTTCAATGAAATAATCGACTCGTAGAAAATCGAGTTATGCCGAATAAAACTAAAAAAAAAAAAAAAAAAAGCATGGAACTCGATTTTAGGGAAGTCGAGTTCCAAAACGCCGCTATAGGGCTTTAAAATGTCACTATAGGGCTTAAAAACGCCACTATAGGGCTCCCAGAACAGGGCAATCACACTTAAAAAAAAAATTTGCAGGAAAACACCGCTATAAGGCTTTAAAACTTCACTATAGGGCTTAAAAACGCCACTATAGGTCACCCTAAATATGGACCAATCACACTTATAAAAAATTTGCAGGAAAACGCCGCTATAGGGTTTTAAAACGTCACTATATGGCTTAAAAACGCCACTATAGGGCTCCCTGAATATGGGGAGATCACACTTACAAAATTTTTTTTGCATGAAACTCAATTTCCTGAAACTCGAGTTCTATGCATTTTTTTTTTTTTTAAGTTTGATTGGGCATAAGTCGATTTTCTACAAATCGAGTATTTAATTGAACTCGATTTTAGGATAATCGAGTATCGAAACAGGGGCATGCTCCTATATAGTTTGCAAACAGGGGCATATTGCTAATTTTTTTTAAAATTAAGGCTAAAATGCCAGAATCTCCCACAATAATGATACTCTCTAGTCTCTATCTATAATTCCAAAGAAAAATTTCGGTCCCACACTTAAAACCATAATTTTGCCTACATTTCACATATGTGGTAAGTTATGGTTGCTGAAGAGGTGATGGTGGGTCTTTGTGAGGACACCTCATCGCCAACTACAACTCACCACATAAGCGAATTGTGGGCAAAATTATAGTTTTAGATGTGACATCAGAATTACTCAATTCCAAATCGAGCTAATACCTTTACTACCGGATTAAAAAGCATGTTTGTCTCCTTTAATGAATTTAAAATTGGTGATCTATTGGGGAAAAAAAAAAAAAACCTTTTGGCTTTAGCTTTGCTTTATTTTTTATTTTTATTCCTTTGGCTGCTTTTTCCCTCAAATTGATTGGCCTCTTTAATTTTGCATGTACTTTTTGATTGGGCAGAAGCCACTAACTTGAGCACCTTTATAGTTTATACAGGCCTGAAAACTTTCCTCCCATTGCAATTATGTTCAGCATTCCCATAAGCTCTCTAAAAAAAAAATGCCATTTTGACACACCAAAAACCAACTTTATCATTTTAGTACATCATTTTACAACATACCATTTATCAAATGTTCTATACTTCAATTTTATACATTAAAATAATATTTACTACACATTAAAATAATATATTACCTCCTACCTATCCCTATCACTATCTTCATCATCATCACCAACGGCCACCACCAGCACAAACACCGACGGCCACCACTGGCAACAACGCCGACGGCCACCAACGCCACCTCAAAAAAAAAAAAAAAAAAAAACACAACTAGAGAGACCAAACCAAACAAACCACATCCCAAACCCACCACTTGCACAAACCCACATCCATCACTGGCACAACCCACCACCGGACATCCACCACCGGCACAAACCCACATCCACCAACACCACCTAAAAAAAAAAAAAAAAACACACACAACCAAAGAGACCAAACCAAACAAACCCACATCCACCACCGGCACAAACCCACATCCACCAACACCACCTAAAAAAAAAAAAAAAAACACAACCAGAGAGACCAAACCCACATCCCAAACCCACATCCACCACTGGCACAAACCCACATCCACCAAATCAAACAAACCCACATCCCAAATCCACCGAATCAATTATAAAATTCAACAAACCGCATCCCATCCACCAAATCAAACAAACCCACATCCCAAACCGCCTCCATCGCCGTCGCTAATGGAAGTTTTCACTTCCGGCCATCGTGTCCTTCATACTGGAGTTCCTCTTCGTTGCAAAGTGGGTCATGATCAGTGGCGAGCCTAGGTGGTCTCTGTCTCTTGACGTGGCAAGATCGGCGTGGCGAGATCGGCGATGGCGAGATCGGCGTGGTGAGATCGGCGATGGCAAGAGGGCGTGACGAGAATTCCAGAACAGAGAGAGCGAGAGATGTAGATGGAGAGACATCTGATAGGAGGAGAGAGAAAAAACGAATTAAATAAGCCAAACAGTATTTGGCATTTATCTCCATACCATCTCATATTTGAGACGATACTATAGCCATGTCTCAAATTTTTTGAGATTTGGAAGAGCTGATGAGGGATGGTTTGGCATTTGGCACACCCGATGAGAGTGCTCTAGGGGTCCAGCTTGACCGTATATTCCAATACAACTTATCAATAAACTTATTATATTTGAAATGAGGAAGTGTGGATGTATTGGATAAACAGTGACAAAACACAAAGCCTGAAGTTTGAAAATCAAAATGTAAGCACTTATTAATCGGAAGTTGAAATAAACAAGTTTAAGAGAGCCCAAAGTCGCATATTGGATACGACAATAACCCTTAAAGAAACATACACTATGCGATCTTAAGCAATAAAGTATGAAAGCGATTGTCGAATCTATTTTGAAGGGATTCAGCAAAAAAATAATAAGAATAAATTTTAAAGGGGAGGCAAAGACAGAAAAAGAATAAAAAAAGAAAGAGATAAGTGTTTTCTTTTTGTGAGAACTATGAAATATATAATTTGGGGATGTAGTTGAGCTTTGGCAAAATCATGGCGAATTTTGAAGAAGAGGCAAAACATTGAACTCAAAAATAAGGCATAAATAAAAAAAAATAAAAATAAAAATAAAAAAACCCATTCTTGATAAGAGACCAAATGGAATGGATATCAAACATTACATGAGTTAGATTATTCGTTCAAAAAAATAAAGAAATTTACAAATTTGCTAAATAATGACCTATATAATATTATAATGGACGCGAACAAATATAAGCATAAACACTCCATTTATTGCATAATACAAATTCCCTCAATTGATACAATCAATTTTCATTTGAGGTTGGAGTTCGTGTTGATAAGTAATAAGTAATGTTTATGTTGTTAGATATTCAATTACGATGACATGAACATGACTTATTTATTAATCAAGTCAAAATCTATAAACTTAGAATGACATATTTATTAAGCGAGTGGATATATACGACCTAAAAAAGGTGGTGGTGATTTGAGACAAACACTATCCATTTCAAACCATTTAATAACTATGTTGTGTTGGGTTGGCACGTACATGATCCATTTCAACATGTGTAATTAATATGATTAATATATTTATATTATAAGCACATAATGTATAAATAAATTTTGTACAAATTTTATCTATTTCATAATAATATAAATTAAAGTACTAATAGCATATAATCAAGAATTTTTTGTCAAAATTTAGAAATAAACAACAAAAGAAAAGTCAAATAAAATGAGATATTTTTCTAGTGGGAAAAGGGTTAGAAACTTTAGAGTTTCAAAGAATAATTTATCAATATAATAATTAAAGCTTGTTTGATTACTCAATTCTATATTTAAAATTCATACTAACATTGGATAAAAATTACATTTATATGGATGAAATATGTTCATCTCAAAACAGATAAACTGGCCTTTACATGAATATTGAATTGGGTCATTGGGATTGATTGAATGCAAGTTAAGAAAATCAACATAAAATTGAAATATTTATTAATCAAGAGACAAAGTTTAGTTACAAAATTAGATATGGTTATAGTTTTAAGTTATAACTTTACTTAATATCTTTTTATTAGTGGTGAATTTTGATAAATCCATCATTAGATTACATCTTCTTCTTATATCCTTTATACTTACAAAATTTTTAGAAAATTAACGATCAATAGCTATATCATCAATAAATAGTTTAAATTGCATGTTTTTGTAGTTTTAAATTATGCATAAAATATAATATTATAGATCTTATAGTAAATAATATCCAATTTACACAAAATTTGACATGTCTATTAAAAACGTAAAGAATATGCAATTTAATTGTTAGATTTTAAAAATATGTAGTGATGTTTATTATATTACGTAAAGTTGTAGCCTTATATTACCTTATGCTATAACAAATTTTGTAGCTAAATTTTGTCCTTAATCATGTTAAAACAACTTGACATGTGTGAGTTATATAAAATAATGCCGCCCTTAATTTTCAGTTGCAAGCATAATAATATGATACGGGAACCGCAATCTGCCACAAGAATTTTTAGATCATTTCTATCTTAGCATATTTTTTTGGAGTGATAGTTGAGTTTATTTCTCATAATAGTCAATCCCAATCAAAGTCAGAACGTATCAATCAATAACTCCCGAAATCACAACATAACTCGCTAAAATAAAAGACATACAAAATGATCACCACAATTGAGAATTAAACATCCGAATCGATCAAAATTATAGTACTATTGTAAATTGTAGAGACAAATTAAGAACAATGAACCACCATGAAATAATTGAAGAATAAAATCTCGGCACAATTGTTTCTATACCTTTACAAATATTATAAACCCCCCCCCCCCCCAAAAAAAATGTTGGGGAAAAATCCTAATCCCCTCTATGTCTATGTGTGAATTAAAATTAATGACTACCAATCAATAGCAATATTATGGAAACAAAAAAAATTCAGCAAGCACCACACAACCACAACACAAGAACGCCAAATCTTACGTGGAAAACCCTCTAGTGTAGAGGGTAAAACCACGGGGCAGCTCCGAAAAATATCCACTATAAATAGAGATTACAACTATCAAGTTTATGCTAAACTTGTGTTCACAATAAATTGGAAATACAACAAATTAATCTCAAGGAGTAAATACAATCTCACCACAAAACCAGTAGCAAAATCTTCCTTTGAATACTCCAACTCTCCATGGTTGTAGCACTCAAAAACTCCATGAGAACTCCACCAATTTATCTTCCTTGTGTGAGCAAAGAAAAATATCTCCTTTTTCTTTTTCACTCTCTCACACTCTCACTGTGTTTCTCTCTATTTTTTGGGCTGCACCTCCAGCTGAAGCTCTCTCTTTTTTTTGTGTTTTGCTCTCTTTGGAACTCACATGCAAAATGGCAAAGAAAGGCTCTCTGTTTCAGCTTTTTCTCACAAGGCCGAATGGCCTTTGTTTTCCTTCTTTTCTTCTTTGTCAGTTTCAGCGTGTCTCACACGCCTAAGTCACTGCCCAAAAAAATGGCATGCTGACTTTGGAACACTTCTCATTAAATGGAAAGCTGAATTTTGAAGACTCTTGGAACCAAGCTCATAAATGAGCTTTGACAAGGCATGGCAAGCAAGTGGGCTGGACCCACATGGTAAGGCACCCAACAATCTCCCCCTCCAACCCACTACGGAGGAGATCTTCAACCCAAGTCTTCAATCAAGGTTCATGCCGGCCAACCCGACACAAAGCTTTAGCTTCTCTCTAGACACAACCTTGGTCAACATGTCAGCTGGATTTTCGTCTGTGTGAATTTTCTCTAATTCAAATAATTGTTGTTCAACAACTAGTCTCAACCAATTGTATCTCACCTCAATGTGCTTCGAACGTGAATGGTACATAGAATTCTTGCTCAAGTCTATAGCACTCTGACTATCACAATTAACTACATACCCGTCTTGCTTCAAACCCAATTCTTGGAGAAACCGTTTCAACCAAAGCATCTCTTTACCTACTTCATTAGCTGCAATATACTCAGCTTCAGTTGTAGATAAGGCAACACACTTCTGCAATCTTGACTGCCATGATACAGCTCCCCCTGCAAAAGTAAATAAATACCCCGATGTAGATTTCCTACCATCAAGGTCACCTGCCCAATTTGCATCTACATAACCCTCCAAAATTGGTTTAGAATCACCAAAAGTCAAGCACAATTTAGAGCTACCCCTTAAATACCTGAAAATCCACTTCACTGCTTCCCAGTGATCCTTACCAGGATTAACCATGAACCTACTGAAAACACCAACTACATGAGCAATATCTGGTCGTGTGCAAACCATAGCGTACATCAAACTCCCAACTGCTGAGGAATAAATAGTTGATGCTATGTCTTCCTTCTCTTTCTTTGATGAAGAACAAGATTTCTTTCTTAGCTTGAAATGAGAACCAAGAGGTGTACTGACTGGCTTGGCATGCTTCATATTGAACCTTTCAAGAACCCGCTCAATATACTTCTCTTGTGATAACCATAGCTTCTTGGCTTTCCTGTCACGTAGAATCTGCATACCCAAAATTTGTCTTGCTGGACCCAAGTCTTTCATATCAAATGACTTGAACAAGTCCTTCTTTAAATTTCCAATCACACCTGCATCTTGTCCTACTATCAACATATCATCTACATATAGCAGAAGAATAACAAATTTACCATTGGGAAATTTTCTAACATACACATAATGATCTGCATTAGTCCTCGTGTACTCGTGACCCACCATGAATGAGTCAAACTTCTTGTACCACTGTCTTGGAGCTTGCTTCAGGCCATACAAACTCTTCTTTAACTTGCAAACCATGTGTTCTTTCCCTTTCACTTTGAATCCCTCTGGCTGATCCATGTAGATTTCTTCTTTCAAATCACCATGAAGAAAAACAGTCTTCACATCAAGTTGCTCAAGCTCAAGATCCAAGCTAGCTACCAATCCTAGAACTACCTGAATGGAACTCATCTTGACTACTGGAGAAAATATCTCATCAAAGTCAATCCCTTGTTTCTGATTGAAACCCTTAACCACCAATCGAGCTTTATACTTCACTAACTTGTCATCATCTTTCTTTAGCTTGAACACCCATTTGTTTCTCAATAGCCTTTTGCTTTTAGGAAGTTCCACCAAGTCATAAGTCTTATTCTTGTTCAAAGAATTTATCTCTTCATGCATAGCCTTCAACCAGCTTTGCTTATCCTTATGAGACTGTACTTCCTGAAAACTTTCTGGCTCCCCCTCTTCAGTAATCATAGCATACTCAGAAGTGGGGTATCTAGTCAATGGACGACGCTCTCTAGTAGACCTTCTCACCTGAGGTTCTAGCATCTCTAGTGGAGGAGGCTGCTCCCCCTGCTCAGCACCATTTGTATCTGTCACATCATCACCACCAACACCTGCTGGCTCATCAACATCAAATTCAGTTGGTTCATCACCATAATTCTCATCTTGTACCTCTTCCCTATTTGTGGCATTATCTGAGGAAGAAAAGGTAGGAGTAAGATCAGGAACACCTCCAACTGTAGCTTTAGGCTTCTCAGTTTTCTCAAAGTCTGCCAAGTTTTCATTCTCATGAAAAATTACATCTCGACTTCTGATCATTTTCTTTTCTTTAGGATCCCATAGCTTGTAGCCAAATTCTGCATCTTCATACCCAACAAATATACAAGGAGTGGATTTCCTATCAAGCTTTGATCTTTGTTCCTTAGGCACATGAACAAATGCCTTGCACCCGAATACCTTCAAGTGAGAGTAAGAAACATCTTTCCCTGTCCATACTCTTTCTGGAATAACAAAATCCAAAGGAATTGATGGAGATCTATTAATTAGGTAGCATGCAGTCACAACAGCTTCACCCCAGAATGACTTAGGCAGATTAGCCATTCTCAACATACATCTGATCTTCTCAACAATAGTGCGGTTCATCCTTTCTGCCACACCATTTTGCTGTGGGGTACCAGGAACTGTCTTCTCATATCTAATGCCTTCCTCGGAGCAGTAACTCTTGAATTCATTAGATGTGTATTCACCTCCGTTATCACTACGGAGACACTTCAAAGGCTTCCCTTTCTCTCTTTCCACCATGGCATGGAATTTCTTGAAGTGCTCAAATACCTGGTCTTTTGTTTTCAAAACATAAACCCACACCTTTCGTGAAGCATCATCAATAAATGTAACAAAATATTTATTGCCACCTAAAGTCTCAACATCAATGGGACCACATACATCAGAATAAACAAGTTCTAATACATTGGGTTTTCTAGTAGAGGGTATATTAAATGAAACTCTATGTTGTTTACCAAATAAACAAAAATCACAAGGATTTAGTGACGTACCTTTGGCAAAGGGAATGAGAGACTTATTTGCCAAAATCTGCAACCCTTTTTCACTCATGTGAGCCAGCCGCCTATGACACAAGTTAGGCGAAGAATCCTCTTGAGCTGCACTAACAACATCCTTGCACAACTTTACTTGTGTCTTGTAAAGTGTACAACAAATTTTCCCTCTAGCCAACACCAATGATCCTTTGCTAAGCCTCCATTTTCCATCACGGAAATAATTGCCATAACCTTCTTTATCAAGAACATGAGTGGAAATCAAATTCAGGCGAATATCCGGAACATGTCTCACATCCTTTAAAATCAAGGTGTATCCAGTGTTAGCCCTAACACATATATCACCAATTCCCACAATGTCGGCATAACTATCATTGCCCATCTTCACTCTCCCAAAGTTTCCCGCTTTGTATGAAGTGAATAACTCCTTTCTAGGAGTGACATGGCAAGAAGCAGCTGAATCAATCACCCATTCAACATAAGGATCTGAAACTGTACAACAATCATCTTGTCCTATGGCTAGGACCTCATCTTCCAATACTATAACAACAACAGTATTCTCATCATCCACCCTTTTTTTATTTTTATCCTCTTTCTGTTTGTTCTTCCAAGCCTTGCAATTCCTTTTTATGTGACCTTCTTTATCACAATAAAAACACTTGAATTTCCCTTTCGACTCTGACCGACTTCTGGATTTACCTCGCCCTTTAGAATTTCTACTCTTACTTCTCCCCCTGTTCTCTGTGACAAGAGCATGTGCAATATCCTTGCCCATATCCTTTCTTCTAGTTTCTTCATTAAGCAAACTATCTTTAACCATGGCAAGTTGTAACACACCATTCGGAGCAGAATTACTAAGTGACACTACCAAAGTCTCCCAACTATCAGGTAAGGAACTTAGAAGCAATAAAGCTTGCAACTCATCATCTATTACTAGCTTCATTGTAACCATCTGATTAACCAAGTCTTGGAACTCACTAAGGTGCTCGGCAATGGACTTACCCTCTTTAAGCTTCAAATTCACAAGTTTTCTAGCAATAAAAGCTTTATTTTGAGCTGTCTTTCTTTCATAAAGACTCCTTAATTTTTCCCAAAGAGCCTCTACATTTGTTTCCTGAGACATGTGGTGAAAAACACTAACATCAATGCATTGTCTAATACACCCGATAGTTTTTCTATTTAATTTCTCCCAGTCTCTATCTGACATATCACTAGGCTTGGCACTATCACCCTCAATAGGGTCATGCAAATCCTTGCAATAAAGGACATCCTCCATCATCGGCTTCCATATCGAATAATTCGATGCCGAGAGTTTAATCATAGTGTTCATAGCCATATTTTCCATTTAATCCAACACAAGACAGTCAAACCCAAACAACCAAAAGCTCTGATACCACTTGTTGGGAAAAAATCCTAATCCCCTCTATGTCTATGTGTGAATTAAAATTAATGACTACCAATCAATAGCAATATTATGGAAACAAAAAAAATTCAGCAACCACCACACAACCACAACACAAGAACACCAAATCTTACGTGGAAAACCCTCTAGTGTAGAGGGAAAAACCACGGGACTGCTCCGAAAAATATCCACTATAAATAGAGATTACAACTATCAAGTTTATGCTAAACTTGTGTTCACAATAAATTGGATATACAACAAATTAATCTCAAGGAGTAAATACAATCTCACCACAAAACCAATAGCAAAATCTTCCTTTGAATACTCCAACTCTCCATGATTGTAGTACTCAAAAACTCCATGAGAACTCCACCAATTTATCTTCCTTGTGTGAGCAAAGAAAAATATCTCCTTTTTCTTTTTCACTCTCTCACACTCTCACTGTGTTTCTCTCTATTTTTTGGGCTGCACCTCCACAGCTGAAGCTCTCTCTTTTTTTGTGTTTTGCTCTCTTTGGAACTCACATGCAAAATGGCCAAGAAAGGCTCTCTGTTTCAGCTTTTTCTCACAAGGCCGAATGGCCTTTGTTTTCCTTCTTTTCTTCTTTGTCAGTTTCAGCGTGTCTCACACGCCTAACTGCCCAAAAAAATGGCATGCTGATTTTGGAACACTTCTCATTAAATAGAAAGCTGAATTTTGAAGACTCTTGGAACCAAGCTCATAAATGAGCTTTGACAAGGCATGGCAAGCAAGTGGGCTGGACCCACATGGTAAGGCACCCAACAAAAAAAAAAAAGAAAAAAAAGAAAAACTAAAGCAGGTGAAGTAAACGAAGAACAGAATGTTCTGTTCTTCTCCACCCCAAAAGTGTAAAAAAGCCGGGCACAAGAAACAGAAGTGTTTGTCTCTTGTGCTCTGAGAATAATTTCATTTGCAAACCAAAAGAGCCCTTGACAAAGATGCATCTAGCATGAAACAAAGAATTTTCACATCAAGAATTAAATGTCCTTGTAGCGTTTCCTTTCAAGTAGCCATTACTCTTCAGGGTATGACTCCTTTCCTGTAGTCTCTGGACTTTGGTTTTGCCAATCTGATCACGTCTTCTTGTCGGTCATAACGCTGGCGAGGCACAATGTATACTAAAATTGACGTGAAAATAATAGCACAAAGCTTCCCCAACAATATTGTTATTATAAGGCTAATAACAAGCAAGCATATGCCAGAGTTGAAACTAGAGCAATCCAACATGTCAACCTTCTCTGGCTTCTCTTCAAGCTCCTGATTTTTGCTGCATGTTTCTTTTGTTATGATGGAAGAATTCTTTGATTCTGATATTGAACCTGAGCAAGACGAAGAATCTGATGAAGCGTAGGAAGATGAATGTGACAACCCAGAATTAGTATTATCCACTGATGCCCGGTTCCTTTCATAGTTCATTGAAAGACCACGCTTTGATTGATATGAATCTTGATGACAACCTTTTCTATCACGAACTCTCTTATTCTGAAAACAAAAGGATGATATTGATGCACATCATTCATCAATAAAAAGGGACTCAAAGACTACCAAAATGTTACCATCATATGGAGTAGTATATATGTTGTAGTTAGAAGCTTAGAGGACTAACCAATATTGTTCCAAACATCACAGCTTTAACCACCCGAGAAAAGGTTCGCTTCGGAGACATTGAAACCTTCGTTTCCTCTTTGTTTTCCACACTGATAAACGGTAAACCTTGACTAGCCGAGCTATCAACGAGACTTTTAGCCTGAAGAACGCCTTCCATATCAACAACGGGTCGAAAACAAAGCAAGAACCTGTTTCTTGAAACGCTCTTCATTGCTTTTTGTAACATAAAGGGGTTAAGGATTTTAATTTTGGTTTTAAAGAGTTACAACAAATGGTATATTTCAGTTAGTACGTTTTGTTGTTTTGGGTGTGGGAAAAGGCCAGCATATTTGTGTTTGTTTCTATTGCTAGACACCTCAAAACATAGTGTTTAGATTAGTGGACATGTTTATATGTAGTTGGATTGTATTTATATATATGTGGCTCTTCTCTTTCCTGACCAAAGTGAGCCATTGGTTTTGGGGGTTGCTTTTATTGAGTTTGGAATGTGGCGTTGAGAGTGGATGGACAAGCTTTGGGGCTGCCCGTGAGGGACAGGCAGGAGGATATAACTCCATTTTTATTTTGTTGGTGAAAAGGAAGAGGTTGGTATTAATAATGATTAGTTGGTGGAGTTGTGAATTGTGATTTGAGAAGGGTTTGGATGGCCATCCAATAAGTTTTTGGAAACTCTCCACCAAAGTATTTGTGCCTATCGTTTATTCACACTCAAGAAAAGAAGGCACGAAAAGAAAGAAAGGAAAGAGAACAAAAGTGAGAGAATCACTTTGATAAGATTCAATCATGCTATCTATAGATCATGAAAGTTCAATTGGTGTGTAAAACATTAATTAATGTTTAGACCCCCAAATATAAAATAACCAACACAAGCATATATTCAAACAATGTATGTGCAGAATATGAAATATAAGCAATACCCAATTTGGAAAACTATTTTAACACATAATTAATTACAAACACAATAGCAATTAATGGTTAAAGAGTAAGGGAAGAGAGATGCAAACATAAGGATAATACCGGCACGTGTTATCGAAAAGGAAACCGAAGGATTTGGTGAAAAACCTCTCCACCACCCTCCAGGCGGTAAAATGATCCACTAAAGAATAAAGTTGGGACATATGAATAGTAATAGACCCTTCAATCCTAATCTACCCGATGCATCTAAGCCCTCCAAACTTCTTGCTTCAACAGGGTTACGCCTAACCTTGTATTCTCTAGCTTTCCGGATCCCGTAATAAGCTCCATATTGCAATAGCCATCCTTGGTATCTTCCAATGTTTCCCAAGCTCCAAAAACACTCTCAACACTTTGAATGGGTGTGGATAGTGTTTGGGTACAAATCTCCTATCAATGGATATAACAATGAGAGAGGGAATGAGAAGAGACTACAAAGATTTCTCTTTAAGAATGAGTAGCTCTCTCTAATAGGGTGGGTGTGTTGTAAAAACCTCTCTTAGGGATTTTCTCTCAATAAACTCCTTTTATAGCACCGTACATTTCGTGGGTATAAGAGTATTTATAGTAGGGTATGAGATAGAATGTGAAAAGTAAGTTTTCAGCAAAACAAAGCATTCTACCGACTCAGCCTCGCGACTGGAACGAGTCGCAAGTTAATTGCTAGGCCAAATTGTACTTTTGTCCTGTAGTGCTCCAATTGTCGTGATCATTCAGCTTCATGCATGCTTCACACGTGTAGCACTTTGGCAACTTGCCAGCCTCGAGACTTCTATTAAATGCACACAACTTGAGTTTCTTCACACTTTGTAAGGTTGAATTTAATCAACCATCTTATTGGCTTTATTCCGTGTCAAATTTGCTTATAATTCAACATTTAGAAATTCTATATTTAGATGGGAATCATGTAAGGGTAGTGTATGAGAAAGTGTGAAGAAAAGCTCAAGATTGTGCACTTAACAAGGGACTCATGGCTTGCAAGTCGCCAAAAGATGCACACTAGTGAAGCATGCAGAAGAGCTGAACGGTCATGCTAGTTGGAGCACTACAGAACAAAAAGTTTAGTCTGGCCATTCAGTTAGCTCCCGGGTTGGACTCACGACTCAATCAAGTCACGAGGCCAAGTTGCCAGTCCACTCTATTTGGGAAAAATTGACTCTTCGCATTCCAAACACACACCAATATAAATACTCCTTATACCCACGAAATGTAGAGAGCTTCCAAAAAGAATTTTGAGAGAGAAACCCTAGAGAAAAACAAGATTGGCTCATCCACAATCTTCATCCTTTGATTCTCCAAATTCCTCTACTCTTACCCTCTCCATTGTTAAATTCCTGAGAGGTACATTAGTCAAAACTTTTTCTCACAATACCCATATCTATGAGAATGCTATTTGGTGCTTGGGAAGCAGTTAGGAAGGGACCAATTGATATTGGTTGATGCTATGGGTTATAGCGGAATCCGATAAGCTAAAGAAGACAAAGGTTCGACGTAACCTCGTTAGAGCAAGAAACTTGGATGGCTTAGGTACACTTCGTAGATTAGGCTTGGAAGGTTTTCTGCTGTTCATGTATCCCAACTTCATTCTTTATGGATTATTGACCGCTTGGAGGGCGGCGAAGAGGTTTTACGCCGAGAACTTCGATTTCCTCTTCGATAACATATCACTGTGTTGTCCTTGTGTTTGCATCTCTCTTCCCTTAATCTTTGTCATTTAATTTCTGCTGTAGTTGTGATTTTATTTGGTTTAGATTCTTTTATCAATTCTGTTTTAGCTTATGTTCATGTTCTGCACATAAACTTGAATTGGTAATTTGTAAATTAGGGGTTTAAACATTCTAGGTGTTTTATACACTATTTGAACATTCAATTGGTATCAGAGAGGGTGCACTTGCTGTGGTTTAAATACCTTAGTGCGATCCTTGACCCCGTTTGAGATGGATCGGTCTCAATCTCTAAATGCTCCACTATATTTTGATGGTAGCAACTATGCCTTTTGGAAAGTCAAGATAAGGGCAGTTTTGTGTTCAATGGATGAAACCATTTAGGATGCGATGGATATTGGATGGACTAGGCCGGAGGTTGCTAAATCCACGTGGGATAAGGCAGCCCTTGCAGTGTTTAATGCAAATAGTAAAGCACTTAACGCTATTTTTTGTGGTGTATCTCCAGATGAGTTCCACAAGATATCTCACATTTCTATTGCCAAGGAGGCATGACAGATATTGGAGACCACGTATGAAGGAACAAAGAAAGTGAAAGACACTAAGTTGCAAATGCTGACCACTCGGTTTGAGGAGTTGAAAATGAGTGAGGACGAGTCATTTGACTCTTTCTATAGCAAGCTGAATGAGGTGGTCATTGGCAAGTTCAACTTGGGTGAGAAAATAAAGGACTCAAAGATAGTGAGGAAAATCCTTCGATCATTGCCAGAAAGCTTCCGTGCAAAGGTTACAGCAATTGAAGAGAGCAAGAACCTTGATGATATCAAAGTTCAAGAACTGATTGGCTCACTTCAAACATATAAGCTGTCATTGCCATCCCAAAGGAAGAGCAAATCTCTTGCTCTTAAGATGATTAATGAAAGGGTAGAAGTTCACGACTCATCAGATAAAGATGTTGTCGAGAAAGATGTTGCTTATCTTGTGAAAAATTTCTGAAAATTTTTGAAGTTCAAGAACAATGGAAAATTTGGCGATAAAGGGAGATTTCCAAGTTCCGGAAAGGAGAAAAAGGACTTCAAAAGGAAAGATGGAAAGGAGTCTATCCACTCAAGGAGTCACTTCTTTCGAATGCAATGGACATGGTCACTTCAAGAAGGAATGTCCTAATTATTTGAGAATGAATGGCAAGGTGTATGCCACCACTTTTAGTGACTCAGACTCTTCCAATTCTGATTTTGAGGAAAGCTGTGACGGAGAAGAGAATTACTCCGCTTTTATGACTATTGATCATGTTGAGTCTTTGGAGGACTTAAGTCTGCTTGTAGAAGAGCTTGGGGAGTATAGTGATGATGAATCAATGGGAGTTGTAGAAGAATCAGATGTTGAAGAAGATGAAAGTACTGCGAGTCTTCAAGAAAACTACAATTCCTTCCTTGAGAAGTTAGGAGAATATGCAAGGGTGGCCAAGGCAGCCATTAAAAAGATGAAGAAGGCAGAAAAGGACTATAGAAGTCTCCTAGTGCGATATAAAGATGTCAAATGTGAAATAGAGACACTGAATGGAGAGCTAACTGAAGCTTACTCAAAGATAAAATTTCTTAAGATTGAGGTGGTTCAAGCAAATGCCAAAGTAGAGAGAGTTTCCTCCAAGAAGCTAGATGAAGTCTTTTCTCATCAAAAACCTTTCTCCAAGAGAACCGGATTGGGATATACCAGAAAGAGTAGTTCAGCTATGAATATCTCCAAGGAAGTAAAGTTTGTGAAAGCAAAAGAATGAGTTGTAGTTGCACCTACTGTTGAGAAAGTAAATGTAGAGAAGAAGAAGAATGTGGCTGACCAATGGGTATTGAATAAGCCCTATAATCAATTAGTTGTCAGACCTGAAGCTAAAGGAAAATCACTTCCAAAATTACAAAGAGGCCTGAGAACAAACCATTTCTGCCATCTCTGTAGACTTCAAGGGCACACTAGACCAAATTGTCATATGCTTAGTGCATTAAAAAATGCAAGGGATCAAAGGTCAAGAGGACCAAGAAATGACAAAAGGAATTGGGCTGCTGGGCATTTAAGAGGTTGAGATGGTGAATCCAAAGTAATGGATGTGATGAAGATGATTGATGCATTCACCACCTGCTTGGCAAGTTTCACCAGAAGGTTTGAAAACCCTAACACTCGTACCCAATCCTGTAGGGATATCACCCCAAACGCACGTGACGTGTGGGTGAAGAGGGGTACTCATGCATAAGCATTACAACATGTTCATGCATTAATACTTCCTATGCTTTGTGACTATGCTTGGTTGTGTGATTTTGCTAACTTGAGTTGAAAATTGTTTGTTTGTTTACATTTGTTTTAAATGTTTTACATTGTTGCTTTTTGATCAATCTTTTCTTGCTTTTATGTCAAAAATCCAAATACACATAAAAAGTAGAAAATCCAAATAGTTTGTTCGACATTATTGTGTTTTGTTCACAAACATATTTTGCCTTGTGCCTTTGTACTAATGGCCTTGTGCATTTACGAGCGTCACTTGTTCCCTATGCACTCATATCATTGTGGAAAAACTCTTGACATCTATGTGATTGTTGTAAATAGATCTTCAATCTTGTCATGAATGATTAGTCAATGGTTTTGTTGATCTTGAGACATGCATAGACTTGTGCTTATATATCTTCCCACTCTTTTATTTTACTGTTTTTGCTTAAAGAGTTCAACAAATGTAAATCTCCAAATGAAAAGATATAATGAGTTGTAAAAGCCTGTTGCACATACTAGTATTTGACTAGGGAAAAGGGAAAGCGACTTTATATAAAATGTATGGTGCCCAAAAAGCCAAAGGCTTGCTCTTCAATTAGATATCAAAAATTTCAGGCATCGATTTAACAATGAGATGTAATGATTCAAAAAGATCAAATGATTTGATGTATATGGAGCCAAATGAAAATTTTCAAATTTATGTTATCAAGTTATGTGGGAGGTCATATATGAATATTTCTATAATTGAGATGGGTCACTCTATCTAGTGCTAATTGTGTATGTCTTGGTTGAATTGATCATTGAAGCTTCACATTAGACCAAGGACTATCTCATTTGTGAAATCCACACACATCACACATGTCTATGTTCAATGAAGGCCATATTCATTTGTGTAATTGTACTTGATTAAATGTCTTTTCACATACTCAATTTTTGTTGATCAAACACAAAAATATTTTTGAGTGTTTTAATTGTTTTTGGAAAGTGTTTTGTTTTTGCAAAAATATCAAAAAATATCAAAAATAGTGTTGCCCTGTTCTGGTGACTTGGTCGCTGGTCAATCCAGTCACATGCTCCTAGTCGCAAGCACCACTCAGAGAATGTTCGTGACTCATTGGTGGGTAAAAGTCCCAGTCACAAAAAATACTTAGAAAATCTTTCAAAATCTGGGTTTTTAGATTTCTTACGACTCAGACTAGCGACTTGTTCGCGGGTGGAAGCTCCAGTCATAAAGGTTAAACAGAAATTTTTGTGGCTCCCTTCTCGACTTCCTCGCAGGTGGAACTTCCAGTCGCAAAAAATACTTAGACAAATTTTTTCAAAAAATTTCGTCTTAGGTTTCTCGCGGCTTGTCCTAGCGACTTGTCCATGACTTAACTTAGCTGCAAAAAACGCATGTTTTGCGTTTCTTGGTCAATTTTTAAACATTTTCAGTTTTCCCTCGAACATTTCTGACTATTCATTGTCTTCTTCGTTTGTCTCTCTGACACTCTCACCGTGTTTCACTCACAAATCCACCGTTTTCTTCATCATTTCTACTTCAATCTTCAAGAAAAAGGTATGGGTTTTCTTACTCTCCCTATATATTTCATGTTTTTTGCCTTGGATTTCTTGATTTGTGAGTTGCTATTAAGATTTGTGATATATGATGATTCAGCCATGGGTTGTTTTATTTTTGTTGAGTTTGACTGAATGGGTTTTGTTGATACCCTTTTTAGGATGCTAGATGTTGTGTTATCGTGAGTGTTTTTCATCCTTGACTTTGTTTCCTGATCTGTATTGTTTTGAGCATGTCATACTCATTGAGATATGTCCTATAGACATATGTTTTTTTTTTTTTTTTTTTTAATTTTTGTACTAGACAATGTTTGAGAGTATGGTTGGTTCACAATGTTTGTCTATTGCATGATTGGACTATGTGTTTGGCTGTGTTCCCTAGGATGTTCATGTTGAGTTTCTGTGTTCATTATCACAATGTGCTATGCCTAAGAGTTGTTGATAAATTTTTTTGTGTTCTTCCATTCTGAGTATCCACTGAACTGAGCCTTTGTATCTCATGTCATGATTGATTCTGAACTGAGTTTAGACTGAAAGTTTGGTAGTCTTCTCTGTTCTTTTCAGTGCTACTAATCTCTTACTGATTTTTGAGTTTCCATCTATTGTGCTTTGTTTTTGTAGGCTTTGCTGCTGTGTTTTGTCGATGATTCCTACAAAGAAGAAGACTACTGCAAAGAAGGGTGACAAGAGACTGAATATGGATAATACAAAGTTCAAGTCTCCTCAACATTTTGAGAGGAACACTCAGTTCTACTTGAAGGCACCTATCATCTAGGAGAGATTTGTTGACTTGGTGGATTTGAGGGACACATTCATTCCCAGTTGTTTTGAGGGAAAAGATTGGGATAAGCTATTGAGTGATCTGCCTGGAGTATGTGAACCTCTAATTAGGGAGTTTTATGCTAATGCTGTGTTAAGAGAGCATGAGATCAATTGTTCGATAAGGGGACATGAATTCACTATAGATGTAGATGACATTGATGAGGTGCTGGGTTTTGAGGATATGGATGATCATGATTTCACACATTACAAGGATAGGATGCTATCCTCAGAAACTATTCAAACTCATATTGGTGGAGTTAGAAAGGGGAGATGCCTCAACACCACTGCCTTTGCAGCTGATATGAGATGCCTAATTGTGATAATGATGTTCAACCTGTACCTAATGAAGAAATTGACCACAATCAACAATGCTAGAGCCATCTTCCTCATGGAGCTCAAGGAGAACACCTACATAGACATCAATGCTCATATCTTCTACACCATTGTTGATGAGACCAGAACAACCTCCAGGACCAAGCTGATTTTCCCCAGCTTACTTATGAGGCTTTTTAGAGCAAAAGGTGTGGCAATCCCACAAGATATCAGCCTCATGCCTACTCCCTTAGCCATTAACAATCTAACCATTACAAGGATAAGAGTTTGTCTTCCGGGTGATGAAGGGGAGGGTGACCAAGAAGAAGGTGAACCTATAGAGACTAAGACAGAGGCTAAAGGACAACCCTCAAGCTTAAAAGGTTGTGCCAAGAGGAGCAGAACTTCATTTTCATTTGCTATCCCTTCAGGTGCATTCCAGATCATCCTTGAGACGATTGATGTCTAGAATGAGCAATCTAATAGGCTAGCAGCTCTCCAAGATCAGATGAACTTACTTTCAGCAAAGCTTGATAGTTTCACCACCCAGCAGTAGCCCTTTGGCCAATCCAGTCAAAAAGGGGGAGAATTTTGGAAGGTAGCTCTTGAGGGGGAGTGCCTTTTTAAGGGGGAGCATACCAAAAACTTAATTTCAGTAGTGTTTACTTTATACTCTTTTGTGTTTTGGTGTTTTGTTTTGAAGTGGTGTTATTGTTATTATGGGGTTTGCTACATACAATTGGTTTCAAACTTATGGAATGGTTTTAATACTTTGTCTAAAGTTGTTGGTTCTGTGACATATATATATATATATATATATATATATAAGATGATATTTTAAGTTTAAATTTATTGTGATTTATACCCATGTTTTGTAGCGTAGTATTTGTTGATTAATGTTATGCATTTTCTTTAAGTACATCACTCTTGTGCCCTGTACGGCACCTGGATCCCAGGCCCATACAGGCCCGGAGCCCAGCCTCATGCCGTCCTTGGGCACAGGCCCATGCATGCCCCAGACCTAGTCCTATGCTGGCCTTAGACACAGGCCCATTAGAAAGGTCCAATTCTCCTGCGCCCTTCCTGAAGCTTCCTTGATAAACAAACAAGTGTAAGGTATTGAGGTCCAAGTGGTGGTCGGTCAAAAGTTCCCGGTCATGTATATAAACCTTTACCGGGAAGGTGCGACTTGCACAGAAAACTGGATTGCCGAGCATGATCAGGCACGATGGAACCAAGTTCCAAGATCATAAATGCCGCACCGTCCTCCCACCTGAACATCCACTTTAATCAGAAAGTATTGGACCTTCAGTAGCACTAACGGTGGCTGTAATCACAATCTCCCCACTAACCTTGGCTATAAATAGAGGAAAGTTGGGAGAAGAAGAGGGTTCAGAAAATTAGAGGGAAGAGAGTAAAGGAGTGAGTATCAACTGGGGCGTTGCTTTGAGTCTCTCTGCCGAGAACGACCCATAGTAGGAAATCTTCAAACCCACTACAAATAGATTGTGAGCCCATAGTAATCCAAGGCCCATAGGCCTCATACTTGGTTCTTACATGCTCTTTGTTGGATTTTTTATCCTTAATGCAATTACCTTGAGTTGTTGCATTGGTTGAGTGTTGGACATGTAAATGATACTTTGCATTGAGCTTATTAGCTTGCATGTCCGGATGTTCATTCCTTGTGTGAATAAGCATTGTGGTCACTATTGTATGGTGATTGCTCGTTTTTGGTCAAGCCATGGTTTATTGCTTAATTCCATTTTGCTTGACCGTATTGTGCTTGCTCCTTATGCATTACAAGTTTTCTACATACAATGATCATATTGTGTTGTTGTTTTTCAAGAAATACTTGTTCTTATGGTTCAAGAGCTACACAGATTCTAGAGTTAGGTGTGAGTGAGTTTTGTTCAATTGTTCCCAACTTATATATTAAGTTTAGATTTTGTTTTAGGGTTTTGTCATGGAATAGCCAAAGGGGGAGATTGTAAGGTTGAATTTAATCAACCATCTTGTTGGCTTTATTTCGTGCTAGATTTGCTTGTAATCATGTATTTAGGTGGGAATCATGTAAGGGTAGTGTGTGAGAGAGTGTGAAGAAAAGTTCAAGATTGTGCACTCAGTAAGGGACTCATAACTGGATCTCGCGGCTTGCACGTGGCCTACAAGTTGCCAAAGGATGCACATGAGTGAAGCATGTAGAGGAGCTGAACAGTCATGACAGCTAGGGCACTATAGGATAAAAAGTCCAGTCTGGCCATTCAGTTAGCTCGCAGCTTGGACTTGCAACTCAATCAAGTAGCGAGGCCAAGTTGCTAGTCCACTCGGTTTAGGAAAAAATGACTCTTCGCATTCCAAACATACACCAGTATAAATACCCCTTATACCCACGAAATGTAGAGAGCTTCCAGAGAAAATTTTGAGAAAGAAAACCTAGAGAAAAACAAGATTGACTCATCCACAATCTTCATCCTTTGATTCTCCAAATTCCTCTACTTTCACCCTTTCCATTGTTAAATCCTTGAGAGGTATATTTGCCAAAACCTTTTTTCACAATACCCATATCTGTGAGGAGGCTATTTGGTGCTTGGGAAGCAGTTAGGAAAGAATCAATTAATATTGGTTGATGCTATGGGTTATAACAAAATCCGGTAAGCTAAAGAAGACAAAGGTTTGGTGTAACCTCGCTGGAGCAAAAAGCTTGGAGGGCTTAGGTACACTGGGTAGATTAGGCTCAAAAGGTCTTTTACTGTTCATGTATCTCAACTTCATTCTTTAGTGGATTATTGAACTCTTGGAGGGCGACGGAGAGGTTTTACGCCGAGGACTTCAATTTCCTCTTCGATAACACATTACTATGTTATCCTTGTATTTGCATCTCTCTTCTCTTAATCTTTGCCATTTAATTTCTGTTGTGGTTGTGATTTTATTTGATTTAGATTGTTTTATCAATTCTGTTTTAGCTTATGTTCATGTTCCGCACATATATTGTTTGATAATAAACTTGAATTGGAAATTTATAAATTTGGGGTCTAAGCGTTCAAGATGTTTTATGCACTATTTGAACATTCACACTCTCTCACACACAACCCTTACATTATTCCCACTTAAATACAGGATTTTTACATGCTGAATTATAAGCAAATTGGTCACGGAATAAAGCCAACACATGGTTGATTAAATTCAACCTTACAATCTCCCCCTTTGGCTATTCTGTGACAAAACACCCTAAAATAAACTCTAGACTTAAACGTGAGTTTGGGAACAATGATAAAACTCACTTACACCTAAATCTAGAAGCTGTGATGCACTTAGAACATATATACTTGTAACCTGAAATACTTGCACAAAACACATTAGACCCTCAAGGTAAAGCAAGTAATAAAAGGACAAGTATAATGTAACAAGTAAATTGCAATCAAGTAAACATGATTTGAAACATGTGAGCAACTTGATCATACACCAAAACAATCATAAAGAAATGACTACAAAGATCACATGGCAAAGCAAATGATCATTTCGAACATGCAATCAATGAAGCACAATAGCATAAGGATGTATGCATGTTCAACACAAACATGATGCAATGAGAACAACAAAACATAGATACTAAACATAACTCAAAGCATGATAAAGCAAAAAAGAAAACAAACATAAAGAAAAACAAACAAAACAACGTTTTCTTATTAACACAATGTCTTCTCCCCCTTGGTATTTGCATCTCCCTTATAGAATATCTCTCCCCCTACAAATGTGCACAACAAGAAATGGAATTTCTCCCCTTAAGAATGTGCACAAGAGTCATATAGAAATGATAAAACTCTCCGATATACTACTCTAGAGTATACTCTCCCCCTTTTTGACACGAATAGACAAAGGGTCAAGGTGAAATGAGGGCAAGAGATGAAGGTATGAACAAAGATAAAGATGCATGAGGGGTGCAAGATGAATGAGAAATGAAGCTTAAACAAAAGACAAAACAAAATGCTACAAAGCATAAGGTAAACATGACATGCTAGGATGAAGAAATAAGGTATAGACCAATGCATAACAAGGGTAGCAAAAGTACGTGCAAAAGGTGGTTATGTGCAATACATGACCAAAGCATGGAAAATGCACATGTAGGGCAATGTGTGATAATACAAAACCAATGATTCAAACATGTTCCTAATAAGAAAACATGAGAAACCACAAATTTTGATACTCATCGGAGTCCAAACAAATGACAAAATGCTTAAGAGACATTTTATCAAACACCTAGCATGCACACAATGAACAACAATGCATGAACATCATGAAATCCACCCTTAATACATGTTCTTTTTGTCACAAGGGGCCAACATCCAAAGCAAATCATCAAAAGAAACCAATCCCATACAAAAATTTGACAAAAATTAAGTTTTCCCATTCCCTATGATGAAAATCTTAACCAAGAGCAAAAAACTCTCCAAAACAAAATCTAAGGATCAAAATCAATGAAACGAGTTTAGAAATACCTTAGAGATGTTAATAGAATGAAAAACCATTCAAATTGATTAGGTTTTGATATAAAAATATTGAAAGAGAGGTTTTAGAGAGAATGGGAGAGGTTTAAAACAAGTTTCCCTCGAAAATGCTTTTTAAAAAGCTGTTTCTATGTAACTCGTGACTTGCGTTCGTGACTAGGTGAGTTGCCAAAATGAGTACCCAAAACTCCCTACTTGCGAGAGTAGCCAAAACGAGTAGCCAAAAATTCTTATACATGTTTTTCAACACAAAACTTGCTTAAAACAATGAAAAACAAAGTAAGTATTAAACATGAACACAAAGAGTGATAAAAATCACTTCCAAATACATATAAAATGATCAAAAAACTTTTTGGTTTGATCCATATATAGATGAGCACACATAAAATACATTTAAACAAATACAATCGAACAAATGAATAAGGCATTTATTAAACATTAGGCATGTGTGTTGTGTGTGTGTATTAAATGTGGAATAGTTCTTAGTCTAGAGTGAAATTTCAATGATCAATTTAATCAAGTCATACACAACTAGTACTAAATTAAGTGGTCTATCTTAATTATAGAAATGAACATATATGACCTCCCACAAAACTTGATCACATAACTTCGAAGCTTTTCATTTGGCTTCTTACATTTCATAACATTTGATCATTTTGGAACAATACATCTTATTTTGAGATTGATGCTTGAAATTTTTGTTATTTCAATTTGATGAATAAGCCTTTGGCTTTTGGGCACCATACAATTCAATTCAATACATGTTGCTTTACCTTTTTCCTAGTCAAATACTAGTTTGTGTGACGATTTTTTTAGCTCATTATCTCTTTTCGTGATTTGCCATATGTTAAAGCTCTTAAACAAAAACATAAATAAGTGGGAAGAGATATAGGCACAAGTCTATGCATATATCAAGATCAACAAAACTATTGACTAATCATTCATGACAAGTTTAAAGATCAATTTACAACTATCACACATAGATGTCAAGATTTTTCCCACAAAGATAGATGTACATACATAACAAGCTAAACTCATAAATGCACTAAGCCATTAGTACGGAGGTACAAGGCTAAACTCACATGTGATATGTGCTCAAATATATACGATCAAACTTTTTGAATTTTTCACTTTTATGTGGCTTTCAATTTTTTACTCACACAAAACTAAAACATAAAAGTAATATTGAAAGTTCAAAAACGTGTAAAAACACCTTTGAACGTTTAGACCCCCAAAATACAACTTAATCAATTCAAGCAATATGTCAAACAACTAGTGTGCGGAAACTTAACATATGCTATAATACGAAATTGATTAAATACTATCTAAGCCATAACAGATTAAAAACCACAGCAGATAAAAGAAAAGGCAAAGATAGAGAGGAAGGAAGATGCAAACACAAAGACAAGATGTGTTATCGAAGAGGAAACCGAAGCCCTCGGCGTAAAACCTCTCCGCCGCCCTCCAAGCGGTAAGCAATCCACTAGAAAATACAGTTGGGATACAAGGACAGCAATAGACCCTCCAAGCCTAATCTACCCAGTGCACCTAAGCCCTCCAAGCTTCTTGCTCCAACGAGGTTGCGCCGAACCTTTTTCTTTTCTAGCTTCCCGGATTCCGCTACTAGACCATAGTATCAACCAATGAAGGTTGGTTCCTTCCTAACTGCTTCCCAGAAATCCAAACGACTGTCTCACAGTGATGATGATGGTGAGAACCATGTTTGGTATAATGCCTCTCAAGGATTTAACAATGGAGAGGAAGAGAGTTGAGGAATTTGAAGAGATTCTAAGGTAGAGATTGTGGGTGAAACAATCTGGTTTTTCTTTAGGGTTTCTCTCTCAAAATTCTCTCTGGAAGCTCTCTTTCAATCGTGGGTAAAAAGGGGTATTTATACTAGAGTGGAGAGGAATGTGAAACGTCAGGTTTTTACAAAACAGGGGTGGCTCGCGGCTTGACCTTGCGGCTTGACCAAGTCGCGAGTTCTAGTCGCGAGATAACCGTATGGCCAGTTGTCCTGTTTTGTCATGTAGTGCTCCAGCTAGCATGACTGTTCATCTTCCAGCATGCTTGGCACGTGTGCTTCTTCTGGCGGCTTGCAGCCGCGAGTCACCCGCGAGTCCCAGCTGCGAGTCTCTGTTTTCTTGCACACTCTTGAGCAATCTTCACTCTATCTCACTCACTACCCTTACATCAAACCCACCTAAATACAGGGTTACTAAATGCTGAATTACAAGCAAATTTGGCACGGAATAAAGCCAATTAGATGGTTGAAACAATTCAACCTTACAATCTCCCCCTTTGGCTATTTCGTGACAAAACCCTAAAACAGACTCTAGACTTAACATGTGAGTTGGGAACAGTTGAACAAAACTCACTCACACCTAACTCTAGAAGCTGTGAAGCACTTGAATCGTATGAACATAATACTCCTGAAACACAACAATACACCATGATCATTGTAAGCAGAAAATTATAAAATGCATATGAAACAGGCAATATGTGATCAAGCAAAGATGGAGTTATGAAACAAACCATGGCTTGATCAACCAAGTGAACACCACAAGGTAGTGATCACAGTGCTCATTCACACTTGGAATGAACACAAGGACATACAAGTTAACAAGCACAAGGCAAGACACTTGTATGTTCAACACTCAACCAATGCATAACTCACAAGGTATATGCATCCAGGAACAATCCTACAAGGGCACAAGAGTGACAGTACATAAACCAAAATGCAGAACATTTAGATTAAAGTACTGATTTCAACATAGTATAAAGGCTGCATTAAGCAAGGTACAAACCATAAAGCCTACAAACTATGCATAAAACATAAACCCTAAAAGCTTACAAAAGCACATGGGTACAAACCACTAAACATCCTGAATAACATCATCAAAATATATTAAAGTTTAAACCAAGAGTATATGATAGGAGTTAGAAACAACTATACACCAAAACACAGTGTATCAAACCCATATAAACATAAACTAGTCCAACAAACATAAACCGAAAACTATAAGTTTAGAGGATAAGACTAAAAACAAAAGTATGACAAAAGTATGTGTGTACTCCCCCTATCACTATGCACACTTCCCTTTGAAACTTTCTCCCCCTTACTGAATGCTCTCCCCCTTTTTGTCAGGAATAGCTAAAGGCTCTCGTCCAATTTTCGTTGAATATCATCCAACTGATTCTCCATAGTCTCGAGACGCATTTGGACATGGTTGTTTGTGGAGTAGAGAAGTGCCACAAGCTCATCAACGCGTTTCTGAATATGCTCAAGTACACTGCCGACTCTATCAGTATGAGGAGCAGTCTGTGCTTGCGGAATACTAGCCGGTGAAGCTTCAGGAACTGTACGTGATGTAGATGTGGTATGTGCAGGTGTCTCTGAGTCAAGGGCAGATGGAGTAACCGGAGATATGTGAGCACTCCTTGGTGATTTAGAGGAGTGACTTCTACTGGCTTGAAGAGTGAACAAGGAAATGGGACGTTGACGAGGTAATATTTTTCCATCGGCAGGAGGAATAATGCCTTCACGAAGAATGAGCTTCATGATAAGACTGCAAAATGGAATGACTCCTCGGGCTGCAGATTAACACGCGGTCTTCCTCAAGGTGTAGTAGATGTGAGCACATATATCAATGGGGGCTCCTGTAATAAGGTCACAGAGAAACAGAGCTCTCCTAAGATTGATGAATGTAGTGTTGGATAGTGGGTAGAGATTGGTGAACATGATCAACTTCAGTGTGGTCAGCTCAGGTGCAAACTTTGCGGTGCTGATGGAGGTTCCTGCACTGGATACTTCATGATCGTATCCTAGGATTTGTAAAATTTCTCCAACTTCTGGATTTCGTTCATCGTAAGGAGTGAGATTCACATTCTGAGGTCTGGTGATGCCGAGAAGATCTGCGGTGGAGTCTAGGGTAACACTAAACTCTGTTCCTCTGACCCAGAAAATGAGTTGGGGTCCAAGATCAGTCGCATTGGAGAAGCATTCCTTGACCAGTTCATCCATTGGATCATCAAAGTTCCCAAACAAGTTTGCCCAATCTCGTTTCTCAAAGACTCAAGGGATGAAAGTGGTCCCTAAGGTATTAAACTCTACCACCCGTTCCACTATAGTGGTCGACTTGTCAAACACGTTTGAGTAGACGTGTGAGTTAAGAGGAAGTCTAAACCTATCCTCATTGGGGTCTTGAGAAGCCTGAGATGATAGTCGAGTCCTTTTGGCAACTGGTGATGCTGGTTCGTCAGCAACAATGTCTTTACCCCTGGAAGATCGACGAGACATCTGCAAGAGAACAGGTCCACAGCAAAGAACCAAACAATAATACCACACAAGATAAATGTCAACAAGATTCAGTGTAAACAAAATTTCAATATTTAAACACAAATTGGAGATATTGCCGTCCCAACCAAACTACCAACAATACACAGGAGCACAAAATGATAGGTGCAGCAATATGGTGATAGTGCACAAAGACAGAGAAGGACAAAACAACTAACAACTGTCAATGAGACAGGTTTATCAAGACCATGATATGCAAACAGATACAGCATTCGAACATTTAGAGCAGATAACATAAAACACTCCACCAGAGATATGAGCAAGGAAAAATATTTCAACATGAAGAACCTAATCATTCATACTAGAGCACATGGATGAGAGACATACATTATGTTATCATAACAACTCAGTAACCAATACCGAACACCAACATCAATACTCAAGCAAGTGAAATGAGTAAGTCAAAAAGACACCAAACCCATTTAAGAAAAGATTGTCAGACTCAATAATAGGCAAATATCAGAACAATGAAACTCACATTGTGACCGCTCAACATGAAAACAGATGAGAACAATATCAAACAAGACACGCCATACCCATTACACAAGATAGAAGTATTTCGAACACAATATCAAACCAAACAGTAGCAAAAATATCCAGGAAACGGGAAAATGAGATAGAGAAAGCAAAAACCCATACCTTTTCTTGATGATTTGGATAAGAAATGAAGCACCAATGAGGTTTGAAAATGGATTCACAGAGTGTTTGGAAAGGAGAAATTTTAAAGAGAAGATGAACAGTCACAAAAGTTCGAGGGAAAAACTGAAAAGAGGTTTAAAAACTGCTCCTGTTTTTGCCAAACACGTGATTTTCGCGACTTGATTAAGTCGCCACACAGTCGCCAGCTCAAGCCGCCAAATCACTCAAGAAAAAAAATTTGAAAAATTTTTCTAAGTGTTTTTCGCGACTGGAAGGTCTACCCGTGAGTGAGTCGCGATCTAAGCCGCGAAAATCTCTAAGTGAACCTCGCGACTGGACCTTCCACTCATGAACAAGTCGCCAAAAATGACCAGCGAAGATGCGACTGAAGCTCGCGACTTGTCATACCCACGACTGAGCCGCCAAAACAGGGCAAAAACTGGATTTTTGAAATTTTCAGATTTTTCAAACAAAATACTTTCCAAAAACACCTAAAACACTCAAAAATCTTTTTGTGCTTGAATTAACAAAGATTGAGCATGTGAAAACACATTTCATCAAGTACAATCACACAAATGAATATGGCATTTATTGAGCATAAACTTGTGTGTTGTGTGTGGATATCAACAATGAGAAAGTCCTTAGTCTAATGTGAAGCTTCAATGATCAATTCAACCAAGACATACACAATTAGCACTAGATCATGTGACCCATTTCACTTATAGAAGTATGAATATATGACCTCCCACAAAAACTTGATAACATAATTTGGAGCTTTACATTTGACTCCACTTTCAATCATATCATTTGATCTTTTTGATCTTTTGAGACAATCTCCTCTCATTGTGAGAGTGATATTTGATATTTCACTTTCATGAATAAGCCTTTGGCTTTTTGAATAAACATTCACTTTAATATAAGGTCGCTTACCCTTTTTCTTAGTCAAATACTAGAATGTGCGATAGGCTTTTGCAGCTCAATATCTCTTTTCATTTGGAGATTTACATTTGGTGAGCTCTTTTTAGCAAAACAAAAATAAAGAGTGGGAAGATATATAGACACAAGTCTATGCATGTCTCAAGATCAACATAACCATTCACTAATCATTCATGACGAGATTGAAGATCTATTTACAACAATCACATAGATTTCAAGATTTTTCCCACAGTAATATAAGTGCATGAAAACAAGCAATGCTCGAAAATGCACAAAGCCATTAGCACAAAGGTACAAGGCAAAACAATTTTTGAGACAAAACTCAACAAAATCAATCAAGCTTTTTGATTTTCTAATTTTTATGTGATTTTTGGATTTTTGACACAAGAAACAAAAAGATTGATACGACAAAATTAAAGATATTCACAAGGAGACAAGCAAACAATCAACAGCAAAAATAGCAAGCAAACCAAACAATCATTGTCACAAAGCATAGGAAATATTAATGCATGGACATGTTGTAATGCTTATGCATGAGTACCCTTTTTCACCCACACGTCACTTGCGTTTGGGGTGATTTCCTTATAGGATTGGGTACGGGAGTTAGGGCTTTCAAACCTTCGTGAGAAGCTTTCCAAGCAGTTGGTGAATGCACCAATCATCTTCATCACGTTCATCATTCCGGGATCACCATTCTGATCTTTAGATTGATCTCCAGCCCAAATTTTTCTATCATTTCTAGGTCCTCCTGACCTTTGAGGAGTTGCACTGTTCTTTGCTCTCAGCTTTTGGCAATTTGGTCGAGTATGCCCTTGAAGTCCGCAATAATGGCACACATAGGTTCCTCTAGGACCTCTTTGTGGTCGTGGACGTGACTTGGCACGAGATTCAGACCTGCCCACAGACTGATTACGGGGATTTAACATCCGTTGGTTCACCACATTCTTCTTCTCCTCCACCTCGAGCCTCTCACCAGTAGGGTCAGCTACAATTGGATCTTTGACCTTTACAAACTTTACTTCTTTAGTGACATTTCTAGATGACCCACTTCCTCCGGTATATCCCAATCCGGATTTGTCTGAAAAGCTCTTTTGAGATGAGATAACATCATCTAGCTTCTTGGTGGTGACCCTCTCTACTTTAGCATTTGCTTGCACAACCTCACTCTCAAGAAATCTTACTTTTGTGTAAGATTCGGACAACTCACCATTCAGAGTTTCTATCTCACATTTGGCCTCCCTATATCGGATTAGGAGACTTTTGTAGTCCTCCTCAGCCTTCTTCATTTTTCTCACAGCAGCCTTGGCCACCCTTGAGTACTCCCCGGACTTCTCCAAGAGTGAGTTATAATTCTCCTGAAGATTTGCTGTGCTTCCATCTTCTTCAGCATCCGATTCTTCAACAATTCCTAGTGAGTCATCATCACTATGTTCTCCAAGGTCTCGCACAAGCAGATTCAGCTCATCTGAAGACTCAACATGAGCAATAGTCATAAAAGCCGAATAGTTCCCCTCTCCATCACAGCTCTCTTCAGATTCTGAGTCAGACGAATCTGAGTCACTCAAGGTCGTGGCATACACTTTACCTTTTGATTTCAAATAATTTGGACATTCCTTCTTAAAGTGTCTGTGTCTGTTACATTCGAAACAAGTGACACCTTGTGTGGATTGTGATTCTTTTCCATCTTTCTTTTTGAATTCCCTCTTTTCCCTTCCAGAACTTTGGAATTTTCTTTTATCATCAAATTTGCCATTATTTTTGAATTTCAAGAACTTTCTGAAATTTTTGACAAGGTATGCAACATCTTTGTCAACCACATCTTCTCCCGATGAGTCTTGATCTTCCACCTTCTCACTAATGGTCTTTAGAGCAAGAGATTTACTCTTCCGTTGATTGGGCAGCGACATCTCATAAGTCTGAAGAGAACCAACCAGCTCCTGCACTTTGATGTCATCGAGGTCCTTGCTCTCTTCAATTGCTGTCACTTTAGCACGAAAACTTTCCGGCAATGATCGAAGGATCTTCCTTACAATCTTTGAGTCCTCCGTTTTCTCCCCCAAGTTGAATTTGCTGACAACCACTTCATTTAGCTTCCCATAGAAAGAGTCAAAAGACTCATCCTCACTCATTTTGAGCTCCTCAAACCGAGTGGTCAGCATTTGTAACTTGGTGTCTTTCACTTTCTTCGTGCCTTCATAGGTGGTTTCCAAAATCTCCCATACTTCTTTGGCAACGGTAATATGAGAAATCCTGTGAAATTCATCTGGAGACACACCACAGAAAATAGCATTGAGTGCTTTACTGTTAGCATTAGATGCAGCAAGTGCTGCCTTATCCCATGTGGATTTGGCTGCCTCAGGTTTGGTCCAACCAATCTCAACAGCATCCCAAACTGATTCATCAATAGAACATAGAAAAGCTCTCATGCGAACCTTCCAAAAAGCATAATTACTACTATCAAAATATGGAGGTGCATTTAGGGATTGAGACCTATCCATCTCAAAAGGGAGTCAAGGATCACACAATGGTAATGAAACCACAACAAGTGTACCTGCTCTGATACCAATTGAAAGTTCAAAAACGTGTAAAAACACCTTTGAACGTTTAGACCCCCAAAATACAACTTAATCAATTCAAGCAATATGTCAAACAACTAGTGTGCGGAAACTTAACATATGTTATAATACGAAATTGATTAAATACTATCTAAGCCATAACAGATTAAAAACCACAGCAGATAAAAGAAAAGGCAAAGATAGAGAGGAAGGAAGATGCAAACACAAAGACAACACGCGATGTGTTATCGAAGAGGAAACCGAAGCCCTCGGCGTAAAACCTCTCCGCCGCCCTCCAAGCGGTAAGCAATCCACTAGAAAATACAGTTGGGATACAAGGACAGCAATAGACCCTCCAAGCCTAATCTACCCAGTGCACCTAAGCCCTCCAAGCTTCTTGCTCCAACGAGGTTGCGCCGAACCTTTTTCTTTTCTAGCTTCCCAGATTCCGCTACTAGACCATAGCATCAACCAATGAAGGTTGGTTCCTTCCTAACTGCTTCCCAGAAATCCAAACGACTGTCTCACAGTGATGATGATGGTGAGAACCAGGTTTGGTATAATGCCTCTCAAGGATTTAACAATGGAGAGGAAGAGAGTTGAGGAATTTGAAGAGATTCTAAGGTAGAGATTGTGGGTGAAAAAATCTGGTTTTTCTTTAGGGTTTCTCTCTCAAAATTCTCTCTGGAAGCTCTCTTTCAATCGTGGGTAAAAAGGGGTATTTATACTAGAGTGGAGAGGAATGTGAAACGTCAGGTTTTTACAAAACAGGGGTGGCTCGCGGCTTGACCTCGCGGCTTGACCAAGTCGCGAGTTCCAGTCGCGAGATAACCGTATGGCCAGTTGTCCTGTTTTGTCCTGTAGTGCTCCAGCTAGCATGACTGTTCATCTTCCAGCATGCTTGGCACGTGTGTTGCTTCTGGCGACTTGCAGCCGCAAGTCACCCGCGAGTCCCAGCCGCGAGTCTTTGTTTTCTTGCACACTCTTGAGCAATCTTCACTCTATCTCACTCACTACCCTTACATCAAACCCACCTAAATATAGTGTTACTAAATGCTGAATTACAAGCAAATTTGGCACGGAATAAAGCCAATTAGATGGTTGAAACAATTCAACCTTACAAATATCAAAACAAAAACAATGCATATAAAGAAATGCAAGATGCACAGAATGCATGAAGATGTGACATTTAATGCATGAAGGGTCCTACAAAGATCGAAAGGGTTAAATCGAGGACTAAAAGAGCAAAAGCTCAACTATAGAAGCCCTTCCTCATCCAAACGGAACAATTGTTTGGAATGAGTGTCTCATGAGAAGAGAGACGAGGGTTGGAAGAATGAAAACCGGATATGCATATAGGCAATGAGTTAAGAGCATTAAACACTTTCTTTAACAATATGCTATTTTTACTCAAATCCGGTTTACTCTTTTTAGCACAACTTTCAAGAAGATCAAATTTCTCTTTCCTTTTGATTCTTTTAAGAGCATGAAACTTAGAGCAATGAGGTCTTAGATAACCAAAGGCACCACAATGGTGACAAACAATGTGTTTAGGTCCACTAAACTTTTTGTTCTCTCTTCAACTTATGACATTGAGGTCTTACATAACCAATCACACCACAATGATGACAAGTTGGAACAAACTTATAACCATCCAAAGCCTTAGGTTGAGACCTAAAGGGAGGCTTTGACTTATGAGCCTTTCTCTCCACATTTTGATTTCTTTTATATGGAGGAAAGTACACTGATTTGTCCTTTGAAGTAGAACACCCAATAAGCACAAAATCAAGTACCACAATATGATTGCAACAAATATTTTAATCACTTTTAGTAATAGGTTCAGTAATCAAACACTTAGCATGTATCTTAAGAGATTCATTTTCACATTTTAGTTTATCAACAAGTTTGTTAGATAAAACAAGTTTAGCATCCAAGTCTACATTCAAACACTGAAACTCCTTCAACTTTTTAAGAGAATTTTCAACAAGTTTCTTATAGTTCTCAACCAATTTGTTAGATTCATTGAGTTTAACAATCAAATCATCCTTTTCAAAAAATAACTTGCTCAAATTCTTATGAAACTTCTTATGCATTTTTTTCAAGAGTATGATGTAAGGACTATCAACAACACCCAAAGATTCATGTAACATAGCATCATAATCATGAGGATTATCACTCATAGAGGCATTTTCACAAACACATGGCATGTTACATTCATCAACATCCAAAGCATGCATAAAAGCATTCAAATCACTATCCATGACAAATAACACAAGGGGTCAAGGATCACACTTTGGTATTTGAACCAAAAAAAGTGCACCCGCTCTGATACCAATTGAAAGTTCAATTAGTGTGTAAAACACTAATGAATGTTTAGACTCTCAAATATAAAATACGAACACAAGCTTATATTCAAACAATGTATGTGTGGAATATGAAATATAAGCAATACCCAATTTGGAAAATTACTTTAACACGTAATTAATCACAAACACAATAGTAATTAATGGTTAAAGAGTAAAGGAAGAGAGATGCAAACACAATGATAACACAGGCATGTGTGAAGAGGAAACTAAAGAACTCACCGAAAAACCTCTTCATCGCCCTCCAAGTGGTGAAATGATCTGCTAAAGAATAAAGTTGGGACACATGAATAGTGCTAAATGGGAAATTTATGCCTCTGAATAAAATATTAGGAAACCAAGCCGAAACTTAACTATGGGCTCTTGAGATGGTGCCCAAAGGCTTTCGGTGTGGTGACGAGCCTATCCAAGCAAGAAAACAAATGCTGCACTTGACAAAACAACAATAGAAGCACAGTGGAAAAATATTTTACAATACTTTAATTAACATGTTAATGGTCCTGTTCTGATAGTTCAAGGGAAATAAATTCTCCAGTAGTAAGAGTGAATTTACACTTAAGTCCAACAATTAATGAGTAAATAAATTTAGGAAAAAATGTTAACTCCTAGGGGTTCTTATATGTCTCGGTTAAGAGGAATTTATGGTACTTTTGGCCATCATTACATCAATGTAAGGGAAAAGTTCGATCGTTATAAATACATCATATCCTTCAACAATAAAATAAAAGGTAAAAATTAAGGGTTCCATAGGAAGGAAAAATGGAGGATTAATTGGCATGGTGTGAAGGGAGAGAGAGATCCCAGCTCAATGCAGCAAGTATTAAACTAAGAGTTTTGGTGAATGTGTGTTTGTTAAGTATGAACGAGGTGAATGCGGGTTGTTTTGAGTGAATGGGATAGGCTTAATACTGAGGTTAAGGTTTTTTATGAGTAATGGGTTGTTTATGGCTAGTTGGGAGACCTTTTGAGCTGTGGTTGTGTGAAAAGGAGAAAAAGAGTATTTGGGATTAGAATAATGTGGGCTGAGGATAATGAGTGGTGAGCTTAAGTAAAGTTAAATCACCAGCAAAGTGGCAAACGAATCCAGAGTTTCAGAGGGGCTAGTTGTCCTGCTGTTGGCTGAGGTGTTTATGTTTTTATAATGGAGCTTTTGAGAAGTATTAATTAACAAGAATCCAAAAAACGTAGGACTAATCAAAGGTAGTGAATCAAGGTTAATCTTTCTGGGATTTTTGGTCAAAAGTAGGAGATTTACTTTAGGGGTTGCCTTGCTTCTTTAGGTAATGATGAGATTTTAAAGTGTTTTGCATTAAATGCTAGGATTTCTAGGGCTGAGCATAATTAATGGGATTAAGGCATGTATCAAGAACGAATCCTAATGCTGTAAATTGATATTTGGTCCCCTAAGAAGTAAGATTCAATATCCCAAGCCAAGTGTCAAACTCTAAGTCCACTTTAGGGGGTTCCACTGGAGATCCCCTTATGCCCTTCAAACCATATGTTCCCAATATTTCCCCTTTAGGATTCATGGGCTTGGCACATGAATCATGTCTTTGAACGTTTTTTAATGTTTATAGCATCAATTCATTGAGGTTTGGATAATTTGGTTTCAGCTCCCCTTTCGCTAGAGGTGTAATTTTGAGGAAGGTGATGGAGTTGCATCATCCTTGAGACTGTAGCTGATATGATAGCCTTCGGGCACTATTCACGTTAGATAGAGGGTGGCAGAAAACTGATGGGACAGCCCCTAGTTCATCCTCAAAGGCTTGGTTCTCTTGTAGGCGTCTCTGGTTGCTCTTTGATTAGGGATGAGTAAGGGTTGGTTGTCCATTCCCAATTCTTTGCCTTTTGCTGGGGTCCTTTTGATTTTGGGCTTACTTACATGAGCTGGTTCCTTGGCCAGGTTGTGTGCATCCTACAAAATGGACAATAGATGTTGGCCATGGGCTTTCATTCCTTATGGACTTTTGTTAGTACATTTTTTTTATAGACACTCGCAATGGGTCTTTGATCAATTAGTTGTAATTTTTGAAACAATAGGACAAGTTCCCAAAATACCTTTGTAAATAACCTTCGCTACGATGAATTCTATATTGTGACGAGCTTGTGGGTTTGAATATTTACCATGAGTGTTGATGTTGTGACACAAATGGTGATTATGTGCTTCATGGGTTTATAACATGAGGTCTTAATATTCAAGATAATTCCCAATGGGTTTTTTATAAGATGATTGTCGTAGCAATATTTAAGCAATAATTATACCATGATATATCCTTTTTTCTTTACCAAGCATTAATAATCTTGGGCTCTTTGATAAAATAGTGTCGATGAAAAATGTGCTTCGGATATTGCTAGTGGGAACTGGGCTTTTGATATTGCCAATGAAGATTGGGCTTTTGATATTGCTAGTGGGGACTGGGCTTTTGATATTGCCACAGGTTTGAATCATGGGCTTTGATTATGGGGTTGAATCCCATTGGATGAGATAGTATTGCCATGAATTTGTATCATGGGTTTTTTTGAATATTTGCTAAGTATAAAATTCTTGGGCCTTAGAAAGGATTAGATTTTATCTCACTTACTAAATAATTCGGGCTTTTACGAGAAAATATTAGGTCCCATGGTGTTTTGCATTTGTAGCCTAGTTTTGTGATAGAGAGGAGAAAGGTTGTAGGCTAGTATAATGATAGTCAGAAAATATTTAGGCATGTCCAATAATTTGTTTGTGATATTTTGAAAAGAAATAAATAGGTGTCATTTAAATAATATTAGTTGTAAAGAAATGTACCCCAACAAATAGCAATAGACCCTCTAAGCCTAATCTACCCGATACACCTAAACCCTCCAAGTTTCTTGCTCCAATAGGGTTATGCCTAACCTTGTCTTCTCTATCTTTCTGGATCCGGCAATAAGCTCCATTTTGCATCCACCATCCTTGGCATCTTCCAATGCTTCCTATGCTCCAAAAAAACTCTTAACAATTTGAATAGGTATGGGTAGTGTTTAGGTACAAATCCCCTTTCAGTGGGTATAACAATGGGAGAGGGAATGAGAAGAGACTACAAAGATTTCTCTCTAAGAGTGAGGAGTTCTCTCTAATAGGGTGGGTGTGTTGTAGAAACCTCTCTTAAGGTTGTTCTCTTAATAGGCTCCTTTTTCAACACCATACATTTCGTGGGTATAAGGGTATTTATAGTAGGGTATGAGATAGAATGTGAAAAGTTAGTTTTCAGCAAAACAATGCATTCTAGCGACTCGGCCTCGTGACTGGAACAAGTCGCGAGTAAATTGCTAGGCTAGACTATACTTTTTGTTCTGTAGTGCTCTAGCTGTCATGACTCTTCAACTTCCTGCATGCTTCACATGTGTGGCACTTTAGCGACTTGCCAGTCGCAAGTCAATTGCAAGATCCAGTCGCAAGACTCCTCTTAAATGCACACAACTTGAGTTTCTTCACACTCTCTCACACACAACTCTTACATTATTACCACCTAAATACAGGGTTTCTACATGCTGAATTACAAGCAAATTTGGCACGGAATAAAGCCAACACATGGTAAATTAAATTCAATCTTACAGATCAAATTGAAATATAATAATTTTTCTTCTTTTTGTAAATACAGATATTTTTTTTTAATGAATAAGCAATTTTATTCAAATTCAATCAAAATAATGTGAAGTACCAAGGGAAAAAACAAACGAATGTAAATTCTTCCTTTAAAAAAAGAAAAAGAATGTAAAATCTTACCAAACAATGAGAATTGTTAGATTGGACCGTGAAGATGTGGAGTTTTGTTTTTCATAAGGCCCAATCATCAGCTAGGGCCAACTTATTTCTTGGACAATCTTATTAAAAGGAGCTTTATTTTTGCTGGGAAATTTAGACTCCGGTTGATAGAATTAATAAGTTTTAAACCCAAGTTTTTAATTAGATTTATTATGAATAAAACTTGTTAAAACAAACAAACATCAACATCATGTGAAAATCATGCAGCGGAAAAATAAATAAGACAAGATACGATGACCCAGGAAAACCAATGAAACAAACTAGTTTCACAATAAAAAAACCTGGGGGAAACCTTCTCTAAAAGTAATCCACTATAGTAAAGAGAAGTTTCAGATTTAGTACAAAATCTTTGTCCCTAGACTTTACAATCCCCGTAGATGAACTCACAGCAGAAACTTTCTACTGCTTCAGAACCTCTGAACTCTTCAATATATGAATGCCACCCTTTTTGATGCACGGATCCCAGTACGTGACTAACTCTTTTGCACAAATCCCAATACGTGACTCACTCACCAACTTGAAGAAGATTGGTGGCTGTAAAGTTCTTCACTTCATCAACAATGAAGATCAAGAAGCACTTGGTTACAAAGCCTTAAGGTGCAAAGACGCAGTAGCTTCTTTCAGAGAGAATAAGGCATCGGTCACCTTTTTCATATGTTCTCCCTTGTATATCTTATGTGACGACCTCTAAAATAAGCCTTATATATGTCTAGGGTTAGGAGAAAAGAAGTCCCAAAGACAAATTCACGGATTCCAAGAAAACAGATCAGAATTTCTATTTCTTCTTAAACCTCAACAGATAGGAGGTGTCGAGTAGGTGTCGAGTTTTAAACTTTGACAGATATAGCTATCGAGGAGGTGTTGAGGGGACAGAAATTTGCTCAATCGATTGACCTAGCTATCCAGAGGTGTCGAGATTGTGATAAGAAGCAATTGAAGAGCTCGACAAATAAGCCAGGTGTCGAGCAGCTATCGAGCTTTAAAATTCAGCACTTTCTCACTTGATTCTTAGATAGACTTGCACAACTTTAACACTTGAACTTGAAACAAGGTTTCTTGAAGTATTAAACACATCCTAGATCTACCCAAATACAAGTAAAGTGCGTTTTGTCAAAGGATTAGCCAATTACATAAAATAGTGACATATGTTCCTAACAAGTGAATCACATATGTCCTAACAATTTTGGTGTTCTAAACCCAAGTATGAAACTTCTTCTTCTTCTTCTTCTTCTTCTTTTTAAAAAATTTATTTATTTATGAATATAGGTTAAGAGAACCAATCTTGTACTGAAGGTTGTACCGATTTAACCAGTGGAACGACATATTTGGGTACCGGTCAATACTAGTGTACCATTTCAGGTTTACCGCTATTTTTTATATTATATTATATTATATATATAAAATAAAATAAAAGTTTATAATAAAACATTATCTCAATTCAGAAAAAATTATTATGGTTTTAGATTTTAACATCAACTAAATATATATATATATATATATATAAAACAGCAAACTTAATTGGTCATTTCATACTAAAAAAATAATAATACAAATAAGTTAATAAAAATATGTTACCATTCTACCCTTACAAAAATTCGAAAATTACAAAAAAAAAAAAAAAAAAAAAACCTTTTTTTTTACTGGCTAGTAATCCCAGTACTGGCCGAAATACCTGAAATCAGACTGTATTTAAACCGGTATGAAACGTTGGAGTTTTGGTTTCAGTGCACATACTGGTACGGTACATATTGGTTGTACCCGCCCGTATAGTATCCTCTTCCTTGATACAGATAGTATTATAAAGAGAACAAAGAAAGGACCTAAGGAAGAAAAGAAGAGATGGAAATTGATCCATCACAATTATAGAAAGCAGTCCTTCATGCCAAATTGTGAGTCTTGTGACAAAGAAAGTTAACATCCCTAGAAATAAAAGAAAATTTCCAACAAAAGAGAGAACTTATAGTAGCTTTGACATCTGGGAAATAAAAGGCAAGAAACCAAGGAGGAGACAAGTGAATGTTCTACAAAGCATTAATAACCCCTTTGCAATCTCCTTCAAAGAGAACATAAGAATACTTGTAGAATACTATTAGTCTAAGGGCTTTATATACAACTTGTGTTTTTCCAAGGGTCAGATTAGAGGGAAGGAAAAGATTTGAATGAGCAAATAAAATATCTCCCAATTCCCTTCTCCCACCAACAGCTAAGATGTTGGCATGGGGTATAATTGCAACATCAAAATTTATTTTAATCCAACCGGCTTGGAGAGGAAACCATTTCAAGGCTGGACATGCTAGGTGAGAACTATAATTTTCAAATTTATCTTCTCTCAACATTTTTTCTAGGATTAGAACTATAATTTTCAAATATTATTTGATTCCTAATTCTCCAAATGTCATCAAAGAAAATTGAACAATATAGAGTGATATTGTATCCATCTTCTGAAGAAACCTGTAGGGAAAATATTATTTGTGTAATGCTTTAGGTATAGCCCACAATGGGAGGTCCTAAGAGGATTTTGGTTGGTAAATGGTGGCTGACAATGGTTTTGAGGTGGTTTTGAAAGCTATTCTAGCTAATCAAGGATGACCTCAGATAGCCGAAGTAACCCTTAAGTGTCCCGAGCTGAATCACTTTTCCTAAATACTAGTTCATAGTTTTGTTAAGTTTTAGACCCTTGGAAAACATAGTTTGTTTAACTTAACTTAATAGCCAAGTTGTTATTTAGGTCAATTAAGCAGATCTAAGTTAAATAATAATAAATCATTTCATAAAAAGCGGAAAAGTAAAAAACACAAACGATATGATGATCTAGGAAAACCAATAAAATAGTCAAGTTTCAAGGTAAAAAACCTAGGGATGATTTAACCTAAACAATCCACAAGGCAACAATTCACTAATAGAATGAAAGTTTTTTCAATAGACTAAACCTAAATCTATTGCTACCTCTTGTAGTACTTACTCACGTGACCACACACAGTTACAAATCCACAGACTCTTCTATTATGAATCAGTTGCATACAAACACTCATGTTTATGACATTGAGAGCTCCACTCAAAGTTTTAGATCATCAACTATGGTTGATTAGTGATGGCAACAACTTCTACAACACTGGATCTTGAATTTCTTCAAAGAATACTGCCAGTAGAAAATTTGCGAGAGCTTTGGGTACAAAAACCCTAGATTTACAATAGGAGGCACAAGAAGCACTCTTCTCTTTCTATTTAAATTGTGCCTTAGGTTTTACTTTAAATACTATGTAAATTAGATCTAAAACCCTGATCACTTAATGGGCTTAATGAGCTGTTGGGTAGAAATTAAAATCTGTAGAAATGCATCTCAATCGGTTGAACCATAGTCTCAATCGGTTGAACCATAGTCTCAATCAATCAAACCTGGCATGTTTCAAATTTCCTGAACTTGCAGCTTCCTTGTTCTTGTATTTTGACTTGCAGTACATTGAGCATTGTCCAATATATCCTATAGACTCTATGATCTATACCTAGACAAGATTGTGCTCACGATCTGCCAATTGTTCTAAACTTTTAGAATCTAACAAGTTTCTCTCTTTTCTCCCGTGTTTCTTTCCCCTAAAAATGTTCCAACCCCTTCTTCTTCCATGTCTCTTTTCTTTTACTCTCTTTCGTTAATGGGTTCACAATGATGAGAGAATATTTCAACTATACGTAGGCCTCACCATTCGCAGTATCTAGGTGGCTCCTTAGGTCTAAGCCATTGTTCCATCATGTCCAATCTTATGTCAAGGGGTGGGCCTCATGGCTCCACCACTACAATGATTCTCTAGTAACTTGAACCTGTCATTAAGTATCGTGCTTGAATGACCAGCTCCCCTAACGCATTATCCCTTGTCTGCACTATTTTCCCTCCTCGGCTAGTAATACAGGCCGACAAGGGTCCTAGCTTGGTCACTTATGTGATAATCTAGCTTAGCTCCTATACTTTTGGGTTGAGTTATGGGTCTGTAGGTCTTGGGCTAGTTCCAACCTAGGCCGAATTTTGTCCACCCACAATTAGCATTTTTAATATAGAAAACTATATATAACCAATACAATCTCGAGTTGTGGTCATTGAAGTTAGGCCACAGAGTCAACCATGTCGATCTTTCATGGTGGTGGTGATGGAAATGGTGTGGTCACGATCAAGGGAGAGAAAAGGTTAAGAGAGAGAGAGAGAGAGAGAGAAAGAGAGAGATTGGAGTTCCGTTAGTTGTATTTGTCAATTTGGAGTTAAGTTTACTTTTTATTTGACATGGTAGTTTTTTGTTGGTCCAACTGAGTCATTGCAAGAATTGCTTATTAGTAAATTACAGGTGACTAAAAAGTCCCTTAAAACCAATATAAACTTAACTTTGACCAAAAATCATAATGGTTCTAGAAGTTTGTCTTTTTAGTTCAGTAACTTTATCTCAAAGTCATTTAAGGCCTTTTAGTTTAAAAATGTTCATTTTAATTTGGTAACTTTTCCCAAAAATCATTTTAGTCCTTGAAATTAATATTTTTGAGTGATTATTGGACAAAGTTACCAGACTAAGAGCACTAGCATTAAGGGGTGTAACCACCACCCTCTAGTTGCTATTTTACAACCCAAGATGTCATAAATTCACTCCATCCGGATTTGTGAAATTATAAAAAGAAAATTGCAACCTATGAATAGAAAGGTTGCATATATGCAACCTTACTGTTCATAGGTTGTAAAGAAAAAAAAAATCTTGTGGTTGTGTGTGAAGAGAAAAAGAGAGTGGGAGGAGAGTATTTTTTATCATTTTATTGGGTAGTATGTAAAAATAAAAACTGGAATGTAAGGTGAGTTGTAAAATGAGTTGATAAAATAGATAAAGTTGTGTTTGAGGAGAGGATGGAAAATAGTTTTTTTTTTTTTTTTTTTTTTTTTTTTTTTTTCACATCCCCGGATGCTAATGCTCTAAGTGAGTCAATAAAATGCTAAAATGACTTTTGAGCAATGTTACCGCACTAAAATGATTAACTTCAAACTTAAATGACTAAAATGATTTGTGGGTAAAGTTATTGGATTAAAATGACTAACTTCATAGTTAAAAGACTAAAATAATTTTTGAAAAAAGTTAGCCGGTGTTAATTATATTTTTTCCTATTTAATAATAATAAATTTTAGGAATTATCTTAGTTGGTATTAAATGGTGACAGACAATCAATAATGGTGAGTTGTAATTTGGCAAAATTTATGACATAAAAAGTCTAGGGACAAGAAAATGTCAAAATATTTTCAAAAGAGAAATGCTATGTTACAATATTTTCACAACACTTTTATAATAAATTTTAAGTGGTAGGTTGTTATTGATGGTTACTAGTGGGTCAAAAAGTAATTTTAATAGTGTGTTCAACTTATAACCAATAACAACCTATCATTTATAATTTGTCGTGAAAGTGTTGTAAGCATAACACTTATCTTTTAAAAAATATCATTGTTTTCAGTTGTGGTGGATTTCAGTATAATTAATATTTTATTATTTAATTTAGTTTAATTTTGACCCTTCCATTATTATGAAAATATTGTGGCTATTTATTGCGTTAACGGAACAACTCTATTTTATGTTACCTGAACAAATATTTTGATTTAGGCTTTGTAAACGTGTTCGGCTTGCAACTGTGGCACTCATGGGCTCATCCAGGCCCACTGTGCTATCTTTCTCTTGGGCTCAAACCACACCTTTCCTCCTGTGGACTTGGACCACATGGTCATAAAGAGAAAATAAAATAATAGGCCTGGTCTCATTTGGGCTTATTTTTTAGGCTTGGGCTTCCTAATTAGGCCTAGAAAAAACGGACCTTAACACCGACAAACTTTTCGCTCTAGGTACCACATTGGCTCCTACGTTAGTTACGAGTTACTATTTACTACCCAATTTTTTTTTTCCTATGATCCACTACAAACGGTCCTCTCTTCTACCTATTTATCTATCCATCTATATATATATATATATATATATATATATATAAAATAGAATCAAGTCCCTCTTACAACCCCCCAAAAAAATAAAAAATGTCCCACTTTTCTACTAAAAGCAACAATTGGCATTACCCTTTCGTTCCTACTGATCACCCCAATGCCTACTACCAATTCCTGGGAGAATATCCCAACGCTTGATGTGCTTTGTCTCAATTGCCTCTCTGATCTGTTACTTTATGGTCAATTTCCTTTAATAACCTGATCATTAAGTAACCTTTATATTTAATTATCTCATTAAATAATAGCTCTAAAATGTTATGTAATGCAAGAATTTCATTGTTGTATGTTATGGACAGTCAAATTACTAGCAAATCTGACAATATAGCCAATATAAAAATATAATAAAAAATAAATATCTTAATGAAAATTTTGAAAAGTAAAAGGAAAAAAAAAAAAAATTAAATCCACTACAGATACTCCAAAAGGGTCAAAATGAAAGTATTCCTGAATTTTAAAGGATAAAGTCTACTTTAATCATAATTTTAATAGTAATCTATTTGTATATATTTAATATTTAATATTTTTTTAACTTTCTTATACCAGTTGTAAAAATATGGTTGGAAATTGTTAAATCTTTATGATATTTTAAGTCAAATTTGCTATAGTTTAAAATTTTTTATTTTATTTATCTATATTTTAATTTTCCTGTCCTTTAAACTATCTAGTTTTTAAAACATTGCAAAGCAGCTACTACAAAATGTGCATTCCAGCCTACATTTACATCAGAAATCCAAAGGAAACGATTCTGAGCAAGTAGTCAATCAAGAAAACTAAGAATCCCCCTCCAAAAAAAAAAAAAAAAAGGGATTTTCCGAATGCTGAATAATTGTTAACACTGTTTTTAAATTGAGATCTAGAGCCAATTCCCAATCTGACCCATAATCATTTCTTTAACACTTCCATACCCTCCTAGTATAACAGTCATCTCAAGAAAAATAGGCAAGAAACCAATCTTTATCCTTCTCTACATAATCTGCGAATAATTTTCTTTGAGCATTTTTTCAACACTTGCCTCATTTTCTGTTATGTTGCCAAAATGGTCCGTCTTTTGTGTTGAAAAATGTGGATTATGTGTGATAATAGATGATTGTACAGTCGTTTTCCATAAAAACTCGGTACAACGTACGATTTTGTGACTGGTTGACTTTTAATACTCGTTGTGATGGTGATGACTATTGGCTGCCTCATTTAAACTACTCCAGAATCGCGCAAGCGTAATTCATTTACATCATTATAAGTTTATAACACATTAGAGTGTGAGTTCAATTTATTGTGTAGAAAAGTGTGTTTCACGTTGCTGGAAACGTAATAGGAAATAAGATCGATGATTGACTAGTCAAGTTTCAACATCGGCTATTCCCACTCTGCAAACTAAGAGCCTGAATGTAAACCACAAGTCTAAAATCAATAAGTCTTGCATTTAAAGAATAAGAATAAGAAGGTGTGTTCAGGTAAATCGGAGGAAAGCAATTCAGGCCGGAATTCTGTTTCTGGCAGAGGAGGTACACCGGAACAGCCACAAGAAGTAACGGCCAGCACTAATGATAGCATTGAAACTGATGAAATTGTGTCATTAAAGCGTAATAAAGGAGTAGGGATTATGAGAGAAGATACGGTGATTCAAAATAGAGTTAATGAGGAAGTAATTGGGGAATTAAAGACTCCTAAGGAAACTAAAATTGAGGTGGATGCGTGTAATGAGGAGTTAAGTTTGGCAAAACAATTTGGGGCGGCTAAGTTTTTGGGATCATAAAGGAAGGTTAGTAAAAACCCTACTCCATGTGATAATCCCAGCCTTATTGCACGTGACAATTTAAGTGGCACATCATCACTTAAGTTGTCATGTGATATTGAAGGAAATAGGGTTCACAAACAAAAGCCTCCATGTACATCTCGTTCTTGGACACGCAGAGAAAGAAGCAGTCCAAAAATTAACACGGCAACAGGAATTTAGGTGCAAGGAAAAAAAAGAATGGCTGCACCCGAGGTTTCCCACATGGCAGGTTCAGCTAAACGATTCCAAGTAACTCACAGTGAAGAGGAAAAATCTTTTGTAGTGGCGGGAGCTGATGTTCAGCCCTGCCAAGGGCAATGAGTTGTTTAGCTTGGAATTGTCGTGGGCTTGGGAACCTATGTACAGGAAGGGAGCTCGGTGAAATCATTCGGGCAAAAGATCCCTCTGTGGTGCTTTTAGCCGAGACACTTACAGATGATGCAAGGCTAGAGGTTGTACAGAGAAATATTGGTTTTGATCATAGATGGGTTGTGCCAAGAGTGGGGAGGAGTGGTGGATTAGTTCTGTATTGGAAAGCATCAGTCAACCTGATGGTGGAAGGCTCGGATAGATACTATATTGATGCGGTAATTGATAAAAATTCAGAGAATGAGTGGAGATTAATAGGGTTTTATGGGGAACCTGATACAGTTAGAAGACATGAAGTTTGGGGAAAGTTAAGGGCTTTAAACTCATAACCAGAAAAGCCAAGGCTTTGTTTCGGGGATTTCAATGAGATTATCAGACAAGAGGAGAAACTGGAAGGTGCAAGAAGGCCGTATTATCAAATGCAACAGTTTAGGGAAGTGATCGATGAGTGTGGGTTCATGGATTTGGGATTTGAGGGAGATAAATTTACGTGGAGCAAACACTTTGAAAGTGGGGTTTCAATTTTGGAGAGACTGGATAGGTGTTTGGTTAATAATAATTGGTTCATGAAGTTTGGAGGTTCAAAAGTGTACCACTTGTCATGCACGTCATCGGATCATTCATTTCTCTATCGGGTTTGAACCCTCCAATCCGGAAAAAAAAAAATTTCGTTTCAAACAAATGTGGCTCTCAAATTCGAGCTGTGAGGAGTATGGAGAACCAGACAAGAGGAGATGGGTGAAATTATGGTTAACTACTTTAAGTCACTATTTATCGCATCAGAGGGGATAGTATCCACAGGTACTTTTGATTGTGTACCAACAATGATAGATGAGGAGATGAATGAAAGTCTTTGTTGTGAGTTTGAGGCAAGTGAAGTTGCCGATGCCCTCCAACAAATGGCGCCCCTCAAAGCACCTGGCCCGGATGGTATGCCTCCACTCTTTTACCAGCATTTTTGGAGCACGGTTAATCAGGACGTCACCTCATCCATTTTGTCTTGGTTAAATTCAAGTACCATACCAACCAGTCTAAATCATACTTTCATTACTCTAGTTCCAAAAATAAAATCTCCTGAATTTCCTCACCAATTTTGTCCAATTAGCCTTTGTAATGTCCTTTATAAAATCTATTCCAAAGTTCTTGCAAATCGCCTTAAAAATATACTTCCATCCATTATCACTGAACACCAATCTGCCTTCACAAAGGGTAGATTAATTTCGAATAATATTTTGGTGGCCTTTGAGACCTTGCATAGTTTACAAAGTTTTAGGGGAGGTAATTATGGTTATATGGCACTAAAATTGGATAGGAGTAAGGCGTATGATCTGGTGGAGTAGTCTTATTTGGAGGGGATAATGAGGAAGATGGGTTTTAGGGAAAGGTGGATAAATCTTGTAATGGGTTGTGTTAAAACTGTTTCCTATTCTGTTTTGGTAAATGATGATCCATGTGGGATGATTTCTCCTACAAGGGGTATTAGGCAAGGAGACCCACTCTCTCCTTTCCTATTCCTTCTTTGTACGGAAGATTTGAATGGCTTAATTAAGAAGGCTGAATTACAAGGTGATATCCATGGATACTCTCTTTGCAGGAGGGGTCCAAAACTAATGCATCTGCTCTTTGCAGATGATAGTTTGATTTTTTGCAGGGCAAAAATGGAGGAGTGTGGAAAGGTCTTGAATATACTAAAGGAGTATGAGGAAGCCTCAGGACAAAAAATGAATAGAAGTAAAACCTCTTTGTTCTTTAGCAAGTCTGTACCGGAGGAGGAAAAGCATGGAATCAAGGTGGCCATTGGAGTCCTCGAAATCTTGCACTATGAAAAATACCTCGGGCTGCCCTCTTTAGTTGGCAAAGGTAAAAAAGAGAGTTTTAACTACATAAAGGAGAAGGTATGGTGGAAACTCCAAGGGTGGGAAGCTAAATTGCTTTCGCAAGCGGGAAGAGAAGTGCTCCTAAAGACAATCATACAAGCCATCCCTACTTACACTATGGGGTGTTTCAAATTGCCATTGGGTTTATGCAATGAGATTGAGACTCTAATCAAGAAGTTTTGGTGGGGTCAAAAGGGTGATCGAAGGAAAATCCATTGGGTAAAATGGGAGGAAATTACAAAATCGAAGACTATTGGAGGTATGGGCTTTCGAGATCTTGCTATGTTCAATGACTCTCTCTTGGCAAAGCAAGCTTGGTGGCTCTTGCATGATAAAACCTCACTCTTCTACAAAGTGTTTAAAGCTCGTTTCTTCCCACATTTGACAATTATGGAGGCTGCCGATTCAAAGATGGGGTCATATGCTTGAAAGAGCATCCTTAGGGGTCGAGACATAATTCAAAGAGGGGCTTTATGGAGGGTTGGAAATGGAGAAAAAATTAACATTTGGCAACAGCGTTGGCTGCCAAGAAAACACCCAACTTAGCTTCCAACTTGCCCTCTAGAGAGCTTTGAAAATCACACCGTAGCCACTCTCATTGATCCAAGCACAAGAAGATGGAATGAAGAGTTGGTGGATGGGTTATTTGTGACTGAGGACGCTGAATTAATTAAGAAAATCCCACTTAGCCGTAATGCAGCAGAGGACAACCTATACTGGCCTTATTCTCCATCCGAAAATTACACATGTAAATCTGGATAGAAATTTCTTAAGGAAGAAGCGGAACTAAAATCAAATCCCAAGCCCCCCCCCCCCCAATCTGTGAGAGGTGGCTTTGGAAGGAAATATGGCAGATGCAAGCCCCTCCAAAGATTAAAAAATTTCTTTGGAGGGTCTGCCATAATGCTCTGCCAACCAAACAAGCATTAATGCGAAGAAAGATTGTAGAGGATGCAACGTGTGAGAGATGTAAATAGGCAGTGGAGGATCCGTTACACGCACTATGGTTGTGCCTGGAACTGGATGAGGTGTTGTCAGATCAAGAAGTATGGAGTTTTCGGTGTGAAGTTGGATTCATAAGTGTTAAGGAGTTGCTGCTATGGATGGTGGACAAAGGAAAGTCTCTAGAGCTTTTAGCTTTCACGGCATGGAATATCTGGAATCAGAGAAATAAAGCACGTCTGAATTTGCAAGCCAGCCCGTTTCATCAGGTTGCTGCTCAATCACGGACTAAGCTAGAGCAATACAGTGCTGACATTCATGTTTCAGAAGTACAGAGAGGGAGTAACAGCAGTGGGGAAAATAGGTGGAAAGCTCTGCCAATAGGATTCGTGAAAGCAAACTTTGATGCAGCAAATCCTGAAGTCTCACGGCTGTCTGGTGTAGGGGTGGCAATAAGAGACTTTAATGGTGATGTTTTAGCTTCTTGTACAGAAAAAATTGATCAAAGTTATAAGGCAGAAGACACGGAAGCCATGGCTGCACTGAAGGCTTTGACTTTCACACACGAACTGGGTTTCCAAAATGTTGTTCTTGAAGGTGATGCTTTGAGCTTAATTTAGCAGTTGAAGTCACAAGATCAGAATCTATCGCCGTAGGGTCTGCTAGTAGATGATGTGAAAGTGTATGGAACTAAGTTTTGAAGAGTATTGTATTCTCATGTTAAGAGAAATGGCAATAGTGTAGCACATAATCTGGCCAAACATGCAATATGCATATAAGATTTTCAAGTATGGATGGAGGATGTTCCATCGCATATTGTTCCGTTTTTACATTTGGATATAACTCAATTACGTCAATAAAAGTGCAAAAAGTTCATTCTCAAAAAAAAAAAAAAAAATATTACTAGCAAATCTGACAATATAGCCAATATAAAAATATAATAAAAAATAATTATCTTAATGAAAATTTTGAAAAGTAAAAGGAAAAAAAAAAAAAAAAATCCACTACAGATACTCCAAAAGGGTCAAAATGAAAGTATTCCTGAATTTTAAAGGATAAAATTGTACTTTAATCATAATTTTAATAGTAATCTATTTGTATATATTTAATATTTAATATTTTTTTAACTTTCTTATACCAGTTGTAAAAATATGGTTGGAAATTGTTAAATCTTTATGATATTTTAAGTCAAATTTGCTATAGTTTAAAATTTTTTATTTTATTTATCTATATTTTAATTTTCCTGTCCTTTAAACTATCTAGTTTTTAAAACATTGCAAAGCAGCTACTACAAAATGTGCATTCCAGCCTACATTTACATCAGAAATCCAAAGGAAACGATTCTGAGCAAGTAGTCAATCAAGAAAACTAAGAATCCTGTTGAAAATCATTCATAAACCTAAGCTTCTTCAATGGTGGAATGTTCAGTGCACAGAGAAAGAGATGAGAGCAAGAAGCAAAGATTGAAGGAATGAATTTTCTATATTAGATAATTAGTTTGCTCTGTCTTTATACATCAGAAACAGAGGAGAGAAGAAAAGTCAACTAACTATACAACCTATACTGGCCTTATTCTCCATCCGAAAATTACACATGTAAATCTGGATAGAAATTTCTTAAGGAAGAAGCGGAACTAGAATCAAATCCCAAGCCCCCCCCCCCCCAATCTGTGAGAGGTGGCTTTGGAAGGAAATATGGCAGATGCAAGCCCCTCCAAAGATTAAAAAATTTCTTTGGAGGGTCTGCCATAATGCTCTGCCAACCAAACAAGCATTAATGCGAAGAAAGATTGTAGAGGATGCAACGTGTGAGAGATGTAAATAGGCAGTGGAGGATCCGTTACACGCACTATGGTTGTGCCTGGAACTGGATGAGGTGTTGTCAGATCAAGAAGTATGGAGTTTTCGGTGTGAAGTTGGATTCATAAGTGTTAAGGAGTTGCTGCTATGGATGGTGGACAAAGGAAAGTCTCTAGAGCTTTTAGCTTTCACGGCATGGAATATCTGGAATCAGAGAAATAAAGCACGTCTGAATTTGCAAGCCAGCCCGTTTCATCAGGTTGCTGCTCAATCACGGACTAAGCTAGAGCAATACAGTGCTGACATTCATGTTTCAGAAGTACAGAGAGGGAGTAACAGCAGTGGGGAAAATAGGTGGAAAGCTCTGCCAATAGGATTCGTGAAAGCAAACTTTGATGCAGCAAATCCTGAAGTCTCACGGCTGTCTGGTGTAGGGGTGGCAATAAGAGACTTTAATGGTGATGTTTTAGCTTCTTGTACAGAAAAAATTGATCAAAGTTATAAGGCAGAAGACACGGAAGCCATGGCTGCACTGAAGGCTTTGACTTTCACACACGAACTGGGTTTCCAAAATGTTGTTCTTGAAGGTGATGCTTTGAGCTTAATTTAGCAGTTGAAGTCACAAGATCAGAATCTATCGCCGTAGGGTCTGCTAGTAGATGATGTGAAAGTGTATGGAACTAAGTTTTGAAGAGTATTGTATTCTCATGTTAAGAGAAATGGCAATAGTGTAGCACATAATCTGGCCAAACATGCAATATGCATATAAGATTTTCAAGTATGGATGGAGGATGTTCCATCGCATATTGTTCCGTTTTTACATTTGGATATAACTCAATTACGTCAATAAAAGTGCAAAAAGTTCATTCTCAAAAAAAAAAAAAAAAATATTACTAGCAAATCTGACAATATAGCCAATATAAAAATATAATAAAAAATAATTATCTTAATGAAAATTTTGAAAAGTAAAAGGAAAAAAAAAAAAAAAAATCCACTACAGATACTCCAAAAGGGTCAAAATGAAAGTATTCCTGAATTTTAAAGGATAAAATTGTACTTTAATCATAATTTTAATAGTAATCTATTTGTATATATTTAATATTTAATATTTTTTTAACTTTCTTATACCAGTTGTAAAAATATGGTTGGAAATTGTTAAATCTTTATGATATTTTAAGTCAAATTTGCTATAGTTTAAAATTTTTTATTTTATTTATCTATATTTTAATTTTCCTGTCCTTTAAACTATCTAGTTTTTAAAACATTGCAAAGCAGCTACTACAAAATGTGCATTCCAGCCTACATTTACATCAGAAATCCAAAGGAAACGATTCTGAGCAAGTAGTCAATCAAGAAAACTAAGAATCCTGTTGAAAATCATTCATAAACCTAAGCTTCTTCAATGGTGGAATGTTCAGTGCACAGAGAAAGAGATGAGAGCAAGAAGCAAAGATTGAAGGAATGAATTTTCTATATTAGATAATTAGTTTGCTCTGTCTTTATACATCAGAAACAGAGGAGAGAAGAAAAGTCAACTAACTATACAACCTATACTGGCCTTATTCTCCATCCGAAAATTACACATGTAAATCTGGATAGAAATTTCTTAAGGAAGAAGCGGAACTAGAATCAAATCCCAAGCCCCCCCCCCCCCAATCTGTGAGAGGTGGCTTTGGAAGGAAATATGGCAGATGCAAGCCCCTCCAAAGATTAAAAAATTTCTTTGGAGGGTCTGCCATAATGCTCTGCCAACCAAACAAGCATTAACGCGAAGAAAGATTGTAGAGGATGCAACGTGTGAGAGATGTAAATAGGCAGTGGAGGATCCGTTACACGCACTATGGTTGTGCCTGGAACTGGATGAGGTGTTGTCAGATCAAGAAGTATGGAGTTTTCGGTGTGAAGTTGGATTCATAAGTGTTAAGGAGTTGCTGCTATGGATGGTGGACAAAGGAAAGTCTCTAGAGCTTTTAGCTTTCACGGCATGGAATATCTGGAATCAGAGAAATAAAGCACGTCTGAATTTGCAAGCCAGCCCGTTTCATCAGGTTGCTGCTCAATCACGGACTAAGCTAGAGCAATACAGTGCTGACATTCATGTTTCAGAAGTACAGAGAGGGAGTAACAGCAGTGGGGAAAATAGGTGGAAAGCTCTGCCAATAGGATTCGTGAAAGCAAACTTTGATGCAGCAAATCCTGAAGTCTCACGGCTGTCTGGTGTAGGGGTGGCAATAAGAGACTTTAATGGTGATGTTTTAGCTTCTTGTACAGAAAAAATTGATCAAAGTTATGAGGCAGAAGACACGGAAGCCATGGCTGCACTGAAGGCTTTGACTTTCACACACGAACTGGGTTTCCAAAATGTTGTTCTTGAAGGTGATGCTTTGAGCTTAATTTAGCAGTTGAAGTCACAAGATCAGAATCTATCGCCGTAGGGTCTGCTAGTAGATGATGTGAAAGTGTATGGAACTAAGTTTTGAAGAGTATTGTATTCTCATGTTAAGAGAAATGGCAATAGTGTAGCACATAATCTGGCCAAACATGCAATATGCATATAAGATTTTCAAGTATGGATGGAGGATGTTCCATCGCATATTGTTCCGTTTTTACATTTGGATATAACTCAATTACGTCAATAAAAGTGCAAAAAGTTCATTCTCAAAAAAAAAAAAAAAAATATTACTAGCAAATCTGACAATATAGCCAATATAAAAATATAATAAAAAATAATTATCTTAATGAAAATTTTGAAAAGTAAAAGGGAAAAAAAAAAAAAAAATCCACTACAGATACTCCAAAAGGGTCAAAATGAAAGTATTCCTGAATTTTAAAGGATAAAATTGTACTTTAATCATAATTTTAATAGTAATCTGTTTGTATATATTTAATATTTAATATTTTTTTAACTTTCTTATACCAGTTGTAAAAATATGGTTGGAAATTGTTAAATCTTTATGATATTTTAAGTCAAATTTGCTATAGTTTAAAATTTTTTATTTTATTTATCTATATTTTAATTTTCCTGTCCTTTAAACTATCTAGTTTTTAAAACATTGCAAAGCAGCTACTACAAAATGTGCATTCCAGCCTACATTTACATCAGAAATCCAAAAGAAACGATTCTGAGCAAGTAGTCAATCAAGAAAACTAAGAATCCTGTTGAAAATCATTCATAAACCTAAGCTTCTTCAATGGTGGAATGTTCAGTGCACAGAGAAAGAGATGAGAGCAGGAAGCAAAGATTGAAGGAATGAATTTTCTATATTAGATAATTAGTTTGCTCTGTCTTTATACATCAGAAACAGAGGAGAGAAGAAAAGTCAACTAACTATACAACCTATACTGGCCTTATTTTCCAACCGAAAATTACACATGTAAATCTGGATAGAAATTTCTTAAGGAAGAAGCGGAACTAGAATCAAATCCCAAGCCCCCCCCCCCCAAATCTGTGAGAGGTGGCTTTGGAAGGAAATATGGCAGATGCAAGCCCCTCCAAAGATTAAAAAATTTCTTTGGAGGGTCTGCCATAATGCTCTGCCAACCAAACAAGCATTAATGCGAAGAAAGATTGTAGAGGATGCAACGTGTGAGAGATGTAAATAGGCAGTGGAGGATCCGTTACACGCACTATGGTTGTGCCTGGAACTGGATGAGGTGTTGTCAGATCAAGAAGTATGGAGTTTTCGGTGTGAAGTTGGATTCATAAGTGTTAAGGAGTTGCTGCTATGGATGGTGGACAAAGGAAAGTCTCTAGAGCTTTTAGCTTTCACGGCATGGAATATCTGGAATCAGAGAAATAAAGCACGTCTGAATTTGCAAGCCAGCCCGTTTCATCAGGTTGCTGCTCAATCACGGACTAAGCTAGAGCAATACAGTGCTGACATTCATGTTTCAGAAGTACAGAGAGGGAGTAACAGCAGTGGGGAAAATAGGTGGAAAGCTCTGCCAATAGGATTCGTGAAAGCAAACTTTGATGCAGCAAATCCTGAAGTCTCACGGCTGTCTGGTGTAGGGGTGGCAATAAGAGACTTTAATGGTGATGTTTTAGCTTCTTGTACAGAAAAAATTGATCAAAGTTATAAGGCAGAAGACACGGAAGCCATGGCTGCACTGAAGGCTTTGACTTTCACACACGAACTGGGTTTCCAAAATGTTGTTCTTGAAGGTGATGCTTTGAGCTTAATTTAGCAGTTGAAGTCACAAGATCAGAATCTATCGCCGTAGGGTCTGCTAGTAGATGATGTGTAAGTGTATGGAACTAAGTTTTGAAGAGTATTGTATTCTCATGTTAAGAGAAATGGCAATAGTGTAGCACATAATCTGGCCAAACATGCAATATGCATATAAGATTTTCAAGTATGGATGGAGGATGTTCCATCGCATATTGTTCCGTTTTTACATTTGGATATAACTCAATTACGTCAATAAAAGTGCAAAAAGTTCATTCTCAAAAAAAAAAAAAAAAATATTACTAGCAAATCTGACAATATAGCCAATATAAAAATATAATAAAAAATAATTATCTTAATGAAAATTTTGAAAAGTAAAAGGAAAAAAAAAAAAAAAAATCCACTACAGATACTCCAAAAGGGTCAAAATGAAAGTATTCCTGAATTTTAAAGGATAAAATTGTACTTTAATCATAATTTTAATAGTAATCTATTTGTATATATTTAATATTTAATATTTTTTTAACTTTCTTATACCAGTTGTAAAAATATGGTTGGAAATTGTTAAATCTTTATGATATTTTAAGTCAAATTTGCTATAGTTTAAAATTTTTTATTTTATTTATCTATATTTTAATTTTCCTGTCCTTTAAACTATCTAGTTTTTAAAACATTGCAAAGCAGCTACTACAAAATGTGCATTCCAGCCTACATTTACATCAGAAATCCAAAGGAAACGATTCTGAGCAAGTAGTCAATCAAGAAAACTAAGAATCCTGTTGAAAATCATTCATAAACCTAAGCTTCTTCAATGGTGGAATGTTCAGTGCACAGAGAAAGAGATGAGAGCAAGAAGCAAAGATTGAAGGAATGAATTTTCTATATTAGATAATTAGTTTGCTCTGTCTTTATACATCAGAAACAGAGGAGAGAAGAAAAGTCAACTAACTATACAACCTATAGCTACAATACACGTGTCATCTACACTACTAACAAGCTAACTAATTATGTACATTACAAGACTACAGGTCGTTTGCTCACAACTACTACATGTAGTTTTATGTACACAGTGATACAAACAAACTAAAATAATCACAAACTAAACAAACTTCAACACTCCCCCTCAAGATGAACCATATATATTATTTAGGTTCATCTTGGACAAAAGATAATGAAACTGTTTGTGCCCAAGTGCTTTAGTGAAGAAGTCAGCAACTTGATGTCTTGAGGGAACATGGAATGTTTTGAGTGTACCATCTTGAATTTTTTCTCTAATAAAATGGCAGTCAACTTCGATGTGTTTCGTTCTTTCATGATAGACGGGATTGGCTGCTATGTACAAGGCTGCCCTGCTGTCACAGTAGAGGGAAGCTGCTTGATTGTGATCTAAACCAAAAGTCTTAAGTAATGCTATAAGCCATACAATCTCACTGGTTACTGTTGCCATAGCCCTATACTCTGATTCTGCAGAAGATCTTGACACTACATGCTGTTTTTTACACTTCCAAGAGATCAAAGAGTCACCAAGAAAAATACAAAACCCAGAAATTGATCTCCTAGTGTCTGGACATGCTGCCCAGTCAGCATCACAGTAAGACTTAAGTCTTAATTCCGATTCTGCAGAAAGAAATAAGCCTTGTCCTGGACTCCCTTTCAAATACTTAAGAATTCTGTAAACAGCTTGCAAATGAGGCGCTTTAGGAGCAGTCATGAACTGGCTTAATTTGTGCACTGCATAACAAATGTCAGGCCTTGTGAGTGTCAAGTAAAGCAGCTTGCCTATTAACCTTCTATAGAGAGCAGGATCAGGAACATCTTCACCAATAGCACTACTAAACTTTGCAGATTGCTCCATTGGTATTTTTGCAGGTTTGCTTGCCAATAATCCAGTGTCAGACAGAAGCTCTAAGGTATATTTTCTTTGACATAAGGACAGTCCTTTGGTAGTTCTAGCAACTTCAAGACCTAAAAAATACTTCAAAGTGCCTAGGTCTTTGAGTTTGAACTTATTGTCTAGGAATTGCTTGAATGCATTTACTGTATCTACATCATTACTAGCAATTAGTATATCATCCACATAGATCAAAAGAATGATGATTGAACCTTTATTGACCCTAGTAAAAACAGAATAATCTGATTTTGATTGAATAAAACCAAGGTCAACAATGGTGGATGACAATTTTGCAAACCATTGCCTGCTGGCTTGCTTAAGCCCATATAAGGACTTTGTTAACCTACACACCTCCCCCTTGCTCCCAAAACCAGGTGGAGGAAGCATATATACCTCTTCATCCAAATCCCCATGGAGAAAAGCATTATTGACATCCAATTGAGTGAGATGCCAACCATAGACAGCAGCCAAAGCCAACAAGGTTCTAACAGTCACAAACTTCACAACAGGAGAGAAAGTTTCATAAAAATCAACCCCTTCAGTTTGGGTGAAGCCCTTGGCAACCAATCTGGCCTTGTACCTTTCAATGGAACCATCGGCCTTGAGTTTAACCTTGTAGACCCACTTGCAACCAATAGGCACTTTACCAGGAGGTAACTTAGTCATGACCCAAGTATGATTAGCTTGAAGAGCATCAATTTCAGCCTTCATTGCAGTTTGCCACAAAGGATCTTTCAAGGCTTGAGCATAGGAATTTGGTTCCTTAGCAACAGATAAGGCAACAGAAAATAGTCTATGTGGAGTGGACAATTTGCTATATGAAAGGGAGGAAGAAAGAGGATAAAGAATACCTGAAGTACTAGAAGCATTGGATTCATGTGATTGAGTGAGAGAAGCTGAGGCCAATACATGTGCAGAAACCAAGTTGCAATGGTAATCATGTAGGTAAGTAGGAGGGTTGTGAGGTCTATTAGACCTTCTAAGAGGGGCAGTAGGAATGGGAGAAAGGGCAGGAGCATCATTATGAAGAAGAGGAACATCAGAAATAAAGGTAGGACTGGAATCGGCCTGATTATCAGTAGAATCTGCCTGATCAAGATGAACTAAATCAGGAAACTCATCAGGGGGAACAGCAATGTCATCAGCAGAGAAGGGAGGGGAAAACTCTGCAGAAACCAATGGTATTTGACTATGGGAACCATCTGAAACTAGTGGCTGAGAGGGAAACATAGAATGATTGATAGGAAGAGAGGAAGACACAAATCTAGATGTCCAATGTTTAAAAGGAAACACAGATTCCCTAAAAACAACATCCCTAGAGATGAAACATGACTTAGTAGACAAATCATACAATTTGTAACCCTTTGAACCAAAAGGATAACCAAGGAAAATGCAAGCTTTGGCTCTAGGATCAAATTTGGTTCTATTCCTATGCAATGTGGAAGCAAAACACAAGCAACCAAATACCCTAAGATGACTATAAGTAGGAGGATTACCCAGCAATTTTTCATAAGGGCTTAAATCTTGTAGAAATGGACTAGGTGTCCTGTTGATAAGGTATGTGGCAGTCAAAATGCAATCCCCCCAGAATTTCAATGGTAAGTTTGCTTGAAACCGTAATGCTCTAGCAACATTCAAAAGGTGTTGGTGTTTTCTTTCAACCACTGCATTTTGCTGTGGTGTTTCAACACAAGACAGCTGGTGAACAACACCTTTAGAAGCATAAAAAGAGTTAATAGCAAACTCAGGACCATTATCAGTTCTAAGTATCTTGATGGATGTTTTAAATTGAGTAAGGACCATGTTAAAAAAAGATTGAACCAGCAAGGATGCATCAGATTTATTTTTCATTAAGTAAACCCAAGTGCACCTACTATAATCATCCACCAAGGTAAGAAAGTACTTAGAACCAGTCAAGGTAGGATTTGAAAAAGGTCCCCAAATGTCAGCATGGACTAAATCAAAACAAGAAGAGGATGCAGTCACAGAATGAGGGAAAGGTAGCCTTTTTTGTTTAGCTAAAGGACAAACATTGCACTCAAAAATTTTATTGTCATTACAAGAATTGAAAGCAGGTACAATGTTTTTCATCAAAGCTAGTCTTTGTGAAGAAGGATGACCTAACCTACAATGCCATAACCTAAAAACATCCTTTGTAGGAATAGAAGAACAAGAATGGACATTATTAGCAGAAAAATGAGAAGACAACTTGGACAAAACTTCAGAAACAGACTTGGGCAAAGCAACTTGAGTAGAATTCTGCAAAGTATAGAGACCTCCTTGCTTTTTACCCAACCCAATCATCCTCCAAAGCTGCAAGTCCTGTATGAAACAATAATGAGAGAGAAAAATGCAGCAACATGAAGGATTGTGAGTCAATTTACTTATGGAGACAAGATTGAAAGAAAAAGATGGAATGCAAAGGACATTTTCAAGTAGTAAGGAAGCTGACACTTGTACAGTCCCTATGTGAGTAACTCTAGCCATGTCTCCATTAGGTAATCTAACTGAAAATTGGACTGAAGCAGTAATTGTTTTAAAAAAGGAGAGTGAATGGACCATGTGATCCATGGCTCCACTATCTAGAATCCAATCAGTGGGATTGAGGTGAGAAGTATTAACAGTGGAAGAAAACACAGAATACTCTAGAGATGGAAAGGACCAAATACCTGAAAACTCATGACCTTGAAGTCCAATGGAAGGCTGTGCAATGATATTGGCAACCTGAGGAGTCTCTACAATAGCTTCTGGTGGAGCTTGAGTACCAAAATGACACTGAGAATTCAATAATCCTATCAGTTGTTGGTATTCTGCCTTCGTCAGAGACACACCTTCATTTGAACATTCTTCAACAGAAATGACATTGTTGGCAAAAGTAGTTGAACCAGCCTTATTCTTGAATTTATAACCAGGTGGGTAACCATGTAGTTTGTAACACTTATCTACCACATGTCCCATGGCACCACAGTGAGTACACTGAGGTCTCCCAGCCTTGTTTTTGTTAAAATTCTTGCCATTGTTCTTATTTCCAAAGGCTGCCAAGATTGCAGCTGTGTCAACCTGAATCTTCTTACTAGCTCCAACCTTTCTTTGCCTTTCATCTTGCAGCAAAAGAGAGAAAACCTTGCTCAAAGGAGGAATAGGATCCATGAGTAGAATCTGTCCCCTTACTGCAGAATAGATGTCATTCAGCCCCATTAGAAAAGACATTGTGCAATCTTCCACTTGATGACCACAAGTACAATTTCTGTAGGCAGTGAATTCATCCCAAATTCCCTTGAATTTAGTGTAGTAAGCATTGATAGACATATCTTCTTGAGCCAAAGAACTGACCTCTTTTCTCAGCTCAAAGATCCTAGGTCCATTACCTTGGGAAAACCTAAATTGCAAATCAACCCAAACCTCCCTTGCTGTCTTGAAATACACTACACTGGGCTGTAAATCCTTTGAGATTGAATTGAATAACCATGCTAACACTGTGCTGTTACACTTACACCAAGCTCTATAGCATGGATGATCAGGTGATTGAGGTTTTGGAATTGAACCATCAATGAACCCAACCTTAGTTTTAGCATCTAATGAGATCAACACTGCCCTACTCCAGGTATTGTAATTCTCTTCAGTCAGTCGTTCCACAACAAGGGATACACCAGGATTATCACTACTAGTCAAGAAGTAAGGACTAGAGGGGTTTTCCCACGGTTGAACAATGGGTACAGAAGAACTAGAAGCAGTGTCAGCCATTTGCAGTGTAAAAAAAAATCCAAACAACAATCTCAGAAAAATGAATCCAAGAATCCAACCAAGAAACCTACAATCTCAGAAAAATGAATCCAAGAATCGAAGAAACAGAGTCCACAATTAATCAATTGAAGAACCCTAAATCAGGAATCAAGTTCAATTGATGAACCCTAAATCAAGAATCAAGTTCAATTGACGGATCCTAAATCAAGAATCAAGTAACGAATTTCCAATCAAGCAATTGAAAAACCTAGATCAAGATTCAGAATACAAACAACAGTGCAATTGCAAGAATCAAAAGAACACAGATGAAAATCTGCTTGATTCGTGAGGAAGCACTAATGAAGAGAAATTGAACTAAGAAAGTTCAGAGAATACCAGATGAACGTATTGATTCTCTGAGGTTAGTTCAAGCTCTGATACCATGTTGAAAATCATTCATAAACCTAAGCTTCTTCAATGGTGGAATGTTCAGTGCACAGAGAAAGAGATGAGAGCAAGAAGCAAAGATTGAAGGAATGAATTTTCTATATTAGATAATTAGTTTGCTCTGTCTTTATACATCAGAAACAGAGGAGAGAAGAAAAGTCAACTAACTATACAACCTATAGCTACAATACACGTGTCATCTACACTACTAACAAGCTAACTAATTATGTACATTACAAGACTACAGGTCGTTTGCTCACAACTACTACATGTAGTTTTATGTACACAGTGATACAAACAAACTAAACTAATCACAAACTAAACAAACTTCAACAAATCCCCCTCCAAAAAAAAAAAAAAAAAAAAGGGATTTTCCGAATGCTGAATAATTGTTAACACTGTTTTTAAATTGAGATCTAGAGCCAATTCCCAATCTGACCCATAATCATTTCTTTAACACTTCCATACCCTCCTAGTATAACAGTCATCTCAAGAAAAATAGGCAAGAAACCAATCTTTATCCTTCTCTACATAATCTGCGAATAATTTTCTTTGAGCATTTTTTCAACACTTGCCTCATTTTCTGTTATGTTGCCAAAATGGTCCGTCTTTTGTGTTGAAAAATGTGGATTTTCTGTGATAATAGATGATTGTACAGTCGTTTTCCATAAAAACTCGGTATAACGTACGAATTTGTGACTGGTTGACTTTTAATACTCGTTGCGATGGTGATTACTAATGGCTGCCTCATTTAAACTACTCCAGAAACGCGCAAGCGTAATTCATTTACATCATTATAAGTTTATAACACATTAGAGTGTGAGTTCAATTTATTGTGTAGAAAAGCGTGTTTCACGTTGCCGGAAACGTAATAGGAAATAAGATCAATGATTGATTAGTCAAGTTTCAACATCTGCTATTCCCACTCTGCAAACTAAGAGTCTGAATGTAGACCACAAGTCTAAAATCAATAAGTCTTGCATTTAAAGAATAAGAGTCAATAACGTCCTCGGGTTTGACCGAGGGCTAATATACTTCCCCCTTTCTCAAAGTTTTGTATAGTTATTTTATTTTTTTTGTTTTTTGTTTTTTGCTTTCCACTAGAATCACAAATTTGTTGTGTTCAACAACAAAAAAATTTCTTATGGCGTATATAGACTCTCACTTCCCTGATAGGTGATGGTGATGTTAACATGTACTTGTTATTATAAGATATTACTAGTTGAACCAGGGTTGCCAAAAAAAAAAAAAAAATTTGGGAGAGGAAAAGGCTTTGATTAATGGGCTCATGCCAATAATGAGAGATTAAATATTTGGACTTTGGAGGTGAAATTTCACGTCAGTTTCCCACTTGGGAAAATATATTACAAGCTCAAATATAATATGAGTTATTCCAAATATTTATAAAATTCCACTTGTGATTAAATAATGAATGCAAACAAGGTTTTTTTAGGTTGACCTTGCGAGCTTTAAGACACATGCATAACATATTCAGTTCACAACTTCCAATTGAAATTGGCCATATTAGTTCAATATTTTTACTATAATTTGGTGGTATCATCCGGGGAAGTTAAGCTGGGGAGGTTTACTGCCATGTTATAATCATCGGTTTGGTATCACTTCAGAAAATTATTTTGTTTAAATAAATTTTTTTTTTTTTTTTTGGCTAGTTGGCCAATTGTAGTAGAAATCAGTTAAACTTTCAATACCTTAGTCAAACAACGTGAACACTGGTTTCACACTGTCAGTAAGTAGTAATTTTTTTCTTGTGACTCGAGGAATCTTCCTTTGGTGACATCAATATCCAGGGTTTTTAAAGCAGCTGATTAATTTCTAGTACAGCCCGCTGTACCATATAGTCGATTATTATGGGAGTACGAAATCCCATGGTCGGTTAGGGAGATTTTAATCATTTTACTATAAAAGGACTCCCGGGTAAATTTTAATATAATATATTGGAATACCACAATTTTTTTAAAAAAATAGTATTACAATTCCAATTAATCCAAAACATTAAGAGTTCGTTTTGTTGGGGTGAAACTAAAATTCTATCAACTCAATTTGGGGAGAAAATAAATGAGAGATGAATAGTTGCAATCAATGGTTGAACTAAACCCTCCTCCTCTTACGTATTATAGTAATTAGACTATTAGTAATTAGACTATTTGTTTAGACCCCTTAAAGTAGATTGTTTAACCTAATAAATTAGTCAAGTGATTACTTAGGTTAATTATGTGATCTAAGTTAAACAATAATAAATCATATTATGCACAATAACGGAAAAGTAAATAACACACAGATATGATCACTTAGGAAAACTGATAAAATAAACCGTTCAAGATAAAAACTTGGAGAATATTTGATTTAACTATTCTCAAGGTAATCAAATCCACTAATAGAGAATTGGAGTTTTTACAATAAGATTTAACCCTATATCTATTGCTACCTCTAGTAATAACTTACTGACACGACTACGTGCAAACTTTGAACCCACAGACTATTCTCTCTTGGATTTACAGCACACAAACTCCCACGCTTATGACTTTGAGATCTCTCTCAAAGATTTCAGATCACCACTTGTTGATCTTGCAGCAACTAGATTCCATCAACACTTTATTGTAGATTTTATTTCAGTAGATACTTGTAGAGTTAAAAGGCATAGAACCTCTCAGATTTCATAAGAATAACTCAAAAGTCTTTCAAGAGTAATCAAAACGTAGTTAGAGTTTTCCTTTTATACTTAGGAATGTTGGACTAAAACCCTAAACGTTTTCGCTGGCTTGGGCCTAATTTAAAATTCTACAGATTTATTTTTCTGCTATTTTTGATCAGTCGAATGTAATTTTTGATAGGTCAAGCTTCACTAAAGTTGAATTTTTTTTTCCTGCAGCTTGAATATTCTTGAGACTTGACTTGAATCACCTTAAGCAATGTCTAACACTTATTCTAGACATGTTTTTGTTCTCAATTTGCCAACATAAACAAATTAGGACTCTAAACATTTAATCCTAAATCTTTAGAACCTAACATTCCCTATTTTCTTTTTCTTTTTTCACTTTTCGATTTTCCCAACCGAACAAACCCTAAGTTAAAAAAGTTGAGTTATTCTGACTTTCGAGTGATGTTTATGAGTATGTCTTTATATTAGAACCCAAAATGAGGCATTGATTCCTACATTTATACTCATTAATCTTTCTTTCTAAATTGTATACCCTGTTTCAAGTGTATAAATCATCTCTCTCACAGCAGGTGGGCCCTATCTGTGGGACTTGCTTGCTATAAGAGAGATGGTGTATACATCTAAAATTAGATATAATTTTTCCTTTTTCACATGTGAGTGATTTCCATTTTATAAACTTCAAGATTTCTTTTTCCGATTTTCGAGCTTTAAGATTTCTTTATGGGTCGCTGACAAGCCTACTAACTCTTTATTAAAAAGGGGATTTTTTATTTTTTATTTATTTTTTATGGAAAGTTGGAAGAAAATATTATTCCACACTGAAATTGAAATACAATAGAGCCAGAGAAGGAAAGAAATTATAGCAAGTCATCTCAAAGGATTTGCAGAATACAAGGGGGAGAGGTTCCTTTCCAAATTTTAGTTTGCCCTGAAATTTTTGCTTCTCTTGCCAAAGTGTGAGTTGCTCTGTTGCTGTCCCTTTTCAAGTGATGGAAGAAGCATTGACTAAGGGAGCTTGACGCTGTCCTGATGTCCTCGTGGATGTGGCCTAAATCGCCACCAGCCTATCCTGAAGATAAGGCGAGGATGATAGACAAAGCATCAGACTCAAAGATGGCATGATCTATCTGCATTTCCAAAGCAAAATGGACCCCCTAGTGCAGTGCATAAGTTTTAGTAACTTTTGCATGGAGGCAAGTAGGGAGGACCTTGCTAAGAGCACTAATAGTGGCCCCCGAGGGGTCCTTAATGATAACTCCAATGCAAGAGTTGCCTCCCCCGTCGTCAATTGCACCATCAACGTTGATCTTATGGAATCCTGGTGGTGGTGCAGCCCAATGTAAGTGTGTAGGAGGATGAGTTGAGAGAGGGTTAAGACGAGAAGCTTTATAATCAAGTAAGGCTCTTCTCGCTGATTCCCAAACCTAGGATGGTAGGTTTGCTGCGTCATTATGGATAGCCTGATTTCTGTTTCCTCAGATTGACCATGCAACCATAAAAATTAGGCCAAATCACTGAGCTTGGCTTCTCCAATAAACTGTGCTGCAAGGTCCACAATGTCAGTGCCAGTGATTGACAAACTCATTGGGTAGTCAAGCCAAGAAGCCCAAGTATGCTTGGAATGGGAACAAAGGAGAAAAGCATATTAGAGAGATCTATTTCCTTGTCATAGAGCAGGCAAAAACCAGATGAGATTAAGCCTTTACATCGAAGATTAAGCATTGTTGGAAGGCCATTTCTGCAAGCTTGCCACACAAAGATCTGAACTTTTGGGGGAACATTAAGTTGCCAAATTCTTTTCCAAAAAGGGGCTTGGTTGTGCTTAGCTGTGCTTTCACCATTTCCATTTACTTCAACTACTCTCATTGCAATATAATAGGCACTTTTCACGGTGAAGGAGCCCCTTTTGTTACCCAGCCAAATGAGCTAATCTTCAGAGAGGTCATAGCTAATAGGAATCTTAAGAATAGAATCAGCTTCAAAAGGCAAAAAGATAGATCTCACCAAGTCAGTTTTCCATCATTTTGTGTCATTGTTTATGAGTGATGAGACCATTGCGGAGTTGTCAAAATCTTTTTGAGGCGAAATCACCTTGTAGGTGGTTGGTGTTGGGAGCCACCTATCTTCCCAAATGTGAATCATTTTGCCATTCCCCACCCTTCATCTAGTGCCTTCTTTTAGAACCTGCAAGCTATTATGGATGCTCCTCCAATCATAACTAGGATTACTACCAATCTTTGAGCTTAGGATATCATCATAGGAAAAATATTTAGCTTTATAGACCTGAGCAACTAAGGAGTTAGGGTTTGTGAGGATCCGCCACCCTTGTTTTGCTAGTAAGGCTAGGCTGAAGACTTGGAGGCTCTGGAAGCCCATGCCAACATATAATTTGGACTTGCACATCTTCTTCCAACTAACCTAAGCCATTTTTGACTCTTGGTTTCTTTGGCCCCACCAAAAGTTTCTCATCATTCTTTCCAAATCATCGCACATGGTTTTTGGAAGTAGGAAGCAGCTCATAGTGTACATGAGCATTGCTTGCGCCACAGCTTTGATAAGAACTTCTCTACCTCCTATGAAAAGAAGCTTCTCCTTCCACCCCACTAGTTTTTTGCTCACTTTTTCCTTGATTTTAGCAAAGACTTGTGTTTTTTATTTCCCAATGAAAGAGGGGGGACCAAGGTACTTCTTGTGTCGAGAGTCTTGCATCGGACCAAGGATGGTGAGGATCTTATCCTTAGTGGCAAAGGAGGTGTTTGGCTAAAGAAAACCGAAGACTTATTAGGGTTAATTTTTTGACCCAACGCAGCTTCATAGTCACTAAGGATGCATATAAGCTCGTTGCATTCTTGGGCATTAGCCTTGCAAAATAGAAGGCTGTTGTCAGCAAATAAAAGGTGCGTGATAGGTGGGCAGCCCCTACAAATGGAGACTCCATTAAGAGCTTGATTTCTTGCGGCTTGTTGGATCAGTGTCGAAAGGCCCTCTGTACAAAGAAGGAAAAGGCCCGAGGAGAGTGGGTCACCTTGTCCAAGGCCCCTAGTAGGAGTGATGCAGCCATAGGCTTCCCAGTTGATAATGATAGAATACAAGATTGTTGAAATACATTGCATAATGAGAGAGACCCATTTGCTGTTGAAGCCTAATTTTTCCATGACTCTCTTGATGAAGCCCCACTCAACTCTATCAAACGCATTGCTCATATCAAGCTTGACAGACATAAAGCTATCCTTACTCTCTGATTTGTGATTCAGATAATGCATGAGCTCAAAGGCGACTAGGACATTATCGATTATAAGTCTATCCGCTATGAAGGCACTTTGATTTTCGGCAATCACTAGAGGGAGAACAACTTTTAAGCGGTTTGCAAGGACTTTGGAGATGAGCTTGTAGACAACGTTACATAAGCTGATAGGGCAAAACTCTGTCAATCTAGTGGGGTGTTTTGTTTTTGGGATTAGAGATATGTTGGTCTTATTAATTTCTGCCATGGACATATTCAAGTTTAGCACATTCAAGACCATATTTTTGATGTCTCTACCCACTATACTCCAATATCTATGAAAGAAAATGGCGGACATACCATCAAGGCTAGGGGATTCGGTGGGGTGGACTTGATGGAGGGCTCTTAGGAATTTTTCATTGGTAAAACCCGAGATGGGATGGCGTTGGTGATGTCCTTAGTTCTGCTTGGGGAGCTTGAGGTGTAAATCTTTGAGAAACAATCCAAAGCTGTGGTAGCAATACTATCTTTGTCATCACGCCAACTGCCTTCACCGTTCCATAATCCCAGAATGGTGTTTTTCATTCTTCTCTCTGAAGCTCTAGTGTGCAAGAACTTAGTATTTCTATCGCCTTCTTTGTACTAGTGGGTTTTGCTTCTCTGATGCCATAGTGTCTCCTCACAATCCAGGAGTTCATTTAGTTCTTTTCTCAACTCATTGATTGCTGCACTGTGTGCGCCATCCGGATCCTGCTCTGTGAGGGTGTATAACAATTTCCTTTTTTCCTGGATCCTTTTTGGGATTCTTCCAAAGACCTCTTTACACCAGCTGGATAATTCAAAGGTGCAAAGACTTAGATTGGCAGCAATACCTTCTGGGGTGTTGGTAAGGCTACCACTATCCCAGGCTGGCCCCACAATACCATGGCAGTTGTCTCGTTTGGCCCACAAAGCCTCAAAATGAAAGGGGTGTTTCCGAGATGGGGGTGGAGCCCTTGAGTCAGTGATTCTCGGGATGCAATGATTAGAGGTGGAGTCGACAACATGATGGACTCTGTAATTATTGAACTTGTTAAACCAATCTAAGTTCGCAAAGGCCCAGTCAAGGCATAGATAAATTTGGTCACTACCTTCACACATGTTGCACCAGGTAAACTGGGGCCTTGAGAATCTGAGGTCCTGAAAACCACAATCATTCACCGCGTCCCGAAAGCCTTCCATTTGACACTGTGTTCTTTAGGGGCCACCTGATTTTTTAGACAAAGATAGTATTTCGTTAAAATCGCCACAACAGAACCAAAGCAAAGAAAATTGGTTATTAAGATAAAAGAGGAGTTTCTAGGATTCTTTTCTTATGTGAGATTCTGAATGGCCGTAAAACCCTGTAAATCTACAAGTGTAGTTGCTTTCATGCTTTGTGATAGTGGCATTGATGTGGTGTTGGGAGTAGGATTTAATTTCTAGCTTGACATCTTTTGACCAAAGAAGAGCAAGTCCCCCACTTTTCCCTTGGCTGGGAACAAGTAGGCCATTAGAAAAGCCTAGTTTGGATTCTATTTTCTCCATGCATTTTTGTTTTGCTTTGGTCTCCACTAGGAAGACTAAGTAGGAAGTCCATTGCCGCACGTATTCACGCAGTGTATAAACTGTCCGAGGTTCCCAATTTCCTGACAATTCCAGCATAAGGAATTCATTGTGCCCAGTGATGTTGCCTAGCACCCATCGTCGATACTTCAAGAGATGGTTCTATGCTTTGGAGGTGCATTTCGTGCATCCTTTTTTGTGGAAGGGCTCCCTCAATATCTTAAAGAAATTTCAACTTACAAGGCCTTTTTGAACTGGAGAGGCTTGCTTTTTGTTGTGTTTCTACACCTTGGGCTTGCTTTCCTTTCTCCCAGGTAATTCTCTTCAAATTTCCTTTTCCTTTGGGCTGGGCAATATTTGTTGGGTTTGTTGGTGAGCTGGGCTTTTGCTTGGGAGTAGGATCTTCATTGGTAGGCTTTAGTGGACTAGTCACTTCTTGGGCTTCAGGAAGAGTATGAGATGGTAAGCCCACTAGTGATGCTTCGTCTCTAACCACGCTGCCGGAGGCTTTAGATATGTCCCTATCGCATGAAGGGCAGGTTGACTAGGAAAATTTGACAACTATACGAGGCCTGATACATTCTTGAATTTCCACCATTTGTGAGGTTGCTTTTTCCTTTCTGCTAGGATCCTTGGGCTCCACAATGTCTCTACTTGGGAGACTTTCTTGAAATTTCGATCGTGCCCTTGGTTCGAAGGTTGGGTCTCATAGGTTCCTCATTGCCGGTACGAATCTCTCACTTGAGTGACCTAATCTTTCATTGTCAAAGCCCTAGCTATTTGAGGTCTTAGGCTTATCTGCACCACTTTTCTAGTTGCCATTTGCCCTCAGCCATTCTCTGTATTGCTTGGGAGTATCGGGTTACAAGGTAAGATTGGACAATGTTTTTCATCATGACCCAAGCAGCCACATTGGAAGTAGAAGGAGGGTAACCTCTTATATTTAAAGATGACATAGGTCTTGCCCCCATCGAGATTGACTATGTTGCTGCCCCTGCAGAGTGGTTTATTAAGTGGGATGTCGACCCGAATTCTCAAAAATTTGGCTTGCTTCGTTAGCCACATATGTTTATCTATTTCTATGTATCTTCCCAAATTGTTGCTCAGGTCTCTTCCTACATCCTTAGACAAGTTTTCAAAAGGGAGGCCCCAAATTTGAACCCAAAATGAAGTGTGAGTGAAAGTGATATTTGAGACTGAGAGCCCCTTTCTCCACCTGCAAAGAAGTGGCAAGTTATTGTCAAAGTTCCAAGGACTATTTTTTCTACCCATTCCAATTGGTATTCTGAGGAGAATTTGAATTGGTAGATGTTCTTTCCCACGTCAACTATTCTTAGGTCCGAGCCATCCTCCAAGCGGCTCTAAGAGTGCTTTTTAAGGCTCGTTGATTTTTCTATCTGTCTAAGAAGAGTTTTCCAAATAGGCTTAGAGCACACTCCTCTATGAGGTTTGACTTGTTCATTAAGGAGACTTGGATTTCTTCTTCTTCGTCTTTTGTGAGGCAAAGGTCTTGTAGATCTTCAAGCACGGACAGATCCATAACTGGGTGAGGCAGAGAGGCTTGTAAAGGTTATGGGGATGTGGGTTTTGGTGTTGGGTGTTGTGGGGGTTGGGGGAGGAAGAGCCCTTAGCAAGAGGGAGGGCGCGTGAGTATGGACTATAGAAAGGACTCCTATAGAGAATCACATGTCCTTCGTACACACTAATCAATCGGAATTAGTGTCTCACATGCTCATCAATAGGATTCTTGAATGTCTACATGCATTGGAAACTCATTCTACGTACATTGTTCGTCTTTGATCTAGCATCGTACACATACGTGTACATATCCATTAGTGGTAAATTGAGCTATTTAACTTCCACTTGTTTTTTTCTTTTTTTTAAAAAATTTATGTTTGTTTATTTAGCAAACAAGTCAAGAGCAGGACTATATTTTGGTTCTATTATTAAACTAGTCGCTAACATGTACTATGCATGGAAACCTACCTATATGTGAGGTAAACTAAAATAATTTTATAAAATCTTCAATTGATTAAGAAACTACACCATTGCATGATTTGTTCTTGTCTGACTTCAATTTGTGTTACAATTTGATAAAGAAGCCATTGCTTGAACATGCAATAGCTTACAAAAAATTTGTTAGAGAGTTTTAGATACTGCAAAAAAAAAAAAAAAAAAAAAAAAAAAAAAAATCTCAAAATTTCAAATATTAAAACTTTTGAAAGACTAAAAAATATTAAATCAAATAATTAACTACTTAGAAATTATTGAAAAAAAAAAAACAAAATATATACGACTAAACAATAGAAAAATATAAGAGATAGATAAGTTACATTCAAAAGAATAATTTCAATTATTGCAAACTTTTTATCTTGTAAAAAATGGTTAAAGAGAGTTTGATGGTTCATGTACGAAAATTACTTTAAAAAAAATACATGAAAAATGATAAAATAATTTTTTTAAAATTTTTTAACAAAGTAGAGGATAAGAAAATAACATAAGAAGAGCTCATACCTCTACTCCCCTTTAAATATATATATATATATATATATATACATCTATATATTTATATATTGGGGTTTGCATTGCTTTTATAGTGTTCATGATTAACCTCGTAAATTTAGAGATAAATTATCAACATTTGAGTTTGAGTTTAAGTTGGACTTGTTAGAGAGATAGAGTTTCACTCTTTATTAATTTTGGACTAAACAAAAATAATTTTGTTTAAATAAAATGATAGTTTTATTTGAATATTGTGTTGATATGGAAAATTGTGAGAGTATATAATTTTAGTCAAACTCAAATATAATAAGGTATCCAGGAATAAGTTTGTGAATATAAAACTCGATTAAGTATATAAAATATTATATATTTATATATATTTGTGTATAAAAATATAGTTATATACTTGAGATTTTGAATTGCACAAGTTTGTAATTAAATAAGTTCATATATATGATATTAGATTATTAATAGTCATTATTAATAATTTAAAATTTTATTTTCTAGTAAAATTAATATATAATTTTTAACACGATCGAGAACATTCGTGAATCAAACTTCTATAAGTTCATAAAAAAAAATAATTATATCTAATAAACTTAAATAATATAATCTTAGCTATAATTTAGTTATAAATTATTCGTGTAGATTCGTAAAGAAATATAAAATTTTAGTTGTAGTGTGCTTATTATTTATAGAAAAAATAATTTAATCAAGTAATTTGTGAACAAAATCAAGTTTGTTCAACAAAAGAATGATTCAAATTTAAACATGTAGTCAAGCTTGGTAATAAATACAAATTTATTGATTGATGTTTAAAATTTAAGAAATCTTGAATTTTTAATACTTAGTTCAGTTACACTTATTTAAATTCCAACCAAGATAATGATACTTAAAAGTATTGAATAAGAGACTTGACCTCAACGCCTCAACAAGTCAAGAACGTGTAGGAACCACTAGATCAATCCGCGGGAAAGTTGACTCACTCACCCTGAGTCTTTTGACATGAATTTAAAGTCAACCTTATGATTCCTGCAAACATGTCATGTAGCAGGTTTTATAAAATAAATGGAATAAGGCATGATGTTCATGCCCATCTAGAAGATTTAATAATCATTTAACCATATTGGATCCCCAAATGCTGTTTCTTCTTTGTACTTTCGTATGCTTCGGAGTTCAGATTCGAGAAGTTAACTGTGAAGCCTGCCTTTGTTTATTTATGCCTTATCTACAAAACATAGAAAAATCACTTCCCTTTAAAAAAAGATGTGTGATTGAAGAATGGTTTACTCACAAACCAATGGTTGATTATCGTGGTACGGGTGTGTTACACACACTTCAATGAGGATGCAATAAGTATTACTATTAACCTCCCTGGGTAGGTACTAGAAGCTTAATAAAGGCCAAAAAAATAAAGAATGGGACCTTTCAAACTGTGTTTTACATACCGTGCTTTTAATTTTATAACTGAGAATGTGGGTTTAATTCATGTTTTTAGTCTATGATAAGTCAATAACACATAATATGTAAAATACAGTGTTTGAAAGAGTATTTTAATTATCAAAAAGAAAAAAACTCTTGTATAGATCATATTGCTTCTAATGATTTATCATGAAACCAAGACATTAATAAGTTTTTGAGGATTGAATCTCAGATCTATTATTTAACCATTAGAGATTTCACCAATTGAGTTAATTGAAAACCACTAGCAAATTTTAGTATTGATTACATGTAGAAATACTAAAATCTAATCATAAGCTAACATTTAAACATACATTAAAATTGGATGTACTCTTATGAACACTCACAAGATTGGAATAAATGACCAAGAAAGAAAAGAAAAGAAAAGATATTCATATAACAGGTTTTCTTTCAGTCGTTTTTTATTTTTAAAATTTTTCTTTCTTTTTACTGGGTCTAAGAATGTGAATCCATTAAAGGTGCAGTTGAATGTTTTAAAAATGCAGTTTAATTTTCTGTTTTTGTTTTCAAAGAAGACTAGACAAAGTCTAAAAGTCTTTCTGAGTCCCCTTTTGGCTTTTAAAAGTGCTATGACGACTTCCTTTTGGAAATTTATTGCCTTCTTCTTTTTGAGATATTTTCTACGGCCATAACTTTCCAATATTCTACTGTCTCCATGTCAGGTTTAATTGAAAAATTGGAGTCTTTTTTTTTTTTTTTTTTTAGTATTATTCATAAAGGTGATAATTTGTGATATAGGACCAACATTTTGTTTATATACCAATCATAATTAACAAACCACGTTAAGGTTGTGAAAAAATTGGGTCCAAATGTTAACTGAATAATAAAAAAATTATTTTTGATAGTTTATGTTATAGTTCAAATCTTACCTCTCGTTATCTTATTATTTGCTATAATTTAAAAAAAAAAAAAAAAATTTGTGAAAAGATTATAAAAATGTTTATATCCTTAAAATAAATCTAAACCAAAAAAGGTAATCTCCATAGAACCATGATCAGTCGCATTTTCATTTCCTTAGCTAGCTAGCGTCCGCTCATCTGCACGTAGAATGGAACCCACCATATTGGAGAAGAGTACGTTCCATCCTCGCCCTTTCAGTCTTTCTAAAGTTTCTAAAGGTTTTGGTTGGTCTTCAAGAAATCAAAGATTCTTAATTGACCAAAAGAGCTACACGTGATTCAAGCTACTAACGTTAGAACAAGCTCCAAGTTCACACGTAATGTGAAAAACAGAAACATTGTCTGATAGTTGCTTCAATACAAATATAACAATTCAATTAACTTTATACGTGTGGGACCAAATTGGTCTTCGTCACCATCTTTTCCTTTGACATTTCTGAGATCCCAACAATAAATAAATAAATAAATAATATATATATATATATATATATATATATATATCCTGTTAAGGAAAGAGAACCACTAGATTATGGAAAACACTTGCACTAAATTTGAGCCATGCCTTTTGAGCTACAATCTGTACATTGTAATCTCAACTATGTTTTGTATTCTCTTTGTGCATGTACGTACTATTATTTTTTAGTACTGAAATATGAAATATTCAGTGTAAATTATAATTTATAAGTCATTTGCAATGTGCTCCCTATATTTAAATTTGACTAATTAACCCTCTTAACTCATTTAGTCAATTGCAACATCCTTCTTATATTAAATTTTCTTCAATTTTTTTTATACTTAACCATGCTATTTATGTGGATATCTAAAGTTCAAATTTCCTCTCCCCCAATTAACTATCAAATTATCTAAAAAAAAAAATTTATGTGCTCGCAACATTATCACATAAAATTATGGTTGAATATGAGAAAGTTTTGAACAATGGGAAACATTGTAACTAATCTTCCTCAAATTTAAAGTTTGAAGGGAATATTAAAAAGCACTTTATAATTCAAGATGAGAAAGTGCAAGTTAAGAAAAATTAATGTGGAAATGCAAAAATAAGGAAAGGGAAAAACATATATAACATCAAGCATTTTTACCCAGTACTTCTTGATCATATAGAACAGCTAGCATGGCTGAAATTGAATGATTGATATATCTCCCAATGTTTCAACTTGCGAGTTTCATGAAATGATAAGGTCTTTAATCATTAATATAAAAGGAATAATAGATATTGAACGGCGGTAAGAATAAGGCATCCAACTGATATAAACAATAAGCTGATTTGGATATAAATCAACCATCCTATTAATTTGCCTTGGCCCTTTTCTTGTGTGACTGTAATTTCATGGATATCAGTTGCCACATATTTTGTTCCTGCTTGCTTTTTTGAGCATAATTCTTGACTTCACATTCTGACGTATAACCAAATGTTGACTCTTGGAACCAAATTTATGGTTTGTGTTGCTGTCCTTTTTCTGTTCACTATCTTGCCAAATTTGGGGTTCGTGAATTTGCAATTATTAGAAGATAAAAGATGATGGACAAAGTTTGGGTTATAAACTTGAATGTAGCCAATAACTAAAATTACCACTAAAAAAGATCAACATGAATACATATTTTGAAAATCTAACGCTTCAATTACATATTCTTTATGTCCTTAACATGCATGTCAAAATTTGTGCTAATTGGATATTATTTATTAAATTCAATCAACAAAATTATCTTTTATACATAATTTTAGATTATAAAAACTTGAAATTTATAAACATTTTATTGATAACATAACTATTAATCTTTGATTTTTTAGAAATTTTACAAGTGTAAAATGAAGTCGTAGCCATTGACCATAACCAAGTTTGTAAGTAAATTTCATGAAAAAAAGCAATATGTCTAAAGTTATATTCATTTGATAAAAACCTTATAGTTTAACTAAGCTTTTGATATTTTTTTCAATATTTAAGATGGAAATCCCACTCCCCTTATTTTGTTATAAGTAACTATTTAATTATTAAAAAAAAAAAGTCATATTCATTCAACTCCAATGTAATTATTATTGCCAAAAGAAACTTAAGGAAAACTTGTTGATCCACAGGGATAAATTCACTGACATCCATGTGGATATTGAGAAACATAAAGAGGCGTGGTGGATCACATGGTAATGTGCTTTCGGAAGCTGGCATCTGGTTTCCTCGAAATTAGTTATGCCCCAGAAACTTGGTTCCTTTTCTACTACATATAGACGAGTAGACGACCCAATCACCCAACATAGGAAAATGAACTTTGTAGTTATCTTCAAAGTGGGGCCCTTGTCCAATGTATAATATCAAGCATGATTCACGAGTTGGGTCCCAAACGCATGGTATAAATTAGTGGAACCACGAATTTCAAATACAGTGGGGAAGAGAGGAAAGAAACACACACAGAGAGAAAGAGAGAGAGAAAGAGAAAGAAAATTGCAGAGATGGTGAGGACTCCTTGCTGTGATAAAAGTGGAATGAAGAAAGGTACATGGACACCAGAGGAAGACAGAAAGCTAATAGCTTATGTTACTAAGTATGGCTGCTGGAATTGGCGTCAGCTTCCCAAGTTTGCTGGTAAAACACGAAGCATCATTTTTGTTCATGAAAATTGATGGAATTAAACAATCTCAACTTTGGTTTTCCTTAATTAATAGCTTATGGTTTTATTTCTTGACTTGTTTTATCATATATAAATGATCTCAGATCTCTTTATAGCTTCATAACTTCTTCGTCCGCCTTTTAAAGCTTCTCATTAGTCAAGAAAGGTTTCTTCTTGTTGCTTATAATTGTCATTTGTCTTCTTCTGTCTGAATTCTTCTTCAAATTCTATTGACAATCAAAATTCAATGGCCTCCTTTTGTTCTTCACTCCAGTATTCATCTCTTACAATTTCGCTCATTTCCTCTTTGCACTTCTAGTCCACAATGTGTTGTCTTTGGTACCAAACAAAAAACTATAGCCAGAAATAATGTGTCCAATATTAATGAACTCGGCTTGGTGGTTAATATTAACTCCATTTTGAAATAGTACCTAATGAAATTCAAAAATTTTCAGGTCTATCAAGGTGTGGGAAGAGTTGCAGACTTCGATGGATGAATTATTTAAGGCCAAATATCAAAAGAGGGAACTATAGCAAAGAAGAAGAGGAAACTATCATCAAATTACATGAATCACTGGGGAATAGGTACGCTCTAACATTCAATTTGTAAACAAATTTACCAAAACATCAGGCATGATAAAGATGACATTATAATCACTAGTAATTAGTCAGTACATCGACTTGGTACTCCCTCAAATTTTAAAATTATGTGGACTGTTTCACACTTTTCTTCACTGTCACTTGCAGATGGTCTACAATTGCTTCTCAGCTGCCAGGAAGAACAGATAATGAGATAAAAAACCACTGGCACACCAACCTCAAAAAACGCTTGAAACAGAACTCAATCGCACAAGAAGAAAACTCAAGCTCAAACAATGTTTTCCCACGAGAGAAAAGCCAAAAGAGACTAAAAGGGGCAAATAATTCCCATCTGCATCAAGAAACTGTCGAAATTATTGATAGCTCTATGTTATCCCCACAACAATCCTCAAGTGAATTCTCGTCCATCACCACAGATACTGCAGTTGCAATTAGTACAAACATGGTCGTGGATGATAATGTTACTTCCTTAGAAGCATATACAGAAACGAATGATAATTTCTGGACACAGCCATTTTTGGCAGATAATTCCTACATCCCGAGTGACTTCCAGGCACCATTACTGGACACTGAAGTTTTATCTCCATTGTTTGATGAGTTCTTGTGCCCATATGGATTGTACGAGGAACATGAGGGCTTTGATTTATGTTTTTAAAACATATGTATGCATGGAGAACTTTGTAATAGTTGTCGATCTATTATACAATTTCTGTTTACTTGCCTTTTTTACGATGGCAACTTACTACTAGTACGAAGTGATGTATGGGGCTGTAAAATAGGCATAATTCCATGATGTTGTTGGTTTTTACACCCCTGTTTAACCGTTATTAACTAGATTTAAGGCTAAGTTATTAATTAGATCAATTATGATTTGCCTTTGGATATCAATTAAGTTTAGCACAACCTAATCAAAACAGTACACAAAGATATAGTGACCAAGGAAAAACCAATTAAATAGAAATTCTACAGTAAAAACCCTTAAGATATTTAACTTATCAATCCCTAGGTAAACAAATCCACTATCTCAAGTGTTTGGTAAAACTTACTAGTTTTACCAAACACACCTCCGTGAACTTCCTCAGTTATGGAGACGTTACAACGTGAACCTTCACTCCACAGCTTCAATATTCAAATTTGGTACTTGCGATGACTGGTATATATTGCAATAACTTCAATACCATCAGTTCAGATTGTTTATTGAACGATCATTGGTAGAGGCTTTTGAGAACAGGATGCACAAAATCTTTAAATCTATTTAAGAGCAGCTCCAAAAGTCATTTGGACATGTATCAAAGTTTACTTAAATACCTTACTTGTGATATCACTCAATGGGATGAATGAGCTGCAATAACGAACCAATAATCTCGAGTTTCAATCTGTCGAGCAACATACCAATTTGTCGAGATCTAGGCTTCTTGATCAATTGAGTACGTGTCAAGAGGTGTCTAGAAGCTCAGTTTTGCACAGTAACCTTCAGTACCTACGCAACAACCTTTGACTATACGCATAGACACTAAATGACTATAACAAGTCATTTTTTATCATGGTTTTCCAACCTAAACCTAAAACCTAAAAAAAGTAATTGATGATCAATATATTGATGATTTTGCTTGTCATCTTTAGGTGTGCGCAACCAACCTACCAACCCGATCCAACCCAACCTGCTAAGTTTGGTCTGTTTTTAGGACTTGGTGGGTTGGGTTGAGTTACAAAATTTTTTTTTTTACAACAGGTCGGGTTGGATTCGGGTCATAAAATTTCAAACCCGTCAAATCCGACCCGACCCACCCATATATTTAATATATATTTAAAATATATTATATAATTAATAATTTTTTTAAAAAAAATAACCAGCTCTTACTTCCATCCTATATAAAAGCCAATGTTAATGTATATTAATTCATATATTAATGTATTTTTTTTTTATCAATTTAGGTGGTAAGTGTGATATATTTTTTCTATTCAATTTAATACTAATAATAATAAAAAATAAAAAATAAAAATTGTCCAACCCAACCCGACCCATGTGGGTTGGGTTGGGTTGGACTTACGTGACGGGTTGGGTTGGGTTGAAATTTTTTTAACCCACCATAATGGGTTTGGTCAAAAAATCCTCTTAACTCGATCCAAACCGACTCACACACACCCATAGTTATGTTTACTTGATCTATCAAACATCTTATCCCAAAAAAAAAAAAAAAAAAATTACCAAACATAATTTAACCAAGAAAGGAGGATAGAATTAGAAAGCCTAAATTATGTAACGTTTATTGTCCTAACAACCACTTGTGTGTTTGGCTTTTGTTTATTCTGGTAACTTATTTACATAGTGTTCATCAAAATATATGATTTTGATAATTTTTATGTTAAATGTGTTACAAAAAAATAATAATAATAATAAATAAAAACAAACTTGAAGTTAGATTATTTGCAAAAAAAAGTTACAACAAAAAAGAAAATTTTCTTTTAAAGCAAATCCTAAATGCACATTACTGATAGCACAATTCAAAAGAGTAAAATGTAATCACTCAAGTTCTTTCCCCTTACCAAGGAGCTCTAGCTTAATTGGCAAATCCTCTTGTTGTAATTGTTAAGTGAAAGGAGGGGTGTCAATGTTCGACTCAACCTGCGAACATGACACGAACCCAACACAAGTTTTTTCGGGTTAGGGTTGGGTCTTAATGGGTTTGGGTCATAAACGAGTTGACTCAAAAGCGACATGATAAGAAACGTGTCATAAGCGGGTCAACCTGCGTAACCCATGTAACTCGTAATAGACACGTTTGACACACTAATTTATTTGTGTCAACCCGAAATGACCAACTTAACACAACCCGTTTAACTCGTATAAAAAATAAATATTTATTTTATTTTAGATTTGTCAAATACCTTTTATATCCAATATATATTTTAAATTTAGAAAGAAAATTGAGTAATTATAAAAATTTACAAGGGATATAACTGGAAATTGAAACTTTCAAACCCTAGAACTACTAATACTTTTTTTTTTTTTGGCATAAAACTTGCACAAATAAAATTGGATGAGCTTGTGGAAGATGTTATGAATTTGGACATCAACAAAGAATCTATGTATTATAATCGTGGTCATAGTCAGGATTAGTCTACTATTTGCTCAAATTCTTTCAAAATTGATACTTAGCATTTGACGAGTTTCAAGGATATTATATTTTTGTTAAACTATGTTATTTTATTTTTGTTAAACTTTGTTGTTTTGAATTTGGATTGAAGTGTATGCACTTCTTTTGGAGTGTAAACAACTTATTTCTAGATGAATGTTATATTTCTGTTGAACTATATTTTTTTGAATGTGGGTTGAAGACTTGAAGTGTATACATTGCTTTTTAGGATGTAAAAAAAATTATTCCTAGATAGATGTTATATTTAATATTATGCAGGTTGAAATGGGTTATGTTACATTCGTGTCAACCCAATATGACTCGTTTATTAAGTGTGTCAAATGAGTTGGGTCAGGACAACCCACCTTATTAACAAGTCAGGTTAGGGTTGAAGGATCATGACACGATTATTAAATGGGTCGGATTAGGGTTGAGTCATTTAGTCGAATACACTTACCTCGACACGACACGAACCCGACACGCTAACCCAAATTGACACCCTAGGTGATATCATGGATTCAAGTTATATATAAAGTACTTTTCCCTGCATTTCGGGAATTAGGTGGTAAAGCTAAACCACAATAATTTCTAGACACATTTTGTTTTGTTTTGTTTTTTTTTTTTTTTTTTTTTTTCCCTGCATTTCGGGAATTAGGTGGTAAAGCTAAACCACAATAATTTCTAGACACATTTTGTTTTTTTTTGTTTTTTTTTTTTTTTTTTTTGGTTACCAAGAAATAAATACACATTAAGGGTCTGTTTGGGATTTGTTTATTTTGCTAAAACAGAAAACTTTTTGTTGAAACTACTGTAGATAAATGTAAAAGTTAGTTGAAATAGTACAATGAGACCCATGAATAGTGCTAAAAGTAAGCTGAGTAATAAAATAAGTTGGCAAAATTAATTATGCCAAACAGACACTAAGTGCAAAATCTCCACCACATGTAGTGTGTTATCAAATACAACAAAATGATAGGATTGTATAAAGCGTCAGCATGTTGGTTGGCTTCGTGGAAGATATGCTCAACCCCAAGTAGCTCCATACCATTAATGGAAATCCTTAAAATATGCTCCAACAATCGATAAGTAGAGGCTCCATAAGAGCATTCATAATAGATGTTGTAAAACCTCTAAAATGAACTCTTATAAATAAAAGTTCACTGTAGCAACTCTTTTTTTTTTTTAAATAATTTTTATTATCTCTCTCTTCCCTTCCTCTCACTCTTCTTTTATTTTTTAATATGTTGGATTTTTTATATTATTTAACATGCTGTATGTAAAAATAAAAAATTTGATGTATGATATATCGTAGAATAAGTTATTAAAATAGACAAAATTGCTTTTTAAAATGTTAAAAGCTAAATTACTTTTATCAAATTTTGTCTGAATGCACAAGTTCGGTCACGAATTATCTCAAAAATATGGAAAACAGTCACATAGTCCTATTCCATACATACAACATACACACACACACATATATATATATATATGGAATAGATGGGAGTCCTGTTCGTTGAGCCAATAAGAGATAGTCTTTTTAAAACTAAAGTTTAGCTAAGAAGCTTGTATTATGCCTATAGATGTGGTGTCTCCTATAATAGTGACAATCATGGCTTAGGCTTTAACAACAAGCTTGACGTACGCTGGTGACACGTTGTGATTGAAATATAATAAAGTAATATGCCTAAAATCACTATGCAAGGCAAAAAGGCACTAGTAAAAATCATAGGTCTCGGAGTCGGAATCACATGAAATTTGACAGGCTAAAGCAAAATGGCCTCCTAAGCAATAGTCGTCACTTTGCCACAAGGTAACCCTGAAAATGAAAAATTCCTCCATTTAGGCTCTAAAGATTGCGATTTTAGTGTTTATAATAATTTTTATTTCCTTAATAACTTTTTACTCAAAAGTCAGAATAAGGTCCCCGCTTGTTTTGAGATAACTCTTAAGATTAGTAGGTTATGATTTTGCATTTAACTCAATTTTGCCATTTTTAGTAAATTTTGGTATTTTGTCACCTAATCGCGTAATTAATGCAAATTAGGGATTTAGACGTTTCCTAATCATCCTAGAGTTTTACTTTCCCAATACTTATATGTTTTGTAGCCGACAAAGGAAAATCATATTATTATCAATAAAATATAGACTTTTTCAAATTCTCTCTCTGGTGGATTCCAATTTATTACATTGTGGATTCAAGGAACCCCTTGTGGATTTGAGATTTACAACCCAGAAACTAACAATTTTAGTTTCTATCCATCAAAGAGAGATTATCGTGTGTGCTTTTTGTAGGCTTCCCACATCAATTAGTATCAGATCCCTGACTTATCCTGAGTAGTGGCTAACGTATGAGATGATAGCAATTATGGTGACAAAAAACTTAGCAAGTATTACGTGACATATAGCTAACACTCACAAATATTTTTGCTAGGATGCCGTCGTTGGAGTATGGAAACAATAGGGATAACTGTTGTGAAGACATAATTCACGAGCAACCTATTGGTAAGAAAATTTCACATAGGCCTTATAGAAAAATTGCAAGTTTTAATGGTTATTTCTAAAAGAAGATTTTCTTGATTGGTAATTTGATCTAGAGGATTCATTTTACTTTGGGAATATTTATTATGAGAGAAAAGTTAAACTTGCTTTGTATAAACTTAGTGGGTATGCCTCACGTTGGTGGATACGCCTCACGTTAGTGGGTACAAATACAAACTGATAGAATTCGACAAGGTAAAGATAAAATTCATTCATGGCTAAGGATGAAAAAGATGCTTGCTATCAACTTTTATCTTTTGGATTGTGATGAAATTTTGCTATATACAAAACAAGATTATTATTGGCCAAGAAGTTCATACTTGAATTATTTTGAAGAGCCAAATATTCCACCATTAAATGAAGAATTGCATGTTGAAGAAAATATTTTTCTTAAAAATTATGTAGAAATCAAAGAACAAAATATAGAGATTTCTAAAGAAATTATTGAAGGTCTTGTTATGGAAGAAGATCCTAAAATCAAGATTATTTTGGAGGAGAATAATGAAAATCCTATAATAGACAAAGATCTTGAAGTCAAGATGATAGAGACCGTTGAGGAAGAAATTGAAGAGGAAGGTTTCAAGGATCTCAATGAAATCAAATCATATGATTGTCAATCTCAAGATCCTTTTATTTTGGTGGTAAGCGATATGCCGAAGTTTATTGATTTTATTGGGGTTGATAAATTTGATTCAATTGTCAATTCTTATTTGGTAAATCTCTACAATAACATGAAGACTTAGGAAAAAGAAATTCAAGTTGATTTGTTTATTCCATTGATGAGTTGCAAGTAAGGAAAGAAGATCAAGGGGCTCAAGCATTCAAAGTATTTGTTTATTTGGAGCGGAAGATTTCAGACTTCAAAGATGAACTCAAAGATGAGTTTGTTTCAAGTGGAGGGGTCAGATGTAGGACATATTCTACAATTTAATTTTTGCAATTATTTAGTTTTCATATATTTATGTTAAAAAAAAAAAAAAAAAACGTTATTTTAGGTTTAGGTGATTTATTTCCTTGTTTTTAGGTGCTTTTAATGTTTTTTATGTCAAATTTGGTTCATGTTATAGTTAGATATTAATTAGGAGTTATTTTAGAATATATTTTCTCGTCGGTAAACATTTTTTCAACATTATTGATATTAATAAAAATTCAAACTTTGTCTAGTGAATTCCAACACCCTTTCTCTCGTGGATTCAAGGTTATTTTCAGAAACAAACATGTTTTGTTTCTTATTTTCTAAAAATAAACATGTTTTATTTTTTGACGCTTCCGCATCTCTTAGTACCAATTACTAGTAGAGTTGAAAAGTACGTGTAATGAATGGACTATAGCTTGGAAAACTTCGTGGTAGATATAATCACACGATGTTAGGATTGATTAAAATATCACAAGATAAGCCCCTTCATGTACATGATAATTAAAATTTTTCCAGAGACCCATAAATACAGCGTGCTAAAACTCCCCATCATACGGTGTACTAGTACAGCAGCAGCTCTATTATACAGTATATACAGTACTCCCCGTTATAGTGTAATAAAACTCCCCCATTGCTGGAGGCATTAAGTTCTGGTACGCAGTAAACTAGAACTTATCCGCTATAATCCATTTGCGAATGTGTGTTTGTGCATGAGTCCACGTATGAGTTGCGTGCTAGTCTACCATCAACCACTGTAGGATACATTAGACGCCATTAACACCAAATAAAAATAAATAAAGGAAAATGTTGTTCCTATTGGAATTCGTTATCTTTCGATGATAGCATGCATAGTCCACAAACATCAAGTTATCAACTACTGAATCCAACAATGCAACCTAATGTGATAAAGACAGTTAAATTAATGGCCATATTTTCATAGCCTGGTGTGTCAAAGAGCATAGTTTCTATTCACTTATACATGCTAGTTTAAAGAGAGTTCAAGTGATAATACAGACTATATACAGTAATTCAAACCTTAATTCTTCTAAAGAATTACAACAATGGGAGAGGAATATTCGAACCTTAATTCATCTAATGAATGAGAGCAGACAATGTTCTAAGCCACAAGTCTCTTAGCATGAAAATAACATATATCACTAAGAAGATATAAAAGATAACATGAAAATATGAGATGGAACACAGCACAAGATACAAAAACTAAGGGATATTATTAAATTCAACAACTTTTTTACATTAGACATAAAAGAGATTGATGAACATCTTACAAGGACTGGTAATCTTATAAGGACTTCTAAGGGTTTTCTTTTCTCTCTTCACTCTTGCCTCTTCAGAGTTACAAGGACTCTATTTATAGACCACAAAGTTTAGAGATAATGTACATTATACATTTTAGAAGAAAGTAGGGGCCTAAGCCATGGATTTACAAGTGGCAAAAAAAAGGTAGGGGCTTGGCTAGAGATGTATCTTCCTCTGGATAGAGCTTTGTAATAGTAATAATTGTGAATGTCAGGATAGGAGACTTGTCTGCATGGGTAAGGTCACTCAGATATGCTTCTAACAAAGGATTATATATGTGACTGTTGAGGATAAGAGTGCTACGTCTGAAGACATTTGTGAGACCTTTTTTTTTTTTTTTTTTTTTTAAGTGTTAGAAATGTCTAGTCTCATCCATCTCTTCCTTGGAACCATTCTTCATCAACATCAACATTGACATCTGGATCATGATTATGGTAATAGGGATCATCATATCCCATAAGAGGATTGGACATTTCCCAATGATCATCATGTGGCCACTACTGTCTACAAACTTCTAGATCCATTATGAGAGCATGATAACAGGATACCAAAGATGTGTCCTGATGTGTGTGTGTGTAGAGTGCCATCTGGATTAGTGACCCAATGTACTTCTACCGGGTGGAAAATTCCTTCTACCCGAACATCATTTTTGGAATTAAGCTTGACAACTAGACTTGCTGAAGTGATTTTGCTTCCAAATCTTGGGTGTTCTATGGTAGGATATTTTATCCATTTTCCATCATGGGCATCAATTTTTAGAATTTCAAACCAGAATTTATGAAAATATATGTTTTCACACAGGAAAATATATCTATAAAATTCTGGCTCAAAATGGAGGCACAAGTAATACTCATTGAGTAAATACCACATGTAAAGGTAATGTGCAACCGTCAAATTAGTTATCCAAAAGTCAAAAAGGGTTTTCCATGGTTGGTCTATATCAAGGAAAATAGCAAGGAAATGGCACTAGTGCTTTCTGAGGTAATCATGGGGGATTCTGATATTTTTTGGTTTTGGCTTTAAGAGTCAAGGTCTTTACTTGATCCTTTATTTCTAGGGGAAGGTTTTCTATCATGTTAAGGATTGATATGCCAAAAACAAATTGACCCCCTATGATAAATTAACCAATTAATTTAGCTAAGTGAATTAATTAAGTTAATTAACATGCAAACCCGTGGTAGCACAAACAAATCACCAATAAACTAAGTATGCAGTAGAAAATAAATTTGACATGGTGATTTGTTTACGAATGAGAAAAACTTACACGGTAAAAACCCCACTAGGTGATTTTCAAGTCACCACTCTCGAAATTCCACTATTATCACGACAAGCGGTTACAAGTAAAGGAATCCCAGTACCTTATACCAACCTACAGTTGAACCTTTACCCCAATATCCAATTTGACTTGTTCTGTAGTGACAATTTCTCCTTTTAATGCACGGCTCCCAAGTATGTGGCTAACCAATGCACGAATCCCAGTACGCGACTTCAATCACCAACTAGAGAAGGTTGTTGGCTGCAACGTTATTCAGTTTATCTACATGATGAAGATTAAGAAAATACTTGGTCACAAAACCCTACAGTGCACAAACACAACAACTTCTTCAGAAGAGATGAACTAGAACAAAACTTTATCTCCAATCACAATTTGCTTGAACAAACTATTCTCAAAACTTTGTACTCTTTGACAGCCCTTAAAATAGTCCTTCTATATGTCTAGGGTTAGGAGAAAAGAATGCCCAAAGACACATTCACGGATTCCAAGAAATAGAACAAAATTTCTGTTTTTCTTAAACCTCGACAAATAGGAGGTGTCGAGTAGCTGCCAAAAAGGTGTCGAGCACATGGGCTGAAACAGCTTTCTTAAACTGGATAGATGCAACTGTTGAGCCAGCTGTCGAACTTTAATGAATTTGCATTATTCAGCTTGTTTCTTGAACAGACTTGAATGACTTCAATACTTGATCTTGAAACCTTATTTCTTGAAGTATTAAAAATACATAGATCTACCTAATTACAAGTAAAGTGCATTTTGTCAAAGAATTAGCCAATTACATAAAATAGTGACATATGTTCCTAATAAGTGAATCGCATATGTCCTAACAATCTCCCCCTTTGGCAATCCGTGACAAAGCCACAACAAACAAATGAACATATGAGAGAAGTCATAAATCACTGAACTCATATTCATAGAATAAGGTGTCAAGAGGTGTCGATCAAGGTGTCGAGCCAAATGTCGAGGATTTGGCCGTCGACAGATACAGGTGTCGAGGAAGTGTCGAGGTACAAAACATCAAACACAAGAGTTAAAGCTCGATCGATCCACCAGGTGTCAAGAAGCTATCAAGGGGATAGGAACTTTCTCAATCGACCCACCAGGTGTCGAAGAGGTGTTAAGATTGCGATAAGAAAAAGCTTGGAAGCTCAACAAATAGCCAGGTGTCAAGCTAGCTTTTAAAAATAGTTTTTCGTGAAGAGAAAAACAGAGACATGAATGTAATCAAGCATGCAACTTAACCAAGGATCCGAACACCATATAATCCTCTTAAAATCATCTCCCAACAACAATTTTAAGCATATAGATCCCAAAAACACACACACACTAAACAAGTCTAACCAATTTTATATTTCAAAAACAAGTTAAGACAGTTTAGTGAGCAACTATTAACACATGTAAAACCTTATGATGGCCAAATCACATTGTACCTGCACTTGTATCAAGAGTAGCAAAGAATATTGCATGTTGTGTGTGAAAAACATCACAAGATCACATAAGTGTATACATGTTATGATGATTTGAGATATAAGAGAATCACTTTAACTGACATACAATCATAACTGTTTGATGGGGACTATCACTTTAACTCACACACAATCATAATTGTTTGATGGGACTATCACCTTCGAGGTACATCCTATAACTCCCACATCTCCTAGAATACACACTTGCAATCATATTTAAAGCATTTTATTCTTTTTTCTTTTATTTTTCTTTGCATATCTTTCTTTTAAACAAATGATGCATAGGCATATAAGAGATAGAAAAGAAATACCCAATGATGTTAAGCTTTTGACATTGCACTTTTGCTATGCCGAAGCATATATATGTCATTTTATGATTGACGGGCAACAGTGGTGAGATGATTACTCATGCCTTTTTTTTAGGATTTTCTAGTCTTCCCTGTCAAAATGAGTGATACGTGTGTTAAGTATAAGAGATAATTTAATCTTACTTATCACAAACAAGAGCCACAAAGCTCACTTGCTTAGTTATGCATAGAGATGCTCATCTAAGCTACAGAAGATAAGAAGTTTAGAAAACTTTGTTTCAATGGCCATCCAAGGTACACAAGTACCAATGTACACAAACATACATTGTTTTTGTTTTTTTTTTTTTTTTTTCAAACTTTTTTTTTATATGAAAAACAAAACAAAGCAACACTGAAAAATAACCAAACAAAAACATGTTCAGCAAAGCAAATCATAAAAACTAGACTAACTCAAAACAAAAGCAAAACACACAATTTATGCAAAAAAAAAAAATGTGATATAATCAGTTGGAGCCCTTTTCCTTTCACACCTTGGAAGAATCTTTTCTTTGATTAAACCCATGAACCGATGGTGAGTGGGAAGAATTGAAACCGTTCAAGTTCGAAAGGAACATGAGGGCTTTGAAAAGATCTCCAAGATGAGCAAGAGAGGATTGAAGCTGATTTTGGTTCCCATATGCTATCATATCGTTGCTCTGTTGAGTGGCTAACCACTTATAGTAATTTGGTTGAGTATGACCGGTAACTCCACTATGATGACAGAGATGCTGCTTCTTTTGTTTAGACTTTTGAGAGTTAGCCTTCTTAGCCCTAGGGTTCTTAGCTTCCTTTGTATCTTGCTTAGGGGGTGCTCCTAAGATAAATTTACCTTTGTCTAAGTTCTCACAAGCTAAATCAGTTTTAACATCATTGTTCTCAATTTCAACATTATTGCTAGGAAGAACAAAAATAGTAGTACTAGTTGAAGCAATATTAGAGGAAGAGAAACCATACCCTAAACCTGTTCGATCAAAAGCAGATTTCTGAAGACTGAGCATCTCATCAAGCTTTGCACTTGAAGTCCTCTCCAATTGAGCTCTGACTTGAAACAACTCCGCTTCAAGTTTCTTAGTGTTCTTAGCCAAGAAATTATTCTCAAACCTCAATGCTCTAATAGTCTAATTAGCTTCATTAAACTTTGTGGAAAGCTTTTCACGATCAAGTTCCACATCACTAACCTTCTTGGTGGTCAGCCTATAAAGTTTCTTATGTTTCTCAAAAAGTTTGTATAATTTCTTATAGGCTGTATGGATATCATCTTGATCATCCATCTTCTCAAACTTAGACTCCACCAATTCTTCTCTTTCAACCACATCTTCAGCAATCCCATCAGTAGGATTAACAGTGATAGTGAAGACATTCAAGATTCCGTCATCCTTATTGTCGAAATCATCCTTAAGCTCGGTATCACTCAAGGTAGCAGCAAGTGCCTTGCTCTTCCTAATGCTCTTGAGATATGTAGGACACTCTTGTTTCATGTGACCAAAGCCATAACACCCAAAGCACTTAGGTCCTTCGGGAATAGTGTACTGATCGCCATCCCTTGCATCCTTCTTCCCTTTGTCTTAGCTCTTAAACTGAGAAGAACTGGATTGCCTACGATCCTTGACGAAGCCCTTTCCATTAGCATTCTTCATAAACTCCTTGAACTGCCTAGTGATGTAGGACTTCATCTTAGAATCTTCATCATCTAAAGACTCATCTGTCTCACTACTCTTATCCTTCAGTGCCATGCTCTTGCTCTTGCCCTACTTACCAATCCTAGTCAACCCTAGCTCATAGGTCTGCAAATTACCAACCAGCTCAGTTAAAGGAATCTTGTCAATATCCTTTGATTCTTCTATCATCGTGATCTTTGCATGGAATCTCTCAGGCAGAGATCTGAGCACCTTTCTCACATCTTGGGTTCAGGAATAGTTTCCCCAAGATTGAACACTAAGTTCACCATGTCTTTGAGCTTGGCATAGAACTCATCGAACGACTCATCCTTCACCATCTTAATCTCTTCGAAGCTTGTACTGAGCCTCTATAGCTTTGAATCCTTGACAGCCTTGGTTCCCTCATAAGTTTTCTGAAGGATGGTTCATACCTCCTTAGCAGTTTTAGTAGAGGATATTTTCTAGAACTCCTCATTGGCTTGCCATAATTTTTCCTCTAAAGACTACAAGAAAGCTCTCATTGTACTATCCAGTATGCATAGTTAGTGCCATCAAATAAAGGAAGTATGATTAAGGACTGTCTTCTATCCATGACAAACAGGGGCCAATGGATCAACACAACAAAGATTAAAACCTAATCAGAGTGTGCCAGCTCTGATACCACTTGATAGGCCAAAAACAAATTGACCCCTTGTGATAAATTAATCAATTAATTTAGCTAAGTGAATTAATTAAGTTAATTAACATGCAAACCCGTGGTAGCACAAAAAATTCACCAATAAACTAAGTATGCAATGGAAAATAAATTTGACATAGTGATTTGTTTACGAATGGGGAAAACCTACACGGCAAAAACCCCACTAGGTGATTTTCAGGTCACCACTCCTGAAATTCCACTATTATCACAACAAGCGGTTACAAGTATAGGAATCCTAGTACCTTAGACCAACCTACAATTGAACCCTTACCTCAATACCTAATTGGACTTGTTCTATAGTGATAATTTCTCCTTTCGATGCACTGCTCCCAAGTACGTGACTAACCAATGCGTGGATCCCAGTACGCGACCTCAATCACCAACTAGAGAAGGTTATTGACAGCAAAGTTCTTCAGTTCATCTACACGATGAAGATCAAGAAGATGCTTGGTCACAAAACCCTACGGTGCACAATCTACTTGAGCAAAATATTCTCAAAGGTTATGCAACTTGTGTACTCTTTAACAGCCCTTAAAATAATCATTTTATATGTCTAGGGTTTGGAGAAAAAAAGGCCCAAAGACACATTTACAAATTCCAAGAAAACATAATAGAATTTCTGTTTTTCTTAAACCTCGATAGATAGGAGGTGTCGAGCAACTGTCGAGCATACGAGCTGAAACAGCTTTCTTAAGCTTGATAGATGCAGCTATCAAGCCAGCTGTTGAGCTTTAATAAATTTATACTATTCAGCTTGTTTCTTGGACAGACTTGAATGACTTCAACATTTGATCTTGAAACCTTGTTTCTTGAAGTATTAAAAACACCTAGGTCTACCAAATTACAAGTAAAGTGCATTTTGTCAAAGGATTAGCTAATTACATAAAATAATGACATATGTTTCTAACAAGTAAATCACATATGTCTTAACAAGAATATCATTAGGGACTGTAGAGGAAGGGCCTGAAGATGAGGATGGATTTGTAATAGGATATACACATAGGCGTGAAGGAATAATTGTGGTGTTAAGAACTTAAGGTTTTTTAGAAAGATAATCGGTGATAAGGTTATCTTTTCCTTTGATGTGCTTGATTTGGAAGGACCATTGTGAAAACCAATTTGACCATCTGAGTAACTGAGGATGTGGGAGCATTTTTCTTTTAAACTAGAGCATTTTGGGAAAGGAGGACATATCCATTTCTACTAGAAAATTATGCCCAAGAAGATGAAATTGGAATTTTTCAATTCCATGTTTGACTGCAAGGATTTCTTTGAAAGTAGAGTGGTAATGTAGTTCTGAAGATTTGAATGCACCACTTTTATAACCACAAATGCTTCTTTTGCCATCAAGTTCTTCAAAGAGAGCTGCTGCCCAATATTCATCACTTATATTTGTCTATAATATCCATTTCCCTGGTCCTAGAATCTGTAAAAGAGGAAGCTTTTCTGCTAATTTTTTCAATTGTTGGATTGCTTCTGTATACCAAGGGAGGCAACTATGTGAGGCTGCAAAGTATACCTTCCATTTGAAATGTTTACCCCCAAAAAATCTATAGAAGACTGTCCTATGACCATTTTCTTTTCTGAAAGCATTATCCCTCGGGATTTCACTAAATTATAAAATTCAATGAGCAACTTGGCATAGGATTCTTCATCTTTTGAGAACAAGAGGATGTCATAAACATAAATAAATGCATTGGTCAAGAGTGGCTGGAACAATGTTACCATTGCTTTCTAAAATTGAGATGAAGCATTTTTTAGAACAAAAGACATGACAGTCCATTAATAATGGTGGTCTGGAATGCAAAACGCTGTCTTATATCTTTCTTCTAGATGGATTCCTAATTGCCAAAATCCTGCTTTAAGGTCAAACTTTGAGAATACTTTTGCAATTGAAAGATGCTGAAAGAAAGCATTCTTGTTTGAAAAAGGAAATTTATCATCTGCAAGAAAATGGTTAAGATCCTAATAATTGATTACCAATCTAAGTTTTTCTTGGACTTGCTCAGAATGCTTGTTGACATAGAAAGCTTCACATGCCTAGGGAGAGGTTGTCGGTTTAATGAGGCCTTCTGAAAGAAGGGTAGAAAGTTCCCGGTTAGCCAAGGTTAAATGTTCCGGATTCATTCCTCTGTCTAACTTTTGTGAGGTTGACATCTTCATTTTTCTTGAAGGGAAGGTATATGAAAAAATTTTTGTTTTTCCATAAAGGATTTGTAATTTTAAAGAGAAATTCATAATGGCAATTTGTACAACAATCACTAATAATCTGGAGTCTCAAAGAGTCAAAGGAGTCAACTGTGAATAGATGGGGTACTTGAATCCAGGTGAGAAGGTGTTGTATTTGCAAAAGTCCTTTGGAAGACCATCTAAGATTAGGTATTTTCCTAAGAGAAGATCTCTACTTGTGAGAGGGGATCCAAGGACTTGGTGTTTAATGGTAAGGGTTGGAAAGATTTTGATGAAAAGAGGATTACTTTTCAGGGTCATAAGGAATGTTTCTCCATTTGTTGCTCTAAACATCTTATTATAGGGTAACCAAAATTCTACAAGTAAAATCTTGGGATGGAGAATTGTTGTTGCTACTCCCATGTCAAACAAGGCTATTACTGGAATGGTTCTAGAGTAAGTGTCTAAAAGGATATGTACTTAGGTTATGGGGGCGGGGTTGGTTAAAGGGGCTATAATAGGCTGGGATGTATAGATGATTTGGATTTCTAGTTCTGAGTCATCTTCATTATCTGGGTCTAAATCTTCTTTTGAAGTGGAATAGGCCATAACTACCAAAGCTTAAGGAGAGTAGTCATCATCCAGTGAAAAGAGTGATTCTACATCTGAAAAAGGAGTAGCATCTACATGGATCTGGGCTTGTTTAAGAATTTTTGCTGCTTTCTCCTTTTTTTGGCAATTTTTTTTTGCAAAATGTCCTGGTCTTCTACATATAAAACAGACCTTTAAACGTTTTCCTTTAAACTACTTTCTTCTAAGATACTTCCATTTTTTCTTTTTTAAGGATCTTTTCTTGTGACCTACATATTGTCTTTTCTTCCAAGAATATTTCTTGAAGTGATCTCTTCTTTTTGTTAGACAAGCACAATTCTTTTCATAGCACTTTATTTGCATATCTTTCCTTTTTGCAATTATCTTTAAGTTTGCTATGAATCTTGTCAATTTCTGAAAGAAATTTTCTTTGATTACAGAGTTTTTCTAGGGCAATGAGCACGTGCTGATAAATTTCTCCCAAGGAAGCTTGCTGCAAAGTTATTTTTTGGAGATTCATTATGCGGAGTGTTTCATCCTCTAATGGTTCTGGAAGGGAGTTGAGAAAGGTATGCTTGGCATTACCATCATCCATACCATTAAAAGAATAGTATCTCCTTAACATTTTGTCAAAATGTTTCTCCAAATCTTTCCTTTCAAATGAGCAACATTTTGTTAGCAAAAATTCTTCTCATGCTACTTCCATATAATGGGTTACTGAGCCAAGAAATTCATTATGGACAATCATGAATAAATCTTTTAGTGTGTTGCATTGAGCTGCCTGTCTTTGCCTATTTTCTCCTAAATTGATCCACCATTCCTGTAATCTTCCTGTAATCTTTGCAATAAACTTGACAATAATTTGGGAAACAGTGGCATTTGGAGCTTAGAATTCAGCTATGCACCAAGAATACATGTTAAAGAACTCATCATGCCATCTGGAAGGAGGGACATTATTGAGAGTAAACAAATGTTTTGAATCTATAGTTAGTGAATAAGTCAACCCTGTTTGATATTCTGGAACAAAGGGTGGTGGAGAAAAGATTGGTGGTAGTGGAGGTGGGGGCTTTTTAGGATGAAGAACATCATCTTCTTCTTCTACCTTTGGTTCAATATTTGTCATAAACACTTCCTCTAGACCAAGATCATACAAGTCTAAGTTTGAGTCATCAATTATTGGGAGCACAAAAGGTTCTCTTGAATCTTCAAGGGTGAGGGGTTGGAGAAATGATGAAATTGGGTTTGGAGGTCTTGAAGAAGCACCAATTGTTGGATCTGGGGGTTGGTATACTGGTTCTTTGTCTTTTTTCATAGGAGAAGGTTCATTGTGTGTTCTAGCTTGGGGCTCTGGTTGAGGTGGAATTGAGTATGTTATGGCAGGAAAAATTCTACTTGGTTTAAAAGGGTTATTGTCAGGATGTGTTATGGCTAATGGTTGAAGGTTTTAATAGGGAGAAATTGGTGAAAATAGGGAGGTTGATGATATAGACAAGTCTTTATATAATAATTGTCGAGGTTCAAAAGGCATGTGAACATGTATCGAAGGAGCCTGAGTGGCTTCTTTCTATGATCCTTCCATGGATTGGAGTTGTAACAACAACTATTTCCATTCTTTTTCTTTTTGCCCAATAAGAGGAAAAGAGACAAACAAATCTTTAATTGTGGAAGCTATGTATGCCAATTCCTATTCAACTGCTTTGATTTTTCTTCTTTAGATCTTCAACAAGGGAATTCAAAGATAAGAAAGTATGAGCAACCGTCTTAGCCATCTTTTGTTGATTATCCAAAATTTTTGAAAGAACATGATTTTGTGTCACAACATTTTCTACTTGCCAGTTTAAAGCTGCTTCTACCGAAAAGACTTGTTTCTTGGTTCCATCTAGATTGTTTTCTACAGGATTTTTGATTTTCTAGACATGTTTGGTGTTGGTTTGGGGATGATCAAAGCTTTCTAATGGAGGAAAATTTTGTGAATAGGAAGGTGAAGCTTGGTCAAACATGTAACAAGGTGAGGGTTTTTATATATGGGTTTGACCAGTAGGAAGGGGTTGACATTTTGATATTTGGGGAAGGACTTTCTGGTAGTATGGGATTAATTGAGGTTTTTGGTTTTGGTCAAGATTTTCTTTGCATGGAGAGAGAGGGGGAAGGGTTTGCTTTCTGGTTCTAGGATAGAGAACATAATAATCAAACTTTCTAGAGGGTTCTCCAAGGAGGTCAACTTCTAGATCTCCTACTTCATATCTTTCTTTGAGTTTTTGCTGGGAAGAATTTTTCTTTCTTCGGGAATTATCTTCTTCAAAAGCTTCTTCTTCTTAGTAATCAACACAATTACAAATATCCCACCATATGTGACCAGAAGGCAATTTTCCTTCATAACAAGGTTTTCCATCTTCACGAAATGCTTTAATTTTAAGGCCATCTTCACAAACATAAGACACTGGTTGGAGCATAGCAATTTGTGTTGGGAAGACCATTACATCTTCACAATGAACCTTCTCCTATGAAAAAAGACAAAGAACTAGTATACCAACCCCTAGATCCAACTATTGGTGCTTCTTCAAGACCTCCAAATATGAATATGTTGGCTATGGATCCTGACCCTCCAAACCCAATTTCATCATTTCTCAAAACCCTCACCCTTGAAGATTCAAGAAAACCCTTTGTGCTCCTAATAATTGATGACTCAGACCTAGACTTGTCTGATCTTAGTCTAGAGGAAGTGTTTATAACAAATACTGAACCAAAGGTAGAAGAAGAAGATGATGTTCTTCATCTTAGAAAGCCCCCACCTCCACCACCACCAATCTTTCCTCCACCACCCTTTGTTCCAGAATATCAAACAAGGTTGACTTATTCACCAACTACAGATTCAAAACATTTGTTTACTCTCAATAATGTTCCTCCTTCCAGATGGCATGATGAGTTCTTTAACATGTATTCTTGGTGCATAGCTGAATTCCAAGCTCCAAATGCCACTGTTTCCTAGATTATTGCCAAGTTTGTTGCAAGGATTACAGGAAGATTACGAGAATGGTGGATCAATTTAGGAGAATACAGGCAAAGACAAGCAGCTCAATGCAACACACTAGAAGATTTCTTCTTTCTTCTAGAATTATCTTCTTCAAAAGCTTCTTCTTCTTAGCAATCAACACAATTACAAATATCCCACCATATGTGACCAGAAGGTGATTTTCCTTCATAACAAGGTTTTCCATCTTCACAAACATAAGACACTAGTTGGAGCATAGTAATTTGTGTTGGGAAGACCGTTACATCTTTCTTCTTTGGTGGAGCTGTCAAGAATCTTATCTCTATTTCACCATTTTCTTTTCTGATAAAGAGAGGATCATTTGATTGGATCAGTTTAGTCGGTTGATGAAGCATCTCATATTTCGTAATCCATGATTCTGGAAAGAGATAACTCATCTGGTCCTTGTTGAGTTGTCTTGGAACAAAGATTACTTGAATCAATAACAAAGATGACTAAGATGAATAAATTGACATTTGTTAATTTTTTATTATGAAAAAGATAGTCTCAAAGTGGAAATCTAGCTTGGTTCGACCTAGGGTGAGATTTATGAGGTTAATAATTGCAAAGATTTGAAGTTGAAAGGAATTTTGAGAATAACAAGAACTTTAAATAAACAATCACAAAATGACCCTTAAGCTAAATACATCTCGTCATATCGAGCCCTGTTTTAGATACATGAAACGGGGGTTGGTGTAAAAAATAACCAGTTAAGGGTATGTTTGGTAACTTTTTTTTCTCCTTATTTTCTATTTTCAAAAACAATTTTCTATTTTTGAGACTAAAAAACTTGTTTGGTAATCCAAAATGGACTGAAAATAAAAACTGTTCTCAAAACTCAATTTGTGAAGAAAACTGAAAGCATGCAAAAGATTGTTTTCAGTTTCTAATTTTCAAAAGTCAATGAAAACACGCATTTAATTTAATGAATCTATATTATTTAATGAGTTAGTATTAGAATTCAAATCCTAGTAGCAACAGATTTTAGTATTTTTTGTTTTTTTCTTCAATTTTTTTTTATTTTTTTAAATTTCAACTAACCAAACATTATTTTGATTTCAAAAATACAAAAAAAAAAAAAAATTATTTTTTATTTATATTTCCAAAACAAGTTTTTGAAAATAAAAAACAAAAAACTGTTACCAAATATGACCTAACTTTTTTTTTTTGGAAATAGTTTCAACATATAGTATCCACTTCTGATAATAGTTCTTTATCATCAAACCAAGACACCAATCAGTTTTTTTTACAATTTAAAAAGAAAAATAGAAAAATCATTAAAAAAAAAAAAAAATCCAGGTAAGGCCTATGACCATCCTGCCATCAACGTTGAGCGGCCCCTCCTTGTAGCTGGTCTTAATTGCAATAGGCGCACACTCACAGATTATATTATTTTCCGGAGATTATTCTTTTGTTATAAATCAGAATTTTTTTTTTTTTTTTTCCCTAAACTCTTTCTTGGAAGAGTCCTTTACTCCTACAAGCAAAAGGGTATCAGTAAATTTTTTTTAATAGTAATTCAGCAACCTAGAATGGATTTATGGCTAGCCGCCACAAGTTTGTCATTTTGTTTGGATACTTAAAACTAAATTATACATGCTTTGCTCTTTGACAACTTCTTTAATTATTTACAAAGCTTTTGGCCGATAGTGACCTATCCAAGGCTCTAAGTGTCTTATACGGCCGCCATTGTTGATTAACACGAAGATTATTTAGTGAATAAGTTAGTCGTGACTCGTGCGTGTAGTAACGAAATTCTTGATTACGTACTCAAAACGTGTTATTCACGTTTTAGTACGTAATCAATAATTTCGTTAGAAGACTGTTTTGAGTAAGTTAATAGCATGTTATTCACGTTTTCAATGCTTTGTTGCAAGTATTCTAATCTTGTCTAATTTGTCAGATGTTAAGAACAGTGTCCTCTCTTGGTCACTTGTTTCAATTCTCCGCTGGTATCACATTGCATAACGCGACTATTCTAATAATAATGAAACAAAAATTATGATCTAAAATTACCTTCATGCTCTATGCATGAGTTTGAAAACTAATTTTCCGGCCCCGACCCCTCGGGCTAGTGATGCGTAAATGCAAGTCTGTTCCGTACGTTCTCCTTCTATGAATGTCAGAAATTTCAGGTCAAGAAAAGGAGTTACAAGTTTCGCAACCAATCATGATGAGGATATTACGGTGCGATTGGTATTCTATGTCTAATTTTTATTTTAGTCACAAATCCTAGGTCAAAAGTATTTTAAGTCCTCTAGCCTATGGGAAGAAAAAAAATTAAGTTTCAAACTATGAACTGGATTAGAGGATTTGGTTATGCATGAGGAATTTGTTAAGCATCTTATGTTGATACTGTATTTTGTTTACTCCCGTTTTGCGTGCTAAAATTGCGTCTTGGCCATAAAAATTGATCAAACTACCATTTTGACCTTAGGATTAAGGGATGGATCATTAAACTTTTCAAATTTAAGGTCAAAATGGCCATATTATCCAAACTTTGACCGAATTGACCTACAGTCAAACATAGTGAAAAATTCACCCAAATGCTAAAATTCGTCTTTTTATACTAAGATTAATATTTTCAAACATTTCTCAAATTTTTTTATCAAGTTTGACCGCAATCAACTTGAGCTTGACCAAAAATCTAATTGTAATAAGGATAAATTTGAGCCATATTGTGCATGATTGAATTTCCTTGAATCTAAACTTGAAATCCAAGATCTGTCTGTCTTGCATACTTGTTATCCATTTTTCATGGCCAAACTTTAGTTTGTCTTCACTTGCTAAATGATTAGATCATTCTATTTGTGCTTGAACCATGCAGATGCTTGGATTATGTGACTATATGGTTGTGATGAAATAATTTCCATTGGACCTACGTTGGAATGTGACATACATTGACTTTTGGGTGATGCAATTTCTTATATCCACACAATTATACTATGATGTATTTGTCCTTGCACGTTAAAATCTTGTGTGATATTGATTGCATTATTGTATGGTTGCATTATTTGATTTCCCTTCTGGACAAAGTGGGTTTACATTTAGCTCCATAGCTAACATTGTGAATCCATGGTCATACAACAAAAATGGTTTGGATAAGCATCTTTTTTAAAATGGTTTTCAAACAAGGTGGTTTCAAAAATTGTTTCCATAACGTACTATTCAAGGATACTATCAAAAACTCATTTCCAAATGGAATTTCACTAAAAATGTTTTCAATTCTCTAAAAAATAAAGAACTCATGAGGTTTGTATAAAATCCCTTTTTAGGATAGTCTTTTCATTAATACTCATGAGATTTTCACCAAAAAAAAAAAAAAAACCTTTGGGAGATTTTTTTTTTTTTCATTAAAACTCATGGGATTTTAACACACACACACACCCCCCCCCCCCAAAAAAAAAAATCATTAGGGGACTTTTTTTTATTAAAATTCATGAGATTTTCATAAAGCCCTCTTTTAAGGAAAAATTTCACTAAAAACTCATGGGATTTTTCATTTCAAAACTAAGATCTCTTTTTCAAAAAAAAAAAAGATCTTTCATATATGATACTTGGTCCGTGGCTTAAATTCATTAAACCCATAAACCAACAAAACCCAAACAAACCACCCCCCCCCCCCCCCCAAAAAAAAAAAAAACTAACATTTTCCATTTTGGTGTATTGCATGAGATATATATATATATATATATATTGATATATATATTGTAGGGACTGAATTTGGATTGGACCCAATATAGGATTAGGTTTTAGCCCAACAAGCCCAAACAATGAATTTGTAGAGCGTGGATGAAAGAACTAGATCTACTCTAGAAGAAAAACAATAAAATTTGCTAATTTAAGATCATGAAACACAAATGAGATAAGAAATTCTGTCATCGGCGTGGCCTGAGAAACTTATATTATAATGTCTTGTTCATGAACAAAGTTACAAAAATTTACAGTCTTATTACAAAAAATTGCTTGATATTCCCCTCTCTCCTTTTCTTTAGTCCATCTTCCCATGCTATATACTACAATCTTGGTATCATCCCTACCATACACGTGTAGGTTAGATTCTAGGAACTCCTTCTTGTCTCATCCAACACCTCCCAAAACCATCAACTAGTAGCTGTAAGGTTGCTTGACCACTGTTCAGGCATCACCTCCACATTAATGCGGCCAAAGAGTTAGTTAGGAGGCATTTAATGTGGAGGTAGCAATTTTTTGGAGATATTTGTTGCCCTTCCTCTTTCTTACCCCTTGTCCAACATTCAACTCTTAGTTGTGATGTAACTTTGAAGAAAGTCCATGATGATATGGCACTCTTACTGACCTCGGACCCTTGTTTCCGAGATGGCTTTTCTCCTCGGACATTCGTTGGACTTATCTCATATTATCTTTACTTTTCTCTTTATTCTATTTCCTTTATAATCTTATCTGGCCATCCTCGAATTAGCTAATGTCCTCGGATTGGGCCATAGGCCCAGTTAGTACAGCCTAAACAATACCTCCTGATTAACTGGCCCCCATAATAGCCCCTCAAAATCTTGCTTTTAGACTCCTCAGGAGGAAATGATGATTTTGACGTCCTTAGCCCATCTTGTTTATAGTCCTATTCTGTATTCCTAACCTCCTATATGTCTTTTTACCTGCTCAAGGCACGCTCCTGATACTTCGGTGTCCAGAGCGTGCCATCATTAAATTTTGGCCGCGCCCTTATCCTCCATGTTCAACAGTAGGATGTAAATCGTACGGTGGAAGATTTTTCTCGTTTTACGAGCGGGAACTTTCCCGCTTGTAATTTCTGCACTGCTATAAATAGCTTTTCAAATCAATTCATTTTCCTACTTTCAACAATCACACAATCCTAAAGCTCATACATTGAACTTGTCTCCTTCTCTCACCTCCCTGTATGTCTTCAAATACTAGAAATTTGTCCGAGTACCCCCTTTTTTAAACCTGTAAGTTTTCTCAAACCCTCTTAGTTTTCGTTTTAAACTTGTTAATTTTTCTTCAAAGCTTTTAGAAAAAATGGGTAAGTTCAAACATTCAGTCAAGTCCGAGGAGGGTATGGAGAGTTTCAGGGCTAAATATAGGATTCCACCAACAGTAGGCATGAGGTACGCTGCTCAGGGGGAGTGGGTAGGTGCTAGAAAAACAGGAGAGGTGGTCATTCCCATGATCTCTTTCATAGAGGGAGGGATGACCATTCCTATGGGTACCATCACTAGGAATTACCTTAGGTTCGTTAGACTATCTCCCACTCAGTGCGCCCAAAATATGTTTAGGGTCCTGGGAAGTATAGAAGTTTTAAACGAGAGAATGAACCTAAATTTGACCCATCACAATGTGAATTGGGTATACAACTTGCACCACCTGAAGGGACGGGTATTACCTTAAGTCGAGGCATCCCGAAGTAAGGTTAATCCAGTATCTCCCCACTTCAAACAAAAACTTAAAGGAGAATTTCTTAATCTTTTCTGGGGAATGGCACGATGGCCTACCCGGTCCAACTAAGGAGGGAGAACCAGGTGGGGGTATAGCCGTAGATTTATATGTCTTGGTTTATTATTATTGGAGAAAAAGATGTCCGATAAGGAGCATGCCCGCAGGAGTGTTGACTCGGCCCTGGAGGGCGCACAAAGGCAAGCTGAGGACCAGAGGAAGCGCCTACGCGAGGCCACTGATCAATTGAATACTTCCAAGGAACAGATGGCAGCTCTTAAGAAACAACTAGAAGAAGCCCAAAGGTTCAAAGATCAGGCCGAAAAAGCAAAGGTCGAGGTGAAGAAAGCAAAAGTAGAGGCCGAGAAGGCGAGGGAAGAGGTTGAACAGCATGGCTACGACATCAGCGTAGCCGAGACCGAGGATACCCTCCGGGTAGAGGTCCCTGCCGTATGTCGTGCCTACTATGCTCAGTTTTGGGAGGAAGCTCTCAACCGAGCTGGGGTTGAGGCTTCTTTTGAGCTGAGAAGGCCAGAAAACATCTTTTTCCCCCCAGCCATTCAAGCTTCGAACCTTCCTCCCAACCAAGGGAGGCGGCTCTATAGTTGCTGCCAATGCCGAGGAAGCCCAGACTCAGGATCCTCTTCCTCCCAATCAGCAGGAGCAGTCCAAAGAGCCTGAAGTTCCTAAAGACACCTCTTCGGACAAGGCTGCAAAGGTTCCTCAGGATGGGGCAGCTTCTCAAAGTTTCAAGCAAGATCTGGCTTCAACCACCATACTTGCTGGAGAAGTCCCTAAAGAGAAAGAGAAAGTTGTTCCTCCTGAGGCAGCTAATAAAGCCTCCAAGGGTAAGCTCCAAATAAAGTTAAAACCATAACTCTTTATTTTTACATAGGGTAGTTGTTGTTAATGTAATGAAATTCTCTTTTTTCTTTTTAGGACAAAGTTTAATGAGATGTAGATTTCACATTTCCAAATTTACATATGTTATTACTATTTTATCTTTTATTTATGCAATTTTCACTTTGTCTACTCTATGTTCATAAATAACCATACGCCATAGAAGAATGAAGTTTACTGATATGAGGGAAAACATAATTTTATATATTTTAACTGAGAATCCGAATAAATAATAATTGTTGAATCCACAACACTATCAAGACATGCTCTTAATTTATCAATTCTAATAAGTTTCCAACTCTGAGAAAATATCAAAACGTTTAAATAACAGGCAAGTCCGGGATACCTCAAAACGCTTCAAGTGATGCTTATGGATTTTACTTTGGCTTACAAATTTGATCATAATCCAATGCAAGGGGTATTAATTTCCACTAAGTTTGTGGTCCGAGGAACCTGACATAACTTAATTTTTGTTTAATACTTCAATAGATGTCATAGGGTACCACTAAGTTTATGGTTCGAGGAACCTGACATTACTTAGTTTCTATTTAATACTTCAATAGATGTCATAGGGTATTAATTTCTATTAAGTTTGTGGTCCGAGGAACCTGACATAACTTAGTTTCTGTTTAATACTTCAATAGATGTCATAGGGTATTAATTTCCACTAATTTTGTGGTCCGAGAAACCTAACATAACTTAGTTTCTGAGGAACCTGACATAACTTAGTTTCTATTTAATACTTCAATAGATGTCATAGGGTATTAATTTCTGCTAAGTTTGTGATTCGAGGAACCTGACATAACTTAGTTTCTATCATAGGGTATTAATTTCCACTAAGTTTGTGGTCCGAGGAACCTGACATAACTTAGTTTCTGTTTAATACTTCAACAGATGTCATAGGGTATTAATTTCCACTAAGTTTGTGGTCCGAGGAACCTGACATAACTTAGTTTCTGTTTAATATTTTAACAGATGTCATAGGGTATTAATTTCCACTAAGTTTGTGGTCCAAGGAACCTGACATAACTTAGTTTCCGTTTAATACTTCAATAGATGGGGAAACACATGATATATGATCAGAATAAATTAAAAAAAAAACTAAATATGACTATCTTTATTAATAATAATACCTCTTTAGATTGTTTACATTCCAAGGGTGGAGTACAGTTTTTTCATCTAGATCCTCCAAAAAGTATGCACCTATTCCTGCCACCGGAGTTGTCTGATACGGTCCTTCCCAATTAGGCCTCAGTTTTCCCCAAGCTAGATTCTTGGTGATTCCTAAAACTTTCCTCAATACTAGATCTCCTACGGCCAACGACCTCAACTTTACATTGGTATCATAACCTTGCTTGAGCTTATGCTGGTAGTAGGCCAGTTGGACCATTGCCTTCTCCCTTCGCTCTTCAATTAAGTCCAGACTTTTTTCCAACAACCCATCATTACCATCCAGGGTAAATGCATTTGTTCTCAATGTCGAGAAACCTGTTTCCAGAGGAATTACAACCTCAACTCCATATGTCATTGAAAAAAGGGTCTCCCTGTTGACCGTCGAGGCATCATTCGATACGTCTATAAGACATGTGGTAACTCCTCCACCTACTTTTCCTTTGCCTCATCTAACCTCTTTTTAAGTTTGTTCACTATAACCTTGTTCATAGCTTCAGCTTGCCCATTTCCTTGTGAATAGGCTGGAGTGGAATATCTATTCTTTATCCCCAAGTCAAAATAGTATTGCCTGAAGGTTTTGCTATCAAACTGAAGGCCATTATCCGAGATGTGGGTATGGGGAACCCCAAATCGAGTAATAATATTCTTCCAGATAAATCTTTTGACATCTACATCTCTGATATTAGTCAAAGGTTCAGCTTTGACCCACTTGGTAAAATAATCTGTGCCAACCAGCAGATATTTTTTGTTTCCTAGTGCCTTAGGGAAAGGACCTACAATATCCAAGCCCCATTGAGTGAAAGGCCAAGAGCTGGATAGAAGATTAAGGACTCCTCCAGGCTAGTGAATGTTTGGCGCGAATCTCTGACACTGATCACATTTTCTAACATATTCTTGTGCATCTCTTTGCATGCCTGGTCACCAATATCCTTGAATAATGGCCCGGTGAGATAAAGATCTTCCCCCTGTGTGACTTCCGCAAATTCCTTCATGTAGTTCTTCTAAAAGTAATTCTGATGCCTCTGGATGTACACAAAGCAGATATGGTCCAGAAAAAAATCGTTTATACAACCTTCTATCTTCGGACAGCCAAAACCGAGGAGCTTTCCTTCGTACTTTCTCAGCTTCTGACTTATCTTCAGGCAATATATCCCTTTAGAGGAATAGCAGTATAGGGTCCATCCAACTCAGCCCTAAGTTGATTTGGTGGATCTGAAGCAAATCTTTCCTCGTTGGGGTAGGGGTGCATAAATCCTCGACCATTATCACTCGGGGCAAATTCTGTGCCGAGGAAGTGGCAAGGGTAGCCAAGGAATCTGTGTGGGTATTTCCACTTCTGGGGATATGCGATAATTCAAAGAATTCAAATTTCATTTGTATACGCCTAACTTGACCAAAATATTCTTGCATTCTTGTATCTCGAGCTTCCAGTTCCCCTTTTACCTGGCCTACGACCAGTCTTGAATCTGAGAACATTCCACTGTCCTTCCACCCATTTTTTGGACCATCACCATTCCCATCAACAAAGCTTCATATTCCGCTTCATTGTTTGTAGCTGAGGATCCCAACCTCAAGGACTTTTCAATGGTTATCTTTTCAGGGGACACCAGAACTAGCCTCACTCCTACTCCCCACTAATTTGCTGCTCCATCCACATATACTTTCCAGGATGAGGGGTCTTGTGTGGAGATTAGACCAACCGATTTTTCATCCATGTCATGTTGCCTCACCTTTGCTTTTTCTAGAAGTTCAGCAAACTCAGCTACTAGATCGACAAGGACCTGACCTTTCATAGAGGTACGAGGCATATATTTGATGTCGAAAGCCCCTAGAATCATGCCCCATTTAGCAATCCTCCCGGTATAATCCATGCTCCGAAGTATGGATTTGAGTGGTAATTGAGTTAGAACAACCACGGTGTGTGCTTGGAAATAATGAGGGAGTTTTCATGTAGCATACACTACTGCCAAAACGGCCTTTTCCAATGATAAATACCGCACCTCGGCTTCATGAAGTGACTTACTTACGTAATAGACTGGTCTTTGGATGCCACTATCTACTCATATCAAAACAAAACTTACCGCATGAGAGGCTACCGCTAGGTAGGCAAACAGAACCTCGTCCACCTCAGGACTAGACATGATGGGCGGCCGAGATTGGTACTCTTTCAGCTGCTGAAATGTTATAGCCCATTCCTCGGTCCATTCAAATTCTTTCCATTTATGTAGTAAAAGGAAAAAGGGTCTACACCTATCTCAGCTGATCTGAAGATAAATCAATTCAAAGCAGCGATCATCCCTGTCAGTTTCTAGACCTCCTTGGGGTTCCGAGGGGCTTGCAAGCCGTTAATGGCCTTAATTTGATCTGGGTTCACCTTAATTCCCTTGTGAGTCATCATATAGCCCAAGAACTTTCCAAAATCTAAACAAAATGAACACTTTGAAGCATTCAGACATAACTTGTGCTTTCTCAGAATTCCAAAAATGTTCGCAAGATCTCCCTTATACTCAGACACCACTTTGCTCTTTACAACCACATCATCGATATAGACTTCAATGCTCCTGCGCAATTATGATTCGAATATTTTAGTCATCATCCGTTAATAAGTAGACTCTGCATTTTTCAAACCAAAAGGCATCACTTTGTAGTGATAGTTTCCAATGGGAGTGACAAAAGTTGTCTTTTCTTAATCGTCCAATGCTAACAGTATTTGGTGATATCCTTGGAAGGCATCCAAAAAACTCATCCGAGGATGACCTACCATTGCATCCACCAACTAGTCTATCCGAGGCATAGGGAAAGGGTCCTTAGGACAGGCCTTATTGAGGTCCGTGAAGTTCACACACACACGCCATTTCCCAGTCTTCTTTTTCACCACCATCATGTTGGCTAACCATTGAGGATAAAAAAACTTCCTTGATAGCCCCTGCCTACTTGACCTTGGCCATTTCATTTTTGACAGCCTCGGCGTGCTCTTTTGATAGACGCCGAGGTGGCTGTCTCTTTGGGGTGATGGAAGGGTTAACATTTAGATGATGACAGATGAAACTTGGGTCTATACCCGGGGATTCATACGCTCTCCTACAAAGGTAGTTTAGCTCCAACCTAAAAGAACTTCTCCGGATCATCGCCAACGATTACCCTCTCTAGATCTTCACATTTCGCCTCGTCAATTGGTCCATTGAAGGGCAACGCCGGGGTTTCTGATTGCTATAAACCATTATCAGTGGTGGCCGAGGTCTCCGCTTCAGGCCGATGTTGGATAGCCGCTACCAGTCATTGTCTGGCTACAGTCTGACTTCCTACTATCTCCAAAACTGGTCTTCGAATGGGTACTTTATCTTCTGGTAAAGAGCAGAGGAGACGGCCCCTAGGGTATGAACCTAGGGTCTGCCCATAATGGCCGTGTAGGGAGAGAACATCTATGACGATGAAGTCCACTTGCACCACATCCATGCCAGTCTGCACAGGTAATCTGATCTGACCTTTTGGGACGACCATTTTACCTTTAAAACTCACCAGAGGAGAACTATAGGCTATTAAGTTTTCAGGTTTCAAGTTTAGCCCCCTATACAAGTCAAGGTACATTATGTCAGCAGCGCTGCCTTGGTCAATCATCACCATTTTCACGTCATATCCACCAATTCTCAACGTAACCACTAGAGCATCATCATGGGGCTGTATGGTTCCAACTTTGTCCTCATTTGAAAAACCTAACACTAACAGGATGCCTATCTTGGCTCTCTTAGGCATTGAACTAGACTCCTCGGTCAGATAACAGGATACCGACATCACCCTGGAAGGACAAGATCCGGTCCTCCCCGGGGTAGCAAAAATAACGTTTATTGTGCCAAAGGATAGTCTTGAAGGAGCATCTCCCCGAAGCTCCGAGCCCGTCTGGCTTACCTGACCACTGGAATGATGCAAGAGTTGTTTCAACTTCCCTTCTCGAACTAACTAGTCCAGATGGTCCCACAAGTTTCTACAATCCTCAGTTGTGTGTCCATAATCCTGATGATAGTGGCAATAAAGGTTCTGGTTGCATCTCATAGGATCTCCTACCATCTTGTTTCGCCATTTGAAGAACGGCTCATTCTTAATCTTCTCTAGTACCAGTTGCACTGGCTCTCGAAACACAGTGTTAACCACCTGGGTGTTGGCAGATCCTGGCGGCCCAACAAAGTCTTTCTGAGATCGGTTATTATTGTACCAGTCCGACCTGAAATCCCTCCTCTCTTGAGGAATCACCTTAGCCTTTCCTTTCCCTTGCAGCTGGTCTTCTTCTACTCTTCTGTACTTGTCAATCCAATCCATCAGTTGGCTCACACTGGTAACAAGTTTACCAGTTAGAGATTTCCTCAAATCATGCTCAGCTGGAAGATCAGCCTTAAAAGTACTAATGGCCACATCATCGTAATCTCCTTCTATTTCATTAAACATCTCCCGATATCTATCTCAATAAGCCTTCAGAGTCTCACCCTCCTACATGAACATAGATAATAAGGATGCCAAAGGCCGAAGAACCCTGCTACAGGTAATAAAGCGAGCACTAAAGGCCCGAGTGAGTTTCTTAAAGGAATCAATAGAGTTCGCCTTTAAACTGTTGAACCACCTCATCACCACTGGGCCCAAGCTAGATGGAAAGACCTTACACATCAAGGCCTCAAAGATCTTTGGAGTGAGCGGTCATCCTTTGACTAAAATGACTGACATGTTCTACCGGGTCTGTTCGACCATTATAAATGGTGAACGTGCGTTGATGAAATCGCTGAGGAAGACTCGTATCTTTTATGTTTCGTGTGAAGGGTGATTTAGAAACTTCACTTAGCGCCTTGTTCATGGCATCGTTCCCCAAGCTTTTGCAAGGCGGGCTTTTGTATCTACGTCTATGGTGGCGCTCCTCGTCGTAGGAAAAGGTCTCGCTGGGCAAAGTTCTGAATCTCCGCCTATAACTAGCACCATCTGTCTCTTTAGAGGACAGTTCGGAACTAGGCGATAAACGTCTTCACCGAGCATGACGCAATTCCCTCTTCAACTCATCGATTTCACGTTGCATTTCTCTGTCATTCTTTGCATGGGAAACATGACTCTTCCCTCGAGATTGACTTTTACTGGTATGAATTGTGTGCACACTTCCCTCACGGCCTCTTCTCTATTCAAGGCTCCTACGCGGATCGCTATGCTGAAAACCCCTTGATTCTGCTTGATATAGATTAGCATCTACCTGGTATGGCCCTGCTGCTGCCTGATAGGGACCTGCTTCCTCCATCGTGAATGTTGTACCCGAATTTCCTTCAAAATAAATCAAGTCTTCCCACAGATGACGCCAATTGTAGGGACTGAATTTGGATTGGACCCAATATAGGATTGGATTTTAGCCCAACAAGCCCAAACAATGAATTTGTAGAGCGTAGATGAAAGAACTAGATCTACTCTAGAAGAAAAACAATAAAATTTGCTGATTAAAGATCATGAAACACAAATGAGATAAGAAAGTCTGTCCTCGGCGTGGCCTGAAAAACTTATATTATAATGTCTTGTTCATGAACAAAGTTACAAAAATGTACAGTCTTATTACAAAAAATTGCTTGATATTCCCCTCTCTTCTTTTCTTTAGTCCATCTTCCCATGTTATATACTACAATCTTGGTATCATCCCTACCATATACGTTTAGGTTAGATTCTGGGAACTCCTTCTTATCCCATCCAACACCTCTCAGAACCATCAACTAGCAGCTGTAAGGCTACTTGACCATAGTTCAAGCATCACCTCTACATTAATGCGGCCAGAGAGTTAGTTGGGAGGCATTTAATGTGGAGATAGCAGTTTTTTGGAGATATTTGTTGCCCTTCTCCTATCTTACCCCTTGTCCAACGTTCAACTCTTAGTTGTGATGTAACTTTGAAAAAAGTCCATGATGATATGGCACTCTTACTGACCTCAGACCCTTGTTTCCGAGATGGCTTTTCTCCTCAGACATTCATTAGACTTATCTCATATTATCTTTACTTTTCTCTTTATTTCGTTCCCTTTATAATCTTATCTGGCCATCCTCGGATTAGCTAATATCCTCGAATTGGGCCATAGGCCCAATTAGTACAGCCTTAACAGTACCTCCTGATTAACTGGCCCACACACACACACACATATATATATATATATATGGAGATTTAATTTAGATTGTGTTGATTTACTTTTTTCCATTCGAGTGTGTCCTACTCTTTTTTTTTTTTTTTTCATAAAGTCCGCTTATGAGGTCCTTTTTCACATATAAGGTTCCAAAGTCACACAAATTGACATGTTTCTTAGTTTTTGTGTTCAATCTTACAAGATTTGCCAACTCTCTTACATGCCTCATGATGACGTCATCTTTTGCTAATATTCATCATGCCATCAATATAGTCGTCCTCTTGGTCAATAGTGCAACCATTCTTAAATCCTTGTAGCCAACTTCTGGCATTCATTTGTCATCGTAGTCTACCGTTATACTTAGCAATTTGCACAATTCATACTTTATTGTGTCCGGTCTTTTCTCCATCCAATTCGAGCATTCATGGTCACTTACATGGCATCTTCATGAGTTTATATTCCAAATTCTAGGTATCAACAATCTTCTACCTTGAATTTGAGGGAGAATGTTAAAGATATGAGTTTCTATGTAATACTTAAGAGGCCCAAAGTATTTTGTAAACCGAATTAGGGTTAACCTTATCGCCTATATATACCATACCTAGGGTTCATTGTAATACACAATTGAGATCATAGTAAAAATTTAGCTACTTAGACTTGCTCCTATGGATGTAGGTTGTCAGGCTGAATTACATTAACCTTATGTTCTCTCTCTCTTTTGCTTTCGCTTCTCTTTACATTATTTTATATTTTCCTCATTTAATGTTAACATTTTAATAAGTAGTTTTAAATATGCTTGAAGTGGTTTCAATTAGAAGGATATTTGACACGAGCATATGAGATCTAATTAGAAACCTTTGATGCAAAATTAAATTATAATTAAACTATAATAAGTTTCTTTATTTATCTTATGCTTTAGTCCACTATATAGGTTTGATAGTAACAAACTACAAAAAAATGGGACTATCCCAACATTTGCAAAACCACTGGGATAGCCCCAAAAAGAACCGAAATAAGCCCAAAATGCCTATCCCAGCACATTTTTCCCCCAGGGCTTTAAATTGCCGCACAGTGACAATCGGTACAAGGTTGCCAGACTTGTACTAGCGCTTTTCAAAAGTGCCAGGTTAGGTCCCGACGTTTTCAGATCCTCTCCCAGCGCTTTTTAAACCGCTACTATAGGGTTTTTTTTAAATTTAAATACAGGCTATAGTGGTGGTTTTAAATCACTGCTATAGACCTTTTAAAATACAAGCTAAAAAGGCCTACAGCGGCGATTTTAAAAGCGCTGTTATAGGTCCTTTTTAAACAGGGGCTATAGTGGCGGTTTCAAAAGCACCGCTGTCTTTTTTTTATACAAACTAAAAAGGCCTATAGCGGCAGTTTCAAAAGCGCCGCTATTAGTCATTCTTTCTATAAAAAAAAATTGGGAAAATATTTTCCCTGCATTTTGTTTTCCCAACCTGGTTATAGCTAAACAAAAATCAATATAAAATAAATAACTAGATTTAGTTGACATACCAATATAAACCCCACAGTAATCAAACATATTCAAACTATCAAATTAATATAATACAATAGTACAATTTCTAACTATAATAATTGTTACGCCTAATACAAGACATTCCAAATGTCTAGAATGTTATATCATAGTTGCAAGCAAAACTATCAAATGAAACTCTCTTTCAATCAAAACCTAACTGAAAACAAAACTATTCAGGAATTCACAACACATTAAAGGCAAAAGCTAGTGAAAATACACAACACGCAAAGACCCACGATATTTTACCTAAATAAAAACACTAAAATGAATTTGTTGTAGACATGCCAAGCATAAAGTGATTCACAAATAACAACTTCAGAAATTTACAAAAGCAAATGTAACTTACACATTACAAAAAATTGAACTTTATAAATTAGACTTAACCGATCAATCAAAAACTACTAATAAATTCACAAATATCCACTTGGTCTTAAATAGATATTTCACAAATTAATAGATTCAAATACAACCACATGATAAAATCACTATTCCAACAATATTTCTTTCACAACTATACCAATCAGGAAAATGCTAATCAGGAGATCTGAACCAAATGTCACATAACATAATCTATCAAAAATTAAATGGGGTCTAATATTGATTCTAGTAATAACAATTCCTTATTAAAAATCCTATTTTCCAAAAAGAGAACACATTTCTCACTTTTTTAGATTTTATTGAGCAACAAGTTGAGGAACCTAACAAAGAAATTACAGAAACTATATTTAGCGATGAAGGGCCCACATAAGAATAATGGGTCATTGGCCACGCCTGATGACATCAAATAGTTTGATGACAGAAAACTACAAATGAAGGCAGATGGATGTTGGGCCAAGGAAAAGGTCAGGTCATGATGAACAGGTAACGTCTTTTGAGGAGCGATACCACCTCGGCCAACAGTGTGGAGGCCTAAAGTCTGACCACCCATCAAGTACGGGGCAACAGACAATCGTGTTTGGAAGGATAAGCATCAGAAAGAGATGAGACAAAAGAGAATTGAGAAATATCTGAGAAAAAAACTGCTACCACCACATTGAATGCTCTGCATCTAACCCCCTAGGTGCATTAATGTGGAAATAATACTTGAATAGTGACTTTCAGCCTTACAGCTACTCACAAATGCTTCAAGAATGTGCTGATGGAACAAGTATCAAGATTATCAATCTAATCTACACGTGGATGGCTGAGATGAAAGAGAGAAAGGGAATATAAAAGGGAAGGACTCCATTAGAAAAAGAAGGGGGGGGGGGGAGAAGGAGAAAAAACTAGAGAAAAATCACGATTTAACCAAGAACTGTAATTTTTCTATAAGTTGGTCAGAAATATATAAAAACATATCTTCCTTAGACTTGACCAAGGAGAACTTTTCTTGTTCAAATTGTTTGTCTTGGTCATTCCAATAATAACTAGCCTATTGTGATCAATGTCTTCTTAACTCAAGCCCACTCTCTAAAAAATTCATTGTTTTGGGCTCATTAGGCTATTATCCATCCATTTGGGCTATGAAGCAAAACGGGTCCATACACTATAACAAACGAGAATCACAAATTTCTAAACAATCTTTATACTTATCAAACACACATGTCACATATCCCTTACCTAAAAACAGAAGACGCGAGAGATTTGAATAAGAGGAACTCAAGTGTCCATGTTCTCGTTCTCATCGCCTAAATGAAAGACCAAAACTTATTACTGACAAAGTCTTTCTAAGTATTTAAACTTATATATGAATCACAACCTAACTCTACAACTCAAGAAAATCTTAATTCCCATCACAAAAAGGTTTCCACAGCACAAGATACATTCATCAAACACATTATGTACCAAACCATAGAGAAACCAAGGCATAGAAATTTATCTATAACCCAAACATACCAAAAGATGAGCACACTAATTTATAGCTCAAAACATTCACCCTAACTTTAGAAATAAATCCTCAAAGTTAGGTATATCATATACTGTTCATTGCTTATTTCAGCAGCATATACCTCATTTATAAAATACAAATGGTCTATCCATTCACATCCGAACTTCATGCAATTTTACAAAATCACTCCTCTGGATGTCTAATAGATACCATATCGATTTTAGAGTCAAAGCATAAAACTATGATTTATTAAAAATTATACAGGACAACATGCTCAAATCTTTACTGCCTATTCCAGCAGCAGATACTTCACGTACTACATTTAAATGAGCTATCAAATTACATCCAACTTTCATTCCAATTTACAGAGGTACTTGTTTTGATATCTAGTACTTTACCTAACAGTTTTAGAGGCAAAGACTACAGCCATGATTTAATAAAAATCCTACAATCCATCATACTCAAATCTCCTCTGACAGAAATTCAGTCAACTTAGAAATTACACCATTATTTCTATACTCATCCAATTGCTGTGAGACCAATTCCATTACAACCAAATGTATATTAGCTTTTATAGGAAACATCCCTAGCATCCAAATTCATAGTATACCATTTGTTACATAATTTATCATGTTTGAAGATAGAATCTGTCACAGTGACAGCTTTGCAACAATTTCTCCTAAAATCATAAAATAATTGCAAATAGTCTTATTATCATATGGGGATTTTTATACACTCATTAGACATGTTTGAAAACACTTATATACAGTCATCCACCCATTGCCAAAAACTTTGTCTATATGAGGACACCAAACAGCCATGTCGTTTGGCAATACAAGCTAAGCATATTAGAACCAAGTCCAGGGGCTTACATTGTAAGGAGTGAGCTGCCCCTTTTCACCACTTGCAAGTTCTTTCACTAGCTGGAATTCCTTTCTCCCACACATCTTTCAATTCAAAGAAAACGCTGACCCCACCTTTGTCTTCAAATTCACCAAAACTATCCAACACAAACCTACACTCATTGAAACATTTTGTCAAACACTTGTTAGGCACATGAAAATTAACAACAACCAAAATTCCAAAGTAAACCCAACAACATAAATACAAGCAGACATACATAAAATAATTAATTTTGTGCATATAAGGTGAAGTGAAAAAAAGATTAAATTTTTTAAAAAAAAATCTGGAATTTGTTGGGACAAGTATAAATAGTAAAAAGGTTTGATCTTTTTGATAAGTGGTGATAAATAACAAAAGGGTTTTGAGATTGAGAAATGGAAGTAACTATTTTAGTGTTTGGTGGGAGAAAAAATCAGAGAAAAAGTTAAGGAAATTATTGAGAGAGAAATGTATAGTTGCTAATGAAATGTGGTTCACTGGCTTTTGGAGCGTCTCTGAGCTACACGCTGCAGTGTGGAGGTTGGAGCTCATCGGCAATGGGATGGGAAGGAAGATCAGTTTGTGTGTGTGTGTGAGAGAGAGAGAGAGTTTTGTTGAGAGGAAAATATTTGAAATAAGGAAGTGGGAGACCAAAAATGAGAGACCAAAGTGGTGGGAAGCTGAAAAAAATAAGTGGGAAGTCTGAAAATTTTTAGGTGATAAGAGCGACTTATTGTGGCGAAATTGGCACTTATTGAAGCGGTTTAAAACTGCTGTAATAAGTTTGAAACCTATTATGGCAAATTTTGTACTTCTTGTGTCGGTTTTAAACTGCCACAATAAGTCAAGCAATTTTCAAATTTTTTAAAAATTTTGGAAGCCCGATTTTTTACTTCAAACCTATAGGGGCGGTTTTAAAACCACTATAATAGGTGTTCTATATGAGGAAGCATATTCTAGAGCTTTAAAAACCGCCAGAATAGGTTATTTAAAAAAAAATTTAAAATACCAAAAATATATAAAGACCTATTGCAATGGTTCTGAAACCGTCATAGTAGCCCTCACATTTTTTTTTTAAACAAGCAGAATACTAAGTATTGTTGTCCTATATAAATTAATTTATATATACTTAAATTAAGTAATCTAAAAGATAAAATATTATTAAATATGAAATTACACTCGTTGTTAGCACTTTTGAATTACAAGTACAATTTGGATATTTTTTTATTGTGGCCCATGGGTATATTGTATCAAGAAAAAAAAAAATTGGGTATTGGCTCCAAGCATTTGGATTACTTCAAATAGAAGGACTATTTTATATATTTCATAAATTTTATATATTTAATAAAAAAATGACCGATACACCCCCGAAATACTCTTTATCTAAACATATCTCACGTATGTTTGATACAATTTTTTTCCAAAAAACTAGCACATACTAAACCCAGCAGTTTACTCTATTTCAAATCCTAAATTTTAGTTTTATAAAAATCATTCCTATGTAACCTCACTAACAATAGATAAATTCAAATTAAAAAATTATATTAAACTCAAAATAAGAAAAGAGCCTCATATATATATATATATATATATATATATATCTTCCAACTACACTTTTATGTGGTTCAAAATACCTTCATTAATGAAGGGTAACTTCATTTAGAAATAGGGTCATAAATGTCAAATAAGAAATTTCATTTTAAATTCAAATAGGACTATTTTATATATTTGATAAATTTTATGTTTTTAATCAAATTACAACCACATAAAACGTGACTTTTCTATAATAATAATTGTAAGGTCACAATTTGGGGCCCAAGCCCAAAATTTATGGAACCTTAGCCCAATGAGCTTGATACAATGAATTTGTAGAGAATGAGACAAAGAACTAAGACCTAACGAATTGGACAACGGCTAGAGTTGGATTAAATGGCAGTCAAACATAAATGGGAGGTGTTGATATCAATGGAATTTCAGTCCAAGGAGGCCATGGTCATCGTATATTGATCACAGTGGGATAATAAGACAGTTTAAATTGCTACAGTCTCCTCCCTTTCTATTTTTCGATCCCCTCTCCATGAAGAGTCTTCCACCTTTTATATCTTCTTTGGTGTCATCTTTACCCTCCACTTGTCAATTATCTGAGCCCCCACTTAAGTGCTTGTCCCATTAGCCACCATCCCTAGCGCTCTGTGAGTTGCGGTAGCTAATGTGGTACTGTTCAGACGTCTTCTCCACATAAATGCGACCAGTAAAGTAGCTGTTATGCATCTAATGCGGTGGTCTCAGCCTTCTCTTAGATATTTTTAGGTTCTCTTCCTTCTCTCATGTCCATGAAACATGTCTCTGTCATTGAACCTTCTCAGCAGGCCACTTTAATCGTTGGGTTATATTTTTTGAACCATATTCACAAGTCCGAGGAGCATGTACTCCTCGGACAACCACTCGTTTGCTCCAGTTGTAAGTCTCGGTTTGAGAACGTCTCATCATTAGTAGTTTCTCCTCGGACCTGTTTATCCCCACGGACAAAGCTCAAGGCCCAATATGCGATCTTAGACCCGTACCCCTGTAATAATAATATAAAAAAATAAATAAATAAAAAAAGGGCGGCAAAAAGAATGACCAAAATATACCTCTTAAACCTAAAAAAAGACTAAACCAAAAAAATGCCCGAAATACCCCCAAAAACTAAAATATGACCAAAACACCCCCTGAAACCTGAAAAATTATCAAAATACCCACTAAACATAAAAATGCCTAAAATACCGCTAAAGCCTTAAAATGACCGAAATACCCCCCAAAATCTAAAAAATGACCAAAATACACTTGAAACATAAAAAAATGACACAAATACCCCTGAAGCCTTAAAAAAGACCAAAATACCCCCAAAACCTATAGAATAACCGAAATACCTCGAAACCTAAAAATTGACCAAAATACCCTAAAACCTAAATAATAAACCTAAATAGAGGGTATTTTGGTCAATTTTTAGGTTTCGGGGCATTTCGGTCATTTTTAAGGTTTCAGGAGTGTTTCGATCATTATTTAGGTTTCAGCTTTATTTTGAACATTTTTACATTTAAGAAGGGTATTTTGGTCAGTTTTTAGGGTTCAAGGGTATTTCAATCAGTTTTTAAGTTTCAAAGGTATTTCAGTCATTTTTTTAGGTTTCGAGGGGTATTTCAAACATTTTTATGTTTAGGGGGGATTTCAATCATTTTTTAGGTTTAGAGGATATTTTGGTCTTTTTAAGGTATTGGGGGTATTTTTAGTCTTTTTTCTAGGTTTAAGGGGGGTATTTCGATCATTTTTTAGGTTTAGAGGACAAACAAACAATTGGAATAGGTTAGTTTAAAAATAATAACAATAATAATTTGAAAATAATAACAATAATAATTTGAAAAAATAATAATAATAATTAGTCATTGAGGGTATTTTGGTATTTGTTTTTCAAGCATGGGGGGTATTTTAGTCGTTTTCTATGTTTCGAGCATATTTTGGTCACTTTTAGGTTTTGGGCGGTGTGTTAGTCATTTTTTAAGGTTTCGAGAGTGTTTCAGTCAGTATTTAGGTTTTAAAGGTACTTTAGTCATTTTTTAGGTTTTGGGGGTGTATTGGTCATTACAAAATAGATAAACACAAAGCTGCAATAAAATTTTAAAATTTAAAATAAATAAACAATGACAGAGTCTAAACAATCAATTGGTAAAAAGAATATAAAATAGATAAACATTGATAGAGTTTAAACAATCAATTAGTAAAAGGAACTAATTGAAGAAAATCAATTAGTCAAGGGATTTTTTCTAGTGATAGTCCAATTTGGTAATTATCTAGGTTTCAGAGGTATTTTGGTCATTTTTTTGGTTTCAGGAGTGTATTGGTCATTTTTTAGGTTTTCACAATATTTCGGACTTTTAAAAAGGAAAAATGTTTATGGGGGTATTTTGGTCTTTTTAGGAATCGGGGTATTTTGGTTTTTTTTAGGCATCCGGGGTATTTCATTCATTTTCTAGATTTCAGGTGAGATTTTGGTCATTTTCTAGGTTCGAATGTCTTTCGGTCATTTTTTACATTTAGGGTGGTATTTTGGTAAATTTTAGGAATAGCCTCTTAAAAAAAAAAAAAAAAAGAGAAAAAGAAAAGAAGAAGAAGAAGAAATAGGCCACACGAAAAAGAAAATAAGTATACCCTATTACAGCACTTTTAAAAGTGCTGGAATAGGTCACTTACGTAAGGGAATGAGTAAACCCTATTTCAGCACTTTTAAAAGCGCTGTGATAGATCACTCACATAAGGGAAGGAGTAAACCCTATTACAGCGCTTTTAAAAGCACTAGGATAGGTCAATCACATAAAGGGAGGAGTAAACCCTATTATAGCATGTTTTGAAGCGTTGGGATAGGTAAATCACATGAGTGAATGAGTAAACCCTATTCCAGCGCTTTCTGAAGCTTTGGATAGGCAAATCACATAAAGGAATGAGTAAACCCTATTCTAGCGCTTTTAAAAGCGTTGGGATAGGTCAATCACATAAGGGAATTGAGTAATCCTATTCCAGCACATTTAAAAAATGCCAGGATAGGTTAACCCTCTGCCAGCACTTTCTAAAGCGTCGGGATAGGTGTCTCTCATAAAGAAAAGGAGTAACCCTATTCCAGCGCTTTCAAAAGCACCAGTATAGGTCTCCATAATAAGGGAATGGGGTAATCCTATTCCAATGCTAGGATAGGACAACTCTATTCCAACGCTTTTAAAGTGCCAGGATAGGATACTTTCAAAAATTAAAATAACCATCTAATTGGCTTTATTCCGTGCCAAATTTGCTTGTAATTCAGCATTTAGTAACCCTGTATTTAGGTGGGTTTGATGTAAGGGTAGTGAGTGAGATAGAGTGAAGATTGCTCAAGAGTGTGCAAACAGAGACTCGCGGCTAGGACTCGCAGGTGACTCGCGGCTGCAAGCTAGAAGGTGAACAGTCATGCAAGCTGGAGCACTACAGGACAAAACAGGACAACTGGCCATACTGTTATCTCGCGACTGGATCTCGCGACTTAATCAAGCCGCGAGGTCAAGCCGCGAGCCACCCCTATTTTGTAAAACCTGACGTTTCACATTCCTCTCCCACTCGAGTATAAATACCCCTTTTACCCACGATTGTAAGAGAGCTTCCAGAGAGAATTTTGAGAGAGAAACCCTAAAGAAAAACAAGATTGATTCACCCACAATCTATACATTAGAGTCTCTTCAAATTCCTCAACTCTCTTCCTCTCCATTGTCAAATCCTTGAAAGGCATTATACCAAACCTGGTTCTCACCATCATCATCACTGTGAGACAGCTGTTTGGATTTCTGGGAAGCAGTTAGGAAGGAACCAATCTTCATTGGTTGATGCTACGGTCTAGTAGCAGAATCCGGGAAGTTAGAAAAGAAAAAGGTTTGGCGCAACCTCGTTGGAGCAAGAAGCTTGGAGGGCTTAGGTGCACTGGGTAGATTAGGCTTAGAGGGTCTATTGTTGTCCATGTATCCCAACTGTATTTTCTAGTGGATTGTTTACCGCTTGGAGGGCGGCGGAGAGGTTTTACGCCGAGGGCTTCGGTTTCCTCTTCGATAACACATCGCGTGTTGTCTTTGTGTTTGCATCTTCCTTCCTCTCTATCTTTGCCTTTTTATTATCTACTGTAGATTGTGTTTTGTTTTGGCTTAGATAGTTTTTACCAATTCCATATTATAGCTTATGTTAAGTTTCCGTACACTAGTTGTTTGACATATTGCTTGAATTGGTTAAGTTGTTATTTGGGGGTCTAAACGTTCAAAGGTGTTTATACACGTTTTTGAACTTTCACAATTGAACCATCATGATATCAACTTTATGTGTAGTCTGTGTGGAAATATTAGGTCCGATTATTATTTAAAAACTACAGACATGCGGGACGGCTTATATCATGTCTTCCCGATTCTAACAAAAACTTAGCAAGAGAGTTTGTCTTAGTGAACGGCAATTGGCTTGACGATGAGCTCCCCTATCCGCTTTCGTCGCGTGATGTTGGTCAATACCAAGCATCTTGTACTTTTTAATTGCGCTTTACCTTTGATTACTTTGCTCAAATAGGCACTAACTAGCTTTTGTGTTGTTTTGATGCAGAAAGCAAAATGTTCAGGCCAAACCTTAGAGTAGTGCATGTGAGAAACCTAAATTTCATACTCCGGTCTGAAATATTTGTGCACTCCAAAGGGCAGCTCCGGGCGCTGCAATTCCGTTTATACTACCTGGCAACCCTTCAGGCCAGCTTTGTTGGTGGACAGTCCGTTGCTATCGTACATTGACGTCAGGCATGCCAATTTCCTTTCGCTCTCCCTAACAGTCAGTGAAGCTCAGGACTTAGGCCTCAAATACATTACCACAGAAGACCTTGCACCGGTGAGAGACGAATCAGCCGAACGTGTGTCTTAAAGCCATAAAGTCCACGTGCCTGTTGAGAAACTTGAAGCTCCGGTGCAAGTTACTGAGCTGACATCAGCCGAATCCGTACATTCCTCGAGAGCTGAATCTGATTCCGACGAAGAAAAGGTGACAAGACAGGCACTGACTATTGACCGATTTATGCCTGGTGCCCAGTCAATAGCCCGATAGCAAGAACCCTAGGGCAGGGATCCGACTCCCCCTCCTCGTCCTCCCCCCGGCCGCTTTCAGAAGAGACAACACACAACCGAGCAACCCGCTGTAGGTTCAAGGGACGCGCCATCAAGGACTCCTCCCCGAGCCTCTGGTAGGATTACCATTCGAGAGCCCCGTGGTGATGCCCAGCCAACCACATAGGTCGAGTCTCACGTTGCCTCTTCTTCACAGTAGAAGCCAAACTGGCAAACCACCTACACGCTCGGTGGGGAGCCACTACTAGTAACAGCCGATGTAAGAATGTGGGCATAGGGAGAAGGGGTTTAAGTGGCCCAAAGCCTGGTCCAAGGACTGCAGCTGCCCGAAGATGTCCATTTCTTCTCGGGCGCAAATGATGAATCACTAGCCAAGCGCTTACAATGACATACTATAACGGTAACACATCTTCCTACCCTTCTTCCATTTACTATGAAGCGTATGTATTCTACTTTTTCTTTACACTTGTGGCTTTTATGCAATCAGGCTGCGCAATTAACCCATTTTATTGACAAGAGGTTGAGGGAGGCTACTAAGGACGCCGAACGAGAAAAGGCTCTCAAGGATGTAGTGGAGGCCATGGCAAAGGACCATAAAAAGCTGCCGAGGTTGTTAAGAAGAAGGCCCAAGCATCCGAGAAGGCTCGGGTGTTGGCAGAAAAAAGGAGGACAAAGCTGGAGATGAAGCTCGGGGAGACAAAGCTTAAGCTGGTGAAGGTAGAGAGCTTGAATCTTGCACAAACTAATGAGATTGCCGACTTGAAGGCAGCTCTGGAGGCTTGTGAGAACAAGTGGTACAATGAAGGTTTTGCTGAAGCGAAAAATTCTGTGGAGCCTCTCATCCGCCAAGCTCAGAGGCACGCGTTCGGGAAGGGGTGGCTGGCTGCCGTGCAAGCTGTGGGGGTTCCTGAAGATTCTCCATTAAGGAACCACGACTAAATCCTCTTCCCAGACCCTGCTTCCCTCGTCCAGAATCCCTCAAATATTGATGAGGAAGAAGAAACCCCCAGCATGAGGGAGCTGGTGCAGGAAATTGACTCCCACATAGAGTTAGTTGACCTGGAAATCACCAGCAGCCTCCGTGCTTGCAACCATCCCGAGGGCACTCATATCTAGCCTCCCACAACAATTTAGCCACCTGAGGACATAACCAGACAGCAAATCGAAGACGTAGCCTTTCTTTCGCCCACCGATCCTGCCGCCTAATCTTTGGATTCAAAATCTACTTTTGTACTTTTCCTCAGTTAAGTTTCATTTCTTTCATTTGGTTTGCCCATAGTCGCCAGGCTATGACGACAAAACAATGATTTACTTTTATGTTTGCCTTATTCGATTAGCCTTATAGGTGTGATGACCGAACATTTATCTTAGCTATTTTATAAATAATTGCGACATTGTTACTACTATGCTATGTCTTATTTGTTTTTGTTTATTATTATTATGAATGCCCAAGTAGTCCAGTCAAGGCCTGCCTCTATTTAGTGGCCGGGACCCGACTAAAGAAGGTTTTCTAGAGCCTTCCATGCCTAGGGAATGTTGGTACTAAGACTGTCTATTTGGCAATTATGAATGACTTAGATGTATACCAGTTTACTTAATGAGAATGAATGCCAAACTTTCGCATTTAAAATGCCCTGGCATTAGGTTCCTAGTTGCTATATGAAACATTAATGGACCGGGCCTTAGTCTCTAGGAAATCTTATAATGTGGTTCCCATTTTCCTGGCAATTAAAATTATATCGAGCAACAGGTTTCCACATGCCCGGCGATTGAGATTGAACCGAGAAGCAAGTTCCTGTCCTTTAAGTGAATTTGACATAAGGTTTCCACCTGCCCGGCGATTAAGATCGAACCAAGAAGCATGTTTTTGTCCTTAAAGTAATTTGACATAAGGTTTCCACCTACCCAGCAATTGAGATCAAACCGAGAAGCAGGTTTCTATCCTTAGAGCAAATTTTGACATAAGGTTTTCACCTGCTCGGCAATTAAAATCGAATCGAGAAGTAAGTTTCTGTCCTTAGAGTAATTTGACATAAGGTTTCCTTGTGTTTGTTGACTAGGGCTAATGAGTTAACAATGATGGAATTATAAGTACAAATACACCTGCATAGATAAACATCACTGTTGTATTAATTAATAATATTCACATATAACATTACACTCAATTCGTAACCCCGTGTATTGATAATCAGTGGTAAAAGATTTTTAGATTGTGGGCATTCCATAGCTGGGGGAGTGGTCTTTCGTCCAAATCTTCCAAGTAGTACATCCCTGCACCTGCAATGGCGGTTACTCTATAGGGTCCTTCCTAGGTTGGCGCTAACTTTCCTACATTGACATATCGCGTATTCCCTACTACCTTTCGAAGTACCAGATCTCCCACTCCAAATTCTCGACTCCTTACGTCCCTGTTGTGTCTCTGGGCAAGTTTTTGTTGATTTACTGCCAGCCATATAATTGCTGATTCCTATCACTCTTCCAACAAGTTCAACTGTTACAGCACTAATTCTGAATACTTGGCAGGGTTGAATCCTGAAACCCGGGCACTGCACAGGTTTATTTCCACCGGTATAACTGCTTCCGCTTCTTATGTTAGAGAGAACAGAGCTTCTCCCGTGGACCTCCTCGAAGTTTTTCGGTATACTCACAGTACATTGGGCAGCTCCTCTGCCCACCTGCCCTTCGCTTTTTCCAATCTCCTCTTCAACCCTTTCACAATGGCTTTGTTGGTAGCCTCAGCTTGGCTATTGCTCTGCGGATATGCCGAGGTAGAATACCGGTTTGTGATGCCAAGACTGCCACAAAATTCGCAGAAAGCTTTGCTGTCAAACTGCAACCCATTGTCTGACACTAGAGACTCTGGTACCCAGAACCTCGTCACTATGTTTCTCCATACAAACTTCTTAACATCCACATCTCGAATGTTTGCCTACGCCTCTGCCTCCACCCACTTGGTGAAATAATCTACGGCTACTAGAACAAACCTTTGGTTTCCTGTAGCCCGAGGGAATGGACCGACGATATCTAGCCCCCACTACGCAAAGGGCCAAGGGCTGAAAATGGGCTCACATTTCCATGCATATTCGGTTGCATCCCTTTGCATTCGCGGCCACTAAAATCCCTGAGTCATTACTCGATGAGCTAAAGAACTTCCCCCCATGTGACTGCCGCACATTCCCTCGTGTAGCTCATCTAGAAGTTCTTCAATCTTGCTAGGGTGTAAACATTGTAGGTAGGGTTCATCAAAAGATCTTCGATACAACTTATAATCGGCTGATAACCAGTACCAAATAGATGTTCGGCATACTTTTTCTGTCTTCTTATCATTAGCTAGCACTCGATCCTCGGCTAAAATGTCGATGATTGGATCCATCCAACATGGCTCAATTGTTGTCACCAATGAAACACCCACTCCTAAGTTGATACTCGACTCTGCTACCAACTTTACTTTTATTAATTAAGGAATTTCCTCTATTGATGATGATGCCAATGTGGCCAAAGAATTAGCGTGCCGGCTCTGTCCCTTGGCTATCTGAACCACTCTAACACTTAAAAAGCGATCCATAGTTTGTTTCACCAACCATAAGTACTCCACCATTCGGGGATCCTTAGCCTCGAAGCTCCCCTGCACCTGATTGACGACCAACTGAAAGTCTGAGTAGACCTCTACTTCCTTAGCACCTAGATCTGAAACAACCCTTAATCCAGTAAGTAGGGCCTCATACTCGGCTTCGTTATTAGAGGCCTTAAAGCCTAACCTAAAGGAATGCTCTAATCTTATTCCTTTTAGGGTGATGACTATGATTCCAACCCCGACTCCTAATGCACTGGACGCACCGTCCACAAATACCTTCCACGGGATTACCTCTACAGGACAAACCATCTCTTTTACCCCCCTAGAGGAAAATTTTGCAACGAAATCGGCGAGGACCTGACCCTTCACTGAGCTTTTAGGCTTGTATCTAATGTGGAAGGAGCCCAGCCGAATTCCCTACTTAGCTATTCTTCCCATGAAATCATATTTTTTAAATAGGGACTGTAGGGGATACTCGGTTAATATGTAAATAGTATGAGCCTAAAAATAGTGGGGTAGCTTCCTCGTGACATGAACTAATGCCAACACCAGCTTCTCCAAAGGCAAATACCTCATCTCGGCATCGACCAAGGTTTTACTGATATAGTATATTGGCTGTTGCACACCCTGATCTCTCAGTAGTACGGCACTCATAGCTTGTTCAAACACCGAGAGATACATGTATAAGTCCTCTCTAGGCTTCAAGGCTGTTAGCATAGGGGCCTGTGTCAAGTATTCCTTCAAACCCTAAAAAGCCCTTTCATAGTCTTCGTTCCATTGGAATCCTTTCCATTTTTTTAGAAACTGGTGAAATGGGTGGCACTAATCGGTGAATTTGGAAATAAACCGATTAAGGATAGCTAACATGCCAGTCAGCACTTGGACTTCCTTTGGATTGCTCGGTGGTTTGAGGCATTTTATTGCTTTAATCTGGTCAGGGTTGACTTCTATGCCTCGGTTAGTGATCAAACCCTAGGAACTTGTCAGCCCCCATTCCAAAAGCACACTTGTCGGCATTGAGGCGCAGCTTGTGCCGTCGAAGTACTTCGAATACCTCTTTAAGATCATCAATGTACTGCATTTCCTGTTTGCTTCTCACCACCATATCATCAATGTACACCTCAACTGTGCACCCAATCTTGTCTCTTAACATTCTTGTCATCATCCGTTGATATATGGCCCCAGTGTTTTTTAACCCAAATGGCATCACTGTATAATGATAATTAGCATCAGGGGATGTGAATGCTATCTTCTCCTAATCCTCAGTGGCCAAGGCAATCTGATGATAACCTTAAAAAGTGTCCAGAAAACTCATCCTCGGATGCCCATAGGTAGCGTCTACCAGCTGATCAATCTTCAACATAGGAAATGGATCATTCGGGCACGCTCGGTTAAGGTTAGTGAAGTCAACACAGACCCTCCATTTGTCGTTCTTATTTTTTACCACAACGGTATTCGCAAGCCACTCCGGGAAGAAAATCTCTTTTATAGCCCCAGCTTCCTTCAATCTCTTGACCTCTTGCCTGACAGCATCGACGTGCTCCTCGGCTTTTTCTTCTTTGGAAGGTACAAAGGATCCACGTTGAGTTTATGTCCTATGAACTCAGAGTCCACCCCGAGCACCTCATATGGGCTCTAAGTGAACATGTCTACATTCTGTACAAGAAACAGTAACATCTTTACCCTCTCTTTGTCCTTCATACTTGCTCCTATCAGAAAACTCCTATCATCATCCGGTAATATCCTAACTCTCTCCAAGTCTTTGGCACAGCTAGCCCTCGTTTCCTCCTAGGGCCCTTATAATTGCTATAAGGGAGTCTCCTTGGTTGACTCCTTTTGCTTAATTCCTCGGTCAACTGTAGCTACCAAGCACTGCTTGGCCACTTGCTGATTGCCCCTTACAAAGGCAATACCTTGCTCGGTATGGAACTTGACCTTTATGTGCAGGATGGATGGTACGGCCCCCATTGCATGAATTCACGGCCTTCTAAGGATCACTATGTACAGAGAAAATGAAGTGACCACTATGAACGTTACCATCACCTCCTTACCTTCCATATTCACGGGAAGTGAGATCTGCCCTTCTAGGATTACCATACGGCCATCAAACCCCATCAGGGGTGTATCGTACTTGGAAAGATCTTCATTCTTCAGGTTGAGCCCTTTGAATAGGTCGGGATACATTACCTCGGCACCATTCCCCTGATCTATCAACACTCTCTTTACTATGAAATCATTTATTCGAGTTGTAACCACCAAATCATCATCATGTGATTGAATCGTGCCTTCCAGTTCATCGTCATTGAAGGCAATGGGCTCCTAAGTGTACTTCAACTTCTTCTCGGAGGGCTACTCACTCGTGCTACTTTCTGCCGACACCACAGCTAGCACCCACTTCTCTTGGACACCTGAGCACCCCTTGGGGCTACGTGGATGACTTCTATTACTCCCAATGAGGGTGGGAGAGGGTTCCCTCGAGGCCGAGCACCTTGCCCGACTTCTTGATTCCTAGGGTCCACCACGAACTCTTTCAAATACCCTGCCTTCACTAACTGCTCCAAATGATCTTTTAACACTCTGCACTGCTTGGTGGTGTGCCCCTTATCTCTATGGTAAGTATAGTACAGGTTCTGGTTTCTCCTTGAAGGGTTAACCCCCATCTTGTTTGGCCACCAGAAGTACGGCTCATTCTTGATTCGATCCATAATCTTGTGTAGTAGCTCCTTGAAGGCTACATTTACTTCCCCCATCTATGGCCCTGGCTCCTGAATCCCAAATCCTTCCTAGGCCTTGATTGTAAATCACCCTGCCTAGGATGACTTATGACCAGGGCCTTACCTTTGCTCTGCAACCAATGATCCTCCAACCATTTATATTCTTCAATATGCCTCATCAACTGTCTCATATTCTCGGGAGGCCTCCTTGTCAACGAGTCTCCCAATTTAGAATCCTTGAGCGAACCCATCCAAAAAATACTTGCCGCGATTTTTTCGTTACCTCCGCCAATCTCGTTGTATAGCTCCTAGTATCGGTTAGCGTAGCTGTAGAGGGTTTCCCCAGTCCCCATTTTCATTGATAGCAACGTGTCCACAGGCTGCAGGACTCAGCTGCAGGTCATGAACCGGACACCAAACTCTTGAATCAACTCAGAAAAACTGTGAATCGAGCCTTTCCTTAACCCATGGAACCACCTCAAAGTAGTGGGACCAAGGCTCGAGGGAAACACCTTACACATCAGTGCATCATTATGGATGTGCAAAGATATCATTTAAATATAATGCTTAAATATTCTACCAGGTCCGTCTTTCCATCGTAAGAATTGAATGGTGGCAGTGTAAATCTACTCGGCATAGATGCCCTTTCAATGTCCCTCGAGAATGGTGATCGGGCCGCTCGACGTAATGCGTAGCTCATGGCATCCATGGCGGCATTCCGAGGTCATCTCTCCTCTAGGGAAATTGAATCTCGATCTGCATATTCCCGCGAGCGATCCTAGTGCCAATGAGACTCGGATTGATAGGACCCTGCTCCACGATGACCCTCCATACTAGACGACTCTTCTCCTCGCTCCTCGTGGTCCATTCTCTGACACCTACCTCTCGCTTGCAACTCCAAATCCCTTACCAACCTACGAAGATGTTCAAGTTCCTCGTCCCTTTGCTCAAGCTCTTTATCCCTTCTGTTGAAACAATTGCGTCCTAAAGCGCGGGACATTATCCGATACATTTGAAACAACCATTCTCCAAGGCCAAACTGCCCTTCTTCATACTCCCTATCTTCACATCTCTTCTGCCTTCTTTCCCACCAGGTGGATCCTCAAGAAGATCTCCCAGAGCCACTTTCAGCATAACTCCCTGATTGACCCCCAGATATTTTCCCGTTCATGTCTTGGCAGAACCATAACTTCATAGGAGATCCCCACAGATGGTGCCAATTGTGCATACCGAAAGTAGGGTCAACAGACTTTACCTATAATTGGGCTTACAATCTATTTGTATTGTAGGCTTTGGGTTTCCTAATATGGGTGGTCATTCACCTGGAGACCCAGTCACTCACTCTTATTTTTACAACCCCCTCTCTCTCTCTCACAAAGGCACTTCCTTTTCATTTGGGATAGTCCCTTTATTCTCTGTATGTTCTTCCCAGAGTTGCCAACCCCTACTTCTAAATCTGTTCTCCTATTTATAGCTCGAGGTGAGTGGAGGTGCCATGATTACTCCCTCACTCATGCGAATGGGGGTCCAATTCTATCATTCTTAAGTGGGTGCCCCGTCGGAAAGGTGGTAATGGCATTGGAACTGATTCCCACCTTCAAAGGCCCGCTCGACAGCGATATTCTCGAAGGCACTTTCGGGCAGGGTATCTCTGAGCAATAATACCTTGACTAGGTTGAACGCGGCTGTAAGGGGCATACTGTGTTTGTTCAAGACGGTGCAGTCTCATCTTAGTTCTTGGACTCGGATCGGTCCTTGAGGTACTCGGATTAAGGCTATAGGCCCAAAGTAAGGGTGGGGAAGTGGAGTAGGCCGCCAGGGCCAATGGGCCTAGGACCCTGACGCCCGTACAATTTTCACTAGGGGTCTCCAATAAAAACATCAAGATGTACTAGTTGAGATAGATAGTTGTTAGCAAATTTATTTTATTAAAAATAAGTTACACAGGAAAAACTATATAATGACAACTATATGCCATTGTATGTAAAAAAATAAAAATTTTGAAATGACCAAAGAACTGAGAAAGTTGACAAAAAAAGAGGGAATCAAAATAGGATTTTGTTAAAGATTGTCTTAAGGGTGTTCTTTTAGGAAATAGTAAATACCAATTGATATTTTTGATAATTTTTTATATTTTTAATAAAAGAAATATTAAAACTTTCTTAGAGTAGTTTATCTATACTATCAATAAGAGGATTCCCTTATTTCATTTTCAATTTTAGGTGTACCAAAATATCCTCATATAAATTCTGAAATAACATACCCTTAGTATTTTTTTTCCTATAAAAAAGCAAAAAAGGTTGAAACAATAATACTATCTCACGTACAAAAGGGAAAAAAATTGTTATTCTCACCATCCATTTGTATTCAAATGTCTGATTCTTATCTGTATTTGTTATCTATTTGAATTCAAATACTTCAATTATCTTTATAAAAAAAAAAATTACAAAATTATTGCTTCAAAAAAAAAAAAAAAAAAAAACCTCACATAAAAGTAAAAACTATTCATTCTTATCTCGAAATTTCTATGATTTATTTTATTATTATTTTTTTTTTTATAAACTCTTCAAAACATTCCAAAATTTTTGTTATCCAAATTCTATACAGTTATCACAAATCTCATCCATCCACACTAACGTATATCATCTTTCTTTTGTTCAAATCTCAAATTTTTTTACTTAACACAATTCTTATCCCAATTAATAAATTCAAATGTCACATTGGGTTTCAACTTCTTACGATTCTCTACCTCATTTTTAAACATTATTTCACGTTACCTTACCTACTTCTTAAAAAAAAAAAAAACGCAGTTATTTATATATCACTTTTAAGCATTATAACACAAAATTAAAAAAACAAATAAGTAAAAAAGAGCATTATTGCACGCGCAAAATGCATGTGATAAGTCTTGTAACTTTATAAGGTTTTGTTCTTTTGGTACTGTAAGGTCACAATTTGGGGCCCAAGCCCAAATATGCATGGAGCCTTAGTCCAATAAGCCCGATACAATGAATTTTTAGAGAAATGGGTTGGAAACTCGTGCCTTAACGAGTTAGACGCTCGACTAACGTGTCTAAATGATAAAGAAAGAGAGATATCGTCCATTTCCTAGGGTGTGTCGTCCTCGGATATTATCCGAGGAGGAGGTTGATCCTCAATATGTTGTTTTTCCTCTCTTGTGACCATTCCAGCCTCCTCTTGTTTTTGCTCTATCCTCTATTTTATATTGCTTTCCTTCCATCCCCACCACCCACGTGTAGATTTAGATTTATGGTGCTGATACTTGTCCCATCGACCCCTCCCCAAAGTCGTTGGGAGTGGTTGTAAAGGCTAGAAAGTAGGGTTCAGTTTAGTTGCAGAATACTTAATGCATTGATAGCAGCTTTCTCTTTGTCCTTTTCTTTCTTAATACTTATCCTCTTTCATGGAGCGATCCGATACGTCACCTTCAGATGGCTGACCGTCCTCTTTCTCCTCGGCCTGGCCTATCCGAGAAGGAGTTCTTCCTTAGGTTGGGCCCCTGGCCCAACATATGCATTGGTCTGGGCTTCCTCGTCTATCACCCCCATAATAGCCCCTCAGGATTCTTCTTTTCTTCTTCCCGGGAGGAAAGGAGGATCTCAATGTGATAAAAACTCCTTCGTGCCCATTTTACACCATTTTTTATAACAAGGCTATTTCTTAATTTACCCCGGTCACGAACCTGATGTTTTGATACACGAGGCGCGCTTCCATTAAGGTCCTTACGAAGTGACGCAGATCCAACGGTTTAAGGACTTCTTTGGAAATCGTGCGGGATTTATTTTCACCCATAACTTTCTCTTTGAAACCTGGGTGAATTAATTTCTACCATATTTCGCCTCCTATATAAGACACTTTTGGATGGATCATTCTTCCTCATTCACAGGCCCTTGAGTTCTGTAGGAACTTCAAGTTCTTATTCCTTTAGGCATTTCTAAGGACCCCACCATGATGGTGATCAAAGTCTAGGGAATGGGGTGACCAAGGATAAAGGTGAGGGCAAGGAAAACAAGCCCTCCTCAGGAATCAAGGATGCCACCAAGATCCAAGATAATGCAATTAAGGCAAGGGAGGCAGAAGCCAAGGGTGTTTCTTACTCTCAACCGAGCAAAAAGGAAATCACTCCTTCTTGAGTCAGGACTCGAAGCAGGTGCAGATCGCATCAGATTTTTGGTGCGACAAGGTTTGAGCCCCATCTGTTTCTCAGCCTTAATAGCAGAATGTCCCGTAACTAGGAGAAGAGGGGTCTATTAAGCGCTCCCACCTCTTATTCTTTCTCATCACCGGTACCATCCAGGTTTCTCATCGCCGATACCATCCATTCTTGCTCGATTGCTGCTAGAACAAGATTGTGGACCTACCATTCCTATGAGCTTTCCCCTACTTTTTTTTTTTTAGTTAGCTTTTGAAACATGCTTGCCTAAGTCATTTTGTATATGATGTACTTTCCCTATATTTAATAAATGAGAATTGCATTTTCACATTATGAGTCTTTCCTTCTTGCAATAATCGTCTCACGAATGTGTATGTTGGTATTTTTCTTTCAAATAGGGCTTGGAATTGATGTTATTGATTGTGATGCAAAGTTGTCACCCTACCTTAATAAAAATTGACAGTGGTACCCAACCGCTAACTTTGAATAAGTTAACTATGTAGGATTAATTAAGAAAATAACCAAATGCTCTACACTGCGAATAGTGAAACCATTAAAGAGTGCAGAATTTGAAGTGAGTGATCCGAGAGGACCATCATGTACTAGGGTTCTGTTTGATGTTTATGACGGTATTATACTATTAATTCCACTAAGCATCTGGTCTAAGGATTCAAGCATGCATTAGGTTCTGTCTAAATAAATGAAAGGATGATAGTGTAGTTAGTTTCCCCTAAACCTGTGATCCGAGGAGCCATCCAGGATTCAGGGTTTGTTTAAGCACTTCATAGATACGTCATAGTGTTAATTTCCCCCTAGCACCTGGTCTGACGACACAGGCACGCGCTGGGTTCTGTTTAAGCACTTCAGGAATATGGGATAATGTTAATTTCCCCTAAGCATCTGGTCCAAGGACTCAGGCATGCGTTGGGCTCAGTTTAAGCACTTCACGGATATGTGATAGTGTTAATTTCCCCCAAGCATCTGGTTCGAGGACTCAGGCATGCGCTGGGTTCTGTTTAAGCACTTCACGGATATGTGATAGTGTTAAATTCCCCCAAGCATCTGGTTCAAGTACTCAGGCATGCGCTGGGTTTTGTTTAAGCACTTCACGGATATGTGATAGTGTTAAGCATTTCACGGATAAGCATGTGATAGTGTTAAATTCCCCCAAGCAAGTACTCAGGCATGCGCTGGGTTTGTTTAAGCACTTCACGGATATGTGATAGTGTTAAATTCCCCCAAGCATCTGGTTCGAGTACTCAGGTATGTGCTGGGTTCTGTTTAAGCACCTCACGGATATATGATAGTGTTAAATTCCCCCAAGCATCTGGTTCGAGTACTCAGGTATGCGCTGGGTTCTGTTTAAGCACCTCATGGATATGAGATAGTGTTAATTTCCCCCAAGCATCTGGTCGAGTACTCAGGCATGTGCTGGGTTCTGTTTAAGCACCTCACGGATATATGATAGTGTTAAATTCCCCCAAGCATCTGGTTCGAGTACTCAGGTATGCGCTGGGTTCTGTTTAAGCACCTCATGGATATGAGATAGTGTTAATTTCCCCCAAGCATCTAGTTCGAGGACTCAGGCATGCGCTGGCTTCTGTTTAAGCACCTCATGGATATGAGATAGTGTTAAATTCCCCCAAGCATCTAGTTCGAGTACTCAGGTATGCGCTGGGTTCTGTTTAAGCACCTCATGGATATGAGATAGTGTTAATTTCCCCCAAGCATCTGGTCCGAGGACACAGGCACAGGCTGGATTTTGTTTAAGCACTTCACGGATATGTGATAGTGATAATTTCCCATAAACCTGTGATCCGAGGAGCCATCCTAGATTCAGGTTTTGCTTCAGCACTTCATAGAAACGTCATAGTGTTAATTTCCCCCTAGCATCTAGTCTGAGAACTCAGGCATGAGCTTGATTCTGTTTAAGCACTTCAAGGATATGTGATAGAGTTAATTTCCCCCTATCATCTGGTCCGAGGACTTAGGTATCTGCTGGGTTCTGTTTAAGCACTTCAGGGATATGTGATAGTGTTAATTTACCCCAAGCATCTGATCCGAGGACTCAGGCATGCGCTAGGTTCTGTTTAAGCACTTAACGAATATGTGATAGTGTTAATTTCCTCCAAGCATCTGGTCCGAGGACTTAGGCATGAGCTGGGTTCGGTTAAAGCAATTCATGGATATGTGATAGTGTTAATTTCCTAAAAGCATCTGGTCCGAGGACTCAGGAATGCGCTGGGTTTTGTTTAAGCATTTTAGAGATATGTGATAGGGTTAATTTCCCCCAAGCATTTGGTCCGAGGACTCAAGCATGGGATAGGTTTTGTTTAAGCACTTCACAGATATGTGATAGTGTTAATTACCCCCAAGCATCTAGTCCAAGGACTCAGGCATGCGCTGTGTTCTGTTTAAGCACGTCACAGATATATGATAGTGTTAATTTCCCCCAAGCATCTGGTCTGAGGACTCAGGTATGCGCTGGGTTCAGTTTAAGCACTTCACGATATGTGATAGTGTTAGTTTCCCCCAAGCATCTAGCTCGAGGACTGAGGCTTGCGCTGGGTTCTATTTAAGCACTTCACGGATATGTGATTGTGTTAATTTCCCCAAAGCATCTGGTACGAGGACTCAAGCACGCGCTGGGTTCTGTTTAAGCACTTCATGGATATGAGATAATGTTAATTTCCCCGAAGAACCTGGTCCAACGACTCAGGCATGCACTGGGTTTTGTTTAAGCACTTCATGGATATGTGATAGTGTTAAATTCCCCAAAACATCTGGTTCGAGTACTCAGGCATGCGCTGGGTTCCGTTTAAGCACCTCACGGATATATGATAGTGTTAAATTCCCCCAAGCATCTGGTTCGAGTACTCAGGCATGCGCTGGGTTCTGTTTAAGCACTTCATGGATATGAGATATTGTTAATTTCCCCCAAGCATCTGGTCCAACGACTCAAGCATGCGCTGGGTTCTGTTTAAGCAGTTCACGGATATGTGATAGTGTTAAATTCCCCCAAGCATCTGGTTCGAGTACTTAGGCATGCACTGGGTTCTGTCTAAGCACTTCACGGATATGTGATAGTGTTAATTTCCCCCAAGCATCTGGTCCGAGGACACAGGCACGAGCTGGATTTTGTTTAAGCACTTCATGGATATGCGATAGTGATAATTTCCCCTAAGCCTGTGATCCGAGGAGCCATCCTGGATTCAGGTTTTGCTTCAGCACTTCATAGAAACGTCATAGTGTTAATTTCTTCCTAGCATCTAATCCGAGAACTCAGGCATGAGCTTGATTCTGTTTAAGCACTTCAGGGATATGTGATAGAGTTAATTTCCCCCTATCATCTGGTCCGAGGACTTAGGCATGTGCTGGGTTCTGTTTAAGCACTTCAGGGATATGTGATAGTGTTAATTTCCCCCAAGCATCTGATCTGAGAACTCAGGCATACGCTAGGTTCTGATTAAGCACTTAACGGATATGTGATAGTGTTAATTTCCTCCAAGCATCTGGTTTGAGGACTCAAGCATGAGCTGGGTTCGGTTAAAGCACTTCATTGATATGTGATAGTGTTAATTTCCCACAAGCATCTGCTCCGAGGACTCAGGAATGCGCTGGGTTCTGTTTAAGCATTTTAGAGATATGTGATAGGGTTAATTTCCCCCAAGCATCTGGTCCGAGGACTCAACCATGGGCTAGGCTCTGTTTAAGAACTTCACGGAAATGTGATTGTGTTAATTACCCCCAAGCATCTGGTCCAAGGACTTAGGCATGCGCTGTGTTCTGTTTAAGCACGTCACGAATATATGATAGTGTTAATTTACCCCAAGCATCTGGTCTGAGGACTTAGGCATGCGCTGGGTTCAGTTTAAGCACTTCACGGATATGTGATAGTTTTAGTTTCCCCCAAGCATCTAGCTCGAGGACTGAGGCATGCGCTGGGTTCTGTTTAAGCACTTCACGGATATGTGATTGTGTTAATTTCCCCAGAGCATCTGGTACGAGGACTCAAGCATGCACTGGGTTCTATTTAAGCACTTCAGGGATATGTGATAGTGTTAACTTCCCCCAAGCATCTGGTCCGAGGACTCAGGCATGCGCAGGGTTTTGTTTAGGCACATCACAGATATGTGATAGTGTTAATTTCAACAAAACCTGTGATCAAAGGAACCATCCCAGATTCAGGTTTTGTTTAGGTGCTTCATTGACACGTCATAGTGTTAATTTCCCCCTAGCATCTGGTCCGACGACTCAGGCATGCGCTGGGTTCTATTTGAGCACTTCAGGGATATGTGATACTATTAATTTCCCTAAAGCATCTGGTCCAAGGACTCTGGCATGCGTTGGGTGAAGTTTAAGCACTTCACGGATATGTGATAGTGTTAATTTCCCCGAAGCATCTGGTTCGAGGACTCAAGAATGCGCTGGGTTTTGTTTAAGCACTTCACGAAAATGTGATAGTGTTAATTACCCCAAGCATCCGGTTCGACGACTCAGGCATGTGCTGGGTTTTGTTTCAGCACTTCACGGATATGTGATAGTGTTCAATTCCCCCAAGCATCTGGTCCGAGTACTCAGGCATCCGCTAGTTTCTTTTTAAGCACTTCACAGATATGTGATAGTGTTAATTTCCCACAAGCCTCAGGTCCGAGGACACAGGCATGTGCTGGATTTTGTTTAAGCACTTTACGGATATGTGATAGTGATAATTTCCCCTAGACCTGTGATCCGAGGAGCCATCTCGGAATCAGCTTTTGTTTAAGCACTTCATATATATGTCATATTGTTAATTTCCTCCTAGCATCTGGTCTGACAAGTCAAGCATGAGCTGGATTATATTTCAGCACTTCAGGGATCTGTGATAGTGTTAATTTCCCCCTAGCATCCGACCCAAGGACTCAGGTATGTGCTGGGTTCTGTTTAAACACTTCACGAATATGTGATTGTGTTAATTTCCCCAAAGCATCTGGTACGAGGACTCAGGCATGCACTAGGTTCTATTTAAGCACTTCAGGGATATGTGATAGTGTTAACTTCCCCCAAACAACTGGTTCGAGGACTCAGGCATGCGCAGGGTTCTGTTTAAGCACATCACAGATATGTGATAGTGTTAATTTCAACAAAACCTGTGATCCAAGGAACCATCCCCGATTCAGGTTTTATTTAGGTACTTCATTGACATGTCTTAGTGTAAATTTCCCCCTAGCATCTGGTCCGACGACTTAGGCATGCACTGGGTTCTGTTTAAGCACTTCAGGGATATGTGATACTATTAATTTCCCTAAAGCATCTGGTCCGAGGACTCAAGCATGCGTTGGGTTAAGTTTAAGCACTTCACGGATATGTGATAGTGTTAATTTCCCCCGAGCAACTGGTTCGAAGACTCAGGAACGCGCTGGGTTTTGTTTAAGCACTTCACAGATATGTGATAGTGTTAATTTCCCCAAGCATCTGGTCTGACGACTCAGGCATGCGCTGGGTTTTGTTTCAACACTTCACGGATATGTGATAGTGTTCAATTCCCCCAAGCATCTGGTCCGAGTACTCAGGCATCCGCTGGTTTCTGTTTAAGCACTTCACGGATATGTGATAGTGTTAATTTCCCACAAGCCTCAGGTCTGAGGACACAGGCATGCTCTGGATTTTGTTTAAGCACTTTACGGATATGTGATAGTGATAATTTCCCCTAGACCTGTGATTCGAGGAGCCATCCCAGAATCAGCTTTTGTTTAAGCACTTCATAGATATGTCATATTGTTAATTTCCCCCAAGCATTTGGTCTGAGAACTCAAGCATGAGCTGGATTCTGTTTCAGCACTTCAGGGATCTGTGATTGTGTTAATTTCCCCCGAGCATCAGACCCAAGGACTCAAGCATGTGCTGAGTTCTGGTTATGCACTTAAGGGAAATGTGATAGTGTTAATTTCCCCAAAGCATCTGGTCCGAGGACTCGGGCATGTGCTGTGTTCTGTTTAAGCACTTCACAGATATGTGATAGTGTTCATTTCCCCCAAACGTCTAGTCTGAAGACTCAGGCTTGCGTTGGGTTTTGTTTAAGTAATTCAGGGATATATGATAATGTTAATTTCCCACAAGTATCTGGTCCGTGCACTCACGCAAGCGCTGGGTTCCGTTTATGCACATCAGGGATATGTGATAGTGTTAATTTCCCCCAAGCATCTGGTCTGAGGACTCAGGCATGTGTTGCATTCTGTTTAAGCACTTCACGGATATGTGATAGAGTTAATTTCACCCAAGCATCTGGTCCGACAACCCTGGCATGCGTTGGGTTTTGTTTAAGCACTTCTTGGATATGTGATTGTGTTAATTTACCTCGAGCATTTGGTCCAAGGACTCAGGCACGCGCCGAGTTCTATTTGAGCACTTCACGGATACGTGATAGTGTTAATTACACCCAAGCATCTGGGTCGAGGACTCATGAATGCGTTGGGTTCTGTTTAAGCACTTCACGGATATGTGATAGTGTTAATTTCCCCCAACAATCTGGTTCGAGGACTCAGAAATGCGCTGGGCTGTGTTTGAGCTCTTCACATGTATATCTAATAGTGTTAGTTTCCTGCATGCATCGAGTCCGGGGCCTCAGGCATGCGCTAGGTTTTGTTTAAGCACTTTAGGGATATGTGATAGTGTTAATTTCCCCCAAGCATCTAGTCTGAGGACTCAGGCATGCGTTGCATTCTGTTTAAGCACTTCACGGATATGTGATAGTGTTAAATTCCCCCAAGCATCTAGTTCGAGTACTCAGGCATGCGCTGGGTTCTGTTTAAGCACTTCATGGATATGAGATAGTGTTAATTTCCCCCAAGCATCTGGTCTGAGGACTCAGGCATGCGCTGGGTTCAGTTTAAGCACTTCACGGATATGTGATAGTGTTAGTTTTCCCCCAAGCATCTAGCTCGAGGACTGAGGCATGCGCTGGGTTCTGTTTAAGCACTTCACGGATATGTGATTGTGTTAATTTCCCCAGAGCATCTGGTTCGAGAACTTTGGAATGCGCTGGGTTTTGTTTAAGCACTTCACAGATATGTGATAGTGTTCAATTCCCCCAAGCATCTGGGCTGAGTACTCAGGCATCCGTTGGTTTCTGTTTAAGTACTTCACGGATATGTGATAGTGTTAATTTCCCCAAGCATCTAGTCCGATGACTCAGGCATGCGCTAGGTTTTATTTCAACACTTCACGGATATGTGATAGTGTTCAATACCCCCAAGCATCTGGGCTGAGTACTCTGGCATCCGTTGGTTTCTGTTTAAGCACTTCACGAATATGTGATAGTGTTAATTTCCCATAAGCCTTAGGTCTGAGGACACAGGCTTGCGCTGGGTTTTGTTTAAGCACTTCAGGGATATGTGATTGTGTTAATTTCCCCAAGAATCTGGTCCGAGGACTCAAGCATACGCAGGTTTCTGTTTCAGCACTTCAGGGATCTGTGTTAGTGTTAATTTCCCCCTGGCATTTGACCCAAGGACTCAACCATGTGCTTGGCTCTGTTTATGCACTTAAGGGAAATGTGATGGTGTTAATTTCCCCAAAGCATCTGGTCCGAGGACTCAGGCATGCGTTGGGTTTTGTTTAAGCACTTCAGGGATATGTGATTGTGTTAATTTCCCCAAGAATCTGGACCGAGGACTCAAGCATGCGCAGGTTTCTGTTTAAGCACTTCACTCATATTTGATAGTGTTCATTTCTCCTAAACTTGTGATCCGAGGAGCCATCCCAGATTCAGGTTTTGTTTAAGCACTTCATAGATACATCATAGTGTTAAGTAGACCCTAGCATATGGTCCTAGGACTCAGGCATCTGCTGGGTTCTGTTTAAGAAATTCACTTATATGTGATAGTGTTAATTTCCCCCAAGCAACTGTTCCGAGGACTCAGGCATGCACTTGGTTCCGTTTAAGCACTTCAAGGATATGTGATAGTATTAATTTTCCCCAAGCATCTGGTCTGAGGACTCAGGCATGCGTTGGGTTCTGTTTAACCACTTCACGAATATGAGATAGTGTAAATTTCCCCCAAACATCTGGTTCGAGGACTCAGGCAAGCGCTGGGTTTTGTTTAAGCACTTTGGGGATATGTGATATTCTTAATTTTACCCAAGAAACTGGTCCGAGGACTCAAGCATGCGCTGGGCTTTATTTAAGCACTTCACAGATATGTGATAGTGGTAATTTCCCTTAAACCTGTGATAGGAGAAGCCATCCCGGATTCGGGTTTTGTTTAAGCACTTCATAGATACGTTATAGTATTAATTTCACCCTAGCATCTAGTCCGAGGACTCAGGCAAGCCCTGGGTTGGGTTTAAGCACTTCACGGATATGTGATTGTGTTAATTTCCACCATGCACCTGGTCTGTGGAATCAGGCCTGCGCTGGGTTCAATTTAAGGACTTCTCGGATATGTGATTGTGTTAATTTCCTCCATGCATCTAGTCCGAGGACTCATGCAAATGTTGGGTTCTGTTTAAGAACTTCACGGATATGTGATAGTGTTAATTTCACCTAAACCTGTGATTCGAGAAGCCATCACGGATTCAAGATTTGTTTAAGCACTTCATATATACGTCATAGCGTTAATTTCCCCCTAGCATCTGGTCCGAGGACTTAGGCATGCTCTGGGTTCTGTTTAAGCACTTCACGGTTATGTGATAGTGTTAATTTCCTCCAAGCATCTGGTCCGAGGACAAAGGCATGTGCTGGGTTCTGTTGAAGCACTTCACATATATGTGATAGTGTTAATTTCCCCCAAGCATCTGGTCCAAGGACTCAGGCAAGTGCTGTGTTCTGTTTAAGCACTTCATAGATATGTGATAGTGTTAATTTCCCCCAAACGTCTGGTCCGAAGACTCAGGCTTGTGCTGGGTTCTGTTTAAGTAATTCAGGGATATATGATAATGTTAATTTCCCACAAGTATCTGGTCTGTGGACTCACGTAAGCGCTGGGTTTCGTTTATGCACTTCAAGGATATGTGATAGTGTTAATTTCCCCCAAGCATCTGGTCTGAGGACTCAGGCATGTGTTGCATTCTATTTAAGCACTTCACAGATATGTGATAGAGTTAGTTTCACCCAAGCATTTGGTCCGACGACCCTGGCATGCGCTGTGTTCTGTTTAAGCACTTCACGGATATGTGATAGTGTTAATTTCCCCCAAGCATCTGGTCCGAGGACTCAAGCATGGGCTCGGTTCTGTTTAAGCACTTCACGGATATGTGATAGTGTTAATTACCTCCAAACATCTGGTCCAAGGACTCAGGCATGTGCTGTGTTCTGTTTAAGCACTTCACGGATATGTGATAGTGTTAATTTCCCCCAAGCATCTGGTCCGAGGACTCAAGCATGGGCTCGATCTGTTTAAGCACTTCACGGATATGTGATAGTGTTAATTACCCCCAAGCATCTGGTCCAAGGACTCAGGCATGCGCTGTGTTCTGTTTAAGCACGTCATGGATATATGATAGTGTTAATTTCCCCCAAGCATCTGGTCTGAGGACTCAGGCATGTGTTGTATTCTATTGAAGCACTTCACGGATATGTGATAGTGTTAATTTCCCGCAAGCCTCAGGTCTGAGGACACAGGCATGTGCTAGGTTTTGTTAATGCACTTCAGGGATATGTGATTGTGTTAATTTCCCCAAGAATCTGGTCCGAGGACTCAAGCATACGCAGATTTCTGTTTCAGCACTTCAGGGATCTGTGATAGTGTTAATTTCCCCCTAGCATCTGACCCAAGGACTCAACCATGTGTTGGGCTCTGTTTATGCACTTAAGGGAAATGTGATGGTGTTAATTTCCCCAAAGCATCTGGTCCGAGGATTTAGGCATGCGCTGGGTTTTGTTTAAGCACTTCAAGGATATGTGATTGTGTTAATTTCGACCATGCACCTGGTTCGTGGACTCAGGCCTGCGCTGGGTTCAATTTAAGGACTTCTCGGATATGTGATTGTGTTAATTTCCCCAAAGCATCTGGTCCGAGGATTCAGGCATGCGCTGGGTTTTGTTTAAGCACTTCAAGGATATGTGATTGTGTTAATTTCGACCATGCACCTGGTTCGTGGACTCAGGCCTGCGCTGGGTTCAATTTAAGGACTTCTCGGATATGTGATTGTGTTAATTTCCTCCAAACATCTAGTCCGAGGACTCAGGCATGTGTTGGGTTCTGTTTAAGCACTTCACGGATATGTGATAGTGTTAATTTCACCTAAACCTGTGATTCGAGAAGCCATCAAGGATTTAGGATTTGTTTAAGCACTTCATATATACGTCATAGCATTAATTTCCCCCTAGCATCTGGTCCGAGGACTTAGGCATGCTCTGGGTTCTGTTTAAGCACTTCATGGTTATGTGATAGTGGTAATTTCCTCCAAGCATCTGGTCCAAGGACAAAGGCATGTGCTGGGTTCTGTTGAAGCACTTCACATATACGTGATAGTGTTAATTTCCCCCAAGCATTTGGTCCAAGGAGTCAGGCAAGTGTAGTGTTCTGTTTAAGCACTTCACAGATATGTGATAGTGTTAATTTCCTCCAAACGTCTGGTCCGAAGACTCAGGCTTGCGCTGGGTTCTGTTTAAGTAATTCAGGGATATATGATAATGTTAATTTCCCACAAGTATCTGGTCCGTGGACTCACGCAAGCGCTGGGTTCCGTTTATGCAGTTCAGGGATATGTGATAGTGTTAATTTCCCCCAGGCACTTGGTCTGAGGACTCAGGCATGTGTTGCATTCTGTTTAAGAACTTCACGGATATGTGACAGAGTTAATTTCACCCAAGCATCTGGTCCGACGACCCTGTCATGCGCTAGGTTCTGTTTAAGCACTTCTCGGATATGTGATTGTGTTAATTTACCCCGAGCATTTGGTCCAAGGACTCAGGCAAGCGCCGAGTTCTGTTTAAGCACTTCACGGATATGTGATAGTGTTAACTTCCCCAAAGCATCTGGGTCGAGGACTTAGGAACGCGCTGGGTTCTGTTTAAGCACTTCACGGATATGTGATAGTGTTAATTTCCCCCAAGAATCTGGTTCGAGGACTCAGGAATGCGCTGGGTTTTTTTTGAGCTCTTCACATGTATATGTGATAGTGTTAGTTTCCCGCATGCATCGAGTCTGGGGCCTCAGGTATGCGCTGGGTTTTGTTTAAGCACTTTAGGGATATGTGATAGTGTTAATTTCCCCCAAGCATCTAGTCTGACGACTCAAGCATGTGTTGCATTCTATTTAAGCACTTCACGGATATGTGATAGAGTTAATTTCACCCAAGCATCTGGTCCGACAACCCTGGCATGTGCTGGGTTCTGTTTAAGCACTTCTCGGATATGTGATTGTGTTAATTTACCCCGAGCATTTGGTCCAAGGACTCAGGCAAGCGCCGAGTTCTGTTTAAGCACTTCACGGATATGTGATAGTGTTAATTTCCCCAAAGCATCTGGGTCGAGGACTCAGGAATGCGCTGGGTTCTGTTTAAGCACTTCACGGATATGTGATAGTGTTAATTTCCCCCAAGAATCTGGTCCGAGGACTCAGGAATGCGCTGGGTTTTGTTTTAGCTCTTCACATGTATGTGTGATAGTGTTAGTTTCCCGCATGCATTGAGTCCGGGGCCTCAGACATGTGCTGGGTTTTGTTTTAAGCACTTGAGGGATATGTGATAGTGTTAATTTCCCCCAAGCATCTAGTCTGGGGACTCGGGCTTGTGCAGGGTTTGGATTAAGCACTTTAAGGATATGTGATAGTGGTAATTTCCCCCAAGCAACTTTTCGGAGGACTCAGGAACGCTCCAGGTTCTGTTCAAGCACTTCACGGATATGTGATAGGGTTAATTTCTCCTAAGCATCTGGTCTGAGGACTCAGGCATGCGCTGGGTTCTGTTTAAGCACTTCACGGATATATGATAGTGCTAATTTCACCAAAGCATCTAGTCGGAGGACTCAGGCATGCGCTGGGTTCTGTTTTAGCACTTCATGGATTTGTGTTAGTGTTAATTTCCCACAAGCTTCTGGTCCGAGGACTGAAGCATGGCTTGGGATCTGTTTAAGCACTTCACAGATATGTGATAGTGTTAATTTCCTCGAAGCATTTGGTCCGAGGACTCAGGCATGCCCTGGGTTCTGTTTAAGCACTTCAGAGATATGTGATAGTGCTAATTTCACCAAAGCATCTAGTTCGAGGACTCAGGCATGCGCTGGGTTTTGTTTTAGCACTTCACGAATTTGTGATAGTGTTAATTTCCCACAAGCTTCTGGTCCGAGGACTCAGGCATGGCTTGGGATCTGTTCAAGCACTTCACGGATATGTGATAGTGTTAATTTCCCCTAAGCATCTTGTCCGAGGACTCAGGCATGCGCTGGGTTCTGTTTAAGCACTTCACGAATATTTGATAGTGTTAATTTGCCCCAAGCTTCTGGTCCAAGGACTCAGGCATGCACTGGATTCTGTTTATTCGCTTCAGGGATATGTGATAGTGTTAATGTCCCCCAAGCTTCTGGTCCTAGGACTTAGGCATGCGCTGGGTTCGGTTTAAGGACTTCACGGATATGTGATAGTGTTAATTTCCCCGAAACCTGTGATCCGAGGAGTCATCCTTGATTCAGGTTTTGTTTAGATAATTCATAGATACATCATAGTGTTTATTTCGCCCTAGCATCTTGTCCAAGGACTCTGGCAAGCGCTGGGTTCTATTTAAGCACTTCAGGGATTTGTGATACTGTTAATTTCCCCCTAACATCTGGTCTGAGGACTCAAGGATGCTCTGGGTTCTATTTAAGCACTTCAGGGATATGTGATAGTGTTAATTTTCCCAAAGCATCTAGTGCTAGGACTCAGGCATGTGCTGGTTTCTGTTTAAGCTCTCCACAGAGTTTTGATAATGTTAATTTCGCCCAAGCATCTGGTCTGAAGACTCAGGCATGTGTTGGGTTCCGTTTAAGCAGTTCACGGATATGTGATAGTGTTAATTTCACCCAAGTATCTAGTCCGTGGACTCAGGCTTGCACTGGATTCTATTTAAGCACTTCACGAATATGTGGTAGTGTCAATTTCCCCCTAGCATCTGGTCCGAGGAATTAGGTATGCGCTGGGTTCTGTTTAAGCACTTCACGGATATGTGATAGTGTTAATTTCCCCCAAGCATCTAGTCCGAGGGTTCGGACATTCGCTGTGTTCTGTTTGAGCACTTCACAGATATGTGATAGTGTTAGTTTCCCTCAAGCATCTGGTTTGAGGATTCAGGCAAGCACTGAGTTCTATTGAAGCACTTCACGAATATGTGATAGTGTTAATTTCTCCAAAACCTGTGATTCGAGGAGCCATCCCGGATATAGGTTTTGTTTAAGAACCTCAGAGATAAGTTATAGTGTTAATTTCCCCCTAGCATCTACTCCGAGGACTCAGGCATGCGCTGGGTTCCATTTAAGCACTTCAGGGATATGTGATTGTGTTAATTTCCTCCTAGCATGTGGTTCGAGGACACAGGCATGCGCTGGGTTCTTTTTAAGGACTTCACGGATATGTGATAGTGTTAATTTCCCCCAAGCATTTAGTCCAAGGACTCAGGAATGAGTTGGGTTTTGTTTGAGCACTTCACGGATATGTGATAGTGTTATTTTCCACCAATCATCTGGTCCGAGGCCTCCCGCATGCGATGGGGTTTGTTAAAGAACTTCACGCATATGTGATAGTGCTAATTTCCCCCAAGCATCTAGTCTGAGGACTCGGGCATGCGCTGGGTTTTGTTTAAGCACTTCACGGATATGTGATAGTGTTAATTTCCCCCAAACATTTGGTCGGAGGACTCAAGCATGCTCTGGGTTCTGTTTAAGCACTTCACGGGTATGTGATAAGGTTAATTTCCCCCAAGCAATAGGTCCGAGGACTCACGCACGACCTTGGTTCTGTTTAAGCATTTCACGGATATGTGATAGTGCTAATTTCCCCTAAGCATCTGTTTCGAGGACTCAGACAAGCCCTGGGTTCTATTTAAGCACTTCACAGATTTGTGATAGTGTTAATTTCCCCCTAGCTTTTGGTCCAAGGACTTAGGCGTGCCTTAGGTTCCGTTTAAGCACTTCACAAATATGTGATAGTGTTAATTCCCCCAAGCATCTGGTCTGAGGAGTTAGGCATGCGTTGGGTTCTGTTTAAGCACTTCAAGGATATGTGATAGTGTTAATTTCCCCCAAGGATCTGGTCCGAGGTCTCAGGCATGCGCTGGGTTCTGTTTAAGTACTTCACGGATATTTGATAGTGTTAATTTCCCCTAAGCATCTTGTCCGAGGACTAAGACATGCGTTGGGTTCTGTTTAAGCACTTCACGAATATGTAATAGTGTTAATTTCCCCCAAGTACCTAGTCCAAGGACTCAGGCATGCACTGGGTTCTGTTTAAGCACTTCACAGATATGTGATCGTGTTAATTTCCTTCAAGAATCTGGTCCTAAGACTCACGCATGCGTTAAGTTTTGTTTAAGCACTTCACGGATAAGTGATAGTGTTAATATCCTCCAAGCACATGGTCCAAGGACTCAGACATGCGCTAGGTTTTGTTTAAGCACTTTATGGATACGTCATAATGTTAATTTCCCCCTAGCATTTGGTGTGACGACTTAGGCATGCGCTGAGTTCTGTTTAAGCACTTCAGGGATATGTGATATTGTTAATTTCACCCTAGCATCTGGTCTGAGGACTCAGGCATGCGCTGGGTTCTATTTAAGCACTTCACGGATATGTGATTGTGTTAATTTTACTCAAGCATCTGGTCCGAGGACTCAGGCATGCGCTGGGTCCTGTTTAAGCACTTCAAGGATATGTGATAGTGTTAATTTCCCCCAAGCATCTTGTTCAAGGACTCAGGTATGCACTGAGTTCTATTTAAGCACTTCACGGATATGTGATAGTGTCAATTTCCCCCAAGCTTCTAGTCCGAGGACTCGGGCATGCGTTGGGTTCTGTTTAAGCACTTCTGGGATATGTGATAGTGTTAATTTTCCCCTAGCATCTAGTCCGAGGACTCAGGAATGTGCTGGGTTCGGTTTAAGCACTTCACGGATATGTGATAGTGTTAATTTCCTCCATGTACATAGTTCGATTACTCAGGCATGCACTGGGTTCTGTTTAAGCACTTCATAGATATGTGATAGTGTTAATTTCCCTCAAGAATCTGGTCCAAAGACTCAGGCATGCGCTGAGTTTTGTTTAAGCACTTCACGAATATGTGATAGTGTTAATATCCCCCAAGCATTTGGTCCAAGGACTCATACATGCGCTGGGTTTTGTTTTAGCACTTTATGGATACGTCATCGTGTTAATTTCTCCCTAGCATCTGGTCCGAGGACTCAGGCATGCGCTGGGTTTTGTTTAAGCACTTCAAGGAAATGTGATAGCGTTAATTTCCCCCTAGCATCTGGTCCAAGGACTCAGGCATGCGCTGGGCTCTATTTAAGCACTTCACGGATATGTGATAGTTTTAATTTCCTCCAAGCATCAAGTTCGAGGACTCACGCATGCACTGGGTTCTGTTTAAGCACTTCACGGATATGTGATTTTGTTAATTTCCCACAAGCTTCTAGTCCAAGGACTTAGGCATGCCTTGGGTTCTGTTTAAGCACTTAACGAATATGTGATAGTGTTAATTCCCCCCAAGTATCTGGTCCGAGGACACAGGCATGCACAACATTCTGTTTAAGCACTTTAGGGATATATGATAGTGTTAATTTCCCCCTAGCATGTGGTCCAAGGACTCAGGCACCCGCTGGGTTTCTGTTTAAGCACTTCACGAATATTTGATAGTGTTAATTTCCCCCAAGCATCTGGTCTGAGGACTCAGGAATGAGTTGGGATTTGTTTGAGCACTTCATGGATATGTGATAGTGTTATTTTCCCCCAAGCATCTGGTCCGTGGCCTCAGGCATGCGCTGTGTTCTGTTAAAGCACTTCACACATATGTGATAGTTTAAGCACTTCACTAATTTCCCCCAAGTATCTAGTTTGAGGACTCGGGCATGCGCTGGTTTTTGTTTAAGCACTTCACGGATATATGGTAGTATTAATTTCCCCCAAGCATCTGGTCGGAGGCCTTAGGTATGACTGGGTTCTGTTTAAGCACTTCACGGGTATGTGACAGAGTTAATTTCCCCCACGCATCAGGTCCAAGGACTCAGGCACGCTCTTGGTTCTGTTTAAGCATTCCCCCAACACGGATATGTGATAGTGCTCATTTCCCCCAAGCATCTGTTCTGAAGACTCAGGCATACGCTGGGTTCTGTTTAAGCACTTCACAGATTTGTGATAGTGTTAATTTCCCCCAATCTTTTGGTCTAAGGACTTCGGCATGCCTTGGGTTCTGTTTTAGCACTTCACGAATATGTAATAGTGTTAATTCCCCCCAAGCATCTGGTCCGAGGAGTTAGGCATGCGCTGGATTCTGTATAAGCACTTCAGGGATATGTGATAGTATTAATTTCCCCTAAGCATCTTGTCCGAGGACTCAGGTATGCGCTGGGTTCTATTTAAGCACTTCACGGATATGTGATATTGTTAATTTCCCCCAAGCTTCTAGTCCGAGGACTCAGGCATGCGTTGGGTTTTGTTTAAGGACTTCAGGGATATGTGATAGTGTTAATTTCCCCCAAGCATCTGATCTGAGGACTTAGGCATGCGCTGGTTTCTGTTTAAGCACTTCACGGATATGTGATAGCACATGTTTTAGCTCAACATGCTAGGCACTTAGATTTTGATTTATTTTGGTTGGAGGATTCTCCCCCACTAGCTTTGGAAGCCTTGTATCAGGATTTGATTTTATTATAATTGAATGAATTCTGTTCCTTTCTCAAAAAAAAAAAAAAATTTCAATTCTATCACTTTAAAAATCAAATACAAATCCAAACATCCAAACACAACCTAACGGACTTATGGAAATATAGATTAGTCGGTGGAACTGAAGGCCATTAAAACTGTGGCATCGATTGCAAAAAAAAAAAACTGTGGCATCTTGGTACCTGTTTGTTTTGCAGTGTTGCTGTACATGGCATTAAAATAATTCCTTGGAACACGGTTCCACACGTGATATAAAACACAAAATCAAATCTAGCTTTGGTGTGAATCCTCGTTTCTTTTTCTTCCACATTATCCTTTTTTTATTTTTTTGGTTGAGAGGATATTTTCTTCCATATTATCTACATGCCAGACACTGACATGTTTGGTTAATTAATTTATTTTGGTTGATTTCTACGTCTTGGTCTTTGGCGATGACATCTCTCACTTTAACGTCATCTAAAGCCTCACATGTTGTCCTTTACCATGGCGTCATCTTAGGTACGTCAGCTCCACAACGCAATCAAACAAATGGGAAAGTAAAGTAAATTAATTTATAGAGGTTTATTAATGTGTGTCTTTAGGACATACATTAGTTAATCATCTTAAAAAAATTTTAATAAAATTTTATAAAAATAATTAATTATTTTAACAATTGCTTCAATTTTTCATAAAAATTTTCTCAAAATAGATGGTTAATGTATGTCTTAAAAGCACATATTAATTGAACCGTAATCTATATTAGGAGATGAGACACGATGGAAGGTGCTTTAATTGAATGTTTAATTAGGCTCTTATTTGAGCATTTATAGGAAAAAATTAGATTATATTACACCTAGCAAATCATGTATTCCCTAAGTGGTTTCCATAGATAATTGATCCATGCACACTAGTTCAAGTCTCTTTCTCTTTCTCTTTGGTACACAATAATTTTCCACGTTGATAATATCGTTAATATTTAGAAATTATGTGTGCATCAGTGCATATGTGTTTGTTTCTTTAAAAAAATATTCCTACTTTTTTTTTTAAAGATCAAAACTCACTAATAAAAAAAAAAAAAACACAATTTCTTGTATAAGTAAGTCAACTAATAGACTTTTAAATAAAAAATTTATGAAAATACCTTAAGTCTTCTTTATCTCATGAAGTGGTTCATCGAAAAAAAAATATATAAATCTCATGAGGTGAGTCAAATTTCAAATATCTTTTCTTATAATGAGAAAAGGTTTTCCTAAATTCCAAATTTTTTATGCTACATGCAAGACTTGAATCAAATTTCTAAAATAAAAATATATATGACCAAATTTTATGTTATAATTCGGGATAATTACCAACACCGCTCAATCTCCTTATTCTAATTGTACTTTTAATTTCTTTAATCGCGTCAAGGAGGTAGTGTGTGTGGGTGGGGGAAGGGGTGGTGTGTTACTCGTGTTGTGGCCCATTCAATCACTTTCAATGATTTAAAAAAAAAAAAAATCACTTTCAATATAATATAAGAAATAGCGAGCTTTTCACGTAGATTGCTTTTACACGGGTCTGGAAAAGACTTTTTACCAGTAAAGATGCTCAATAATTTATTTGATCTCGCTTTCAGAAGCTAAGAATTTTATTTTCAGAAGCATAAAATTGCCTTTAAAGATTGCAATCCTATAATACGCTTTTGACCACTCAAATTCTGTCTATATTCAATGTTCCTCCCTGAAAACTGAATAAGGTTGCAAATCTATCCTTTTATCTACAACTAATCAAATTACATAGGTGACAAACAAAGTCTTGATGTGACACAGTTTTTGATTCAGCCAAAAAAACAAAAGTGACAGTTTTTATTCAAAAAAAGAGTAACATTACTTGGAAGAAATTTAAGGATAGATAGACAAAAAGACAAAATTGATGTCTCAAATATTTCTAATGCATGCTATGGTAGGATTTGGAATGAGTGGAGAATGAAGTCACATAAAAAAAAAAAGAAAAAAAAAGGGTAAAGCAGAGATTATATCTATAAGATACAATCATAACTAGGTATTGGAGTCTTAAAAAAAAAAAAAAACTAGGTATTGGAGTCTTTCTTTTTTGGGCTAACTGCCATATAACAGAGATACAAAATCAGCAAAAGAGAAAAATAAGAGTTGTTCTCATAATTTTATGCTACAATTTGTCAAATAGTGAGTTGTGATTTATAAAAGTGTGTCAATGGATCATGTGATGACACATTTTTATCAATCATAACTCGCAATATGACAAATTATAGCACAAAATTGTACTCAATTACATGGTACTAGTATTAGCCGAAAAATGATAGAGTTCTCCACCCATCTTGACAGCTCATTATACACAAATAAATAGAAATGTATTTTTTTTTAAAGAAACAAATAGAAATGTATTTAGTTGTCTACCAAGATAGTGATGTTTTGTCTTTAAAATTGATACGAAAAATGGCATAGCTGGCAATGACTTGCATAAGCTATGGAGGAGGGTACTAGTTTTGTACAAGAATTGACAGTTTAGACCTCCAGCTGTATCTAATTATAGGGTGATGGAAATTCCTTTCAAAGGGTTGGTTTTGAAAATTGGAGGATTGATAATTTGATATGAGGACAGAGTACTGGCTTTACATAAAATTTATACTATATTTTAAAAAACACTATATATAAAGGGGAAAATGCACTGTCTCCTTTTTACTAGCAGTTCATTAAACCGCTCAAACCGTACTACTGTACTAAAATTAACCCAAAATTCCCGCAAAATAGAGTAACCAAATTGCACTATGTAGTTGCATCCAAAAAAAAAATTTGCACTATGTAGTACCAAAACCGCAACACACCTATATATATATATATATTATATAATTTAATATATTTACTTTTGTGTGTATATTTTCGAGTCAATGGAAACGTTTTCAGGGTTGAGCAAAATTTTAAAAGGAAATAAACACCTAAAAATGTTTCTAGAAAACATTTTATAATGAAACAAAACAGAGCATATATTGAAAAATATCATCCCAGGACATACTTGTGGGTTGAACTTATCGCTAAAATTTATGAGCACCTCATACTTTGACTTCTCATCTGCATTCTAATTTCTCACCCTTCTTAATTCTCATATTCAATCACAACAATTTTTTCTTGCTTCTTAGAATGCATCTCCACATTCTCATTGTTAACTATCACATTAACCATTGGAATAATACCATCATCACCTTTTAAAGATATGTCAAACAAATCCTTATTTATTTATTTTTTAAATTATAAACTCCTTCCCAGTGTCTCCTCAAACAGATTATCCTTAACTTTCTCACATAATCCCACATCAATCATTTTCCTCAATATCATCTTTTAAATCCACAAATGTGTCACCATTATCATCGTCCTCCTCTTGCAAAATATTACAACCTTCCCTTTATCCTTAACACTTGCATTCTTTTTTTTTTTTCACAGAATCTTTAGCATCCACAGTTTAAAATACCCTATATATAATTTGATTATTGGATAGCTTTTATGGTTGACCAACATTTCTTATATCATTTTATCATCATGAACGGTGACTGGTGCATATATCATCCTTTAACTCCAAATCATTTTTCTTGTAAAAAAAATTTCCTTGTTTTTTTCTTTTATCTCAAACCCAATACCCTAAACATTAACATACACGATCCTCATATATAGAGTTTTACACATCCAAATCCCCCCATAAATACTTCCTTGTAAGGTTGGTTGTTAATTTTACATTACAATGAACTCCAAAATTATTATTTTATTCTATAACTCATAGTCAACCATGATCATGAGAAATTTACGTGGATTATAAAAAATTGTATGCACAAACACTGTTATAACATGATAAAGAACACAACCAACACATAAATATAGACATAGCATTACAAAGTGTAGACAACCAAACCAACATAACAATGAATACTTTAACAAGTGGGGCTCAAGTCCAAAATCACTTGGGTGCACAAATTTACATTGCTATAAACAAATGACACAACATTACAAGAAAAAATTGGCTTTTGCTCCATTCAAAAAAACAATCTAGCATTTTGCCCTCTTTCCCAAATTAATTAGGGAAATACCCCTATTTTGAAACTCGATTTTCTCAAAATCGAGTTAAGTCCTATAATGACATTTTTAAGGAGTCTATAGTGACGTTTTGTAATCCGATCTTCATGAAGTCGAGTTATAGGTAAAAAAAAAGAAAAAAAATTGCATGTAACTCGACTTTATGGAAATCGGATTACAAAACGCTACTATAGGTCCTTAAAACATCACTATAGGCTCCTTAAAACGCTACTATAGGGCTTCAGATTTTTTTTTTTTTTTTTTATAACTCAATTTTGAGAAAATTGAGTTTCAAAAGAGGGGCATTTCCCTAATTAGTTTGGGAAAGAAGGTAAAATGCTAGATTTTTTTTTATATTTTTTTTAAAAGGGGCATTTGCCCATTTTCTCCCAACATTACATGCTTAAAAAACAAATCAACCAATTGGGACCTCTAAGATACACATTCGATGAACTCGAGAGTTGAGACCATTGAAAAACATCATCGTTAGTGTGCGATTGGGACTAGTAAAGAACAAAATCAAAGGCATCAACAGGATAAACAGAAGAACCAAACCATAATTCCATCTCATATATAGGACCTATATAAAGAAAACCCTAGATTCAAAGCACTTTATAGAATTTGGCTCTTTTTGTTTCAAAATTCCATTTTTTTTTTTTTTTTAGAAATCAATCCCGACCAAACAAATACCCAAACTTCACAAGCCAACAAACCACCTAAACTATCAAAACATAACAATTGACACTTTCCAACATATACCAATATCTCAAAATTTTCTAACTTGTTTAGTGATGCCGTAACCGGTGAATCTACTACTGCCCAAATCTTTTTGGGAGTTCAATGTCTTTGAATTTCGTAGATGACTCAAGAATGAGGGTTTATTGTTCAAGTTCCCAAATCACCGATTGATATAAAATGACAAGCCTTTTTCAAAAAGTTTTTGTGTTATTGTATTTTTTAACAAAATGAGTCGCAACCATTATTTGTAATGTGTTAAAAGATCCATCAATTTTGATCCGTTAACTTGAAGGGCGGTTTTGGCAATTTGATATCATGGGTTTCAAATAGTGGGGAGTTACTTGTAAATATGCAATAAATCAAAGAGATATTCCTCAATTTTAAAGTTTACGTAGGGGCATGGGGGATTGGGGAGGAGGGGTTCCAATAATTAATGGGGAATAGTGCAATTAACCTTTTTTTTTTTTTTTTTAAATAAAATAAAAATAGGATGTTTACAAAAACATAGGAGTGACAATTCGTGTTTGTGTGTCAGGTTTGTGTCGTATCAACTTATAAGTATCCGATTATATGGGTCAACACTAACCCGACATATTTATTAAACGAGTTAGTCGTGTACATGTTTATTAGATTTTATCAAAATGAAAAAAAAAAAAATTTATGAAAAAATAAGCAAATAAATATTTTTAATATAAAATTTAAAACTAATGAGCAACTGTATCACAAATAATCATTCAAAATTAAAGCATATCTTAATATCACAAATAATCAATCATAATATGTCAAAGAAAATAAATCACAAACAACTAATAAATTTATTTATTTGGGATTTGAAGGGTATATTGGTAAAATGTCATTTAATTAAACAGGTCAAACGGGTTCCATATGTTGAACACTAACCCAACCCGTTTACAAAACGGGTTAGTCGTGTCAACCCGAATATGACACGAACCCATCAAGGCTTAATCGATAACCTGCTAATTTCGTGTCATGTTATGTTGTGTCGGGTTCACGAGTCGAGTCCAATTTTGTCACCCTACAAAAACATATTAAAAATTAGGCTAAAATGCAAAACGTTAAAGTTTCACAATTTTTCATTTCAATCCTCTAAGTTTCAATTTTCCTCAATTTAGTCATCCGTTAACATTCCATCCATTCCTGCCATTAATTTAATATATAATATTTATTTTATTATTTATTTCTTAATTTTTTTTTTAAAAAAATCCAGAAATTAAAATACAAACCATGTTGTTGTCGTCCCTCCCCACCTGAAGAACACGAATAGAAAGTAGAAACCCACCATTTGAAAGTAGATGGTAAAGAGTCTTAATAAGTGTAATGGATTCATCCCAAACTGAACCATTTGAAATTGCCAGTGCAAAGAGTCACAGGGTCTTGAATTGGTTCAAGGGAGATTGGGCAAATGAACACAGATTGAACCTCATATAAGTCCAGCTCTTCAATCATCTTCTTCAAATCCAATTTCTCTACACCAGCTCCAACAACCCCACCTAAAACCCCACATCTGACAGCATTGTCTAGATCTAGAACATGCTCATCTCCACCACCACCACCTTCATACCCAACAACCCCATCTTTCTCTTCGTCAATTTTTCTCTCCTCTCCCTCTTGGTCTCTCAATCTCTCTTTCTCCCTCTTAGTCTCAGTTATCAATGGGTTAGGCTGGGGTGGGTGGGTGGGTTTCTATTCGTGTTCTTTAGATGGGGAGGACAACAACCACATCGATGCTATTTTAATTTTTGAGTTTTTTTTTTTTAATTAACGCTTTTTAAAATTAAGAAATAAATAATAAAATAAATATTATATATTAAATTAACAGTAAGAATGGATGGAATTTTAATAGAGGACTGAATTAAGGTGGATTGAAACTTAGATGACTAAAATAATAGAATGCAAACTTAGAGGACTGAAATGAAAAGTGGTGAATCTTAGAGAATAAGTTTTTGCATTTTGGCCTAAAAATTAAAAATGCATTTAATAACTAAATAACTGATAATTTGACCATTGAAAAACAAAAATACTATTAAATATTAATAATAATGTATTATTTGAATAAACATAAACATTTTATTATCTAAACTTAAATCTATATATAGCTAGTTTTTAGGGGGGGGGGGGGGGGTAAATGATTGACCTTATATGTCACAATGTCATAACAGTAATTCTCACATGGATAGGATGAGTGAGAATTGATATTTTTTACCTAAAAGGTGGGAATTAGAATTCCTGTAATTTGTAAGAATTAAGATGTTCATGGGAATTATAACTCTTGAGAATTACCAATTCCTATCACAAATTCATATGTAAGGAATACAACTCAATGTAATGGAAGAGCTAACGATAATAATATGTGAATCAATATTTAATATTTAAATTTGGACGGTAGTACCTATGGTGGAAAGTGTAGTTGATATTTAATATTGATAAGTCATCATTTATTCCAAAACTTCAGCTGTTCAGAAAAATTATAAATTTAATTATTCAACCAATATTTTAACATTTTGTCTTGCATGTGGGTGTAGACTCCTCCTCAATTAATGTGGCTTAACACAATTTTTCATTTTTAAATGGGACAGGGAATCAAGGCATCATTCAAAATCAAATCACATACTTTAGTATCATGGAAGGTATGGTGTAACCACTCCCAATCAGGGTGATCTTACAAGAATACATGACAGAAGCAAGCTAGGATAACAAATCAAGAAAGAATGTTATAGAACTAATATGACTCAAAGAAAGTCTAACTATCTACCATCATGATAAATTACTTTTTGTTTGGAAGTGTGAATTATTAGAAAATGAATTCAATCATTTCACTATTATTCTAATAGATACTAAAATGACATCATTCAATTTTTATTGACATAATGACATGACACCATGTGTTTAATCATGTTTCTTGGGAACAATTCATATATTGGGCAAATGTGTTTTGGCTGATTTTGCCACGTCTAGTATACAATGACGACCCCCCCAACTATGTCCTAAATTCCTAATTTCCATTGGGTATGCTCTTCTTAGAGCGAAAAAGAGATTGGTCAATTTTTAGTGGAATTAGCTACATTGGGTATACTCCTAAGAACCTTTTTCTACTACTCAGCAAAAAAAAAAAATAAATAAAACCATTTTTCTTTCATCTATTTATATATTTAATGAATCATTTTTTTTTTTTTTGAAGAGAATGAATGAATCATTTTTTTATGAAATTTATTTTATGAATCATTGATCAGCATCCTTTGCAGCTGATAATTATATATGTGCCCGTATTTGGATATGGGAGATTTTTCTTTGATCTCCGTGCTTAGTTTAGAAAAATTCGACCCTACCATTGTCTCTCCAGTCTTTGAGACTTTCTTTTCTTTTCTTTTCTTTTTCTTTTCCTTTTCCTTTTCTACCTCATCAAGTTCTTAGTCGGATCATAATCAGCCGGTCAACAGAAAAATGAAAAGTTAAAAAAAAAAGAAAAAAAAAAAAAAAAAAAAAAAAGCTATTACCATTTAAATAATTTTCACAAAAGAAACTACCTAGAAAATTATTTACAAATAACAACAGGAAATTAGAAACAATTAATAATTGAGTATTCTTGTAGTATAAACAACGCCAAATTAAATCATAGTGATTCACTTTAATATAGCGATTGACCTCTTTTGCCTGTTTCATGTGATACTTTATAAGGTCTCTTTCACTTTCCTAGTATTATTAAAAGTATATGAGACATTTCATTGCATCTTCTATCGGGCCCTCATTGCTTTATTAAAATATAAAATAAATAGAACTGCTTATATATGGAGGTCGAGGGTATCCATTCATAGTATTAACACGTTTAAGCTGCGAAATTTTTATGCATATAATTATTGTAAATTTATCTCTTTGAGCTAAGAAAATCAACCACAGGCGCGAGAGAGAGAGAGAGAGAATTAGAGATGGTGAAAGCTCCGTACTACGACAAAAATGGAGTGAAGAAAGGCGCATGGAGTCTAGAAGAGGATAATAAGTTAAGAGCATATGTGCAGAGATATGGCCATTGGAACTGGCGTGAACTCCCCAAGTTTGCTGGTATCGATCTATACTTTCTTTAGAAAGGTGGTAGGGAATTACCAATTTGAAAAGCGTATAATTATAATGATGATAAATAAGGCTATTTCACTTAGGCTTCTTTATCTTAAATATTAACTTGACATGTATAACTTTCTTTTTTGGGATGAATTTGACATGGGTAACTTTAGTTGATAAAGGCATGCCAATTGTACATGGTTTTCAATACATGATCAACTTAATTAGTTCATCTATATTGTTCGAGAACTCAAAGAGTAAGAGAAATGGAATGAAGGGATTTGAATCAAGGTCGTTAATGTGTTTAATTGGTTTCTTTAACAGGTCTATCAAGATGTGGGAAGAGCTGCAGATTACGATGGATGAACTACCTTCGCCCAGATGTAAAACGAGGGAAATACACAAAAGAAGAAGATGAAAAGATCATCAAATTGCATCAAGAACTTGGGAATAAGTACGAATTTTTTACTTGTTGAAAATAAATTTCGAAATTCTTGGGTAGATACACATAAGTTTACATACAAAATCTAAAGTCAGACATATATGAGTGCAAGCTTTTTTTTTTTATTCTTTTTATGATTTTGATAATAACAAGAAGTTAAAATTCATATCAAGCATTGACGAACTCCGAACAATTTATAGAAAATGTTTGCTTGAAACGTGTTTGTTGCCAGGAGCTTTATAGCTAGGTTCAAATCTCTCTCTCCATTAGTGGTTACAATTGAATATGAGAGAGAGAGCTTGTTGTCAATCATGAGTGAAGTCTCTGAGTTGCGAAGCTTATGTATTTCTTTAATTTACAGATGGTCCAAAATAGCAGCAAAATTGCCAGGAAGAACAGATAATGAAATAAAGAACCACTGGCACACTCATCTGAAGAAGCGTGCAAAGGAAAATCAGGTGTCTTCTGAGGTGAAAGAGCATCCTAGTGATATTTCCCAATGCGAAACAATAAGCAGAAACAGACACTCAGAAGCTGAAAGTGTTCCCGCTAATGCTCCCTCTCGCCACATTTTAGAGAGCTCTCCATTGTCTCCGGAAACAAGTTCTAGTTATTACTCCACTTTGAGCTCTCATCATCAAGCTCCTCCACTTTCATCCGGGATAAATCAGATTGCAGAAGACGGTGTTGCTTCATCAGAGACATTTGATGAATTTATTGGAGATTTCTGGACCGAACCATTTGTAGCCGACAGTACTTTCTTTCAAAATAGTTGTCCATTGTCCTTGTTAAACAGGGGATTGATATCACCATGTGTTTCTTATTATGATGACGACATAGATTTGTTTTACCAAGTGATGTAAACCTTACCAAAGCACCAGTGTAATTTTTTTGGCTTTTTAAGTATGCTTTACATGACAATTGTCATTTGGCATGAGTGCCCCTCCTTCTTCTTGCTAATAATGAGTTGGACTTGTAAAAAAAAAATATATATATATATATATATACATTATTATATATTCAAGTATAATACGCTTGTCGTTATCTCCCCAACCAGTTAAAATGCCAACATCTATGTTGAATTAAATACATAGATTATGCAAATCAGATTTCACAATTATGGCCATCATATATGAAAGTATTATTTTTACTGTAATGAGTTTAGTTCCATCGGATGCAATTAAGCATTAACAATGTAGATCAATTTTAGGAGAATGCATCTTCTATGACAAGCATACCAAGTTATTTATGTAAGAGCCTCAACATCTGACTCTCTATGTCGCTTTTTAGTAAAAGTTTAGCTAAATTCAATCCCAAATCCCTTCCATTAGACTCAATAGCCTCTAGGCAAAACAATATGAAATGCATAGTATCCCGCCCTATTGTGTGAGGCACTGTAGCTCAACATTTTATATTTGTTGATTTTTCCCCACTCTCTCTCCCCCCTCCAAAGGCAATATCTCAAACTTTTCGTCATCGATCCGACTAAAATCTTACCATATTAGGGAATATTGGCGAAGATAAGAATCTCCAACAAAGTCCTTGACAGAGTTGTTGTGGATTCGAGATAAATAGGAGAAGAGTAAATGGTTAAACGAGTTAGCAATTGAATCACTAAAATGACTATCAATGATGGCCTTGGAGTAGAAGGGGAAGCTAATAAAAATATGAAATCAGATACCCGATCAAATCACAGAGCAAGTTTGCTTAGCAATGGACAAGGCCAAGTGGTTCAAACTCCAGTGTACCGTGGTGGGCGTGCATGTTGTTAGGGTTTTAGGCCCCGGTAATCATAGTATTGACCAATTTTTAGTCAAGCAATTAATTATGCTTTAGATATGAATTAGATGACATCACACAAGCATAGATCACATAAAGACACCAGAATGATGACCTAGGAAAACCGATGAAACAAATCGTTGCAATGGTAAAAACTTGTGGGGATTTAACCAACAATCCTAAAGGCAATAAATCCACTAGAATATAATAGAAGTTTATATAAAAGATTTAATCTTAAATCTAATGCTATCTCATGCAGTACTTACTAACGTGACTACACATAGCTTCGAGATCTACATACTCTTCTATTCGGATTTGTTGCACACAAATTCATGGTTCATGACACCAAGATCCACTCTTAAAGATTTTTCCCAGTAACTAGATTGTTAATTCGATACAACAACTTCACTTTAATCATCAGATCTTTGGTATGCACACCAGTCTCCAATTGATGCCTTATGAGAGCTTGGAAAATTCCAGACTTCTATACAAATACATTACTCTCTTGTGTGTGTAAAAACATTCTCTAGGGCTTGCTTATATAGTGTACTTGAGATGCACATAACCCTAGATCCAACGGCTAAGGAAAAATATTGTACATTTGATTTGCACTATTTTCTATTGATCGATATTTGTAGTTTGACCAGTTGAGTGATGTGACTCTTGACCTGTCAAGCTGTAGTCGAGAACCTATACAGTAGAAGTTCTGTTTCTGCATTCTCTTTGAACCTTGACTTGTCTTGATCAAATTACTATCTAATATTAATTTTATAGATAAACTAAGGTTGTGTTTGGTTGCCGTAAAACGTTTTCCGGAAAATACATATTTTCCGGAAATGCTAATTTCTGGAAAAGGAAAATATTTCTGTGTGTTTGGTTGCATTTCAAAAAATTTTCTGGAAAATATTTTCTAGTGTTTGGAAAAGAAGAAGGAAAACACAAATCCAGACACACGCCACAACCCAGAAAACACGAATCCAGAAAACACAAATCCAGAAAACATGATCGCGATCCGAGATCGCGATCTCGCGATCGACGCTTCGCGAGATCGCAATCGACGCTTCGCGAGATCGCGATCGACAGCGTGATCTCGCGAAGCGTCGATCGCGGTCGTCGGACTGGTCTTCTCCTCTCGCGCGCGCGGACTGGAGCTCGGACTGGAGATCGGCGCGGACTGGAGCTTGGACTAGTCTTCTCCTCTTTCGCGCGCGCGCGCTCTCTCTCTCTCTCTCTCTCTCTTTTTCCGGAAATCCTTTGAAGTGAAAATAGAAGTGGTAACTGATTTCCATGGTCAAAGGCCTTTTTTTTGGGTCAACAGATTTCAATTTCCGGAAAATAGAATTTTCCGGACCAACCAAACAGCCTCATTTCCGGAAAAGCATTTCCGGAAATGATTTTCACCCAAAACAAACACAGCCTAAGTTCGAACTATTACAATTGTTCACGATTTGCCAACTTAAAAATATAAACCTAGCACAAGTAGAACAACTCTCATTCCAATCTCTGTATGAGTGCTCGATTCATATCATGAGCTCATTGGCCGTGGGACTTGCACCTTTGCCTTGAGATTTCTTGGCTTTTCTATGTTAAAAAGAAAGTGCTCTTCAAAGATTTGTGAGAAAATTTTGATTTTCCATGCAAAAAAAGTGTGAAAAAATCGATATTTGTTTGTACGTGAGAGTGAATGAGAGTTGAGAGAAGATGTTGATAGATTTTTTTATTTGATTTTTTATTTATTTGTATTTTATTTGCATATCAAATAGAATAAAAGCTGATAGAGAAGATATTGAAATTTGAAAATTGATGAAGTGATCAAAAATTCATTTATCTTGGGTAAGAAATTATAACAAAAAATTAAAATAATATTTAAATAGAACTGAGAAATAAATAAGAAGTCTGATGTAAATGCATGCAAATAGCATGTTATTTATTTATTTTTTTAATGGAGACTTTAATTAGAATATATATATATATATATATATATATATAAAGGTTATATTGCAGTTAAAACTTTGTTGTCAGAGGGATGGAGGAACTCATGGGCTTTGGGGGGCAATGGTCCCTCAAATGTGGTTTTTTTTTTTTATAGTATATATGCAGTAATAATTTTAGCAATTTTTATTTTAAAAAATAAGGGGTTATTTGGTAAACATGTTTAAACACATGTTTTCAGTTTATAAACAACATTACACTCATTTCTGCACACTTTTTTACCCACACATATTTTCAAACAACAAAACACATGTACCAAACACCCCTAACATTTTCTCCCTCTTAACAATATTATTGATTTTTAAAGAGTAATGCTATAACAATAAACTTTTACAAAATTTTTATAAACCATTGAGGTAACAAATTTTTACTGGTTCGTATTTGTGTCCACTACTTACATCATTTTTTTACTTACCAATAACAACTAATCATATTATCAATTTGTAAAAAGAAATTTATAATTCTAACATTTTTCTCCTTTTAAAGGCTATTAAAAAATTTATAGATCTAAAATCTAAAATAAAATATAAAAGCCCCTAAAAATTAACTCAACAACAAAACTTACCAATAGCAAAGCTAAAAAAAAATATATATATATATATATATATTAAGCCCAATAAACTAATTTTACCCAAAAAAAAAAAAAAACCTAGGCCTTTAAAACAATTAAACAAAATAATTTTGCCCTTACCAACAACCCCCCCCCCCCCCCCCCAAAAAAAAACTCTCAACAGCTAAGCAACACTAGAGCCAGATGTTGGAGCCGCACATGCAATTAGTAGCAAAGCCACCCCTTAATGCATTCACATCCGGTCTTCCATATGCCATATGTTGGTATATTTTAGCATGAAGTCACAAAATGATGCATTACCCGAACTTGTAAATCTAAAAATTTTACAATTTTACTGCAGTGTGCTCTTAATTATAGAAATTACTGTAGACTATTGTATCTTGTTTTTTAATCACTTTTATTCTCTCTCTCCTCTGTCTTCTCTTTCTTTGGTCTGATGGACTCCTTTTCTTTCTCAACGCTCTCTTTCCTCATCTCTGATTTCTCGTCTCCCCCTCTTTCACTCTCTGACTCGCTCTCGTCTCCCTTATTCTTCTAGAGCCGTTGTTGGCTGAAGCATGCACCGATGAAGGCGCGATATTGACTTTGGAGATGAGCAGCCACTGGATGAGCGAGGAAGTGATTCTGACGATGCCGAGATCTCCTTCAATCCTCACTCCTTTAGTCTTCAGCCAAGATCTTCTTCACTCCTCACTCCCTTTCTCACGATAATGGTGGTGTTTTATTGGGTGATTTTTGGTGGCGAGATTGGCATTGTCAAGGGTTGTTGTGGTTCTGGTTGTGAGATTGGTGTGGGTATGGTGGTTTGTAATGGGGTGTTTGAGGGTTTGCTAATCAAATTTGGTCGTAGGTGGTGATGGGTTTGCTTGCTAATCGGCTTTGGTGATGGGTTTTGGTCGTGGAGGTCCTAATAGTCATGGTTTGGCTGAGTTAATTTGGGTATGGGTGGTGTTTGTGTTGTTGATGGTGGGGATTGTGGTTGTGGTGGTGGTTGGTTTTTGTTTTTTTTTTTTTGGTGATGTGGGTGTGGTTGGGGTTATGACTGATGTGGTGGTGGTGGAGGTGGGGGTTGCCTTGTTGGTTGTGTGGGGTGGGTTTCTTTGTATTTGCTATTCATGGTGGTGGAGGGTTTCCGTGGTGGTGGTGATGGGTGATTGATGGTGGTGCTGGCTAATGTGGGTTCGTGGTGGAGGCAGTGGAAGTGGCGTGGTTTTGACGTGTTGGTGGCACTGGTGTTGTGTTTGTTTGGTGGAATAGAGTAAATGCGAGCGGATAAACAAACAAGCTACTCTAACCCATAAACATTATAACACAGCAGTAAAATGAAAGGTAAAAGAGTAAGGAAGAAGAATGCAAACACAAGATAACACATCGATGTGTTATCGAAGAGGAAACCGAAGAACACGGCGAAAAACTTCTCCGCCGCCCTCCAAGCGGTAATCAATCCACTAGAAAATCAGTTGGGATACATGGGTTAGCAAGAGACCCTCCAAGCCTAATTTACCCGATATACCTAAGCCCTCCAAACTTCTACTCCAACAAAGCTTCTCGAAACCGTGTCTTGTCTAACTTTCCGGATCTCGCAATAAGCACCATGTTGCATCTGCCATCTTTGACTTCTTCCAATGCTTCTAAGCAGCACTGAATCCTCACTTGACACTTTAAAAGGGTATGGTAAGTGTTTGAGCTATCAACCTCTCAATGATATGGAAATGGAGAGATAGGAGTTGAGGAAAATCCACAAGCAATTGTGTGGAGGATTGTGGGTATAAAAATCTCTAACTCTCAAGGTTTGTGGCTAGGGTTTTCTCTTTGAGGCACTCCTAAACTTTTGTGGGTAATGTGGGTATATATAGTGTGGGTACAAAAAGTGTGTATCAGATAGCATAGTCTGGCAAAACAGAATGTTTTGCAAGTGTCTCGTGGGAAGGTCTTACCCGTGAGCTACTCGCGAAACACAACTGTCTCCATCTGTCCGACTTTTCGCATTCTAGTCATGTGCAGGGCACATGCATCATTTTGCGGGATGCTTAGTCGCGAGCTACCCTCGAAAACTCTTTTGTCTTCAATTGTTTGAGTTTTCACACACTCTCTCTATTACACAACCCTTACAATTAAATCCCACAATAAATACAGGGTATAAAAGATTGAATAAAATTACAATCAAATTTGGCACGGAATAAAAGCCAACAAAACACATAGTTGTAAATTACAACTTTACAGTTACTTTAAGGAAGGGAGAGAGAGGAAGAGAGAGAAGTAGTAAAAAAAAGAATATTTAAATAAAATGGCGAAAAAAAAAAGTATAAGATATTAGATGTATTGTAAAATGGTATGACATAATAAATAAAGTAGCTTTTGAAATTGTTCATCGAAATTGAATGTGAATGCTCTTATCAAGGCTATCCTATTCTTTAAAAATCTAATATATTTTTGTCGTGGACTGTGTATTTTGTTGTGTCCTAAGTCCTGTGATTGTGGATAACGTGACATATTTGTTGTACCATACCATTTACTTTCTCTACTTTTAGGTCCTGCTTATACAATATTTTTTCTCATTTTTGGCCATCTTAAATAAAGTAAAACTATGTTCCTGATTGATTCTAGTGACTGTGACATTTGAACCTTTCTAAGCAATGTTAAACAAATCTTCGTAATTAAAATTCTAGTAACTGAGAATTTCTAAGTCTTCGATCCGTGAAAAACAAGCTTGGGCAAACCTTATTATTGATCAGACGGCATTTATCAAAGATTTTTATCAATTGCTTTTCATCTCCAACAGTCAATGCTGAAATAGTAGCCGCCCATTTGTGGGGTTGGACTTAGTTATATTCTGCCTAGACCAAGACCCCGCCGCATGAGGAACAGTCACCGTTGTCACAGGTCATTAGTGCTAATCCTATGTCAAATATGCTACATTATCTGTGTTGGCCCACGTCTTTCACACCTGACGTGTGAATTCTGACACAATCGATTCGAGAAGTATTCTTTGCCCACATTTTATATTTATTTAGTTATGTATACGTCAACAATGTAATTTGTCTTGTTATACATGACCACTGGGCTATGACTTGGTCTGAGCTAAAAACTTGTTTGGACTGAGGTGTGATATATATGATTTAACGTATTTTGTTTGAATTTTTGTAAGAGGGTAGGGAATTGAAGGGGTGTGGTGGGGGTATCATACCCCCTTTTAATTAAGTGAACAATGTAATTTGTCTTGTTATACTTGACCACTGGGCTATGACCTGGTCTGAGCTAAAAACTTGTTTGGACTGAGGAGGAGTGATATGATTTAACGTATTTTGTTTGAATTTTCGTGAGGAGGGTAGGGAATTGAAGGGGTGTGGTGGGGGCATCATACCCCCTTTAATTCCGAGAAACTTTCATATTGTGTGGAGCCCGTATGTCGATGAGAGAAGTGTCTCATATGCCCATCTCACAAGATACAATTTCATTAACCTCTTCTTTTTAATACGTGATTCTATTATGTTTACATTATTATTATTATTATGTTATGTTGGTTAAGAGTCTACTTGAGTATTTGTAGCAATAGCTTTGTTGGATATGTTACTAAAGGGCTGTTTGGATTTTAAAAAACCATCACTTATCACTCCTCACTCAATTTTCATCACTCATCACTCATCACTTAAAATGCCCAAATTTCCTAAACCCCACCCGTTTGGCACACTATTTTCAGCTTCTCGTCACTCAAATATTTCTACTTTTTGTGGGACTCATACCTGAGCACTTGGTCTGTGCCTTCTGTTAGCCTACCCGTGGAACCCTCATTCCCCACCATTTTCTTCACTTCTCATTTCCCCTTCACCCCTTCACCCCTTCACCCCTGTTACTCTTCCAAAACACAAACCCAAACCCATAAAAATGTAAAATAAAGAATCACTCAACTCACCCAAATGCTTCTTCTCTTTCCCCCGAAACCTCTATTCTTCCAACTTTTGGATTTTATGATATTATTTTCTTCCTTCCTTTCCTTCCTCTGCTACCATGTAAACCCATCCATGAAAGAAAGTTGTGTTGATTTCATGATAAATTTTCCAAACCCTCCCACCAAAGTTTCCAAAAAAAAAAAAAAAAACCACCTAACACACAACACCACGGTGTTCTAAATACAGAAGCAGGACAACTAAAAGAAAAACATAAATAAAATCTACACAAGTAATGGGTATTTTGAAACCCATTCATGTTTGTATTTTGAAACCTTAAATCCAAATCTAAATTCCATTTGTCAAACCCTCGAACCTAAACCAACCAAATCCCCAAATCCACAAACAATTATTGTAAGGTTGAATTTATTTAATCATGTGTTGGCTTTATTCTGTGCCAAATTTGCTTGTATTTTAGCAATTAGATATCTTGTATTTAAGTGGGAATCATGTAAGAGTTGTGTGTGAGAGTGTGTGAAAAAAACTCAAGATGTGTGCAAATCAAAGGAGTCTCGCGACTGGATCTCGCAACTGGCAAGTTACCAAAGTGGCACATGTGTGAAGCATGTAGGGAACTGAAGGGTCACAACAATTGGAGCACTACAGGACAAAAATATATAATCTGGCCAGGCAGTTAGCTCGCAACTCAAACTCGTGACTCATTCCAGTCACGAGGCTGAGTCGCCAGAATGCCCTATTTGGATGAAACCTGACTTTTCACATTTTTATACACTACTATAAATACCCTTATACCCATAAAATGTAGAGAGTTTCCAGAGAGAATTTTGAGAGAGAAACCCTAGAGAAAAACAAGATTGACTCACCCACAATCTTCATCATTTAGATTTTCCAAATTCCTTTACTTTCACCCTCTCCATTGACATATCCTTGAGAGGTACATTTTGCCAAATCTTTATCTCACCATACCCACATTAGTGAGGAGGTATTTTGGTACTTGGGAAGCAGTTCAGAGATGACCAATTTACTTGGTTGATGTAATGAGCTTATTGCAGGATCCGAGAAGGGATCCGGGAAGCTAAAGAAGACAAGGTTAGGCGTAATCCTGTTAGAGCAAGAAGTTTGGAGGGCTTAGGTGCATTGAGTAGATTAGGTTTGGAGGGTCTTCTACTATTCATGTATCCCAACTGTATTCTTTAGTGGATCATTTGACCGCTTGGAGGGCAGCGGAGAGGTTTTTCACCGAATTCTTCGGTTTCCTCTTCGATAACACGTGCCGGTATTATCTTTGTGTTTGCATCTCTCTTACCTTACTCTTTACCTTTTAATTGCTGCTATATTCGTGATTAATTATGGTTTAGAGTGTTTTACCTATTTGATTATAGCTTATATACATCATTCCGCACATATATTGTTTGTGTATAAACTTGTATTGGTATTGTTAAATTTGGGGGTCTAAACATTCATTAGTGTTTCACACTCTAATTGAACTTTCAATTGGTATTAAAACGGGTGCACTTGCTGTGGTTTCATTACCTAAGTGCGATCCTCAACCCTTGTTGAGATGGATAGATCTCAATCGCTTAATGCTCCACCATATTTTGATGGGATCAACTATGCATTTTGGAAAGTCTATATGAGGGCATTTCTACGCTCCTTTGATGAAAGTGTTTGGGATGCTGTAGAGATAGGATGGACTAGGTCGGAGGCCACCAAATCCACTTGGGATAAGGCAGCCCTTATGGTAGCTAATGTTAATAACAAGGCTTTAAATGCTATTTTTTGTGGTGTTTCTCCTGATGAGTTTCACAAGATTTCTCATGTTACAATTGCCAAGGAGGCATGGCAAATCTTGGAGACGACCTATGAAGGCACCAAAAAGTTGAAGGACACCAAGTTGCAAATGCTAACCATACGCATTGAGGAGCTAAAGATAAGTGAAGACAAGTCATTCGACACATTTTATGGGAAGCTAAATGAAGTGGTGATTGGGAAATTCAACTTGGGAGAAAAGGAAATGGACTCCAAGATTGTGAGGAAGATCCTACGATCATTGCCGGAGAGCTTCCGTACAAAGGTCACTGCCATCGAAGAGTGCAAAGACCTTGATGAGATTAAAATTCAAGAACTCATTGGTTTCCTTCAAACCTATGAGCTATCTCTGCCATCACAAAGGAAGAGCAAATCTCTTGCTCTAAAGAAAATCAATGAGAGAGTGGAAGCTCAAGATTCCTCGGATGAGGATGAGGTTGAAAAGGAAGTGGCGTACCTTCCTAAAAACTTCCACAAGTTCTTGAAGTTCAAGAGAGATGGGAAGTCCTTTAAGAAGGAAAAATTCTCAAATTTTAAGAAGGATAAGAAAGACTTCAAGAAGAAGGATTCAAAAGACCCCCCCCCCCCATCTTAAATGGTCACTTGCTTTGAGTGCAAAGGACATGGGCATGTAAAGAAAGAATGCCCCACTTATTTGAAGGCAAAGGGTAAAATATTTGCCACTACCCTTAGTGACTCAGATAGTTCAAATTCAGATTCAGAAGAAAGTTGTGATGGTGAAGGAAACTACTCTACATTTATGACCATTGCACCCATGGACTCTTCAGAAGATTTGAATGTGCTAGTGGAAGAGCTCGATGAGCACACTAAAGTGGAGTCAATGGGAGTTAGGGAGGAATCTGATGACAAAGGTGAAGAATATGTCCATGAAGGAACAAAGGGATTGCAAGAAACTTATAATTCTCTTCTAGAGAAAACCGGGGATTATGCAAGAGTGGCTAAGGCAGCCATAAGAAAAATGAAGAGAGCAAAGCAAGATTACACATGTCTTCTAGTGCGGTACAAGAAGACTAAATGTGAAGTTGAGATGCTGAACAGAGAACTAACCGAAGCCTATTCCAAGATCAAGTTTCTTGAGCTTAAAGTGATTTAGGCTAATGCTAAAGTGCAGAGGATTGCCTCTAAAAAGCTTGACGAAGTGCTTGCACATCAAAAGCCCTTTTTTGACAAAAGCGGCTTAGAATACACCAGAGAGAGTAGTTCAAGCGCCAGTGTGTCTAAAGGGATGAAGTTTGTTAAAGCAAAGGAACCAATGGTAGCAACTCCAACTGTTGAGAAAGGGAAGTTTGAAAAGAAACCAAAGGTGGTTGCTCAACAGGTTTTAACAAAACCTCCAAACCCAGTTGTGGCTAAATTCGAAGCGAAAGGAAAATCTCTTCCGAAGTCACAAAGAGGACCACAAACTCAACACTTTTTCCATCATTGTGGAATCTGAGGACACACTAGACCTAATTGCCACAAGCTTTAGGCATTGAAGAATGGCAGCTCTCAAAGGCCAAAAGGACAAAGAAATGGCAAAGGGAACCTCAAGCAATCGAAAGGGAGAGAAGCTGAGTCTAATATTGGTGATGTGATGAAGATAATAGACATCATCACTTCGTGTTTGGCAAACTTCACCCTAAGGTTTGAGAATCGTAACTCAAGTACACAATCCTTTAAGGATATCACCCCAAATGCACGTGCCGTGTGGGTGAAGAAGGGTACACATGCATAAGCATTAGAACATGTCCATGCATCAATTCTTTCTATATGTTGTGACTTTGCTTGATTGTTTTCCTAGTAATCATTCTAGCATGTTTTGACAAATTTTTGTTTGTTTTTAAGAGCTTTGAATGTTTTTTCCTTTTTGATCAATTTTTACTTTCTTTTGTGTCAAAAATTCAAAAACACATAAAAAATAGAAAATCCAAAAAGTTTGATTGGCATCATTGTGTTTTGTCACATGCATGTTTTGCCTTGTACCTTTGTACAAATGGCTTTGTGCATTTACGAGCATAGCTTGTTCTCTATGCACTCATATTATTTTGGGAAAAATCCTGACATCTATGTGACTGTTGTAAATAGATTTTTAAACTTGTCATGAATGATTAGTCAATGGTTTTGTTGATCTTGAGACTTGCATAAACTTATGCTTATATATCTTCCCACTCTTTTATTTTTTTTCTTAAAGAGCTCAACCAATGTAAATATCAAAATGATAAGAGATAATGAGCTGTAAAAGCCGTCACATATACTAGTATTTGACTAGAAAAAAGAAAAAGCAACTTTTATGAAAATGTATGATGCCCAAAAGCCAAAGGCTTACTAGTCAAATTGAAATATCAAAAATTTCAGGCATCGATATCAAAATGAGATGTATTGTTCCAAAATGATCAAATGTTATAAAATATATAAAGTCAAATGAAAATCTTCAAAATTATGTATTCAAGTTTTATGGGAGGTCATATATGCATACTTCTATAATTGAGATTGGTCACTCTTCCTCGTGCTAATTGTGTATGTCTTGGTTGAATTGATCACTGAAACTTCACATTAGACTGTGAACTATCTCATCTTTGATACCCACACACATCACACATGTCTATGTTCAATGAATACCTTATTCATTCGTGTGATTGTACTTGATTAAATGTGTTGCACTTACTCAATCATATGCTAATCAAACATAAAAAGATTTTTGAGTATTTTAATCATTTTTGGAAAGTGTTTTTGTTTTGAAAATTTTCAAAAATTTCAAAAACTGTGCAACTCAGTTTTGGTGACTCACTCTCGCGGGTTAATCCAATCACGAGCTAACTCAGAAGTTCTCGCGACTCTCTAGCGAGTCAAGCCCCCAGTCGCGAAAAAGACTTAGAAAAAATTTCAAAATTTTTGGGTTTTCAGCATTTTCATGATTGGTTCGTGAGTGGAAGCTCCAGTCGCGAGGTTACTCAGAATGCTTCACTACTTACTCGCAAGTGGATCTTCCAGTCGCGAAAAACATTTAGACAAATTTTTCAAAATTTGTCACACGGGATTTTGGCGACTTGACCTGCTGACTAGCTCGCGACTCATTCCAGTCGCAAAAAACACGTGTTTTACACAAATAAAATTAAATCCAAGACAATTTTCAAAAACTTTTCAGTTTTTCCTCGCATCACATGCTGTTTCATTATCTTGTTCACCTCTCCTTCTTCCAAAACCACCATTTTCACTCACAAAACCTTCATTTTCTTCATCAATCCTTCACCAATCTTCAAGAAAAGGTATAGGTTTTCTCTTTTTCTCAAAATATTTCATCTTTTTAGCCATTGATTTCTTGGATTTTGTGTTTTGTTGATATTTGAAAATATAATGTCAGAGTATGGTTTATTAATGTTTTGTTGAGTTTGATGTATGGGTTTTGTTGGTTTTGGTAATATCATACTTATTATACATGTTTTACATGTTTGCTTCTCATTTTTGTGTATTATACCATGATTGTGTTATGTTGTGCATATCATGTCCATGATAAAATGTTTCATAGACATTTTCTTGTGTTTCTGTGGATTCCATGGAATACAATGGTTGTAGGGATAATCATGTTTCTTTGATTTTGAAACATCATATGATAATGCGTTTTTACACTTTGCCTTAATTTGCACACTTTTGCATTTGATGCACACACACACACACACACACACACACACACACACACACACACACACAAACTCTTTGACATGTTTGAATGCTTAATGTCACAATTCTATCATGTATTGATGAATTATGTCTTTACATGTCAATCTTGGGTGACTTACACTTTAAATTTCTGTTTTTAGGGTTGTAATTCAATGTCCATTGTGTTGATACTAATTGGTTACTAATCGAGTTTGTTATCATATTTTGTGTTCTGTTTTGTGGTACTTGTTGCTCTATTTTTACAGATGACTCCAAAGAAGAAAACCATTGCACATCGTGTTGACAAGAGGAAAAAAATGGACAATACTCGATTTTGCTCTACCCAACACTTTGAGAGATACAATCAGTTCTTTGAGAAGGCTCCAATCATCCAAGAGCGATTTGTGGACCTTGTTGATTTGAAGAACTACTTTATCCCAGGCTGTTTTCAAGATAGGGGTTGGGAAAAGCTTCTTAGTGATCTCCTCGGGGTGTGTGAACCATTGATTCGGAAATTCTATGCCAATGCCATTCTACTGGAGGACGAAATAGATTGTTGGCTTCGAAGGCATGAGTTCACCATTGATGTGGAGGACATTGATAAGGTTCTTGGCTTTGAGGACCTAAAACATGATTTCACTCACTTCAAGGACAGAATGCTCTCCATAGAGACAGTTCAATCCTATATCGGTGGTGTGAGAGAAGGAAGATGTCCCAACACAACTGCTTTTCCACTAGATTTGAGATGTTTTACATACACCATGATGTTCAATCTGTACCCGGTGAAGAAGATGACCACCATCAACAACGCTAGAGCCATTTTTCTCATGGAGTTTCAGGAAAATACCTACATAGAAATTAGTGCTCATGCATTCTCCATCATTGCCGATGAAACAAGGACAACTTCAAGGGCAAAGCTTATTCTCCTTGGTTTACTCATGTGGCTCTTTCATGCAAAAGGTGTAGAAATTCCCCAAGACATCAGCCTCATGCCTACTCCTCCGGCTATTAATGCTCTAACAATTGCAAGGATCAAGGTTCATGTTCTGGGTGATGAAGAGGAGGGTGATCAAGCACAAGGAGAGCCTATGGAGACTGAGATTGAAGCAGAAGGACAACCCTCAACTTCATGAAGTTGTGGTAAAGGAGCAGAGCCTCATCATCTTTAGAAGTGCCTTTAGATGCATTTCAGATCATTCTTGAAAGGATTGATGGCCTGTGAGACGTCCAGAATGAGCACTCTAACAGGTTGACTGCTATTCAAGAACAGATCAATTTGCTTTCAGCCAAGTTTGATAGCTTCGCTGACCAGCCTTAGCCCTTTGGCCATTCCAATAAAAAAGGGGGAGTAGATGGAGTAGCTCTTGAGGGGGAGCCCTACCTTAAGGGGGAGAAACGTTTATAAGTTTTTGTAGTTTTTATGGTTTATGTTTGGATTTAGTTCTATTATGAGATTTCATAGCACTTATCTTAGTATCTTGGTTTGGTTTTTAAGTACTCTATAACTTTAGTATTTGGTTTTAAAATATTTGGACATGGTGTGTTATGAATGCTTGAATGCTTTAGATATTTGAGCCATATTTAAATATTTGTACCTTTGCTTTGTAGCTTATTAGTACTTTTAGTTAGTGTTATACATTTTCTTTAGTACTCCACACTTGTGCCCTTGTTGGATCTTGTATCCTTGAGGCAAATACCTTTGTGTTTTTGTATCGGTTGTGTGTTGGACATGTAAATGACATTTTGCATTGAGCTTATTTGCTTGCATGTTTGGATGTTCATTCCTTGTGTGAATGATCATTGCGATCACTATTTATAGTGATTGTTCATGTTTGGTTAAGCCATGCTTTATTGCTATTGTCATTACTGCTTGATCACATTGTGCTTGTTCCATATGTATTTCAAGATTTCTGCTTACAATGATCATCTTGTGTTATTTTTTTTAGGAAAACTTGTCCATTTGGTTCAAGAGCTTCTCAGTTTCTAGAGTTAGGTGTGAGTGAGTTTTGGTAACTATTCCCAACTCACATTCTAAGTTTAGAGTCCGTTTTAGGGTTTTGTCACGTAATAGCCAAAGGGGGAGATTGTAAGGTTGAATTTATTCAATCATGTGTTAGCTTTATTCCATGCCAAATTTGCTTGTATTTTAGCAATTAAATATCTTGTATTTAGGTGGGAATCATGTAAGGGTTGTGTATGAGAAAGTGTGAAGAAAACTCAAGATATGTGCAAATCAAAGGAGTCTTGAGACTGACTCGCTACTAGCAAGTCGCCAAAGTGGCACACATGTGAAGCATGCAGGGAATTGAAGGGTCATGATAGCTGGAGCATTATAGGACAAAAATATATAGTCTAGCCAGGCAGTTTCCTTGCGACTCAAACTTGCGCCTCTTTCCAGTCGCAAGGCTGAGTCACCAGAATGCCCTGTTTTGATGAAACTTGACTTTCACATTCCTCACATACATTACTAAAAATACCCTTATACCCACAAAATGTAGAGAGCTTCCAAAGAGAATTTTGAGAGAGAAATCCTAGAGAAAAACAAGATTGACTCATCCACAATCTTCATCATTTTGATTATCCAAATTCCTCTACTCTCACCCTCTCCAGTGACATATTCTTGAAAGGTACATTTTGCCAAATCCTTATTTCACCATACTCACATCAGTGAGGAGGTATTTTGGTACTTGGAAAGTAGTTCAAAGATGACCAATTTACTTGGTTGATGCAATGGGCTTATTGTGGGATCCGGGAAGCCAAAGAAGACAAGGTTAGGCGTAACCCTGTTGGAGCAAAAAGCTTGGAAGGCTTAGGTGCACTGGGTAGATTAGGCTTCAAGGGTCTGAACAATCACGCCAGCTAGAGTACTACAGGACAAAAAGTCCAGTCTGGTCATTCAGTTAGCTCGCGGCTTGGACTCGCGACTTAGTCAAGTCGCGAGGCCATGTCGCCAGTCCACTCTGTTTGGGAAAAACTGACTTTTCGCATTCCATACACACATAAGTATAAATACCCCTTATACCAACGAAATGTAAAGAGTTTCTAGAGAGAATTTTGAGAGAGAAACTCTAGAAAAAAACAAGATTGACTCATCCACAATCTTCACATATTGATTCTCCAAATTTCTCAACTCTCACCCTCTCCATTGTTACATCCTTGAGAGGTTCATTAGCCAAATCCATTTCTCACCATACCCATATTTGTGAGAAGGCTTTTTGGTGCTTGGGAAGCAGTTAGAAAGAGACTAATTGATATAGGTTGATGCTATGGGTTATAGCGGAATCCGGTAAGTTAGAGAAAACAAAGGTTCGGCGTAACCTTGTTGGAGTAGGAGCTTGGAGGGCTTAGGTACATTTGGTAGATTTGGCTTGGAGGGTCTTCTGCTATTCATGTATCCCAACTTGATTCTCTAGTGGATTATTAACCGCTTGGAGGGCGGCAGAGAGTTTTTACGCCGAGGACTTCGGTTTCCTCTTCGATAACACATCGCTGTGTTGTCTTTGTGTTTGCATCTCTCTTCCCTTAATCTTTGCCATTTAATTTTTGCTGTGGTTGTGATTTTATTTGGTTTAGATTGTTTTATCAATTCTGTGTTTAGCTTATGTTCACATTCCGCACATACATTATTTGATAATAAGCTTGAATTGGTATTTTGTAAATTGGGGGTCTAAACGTTCAAGGTGTTTTACACACTATTTGAATATTCACTTTCCATATAAGATTTTCCCAATTATTCTTGTAGCCACAACCAACCTCAATTATGTTCGATATAAGAATCAAATAAACCCTAGGGAGAAAACCTTGAGGACTCATATAGCTTCACTTCTCTCCAAATATCATTGAAATGAGTACTCCATAAAAAAATTGAGTTCACCCTAAGTGTTTGTGATTTGCTGAAAACCACAAAGACCATTGAAGAAAATCTTCAAGTGGCTTTGGAGTGTGTAAGAGATCAAATTAGATGCCAATGTTGCAACTTGCGTTCTAGAGACTATGAAAAAAAAAAACACTAATGTAATCAGTTGCTAGTAGGAGATAGAGGCTTGGGTACAAAAACATTACATAAATAGAGGTTTTTTTTTTTTTTTTTTTTTTTTTTTTTTTTTTTTTTTTTTTTTTTTTTTTTAAGTCGTTATGTACCACAATTATCTTCATAGTGGATTTCGTTTATTAGGCTAGGCTTCAGAGGGTTGTTCCCTTTTGGGTTTCCCTTCGTAAGCACATCAACTTTGGGGATATATTGTGAATTATTTATTTTTATTTCATATTTATGATGCTTGCGACTTGAATAACCAAGTAATTGATTAAAATCTTTATCAAGCTGTACTAGGGTTTAAACACGTAACTAACAGACATGAAGGAACGCCAATGGTATATACGTTAAAAATAATTCAGGTTGTTGGTCGGATATGTGGTGTGAGAAAATTTCACTTAGCAAACTCCATCTGAACAAAAAACAACCTCTTTTCCACATGGATTTGTTTCATTAGGTTAAAGGATTTCCTTTACCCCTTTTCACGTTGTCTGAGAGAGAATCCCTAGAAGAGAAAGGGTAAGGAAATTGGTGAAGATTTTATCATATGGAATGATAGACTTACTTATTAGTGTTTGGCTAGTGATTTAATGTGGTAGCTAGGGTATATGTGAGCTTGGTTAATTGTTATTAGGCTTACACTAAGGGTGACAAGATCAAATAAAACTCATTTACCCACCAACTAAAATAAGACTCAAACCCACCCAATTATTAAGTGGGTCAAATGGGTATTGACCCAATTAACATAAGTATTAATTAGGTTTTAACTAGGAATCTAATTAGATCCAAGTATGACCAAAGTATCATTTACCCAAATTACTCAACTCTAAAACACACCTAAAATCACTAAGAATATAAAAATACCCTTGGAACTATCAAATTGACTAATACACACTCCAAATAATAGAAAATACCATGAAACATAACATATGACAAAAATACTCCTAAAATCTTGAAAATGACCAAAAACCTATAAACAAACCAAAATACCCCAAAATCTCTAAAATGAGCCAAAATAGCATCAAAAATGACCAAATTACCCCTAAAATCAATAAAACTGCCAAAAATACCCTAAAACCTCTAAAAAGACCAAAATACCTCCAAAATATCTAAAATGAGCCAAAATACCCATAAACCTTTAAAATGACCAAATTACCCCTAAAACTTTTAAAATAACCAAAATACAGCCCAAATATCTAAAATAACCAAAAATACCTGGAAATATTTAAAATGACCAAAATACCCAAAAATCTCTAAGATGACTAAAATACCCTCGAAATATCTAAAATGACCAAAATACCCTTAGACCTCTAAAATGACCAAAAATACCCCCAAAAACTTCTAAAATGACCAAATTACCCCCAAAATGTCTAAAATGACCAAAATACCCTCAAAACTCTTAAAATTATCAAAATAGCCCTAAACCTATAAAATGACCAAAACACCCGTAAACCTCTAAGATAATTATAATACACTCATAACTTCTACAATTACTAAAAAACCCAAATTCTCTAAAATAACAAACTAACCCAAAACCTCTAAAACGACTAAAATACCGTTGAAATATCTAAAACGACCAAAAACCCTCGAAACCTTTAAACAGCCCAAAATATCCCCAATCCTCTAAAATGAACGAAATACCTCTAAACCACTAAGATGGCCAAAATACACTTGAAACCTCTAAATGACAAAAATATCCTAAAACAACTAGTATGACCAAACAATCCCATACCAACAAAATGACCAAAACACCCTTGAAACTTCTAAAATGACCAAAATAAACCCGAAAAATCTAAAAAGACCAAAACACACTAGAAACCACTAAAATGAGAAAAATACACACACAAACCTCCTTTAAAATGACCAAAATACCCATGAAACTTAAAAATGACCCAGATACTCTCAAAACCTAAAAAATGACCAATAAGTTGTATTTTTGGCCCTTTTTTAGATTTTAGGAAAATATTTGGTCATTTTGAGGTTTTAGGGTATTTTTGGTCATTTTAGAGAATTCAAGGTATTTTGGTCATTTTACAAGTTTTGTGGTTTTTTTTTTTTTTGGTTGGTTTTTTGAGGTTCTTGGGCTATTTTGGTCATTTTAGAGTTTCATGGGTATTTTTTGTTAGTTTGAAGTTTGGGGGGGGGGGGTACTTTGGTCATTTTAGAGTTTTCGAGGTTTTTCTTTCATTTTAGAGGTTTCATGGGTATTCTTTTTGTCATTTTGAGGTTTTAGGGGGTACTTTGGTAATTTAAGATATTTCAAGATATATTGTTCGTTATAGACTTTTTGTGAGTGTTTTTGGTCGTTTTAAGGTTTTTGAGGGGTACTTTGGTCATTTTAGAGATTTGTTTTTTTTTTTTTTTTTAAGGTTTCAAAGTTATTTTGGTTATTTTAAAGGTTTCAAGGTATTTCAATCATTTCTTGGCTTTTAGGGGTATTTATGAGTTTCGGGGGTATTTTTGTCCTTTTGGGGGGTTTTAGGGGTATTTTAGCCATTTTTAGGGGTACTTTTGTCAATTGGGGGTTTCGGGGGTATTTTGATCATTTTTAAGTTTTAGGATGTATTTTGGTCGTTTTGAGGTTCTAGGGGGTATTTTAGTCAATTTACCGGTTTTAGGTATATTTTTGTTAGGGGTAATTACACTCCCTTTCCTTGAGTTTTGGGGGAATTACACTCCACCCCAAACCTGAAGGGAAAAAAAAACTTCATTCCCTTGAGATTTATAGAAATTAACACTCTCATCCTTTTTGTTTATATTAGTAAATATTCTAAATTTCTATAAGAATCTCTTTACAAAAGTTTAATCATGGTTGGTAAAAAAATAACTAATAAATTTAGAATAAAAATGAAAAATAATTCAAGCACCTAAACACTTTCTACAACAAATCTCTACATAACCCATTGAAAAATGAGAAAAAAAATAATAAACAAAATTCATAATTAATATTTTAAAATACACTTTAATTAAAAATTTTAAACAATGAATTTTGATATTGAAATGGAGGATAATTTTTGAAACAAGCCTTTAAGAAAAGGGCAGATTAGCATATAACATTTTTAATATTAATTTAACAAAATTTAGTCAATCGAATGTCAAGGGAGGAAAAGTGTTTTTTCCTCTCAATTTTGGGGTGGAATCTCATTTCCCCAAAACCTTAAGGAAGGAGAGTGTCATTACCTTTATATATATATATATATATTCATTGAATATTGGGTAATTTGGTGGGTTGGGTTTAACTTATTATAATTGGGTTGAGTTGGGTTGGGTTTGAGTTATAATTAATTGGTTAAATGAGTTTTATGTACCCAACAAACTTATGCCCAACCCAAACCCATCTATTTGACTGTCCTAGCTTACACTGGTTTGTTGCTTGTATGGCCAATGGTGAATCCAATGGGGTTTTGGATTGGTTTTGAATCCAATGGTGAATTGACTTGATTGGTGAAAAGATTTTTATTTTTATTTTTTTTCTCAAGTGACATTATTTGAGAAAGTCTATGGATACAAAGAATTTGACAAAAAAATTTCACATCCGACTGATGTATAGCAAATTATTAGTTGTAAGTAAAAAAATAATGTCAGTGAAAGGGTCTAGATAAAAACTCGTAAAACCTTGTCAACTCAATTGTTATGAAAAATGTTATTTAAATTTGAAAAATGCTTTTTATTATTATCTGCACAAAATTGAAAATGTACCGCCAACAAAAAAAACAAAAAACAAAAAGAGAGACTCGTTACGTCTATAACAGATCAGCATTGAGAGTCTCAACTGCTTTCACAGGATATTTAGTGTATAAGATTCAAATATTAATTCGACTTGTTTTATTTTAATCGTCAATTTTCCTTTCAATGTAGCCTTTGTCAAGCAAAGATGTTGAACTTGAGCGTTAATCCTTTTTTTTATTGGGCTTGTCTTGTCTCTTTCTTTAGAAAATTTGTCTCTTTTATTTTTATTTTTATATTTGCTATTTATTTTACGGTAATTAGGCTGTATTTATTGCAAAACAGCCCATTCTTTAAAATGTAATGTCAAAAAGGATAACAAGGTATATATCTGTCCATTCACGATTATGCATTATTTTTATTTGCCAAAGTGTGGATATTTTCATTTGCAAGGTTGACAAAGCTGAGCGAGATTTCTAAACTTATTTCAGTGCGAGTAGCTAGAGAGAAATTGTATTCTCAACTATGCAAGTTAATTCCAAAAAATAATGTATTAAAAGAACCGACCAAAAGAGGACAATGATATATATAAACTTCCTCATTAAAATAAAAACATACAAGAGTAATTTTTACCTTCATAAGTCATGTATCCCATTTGAAACAAATCATTTAGATTTTGAATTACAAAAGTCTCAAAAAAAAAAAAAAAAAAAAAACTGTTTTTAGTCAATATTTTATGATGAGGTATAAAAGGTTGGCATGCTTTGTCAAACGTGCGCAACATGTTCTTGACGCAAATGCACACAAAAATTTGGATGCTGAAGTTTTTCCGCAAACTTAGTTTTGCTGTATATGAAAGGAACAGTGATGCATATATATTTTTGAAGCTAATAGTAATGCGATGGAGCAGTTTCGGCTGGCCTTTCTGAGCTTCAAGTGATTTTTTATCGTTGCGAAATTCTTGGTTCAAATTTCAAAAGCGAATTGACTAATTCTTACATCAATCTTAGCTTGACGGAATTATCGGAGTGTCAGAAATTAATTGGTCTCAAATTCATTTCATCTGACCATGTAACCCTGAATCCAAGACAGTACTTAGAGATTAGTGTAATCATTCTTTTTGTCTCTGTTTTTTTTTTAAAAAAAAATTGATTCTTGCATTGTTGTCGGTTGATAATTTCCCAAATGCCTAAAGTAAGGGTTTCCTATATATGTTAGGGCTAGAAAGAATAGGAGCTTATTTTAACTTTTATTCTATAGTAATGATTGTGAGCAGTGGCGGCTCTGCTAGGATTTTTTTTTGGGTGGTCACTTGTTATTGTTTGGTCTTGTTTTGTTTTTGTTTGGTTTGTGTTGGTTGTTATTTAGGCTAATATTTATTATTGTTATTTAATTTTTTTTTTTTAATTTATAAAATGGATTAAGGATCATGTTTGGACGGGGGGAGAGAATTAATTTTGGAGTAATGCTACAACTACAATATTTTTACAATAAATTTTATACAAAAAACTATTATTGGTGGGTAAAAAAAAAATATCGGTATTTGGGACAGATTAAAAATTAGTAACAGTTTACCACATTGAATTTGTTGTTAAATTATTGTAAAAATGTTGTGAATATAATATTAGTAATATTTTTGTTGAACCCAAATTTTTGTAATTCTCAAGTTAGGGTGCTCAACATTTTTATATGGATAGTTACAATAAGTTAGCTTAACATATAATTTTTTTTAGCAATTGTATATATACAATTTTTATACAAGTGAGATGCAAGTCAGGGTGGTCATAGGACCACCCTGGCTTGCATGTGGAGCTGCCAGTGACTGAGAATTAATCAAGAAGACAATTATTTACAATGCACATGTCGAATGAAGCATGTAACACATTGTGAAGAGTACTTATTCACATTTAAATGGAATTATTAAACCCATGGCCACACTTTCGTCGCAACATCAGTTTGGGTCACCCTTTTTTAAAGAGAGAGTACATGAAAATGTGGGAAATTGATCACAATATTAAATCAATTTGACCACAATTTCTAATCAATATTTTTGTCTGACTCTGGCTATGTTATAATCTGCATGTGCTTGTTTGTAAATTTTCCATCGGTGATGTTTGCATCGATGTACGTTGTTGGTTTTGTTTTCTGTCTTTGTATAACGATTACGTCGATGAGGGGCCACCAACAGGAATACTGGATGGAACTTACTTCGACATGAACTGATGTTTGAGGTAACGTAGCTTTGCCAATACTTGGATCTCAAGTCTCAACCTCACTTACCAGTCACATTAGGCTCTGTGTAATTTTAAGGTGAATTTAGTTTAGTTTTTTAAAATTGGCTGTTAGAAAAAGTGCGGTATGAAAAAAAATGTTTTTTGAAAAAACTGAATGTTTGATAAAAGTTGTTAAAAAATGAATTTTGAAAAAAATTTAAGTGTTTGGCTAACCTTGTTAAAAGTGGCGGTTTGAATGAAAAAATTACAAAAAATGACAATATATATAAAGTATTGTGAAAGTATTGTGAAAATACTTTCTAAAAAATTATTCTAAAAAGAACTTTCAAAGTTTCTAAATTTTTTTTCACCAATATTAACTAATAATAACCTATCACTTAAAATTTATTATAAAAATATTGTGTTAGCATTTCTCATTCTTTATTTTATTTTTCCCTTATTTCTTTACTTTTTTTTCATCTATATTTCCTTCTTCTTTTTTCCCTCTTTTTTTCTCCTCTACACTCGTATCCTCCTCTTTTCTTTTCCTTTTTTCCCTCTTTTTTTCTCCTCCACACATGTACCATTCTCTTTTCTTTTCTTTTTTTCCTTTTTTCCCCTTTTTTTTTCCTACCACTTCCTCCACACTACAGAACATCAAAACATTCCACACTCCACAGAGCTCTCTTCTTCCTCTTTCTTTTTTTATTTTCTTTCTTCCTTTCTTCCTTTTCTCTTGCCACTTTGTCTGCAAGTTTCTTTCCCTCTATCCCATCAAAACACACAAACTTAAAGGTCACACACAACCACACCATTTGATTCTCATCAAATGAAGATAGAGAGATAGGTTTGCTGATCGGTTGTCTCCGTCTTTTGCCTTTGTCGTCTACATTTTTCGCCTCCGTCGTATGCTAATTTGCTCTGCCTTCACTACCGCCTGTCTTCCTCCTCACCATTGCTTGATTTCTTCTCCACTGCCAACGACATCGGCAGAAATGGTTCAGATCGGTTTTTTTTTTTTTTTTTTTTTTTGGGTATGATTTCATTATTGGGTTCCTTTGTAAAATTGTGTTATAAAAAAAGACATAAAATTGATTTTTTAAGAAAAATTAGTGGGCAATTTGGGAAATTTGTGCAACTTCCAACGGTAATATTGAAATGCGCAGCGCTTTTTTGCAATGGTGCAAGTTGCTGCTTTCACGGTTTGTACTTTTCCTTCACAAATGAAAACACAGCTTTTAGAAAACGCAACTTTTGAAAAATTTACCAAATGCATATTTTGTGATTTTGGTTTCAAAATGCGCGTGAAACAAACAGGCATTTAGTCAAATTTGGCCATTTTTGTTACTTTAGTTTAACTACTATTCACAAATAACTACATCAATTTCAATGCTCCATCTCTGTTACATTCAACTCAGTCTTCAACAAACCCGCGATTTCCGCTACCACAATTGCCAAACTAGACTCCCCACGAGCTCCACCACCTCTCCTAGCTCCCCCTCATTGTTGATTTTCGTGCTAAAAAGCTACGACAAGACTGCAATTCTCTGTCCAATTGGAACAACAATAAAAATTGCTTGTTTGGGTTCCATAGTGGGATCTACAAAGTGATCAATACATTTGATTTTATCAGAGAGAGAGAGAGAGTGTGCAAAGAACTCCAAAGTCAAACACTGGACAATCCACATAAAATCAATATAGAGAGAGAGAGAGTGCAAAGAATTTTTTATTTTTATTTTTATAAATTTTTTTGATGAACAGTAATTCAACAACGGTATTAAGTTATTATTTATTTCTTATTTTGGAATGTTAAACACTTGAGCTTGGTGCATGCTTGTTTTAGTGGTATTTATTTATTTTGATTAAACTACATATTCGGTCCTTATCTTTTATATCATATTTCAATTTGATCCATAACATTTCAATTGTGTCAATTTGGTCCCCAACCTTTTTGTGTCATGTCAATTTAGTCTTAGACATTATATATTTGATGAAAATTGCTGACATGGCAAACAATTAAAATAAAATTTTAATTTATTGTCATATCAATGGAAGCTAATTTTTTTATTTTGGCCATTAAACATGTCATTAATTTTCATCCAAAAGATAATAGTAGAAACAAAATTGACATGGTACTGAAAGATTAGGGACAAATTTGACACTTAAAAGGTTTTGGATAAAATTAAAATATAGTGTATAAGATAGAGACCAAATATATAATTTACCTTTTTTTTTTTTAAAACCGAATTGCTAGTTTGACTAGCTTGATGTGGATGCTCTTAGGATCCAATGCTTACATTGATAATCTCCAAATATCTATGGATAAAATTTTGCCCACTTCACGGCTACATAGGAGCTTAGTTAACATTCATGGTACTATGGAAATTCAGCTTATGCTGCTGCATGTAACACATTCTAAAGAGTATGGAGTACGTATTCACCCATGGAACCATTACTTTATCAAAAGCCCTTTTCGTTGCAACTTCAGATTGGGCCTTAGTTTTTTATATTATTATGTTTACCGAACATATGATAGGTCCACCTTCAAGGTTGTAATCATTGTATAAATAATGAACATTTTTCAACTCAAAATTTTTGTATAAATGTGCTACTTAGAGCTAGGGAATTACTTGATCTCAAAATTTTTATTTACAGAGAGATGGTGAGAGCTCCCCTCTATGATAAAAATGGACTAAAGAAAGGTGCATGGAGTGTAGAAGAAGATAATAAATTAAGAGCTTATATTCAGAGATTTGGCCATTGAAATTGGCGGGAATTTCCTAAATTTGCAGGTATTTAAGAAATTTTTACATTTTGAAGCAGATAGTAATCAATCCAAGGACATTTGTATTTTTTCTATATACGAAAGAGAGAGAAAACACTATATTTGTATCATTAGTGGTCATCATGTTTACTGTCTCCTGAAATGTTTAACTAATTAAGGCTGTTTAATTCCTCAGCTTCTCTCAAATTACTAAAAAATGAACATAGGGTTTAAGCACTTCTAGTTTTAATTTTATGACAAAGAAGCCTATTCTGTGAACATTTTCCTTGACTTTTATTGTTCATTTTTATGCATCAATCGCCTTTATCAACCCAACAGGTCACGTTCGATGTATTGAGTGGGTTTGTTTTGTAATGAATTTCAGGAACAATTGGGTGGGGGTGGTGATGAGTGTAGCAACAATTAGGGGAAAAAAGAATAAAGAAGATCAAGGTGAAGAAGTGTGTGGCAATGGCTGACTATGTGGAGGAAAAATAGAGAAAGGAGAAAAAGAAAGAAGGCAAAAGGTGAAGGGTTGGTTCTAATTGTGGCTGAGAAAAAATGAAAGGAAAAAAAAAAAATGGAAGAAATGTGTTAGGTTGTTTGTGGGAGCAAGGCTACAAATAAATTTTATAAAAACATGAAGAAGAAAAAAAATGTAAGTCGTATGAAAAAAATAATAAATTATATTAGAATAATGCTATGTTTATAACATTTTTTCAACATATTTTAGGTAGTATGTTATTATTATGTATTCGATTACACCAAAAAAAAAAAAAAAAATTTAAAAGAGTCACAAGAAGCCATTAATAATCTTCTAAAAATAAAAAGATTTTCTTTTTAACAGCTTTTACCAAACGCTCTACTTAAAAAAAAATAAAAAAATAAAAACTAATTTCATTCCACATTTTTTTAAAACCACCACTTTTTCAAAAAGAAGAGTTTTAAAAAGATGAACCAAACTCACCCTAATATTAATTGAGAATTTAATTTTGTGATTTTTTTTTTTTTTCAACTTGATCTCTTCACGTGTTTTGGAATACTATGGGGCCTTAATCTTTTCTCTTCATGTCGTTTATTCAATAACAAAATATTCTTACTAGAACCCACAAGGGTGGGGTATATTTTCTAATTAGAGTTTATTTATTTAGACCCCTTTAAAATAGATTGTATAAACCTAGTGAATTAGCCAAACAGTTACTTAGGTTAATTATAAGATCTAGGTTGAATAGAAAAATATCATATCATGCACAACAAAAAAGAAAGAGACACAATGTCGGGGACGTTTTTTTCGACAAGTCCAAATATCCCCTTGGGTTTTTTAGAAGTGATTATTTGTGGAGAGTCAAGGCCAAAATTCCGTGTATAATGAACAAAGGCTAATGGTGCTTTAACAACAGAGAATCAAAATGCCAATAACAAAAATGCAGAAAAGTGCATAAAAACAATACGTTCGAAACTTCGACTCACAATTAGCAAGAAGAGGAAATTGAGAGAGGTTGTGAGGAAGAGAGGGAAGGTTCCCCTATACCCACATCTCCACCTCTAAGATTCAGAATTGTGAGAATGTTAATTGGCTGAATGGGCTTTTGATCTCAAGTATCAGCTCTGTGGGGGAAAACGTTGTTGGTTCCTTTGAATTTATTGGGGCTTTTTGTATTGTGCTTGGGGTATTCTAAGTGAATTTTTTTGGTTAATAGAAGAGGCTTTGAACCCCAAGGTATCAATCAAAGAGGTTATGGTCAGATTTGATTTAACTGGTTAAGAGGGATGCCTTGCTTTTTGCATAATTAGGAAATAAAGTAGCCTAAATTCATGGGCTAATGTTTCCTAGACATGGTAGGTCCTTGGAGGTTGCATTTGGTTGTTGAAGCAGATAAGGCCAGCCACTTAGGGTCAGCTATGTGTTTTAGGCAAAAAATGGTAAAGCAGAAAAGTTGGGCCATAGTCAGCTAGAACATAAAAGTTGTTTTGGGGTGAAAATTTCTAGTACAAGACCTCCTCCATGAGCCTGAGGTGTTATCAGTGTCCTTTGCCCACTTGGTAACACACACGGGCTGACTTATGCAAAAGATTCGAAAGAAACCAACCCATACCATTCAAACCACTCTTCCTCAATTTTCTTAATAAGTTGCATGGGCTTAGGCCATGTTTAAAAGAATAAAATATAATATAATACATGAATTGAGCCCACAAGGAAGTCGGGCTTGTAGAAAATGTGTTGTGAAAATGGGTATCAACACACAATAATATGATTACCTAAGAAAACCAATGAAACAAACCGTTTTAAGGTAAAAGCCTGGAGATGATTTGACTTAGCTATTCTTAAGGTAAATAAATCCACTAGAAAGAATTGAAGTTTACAAAAGATTTAACCCAAAATCTAATGCTACCTCTTGTAGAACCTACTAACATGGCCATGAGCAGCTCTGACTCCACGGACTCTTCTCTCTTGGATTTGTTAAACCCAAGCTCCAACGCTTATAACTTTGAGATCCCACTCAAAGTTTTAGATCGCCAGTTGTTGATCTTGTAGTAACAACTAGATTCCACCAGCACTTGATTGTAGATCTTGTTCCAATAGACACTTTTAGAGTTAGAAGGTTATAGAACCTCACAAATATCATAGGAGTAACTCACAAATCTTCAAAGAGTCTTCAAATTGCAGTAAGGGTTTTCTTTTTATTCTTAGAAGTGTTAGATTGAAACCCTAAACGTTTTCACAGGCTTAGGTCTGATTTAAATTCTACAAAATTTGATTTTCTACAATTTTCGATTGGTCAGATTTAATTTTCAATCGGTCGAGCTTCACAAAACTTGAACTCTCCTTTCTGCAGTTTGAATTTTTTTGAATCTTGATTTGTACAATCTTGAGCAATGTCTAACACCTAATCTAGACATATTTTTCTTCTCGATTTGCCAACATGCACAAAATAGGAATCTAAACATTTCATCCTTGTGGACGACTAAATTTCTCGTTCGAAATAAAATCAAACAAGTGAAATAGTTTCACAAATGCGAATTTATATTGATGATTGTGTAGTACAATTCTCTGTAATTACAAAAGAGTTATCTTTTGATTCGATCTCCTTAAAAGACTTGTTGATTGGATTTGTAGTAATGTGATTTTGATTCGAACACCCAATGTAATTCAATTTGGCTAAAGAATGGATTGAAGATCTTTGGAACAGGATTACAATGAATCTCTGGCTATGAGCTTGTTGGGAATCCTTCGTTCTTCATGTTCTTCGTGTTCTTCGTGTGTTCTTCGTCTTCGAAGGTTTGTGGTGGAAGTTCTTCGGGGCTTTAGAGGCTTGAATCCGTTGAACTTCATTGATTTGTGATTTCTTGAGGTTTCTGGAGGCTTTTGAGCTTGATTCCAGTGAACTTTGAGATCTAAGAAGATGATTTGGATGATTCCTCTTCGAATGTTCTTCGTATTTGAGGGTTTGTAGTGAAAGTTCTTCAGGGCTTTGGAGGCTTGAATCCATAGAACTTCACCAATTTGTGGTTTCTTGGAGTTTTTGGAGGCTTTTGAGCTTGATTCCAGTGACCTTTGAGACCTAGGAAGATGATTTGGATGATTTTGCTTCGAATGTTCTCTGTATTCGAAGTCGAAGTTCTTGAAGTTGCTGGAGGCTTCAGGGCTTGGTTCTAGCAAAGCTCTGGACTTCTGAGCTCAAGATCTCTTACCAATGTCTTGGTGTCCTTCCCCTCAAGATGTCTTGGTCCTTTTAAATGTCTTAGGAAGGCTTCTATTTATAGGAGTTTGGAGGTGGGTGAGCAACACGTGGCGGAGTCCGATTGGTGACACATGTCACAGCCTGATTGGTCCGCTTATGTCATCGCTTACACGTGCTGGACTGCTTATGTCATCACTTACACGTGTACTGATGCATGATTGGTTTTTGGCATGACACTTTGGCAAATTTCCATTGGCTTCTGAATAGTGATAGTAAAACCTAGCAATAATACATGGTACTTTGTAATAAGCTGTATTTTGTGGACTTGATAATGTGACGTGTCAGCTTGTGATAAGTCGGGAATTTTCCCTCTCTACAATCCTAAATCTTTAGAACTTAACAATTAGTAATGATATATTTCTAAAATATAAAAAATACAAAAGGGGCATTGGGCTAATTGTGGACATGCCTTCTTGGATGCTTGGATGTATACTTGAGCACAACAAATTAGTGATCTATTAATGTTTACAACTTAAGATCTATTGGTTTAAATTTTTTTTTTTTTTTTTTTTTAGTGAGTTCCAGTTAGCTCAATTAGTAAAATTTTTTATGATTAAATAAGAGATTTGGGGTTCAATCTCTGCCTACACCAAAAACCGATTTGTGTCGTGTCTGATGACAAAAAACACAATCATTAGAAGTGAACGTCATAGATTGAAACTCTCTAAAAAAAATAATTAGAAAAAACTAAATTATTTATTTAAAAAAAAAAAAAAAAAACGTTAAGAGGTGAAAATGGGCCCAACATGTTACAGCAAGGCCGTGACCTAGAGTTGGGCCTCAAACCCCTTCCTTTTTGTACTTAGTTATCTTTTCAAAGTACTCCAAACTATGGAAATGGTAGAGAGGAGGCCTTCGCTAGTTTTACACTTCATCACATATCAAAAAAGACTTTGTACTAATTTGTTACAAAAATTAAATTAAAACAGAGCTATTCTTGGGACAGCCATTTTCTTCCCCTGTCTGCTGCTGTTGGATAGGCTAACTCATGTTTTGCCCATGTGATGTAATTCACCAAATGAAATAGTGATGACTTTTTCTTTAGGTGTATGTTGCTAACTTGTTTTGGCTTCGTCTCCTAATGCTTGTTATTTTCGAGCTGTGCCAAAACAGTAGTGCAGTATGAAAACAAAATATCATTAATATTTAATATAGAGCATTGGATAGATTCTTTCACTGGTTGAACAATAGCCCATGGATTGTTTCTGTAATTCAAGGCACATGTACCAACCTCATTTTTGATCTATTTGGAGTAATGACCTTCTTAGAATTAGTAATCCAGGTATGTAAATATTGTGTTAAAAAAATGTTTGTACCTAGAGGCTAACATGTAATAGCATTAATCTGCTTGCGATGTGCTTAAGTTTGAATCGAGGCCAAATATTTGCCCATATAATTAATGTCCTTAATTATGAACTTAATTAAATTTGTGACTATATATGTCTTTGTAATTAATTAAACTTCTATAAACCCTTAGTTATTAAATCAAAGCCCATATATACAAATTGTATTTGGTGTTGTAATAGTAAAACACAATTGTTAATAACCCTTCTCCCATGCAATTACGTTTGATATATGTGTGTGGTTAGTATCCCTACTATGGTCTGCCCTGTGTACTATCATCAAATTCCTACAACTAGAAGACAATGCGCCACCACCACAATTGGGCTAACTTACGTAGCTTGGTGTTGTCAAGCTTTGGTTGCTCTTATTCACAATAGGAGACAATAAGCCACCCTCACATTTATGAAGTTTGGAGGCTTATCATTGAGAGACACTCACACACACTCGGGTTCCATGTGACTCTGTATACAGGCTAAATTTATATAATAACTAATAGCCGAAATGTTTGATTTTTTATTGACTATTCCTTATTACGCCACGTGACTACATAAATTAATATCACGCATGCATTTAAAAACACGAATAGTTGTGATTTTTCATACGTACATTTTCATTTAATAGGCGCATTTTCGGTCAATAGGTATCTTTTGATTTTTTGTTAACCACTCCTTATTGCACCACATGATTACATAAATTAATCTATATCTATATCGTATCATAAAATTCTGTCACATTTAGGTTAAAAAAAGAAAATATATACTATACTAAATCGCCGTTTTAATAATTTATCAGTATTAGAATTGAACTTGTATCTAGTGGCCAGTTTCACTGAACACGTTGAGATGCAGATACATATCTAATTTTATACACATATCTATATCTTAACTTATCCAATACAACTGACCATTGATTGGAAAGCTCTCCCACCATATTATTGATTAGACGGCATTTACCAAAGATTTTTATCAATTGCTTTTCATCTCCAAAAGTCAATGCTGAAATAGTAGCCGCCCATTTGTGGGGTTGGAATTAATCAATTAATTATATTCTGCCTAGACCAAGATAACGTCTCTTCAAAAAAAAAAAAAAAAGACCAAGACAACGCCGCATGAGGAACAGTTACCGTTGTCACATGTCATTAGTGCTAATCCTATGTCAAATATGCGACACTCTCTATGTTGGCCTACGTCTTTCACACCTGACGTGTGAATTCTGACACAATCGATTCGAAAAGTGTTCTTTGCCCGCATTATATATATATATATATATAAATTTGTCTTGTTATACTTGACCACTGGGCTATGACCTGATCTGAGCTAAAAGCTTGTTTGGACGGAGGAGGGATATGATTTAACGTACTTTGTTTGAATTTTTGTCAAGATGGAAGGGAATTGAACGGGGTGTGGTGGGGGTATCATACCCCCTTCTAATTCCTAAAGTGGAGTTCACATGTTGGTGAAAAGAGTGTCTTATATGCAGGATCGATTCAACAACTTGGAGGGCTTTATGCAAAAATTTTAAATGAAATATTTTTATATTTAAATGTTAATCAAATGATATATATATTGAATTTTTATTTAAAATCTATTTTTCTTACTTTTTAATATGCAAAATTGGTATAATAATTTATTATAATAGATAAAGTAAGAAATCGTGTTAAAAAAAAGAAAAAAGTGAGTAACCGGATTGTCTTATAAGTGGGTAACTGTGGGCTGCACTGCACAGTTGCGCACTGTGCAGTGCAGCCTGTGCACTCCACTCCTATCATCCTATGGCTAAATATTCTGTATTTTAGGATATAATTGGGCCTTTTTAATGCATTTTTTTGGCCAATAAAAGTGATTAAATTTTTTTTAATTAATATATATAATTTTTTTACAGGTGGGGGCCTTCTTTTATTTGAGGGCCTTAGAAGATTGTATCAATTGCATCACCAATTGAGCTGGCCGTGCTCATACGCCCATCTCACAAGGTACAGTTTTTTTAAACTCTCATTTTTAATACGTGATTCTATTATTATTATTATTATTTATGTTGGCTAAGACTCTACTTGAGTATTTGTAGTGATAGCTTTGTTGGATATGTTACTATGTCTCTTACTAGCTAGTATTCTTTATTGGTACAGAGCATTACCACATGGGGGTGTGGTTTGATAATAGGAGTCCTTATCCTAGCACCTAGAGAGGAACAGTTCGAGCAATAGTCCCAGTAAGGCCCATGTGGTATATGTAGTATTACTCATTACTGTCATGTGGCATGAGTTTGACGAGCCTACACCGGAGACCCCCCATTTTTTCATTCAAAAAAGAAAAAAATGGTACAGAGCATTATTGGTGAACTTGTTCAGAAGGTTTATAATTTGTTTACTAATCATTGTGGTCATTACATGACTATTTGATGTAGGATCAAGCATTATTTTGAGTTGATATATCTTGTTGTATATTTGATTGCACTTTATAAATTTTTATATGCATGTGTCTCATACAATGATGTGTTTGTTCATTTATTTCAGGAAAGACATGTCTATTGTTATGATTAATTTTGTGTTGGTCAATTCCATGTCAAACTAAGTGCAAAAAATTGAGTGCAACTTGAGTGTTTGTGAACTGCTGAAAACCACAAAGACCATTAAAGCAAATCTTCAAGTGGCTTTGGAGTGTCTAAGAGATCAAATCAGAAGCCGATGTCGGGACTTGCATTCTAGAGACTATGAAGAAAAACAACTAGTGTAATCTATTGTTAGTAGGAGATAGAGTTTGGGTACAAAAACATTGCATAATTAGAGGGTTTTTTTTTTTTTTTTTTTTTTTTTTTTTTTTTTTTTAAGTCATGTACCACAATTGTCTTCATAGTGGATTTTGTTTATTAGGCTAGGCTTTAGAGGGTTTTTCCCTTTTGGGTTTCTCTTTGTAAACACATACTGTCTTTGGGGGTATATTGTGAATTGTTTACTTTTATTGCATATTCATGATGCTTGTGACTTGAATAGCCAAGTAATTAATTAAAATCTTTATCAAGTTGTACTAGGGTCCAAATACGTAACAAACAAACTTGAAGGAACACCAATGGTACATACATCTGTTAGGACATATGTGATTCACTTGTTAGGAACATATGATATTATTTTATGTAATTGTCTAATCTTTTAACAAAACGCACTTTACTTGTATTTGGGTAGATCTAGGATGTGTTTAATACTTCAAGAAACCTTGTTTCAAGAACAACTGTTAAAGCCATGCAAGTCTGTTCAAGATTCAAGTGCAAAAAGTATTGTTCATTAAAGCTCGACAGCTAGTTATCTATCAAGACCTGTAGAGTCGTTAAAGCCCGTGGCTCGACAGCAACTCAACATATAGGGCATTTGTCGAGGTTTATGAAGTGCAGTTTTTCAGGACTGTTTTGACTCTAATCCATGATTGTATGTTTAGGCTTTCTTTTCTCACAACCCTAGACATATAAAAGGATTATTTTAAGAGCTGTCAAAGGGAACACAAGTTGCACAAGTGTTGAGTAAAATTTGTTCAAGCAACTTGTGACAGGAGATAGAATTTGCCCTAGTTCATCATTCTTGTGAAGAAGTTACTGTGTTTGTGCACCGTTGGGTTTTGTGACCAAGCATTTTCTTGATCTTCATCATTTGGATGAACTGAAGAATTTTGCAGCTAACAACCTTCTCTAGTTGGTGATTGAAGTCGCGTACTAGAATCCATGTAATTGGTTAGTCACGTACTGGGAGCCGTGCATTACAAGAAGAGATTGTCACTACAGAACAAGTCCAATTGGGTATTGGGGTAAGGGTTTAACTGTAGGTTGGTATAAATTACTGGAATTACTTTACTTGTAACCGCTTGTTGTGATAATAGTGGATTATCGGGAGTGGTCACCTTAAAATCACCCGGTGGGGTTTTGCCTCGGTGGTTTTCTCCATTCTTAAATAAATCACCTGTGTCAAATTTAATTTCTGCTGCATTTAGTTATTTAGTGATTTGTTTGTGCTACCACGCTCATTACATGTAATTAAATCTAATTAATTTCACTTTGCTAAATTAATTGGTTAATTTATCACAAAGGGACAATACATTCTTGGCCTATCAACGTCTAAAATAATTCAAGTTGTTGGTCGGATATGTGGTGTGAGAAAATTTCACTTGGCAAACTCCATTTGAATGAAAAACAGCCTCTTTTCCACATAGATTTGTTTCATTAGGTTAAAGGTGTCACACCCCAATCTAGGATGGATCGGCATGCTAATACCAAGTCTACACCTGATATTAACATAAGCCAACTGAAAGGAGTATAATAATTTTTCTCTTTCTCTTTCTTAATTATTTTAATTTTTCTCTTTCTCTTTCTTAATTATTTCTGTAAAGTTGTGATCTCCAACTAGCCTTTGTTGGCTTTAATTCAGTGCCAAATTTGATTGTAATTTCTTCAATCATTTCCTTATATTTATGTGGGTTTAATTGTAAAGGATGAGTGTGAGAGATTGGTGAAGAATCAAGCTTCAAAGAAGAATCAGTGCAATTCGCGAGTAGCTCACGAGAAAGTAACCTGCGAAAGGCCACGTGTGAAGCACATGGCTAGAAGTTAAAGAGTCATGCCAAGCTATCAAATTCGTGAGTACTTCGTGAGAAATGCCATCACATAAGGTACCCGCAAAACTCTCTGTTTGGCAAAAAGATAAAGTGCTTTACCAAATTCTTTACCCACACTATAAGTACCTTGATTACCCACGAAATGTAAGGAGTGCTTTTTTGAGAGAAAATCCTAGCAAAAACACTTGAGAGCTAAAGATTGTTATACCCACAATCATCTACACATTTTCTCTTGGTTTTCCTCTACTCCTACCTCTCCATCTCTACATCCTTGAGAGGTTCTTAGCCCAAACACTTACCACACTCAATCTGAGTGTTGAGTCAAGTTTTGGTGCCTTTGGGAAGTATTGGAAGGAGCCATTTAGTGGCAGATGCAATCAGGCTAAATTTCGGGATCTAGAAAGCTAGTGCAAACAAGACTCCAGGAAGTCCATTGGTAGCAGGAGCTTAGAGGGCTCAAGTGCATAGGGTAGACTAGGCTTGGAGGGTCTTTTGTTATTCGTGTACTCCAACTTTATTCACAAGTGGATCGATTTCAACTTGAAGAGTCGTGGAATGTTTTTTCACCGAGTTCTTTGGTTTTCTCTTCAATAACATATCTTGGTGTTATCTTGTGTTTGCATCTCCCTTCCCTACTCTTTAAGCTTTTCATTTATTGTTCATTGTGGTTGGATATGGCTTAGAGTAGTGTTATCGATTTATTGTGCTTATTAACTCTTGTTCCGCACTTTGATAAGTTAGAGTAAAAGCAATCTAGCCGTATTTTTTTTTTATTTGGAGTCTGAAGAAGCTTTAGTGTTTTCACACTATTTGAGCTTTCAATTGGTATCAGAGCAGGCGCACTTTGTTGGGTTCAATATCCTTGTGTGATCCAAGACCCCGTATGAGATGGATAGATCTCAATCAGTCATCGCACCTCCCTACTTTGATGGGAGTAACTATGCTTTTTGGAAAGTGTGTATGCATACTTTTCTATGTGCTATTGATGAGACCGTTTGGGATTTTGTTGAGAATGGTTAGGTGAGACCCACAACATCTAAAGTCAAATGGGATAAGGCTGCACTTGCTTTGGCAAACACCAATAGCAAAGCTGTTAATGCTATTTTTTGTGGTGTTTCTACTGGTGAATTTCACAGGATATTTCCACCTACGAAGGAACCAAGAATGTCAAGGACACCAAGCTTCAAATGCTCACTACTTGATTTGAGGAAGTGAAGATGAGTCATTTGATTCATTTTATGGGAGACTTAACGAGATTGTTATTACCAAGCTTAATCTCAGAGAGAAGATTGAAGACGCCAAAGTGGTGAGGAAAGTCTTGAGATCCTTACCCGAAAGCTTCCGGGCTAAGATCACTGCCATTGAGGAGAGCAAAGATTTAGACGAGATCAAGATTCAAGAGCTTTTTGGCTCTCTTCAAACCTATGAACTCGGACTACACTCTCACAAGTCTAGCAAATCACTTGCTCTCAAAACCATAAATGAGCGAACCGGTGATTCCTCAAATGAAGATGATGTTGAAAAAGAGGTGGCGTATCTTGTAAAAAACTTCTGAAAATTTCCTAAGATGAAGAACAATTGGAAGTCGTTTGGCAAAGGGAGGTTCTCATCCTCCAAAAATGACAAAAGAGACTTCAAGAAGAAGGATGGGAAAGACTCATCATCAACCCAAGGAATTGTGTAATATGAATGCAATGGTCATGGGCATCTAAAGAAAGAGTGTCAAAACTATTTGAGAGAAAAGGGTAAAGTGCTGACAACTACCCTTAGTGACTCAGAGAGCTCAAATTTTGATGCAAAAGGAGAATACAGTAGTGATGGAAACTATTTAGTATTTAAGGCGATTACCACGGTTGATTCTAGAAATGAATTGAGCGATTTGGTTAAAGAACTTGTTGTGCATTTAGAGGGTGAAGAAATTGAAATTTTTGATGATAAGGATGTGTACTTCAATGAGGGTGTTAACAATCTTCAAGAAGAGTACGATGTGTTACTCAAAAATTGTGGCAAATATGCTAAGGTTGCCAAGAGTGCTATTAAGAAGATGAAGAAATTTGAAGAAGAGCACAAATCCAATATTGTTCAACTTAAGGATGCCAAGTGTGAAGTTAAAGAGCTGAAGAAAGAGTTGTTGAATGCCTACTCCAAAATTAAGTTTCTTGAACCTTGAAATAATTCAAGCAAATGTCAAAGTGGAGCGCATATCCACCAAGAAACTTGACAGCGTGCTCTTATCTCAAAAGGACAAGATCGGTTTGGGCTACACCGGTGAAGGAAGCTCAAATGGCCAACCCATAAAAGGAGATGAAGTTTGTGTTGGCAAAGAGTGTAGAGAAGTCCAAGGTAGAGAATCCCAAGGTTGAGATTCCTACTATTGAGAAGAAAGGCATTGGTCTAAAACAAAAGGCAAAAGGGAAGTCATTGCCTAAAAATCAAAGGGGACCTCGTTCAAGGGCACACAAGACCAAATTGTTTCAAGCTTCAGGCTCTCAAGAGGGCTAACTCTCTGCGTGATCAAGAAAATTCAAGAAGAATGCCAAGGTGAAACCAAGCTAAAAGGGAAAACGAAGGTCAACTCATTGGAGATGTTATGAAGATGTTGAAGAACATTTCATCATGCCTAGCTAGCTTTACCTTGAGGTTTGAGAGTTATGTCAGTCACCCCTCCTTCTAAGGACCTTACCCAAAACACTCGTGCGGTGTGGGTGAAGAAGGGTACTCATGCATAATCATTCATTATGTCCATGCATTAATACTTCCAATGTATTAGAGTTATAGTTTCATGCATCGTGGCATATGCATTCTTCTAGAGTCATTGTTTCTGTCCTAGCATGTTTCTTTTATTGGTCTTTGTTTTGTTTACCTTGGTTTGTTGATCTTACTTTATTGCTTTTGTTTTTAAGTGTGTCAAAAAATTCAAAAAAAAAAAAAAAACCCATAAAAAGTATAAAATCTCAAAAAGTTTGATCTCTTGTGTTATGTATATCACATGTTAAGTTTGGCCTAGTACCTCCATACTAATGGCGTATTACATTTACGAGCTTAGCTTAGTATGTATGCACAATTTTTAAGTCTGAGCAAAATCTAGAAATCTATGTTTGATTGTTGTAAGTAGATCTTCATCTTTGTCATGAATGATTAGTCAATAGTCTTGTTTGATCTTGATACATGCACAGATTTGTGCCTATATATCTCCTCACATTTATTCTTATGTCAAACAACTCTACAAACTCTAATATCTAAAAAGAGAAAGAGCTAAAAAAAACCCAACTTCAAAAACTAGTTTGACTAGGAAAAGGTGAAGCAAAATATATTCAAAATGTATGATGCCAAAGCCAAAGGCTTATTCCTCAAAGAAGTATAAAACTTCATGGCATCGCTGCTCAAAAATTGAGTTGTTTTGATAAAAAAAATATGAAAAATGGAAGCCAAACAAAAAGCTTTCAATCAATGGAAACACTTTGGTGGGGGGTCATATATGTTCATTTCTACAAGAGATATAGGTCACTTGGGTTCGTACTTGTTGTGTATGGCTCGATTGAATTGATCATTAAAACTTCATACTAGACTATAGACTAGTTCATACTTGATTCTCACACACACAACACATTAGTCTAACGTTCAATGAATACCTATTTCATTTGGATGATTGTACATGTTCAAATGTGATATATGTATACTCAATTGCTTAATGATCAAACCCAAAAATATTTTTGAGTGTTTTATTTGTTTTTGAAAGTGCTTTTGTGTCTCACTTGCATTTTGAAAGTGTTTTTGTGTATCACTTGTGTTTTGAAAGTTTTTCCAAAAAGCCAAATCTGTTTTGTTGAAAAACTCCTTCAGAGGCATTTTCACAAGTATGTTGTGAGTAAGGTATCTTGCACCTTAGTCACGAAAATGAGGAGCAAATTTTCATTTCTTCCAAAATTTTACACTGAGTGTTTCGTGATTCCCTCACAAGTGCTTTGCAAGAAACAGCTTCCCGCGAAACTTGCCTTGTGCATTTGAGGTATTTTGCGAGTAACTTGCAAGTACTTCGCGAGTAGCTATCTTGTGAAATGAGTGGATTTTCAATTTTTAAAGGGGCACACAATGGCAGTTTTTCAAAAGTTTAGTTTTGTCTCCTTTATGCTTCTCTCAACCCAAAACACCATTTTCACTCAAATCTCAACCAAAACTCCTTGGATTTCATCTTTAAGTCTTCTCTAAGTGATAGGCCAAAAACGAATTGACCACTTGTGATAAATTAACTAATTAATTTAGCCAAGTGAATTAATTAAGTTAATTAACATGCAAACGCGTGGTAGCACAAACAAATCACCAATAAACTAAGTATATAGTGGAAAATAAATTTGACACGGTGATTTGTTTATTAATGGGGAAAACCTAACGGCAAAAACCCTACCGGGTGATTTTCAAGTCACCACTCCCGAAATTTCACTATTATCACAACAAGCGGTTACAAATAAAGGAATTCCAGTACCTTATACCAACCTACAGTTGAACCCTTATCTCAATACCCAATTGGACTTGTTTTGTAGTGACAATTTCTCCTTTCGATGAATGGCTCGCAAGTACGTGATTAACTAATTACGCGGATCCCAGTACGTGACTTCAATCACTAACTAGAGAAGGTTATTGGCTGCAAAGTTCTTCAGTTCATCCCAACAATGAAGATCAAGAAGATGCTTGGTCACAAAAACCTACGGTGCACATACACAGTAACTTCTTCAAGAACGATGAACTAAGAGCAAATTTTGCTCAACACTTGTGCAACTTGTGAACACTTTGATGGCTCTTAAAATAATCCTTTTATATGCGAAAACAGAATAGAAAATCTGTTTTGCTTATACCCCGACAGATAGGAGGTGTTGAGTAGCTATCGAGCAGGTGTCGAGAACATGGGCTGAAACAGCTTTCTTAAGCTCGATAGATGCAGTTATCGAACTTTAATGAATTTGCACTATTCAGCTTGTTTTTTGGACAGACTTGAATGACTTCAATACCTAATCTTGAAACCTTGTTTCTTGAAGTATTAAAAACACCTAGATCTACCCAATTACAAGTAAAGTGCATTTTGTCAAAGGATTAGTCAATTACATAAAATAGTGACATATGTTCCTAACAAGTGAATCACATATGTCCTAACACTAAGGTATGTTTTAACAACTTTTGTCTTTTAATTCCTTAGATTAAGTCTTAGATTCTTAAAATTCTAGGGTTGAGGTTATTTTGATTGGGGTTGGAAAAACTCATTTTTTGTCAAATCTTTTTACTTTTTCTTAATTGGGCTATATCCCATTGTGTTTGGTTGTGTTGTTGTTGGCCCCTAGTGGCATTTTAACATGTATTAGGCAAGTTTTTCATGTGGTCATTCATTGTTTCACATATATGCATAGTATGTACACTCTAAGTGTTTAATAAAATGCCTAGATGGTATTTTTTCATTCTTTTGGACTCCAATGGGTACAAATTTTTGGGGATTACCATGATTATGCATGTTTATCCTGTTTTGATAATTGTTTGTGTGTGTTTCACACACTTTGCTGCATGAGTGCTTGTTCATGCATTTCTCATGCATCTTACATTCATACTAGATGCATCTTTGATGCACACACTTTAACACTTGACATGTTTTGCATTCACTCATGCTAGTTTAGTCTTTTGAGACCTTTTAGCACCTATAACATGTTCTTGTGTCTATGTATTGCTTGTCTATTTCCATTTTAGGACATTTTTTTCTTATTTTTTCTTGTTTATGGACTAACTTGTATCTAATCAAGGTTGTTACCATGTTTGTGAATGGTTTGTGTGTTTGTTCATTTTGTAGATGTCTCCTCATAATTCAGCTGCAAAGAAATTAGCACAGCATCCTTGTTACTCCCCTGATTCATTCAGAAACCAAGATGCTAATAGTGCTTACATCAATCACTACAAGAATGCTACAATCATCATGGAAAGGAGTGTGGACATTGAATCCTTGGAGAACACATTCATTCTGGAAGTGTTCAAGGAGAGGATATGGACCAAATTCCTGAATCCCTTGAGTGATGTGTATGAGTGCATCATCAAGGAATTATTTGCAAATTCATTTGTGGAAGATCACCACATCAGTTGCTGGGTCAGGGGGAAAGAATTCACTATCTCTAGAGAGTCAATCCAAGAGCTTTTAGAGATCTGACCGATGACTCCAGATACCTCTCTACAGTATGATAAGAGGAAAGATAAGCTTAAGCCTCTTGTGCAAGTTCTTGGAGGTCAGCTCAAGAAGACGGCCTTGCACACTATCAGTTTCTCTCCTAAGATTAGGGCTTTGGCCTATATCATGATCTTCAACCTTTATCTGATGAATAATTTGACTACTTTGTTGAGGCCGAGGACCATTTTCCTCCATGATCTCTTTACTCATAAAGAAATTGATATTTGTGCTCACATCTACCACCTTTTTGTCAAGTGCGTTTGGAAAAGGAGGACAAGGATGACTCCACCATTTCCAAGCCTTGTCATGTCACTAATATCAAAGGCAAGGGTGAAGATTCCAAGTGGACTCCCGGTCATGCCAAGGTCAGAGGCAATAAGTGACCACACTATGAACCGAAGTAAAGCTCACATTTCTGGTCTAAAACCGGTGCAGCACAAATTCCAAGAGTTGAAGCTACAAATGAAGGTGGCAACACCGAAGATGAGATTGATTAGTTCACTCATGGATTGGGGGATACTCCATAGCCATCTTCTCAAGCACAAGCTAGAGCACCCAATCGCCTTGATTTGATACTTGGAAGGGTAGAACAAATGCATGCCACATTGAATGCAAACATTGGCTACTCCATGAGACATTTTACATACCTTTAAGGCCAAATCACTGCCCTACCTTCTTATATTCAAGACTTGGAAAAATCAGACTCAGAGTCCAATGCTTTTTAGGATCTTTGGCCATCTCGGTCAAAAAGGGGGATTAGATTAGCTTGAGGGAGAGTACAACCTACAGAGGATTAGTAAAACCATTGGTTTATTTAGGGCTGTCCACGGGTCGGGTCAGATCGGGTTTAGATCTGATCCACACCCGAACCCAAACCGATAGAATTGGGTGACTGGAAAACGGATCAGTGGCCGACCGAATATTCGAGTCAAACTTGGTGGCACGGGTCATCGGTTGAACGGATTGGATCCGTCGGGTGATTTTGGATCTCAAGCACAACAAGATACAAATCAAAACCCAAAACAAATAGCTTAGAAAAATAAAACCAGAACAAAGAAATCAAAACCCAAAACCTAGAACAAAGAAATCGAAACCCAAAACCCAGAAAAAAGAAATCAAAACCCAAAACAAAGAAATCAAAACCCAAACAATAACAAAGAAATCAAAATCCAAATAACACAAACCCAGTCGAAAACAACAGATCCATGAGATTAAAACGAAAAAGAGGGAGATAAGACTAAACCCACACCACCACCACCACCACCAATCCTTCCCCACCATCACCACTTTTTTTAAGAAAAAAACAATCATTTTTTTTACTAACCCATAGACTGCAAAGATTAGAGGAGATTTAAATTAGATTAAAGGAAGGATTCATCGAGATATGGAGTTTCAAGTTGACTTTTGAGTTAGCGACGGTGGCAGTTGGTCTAACTCGGCGACAGCAATGGTATGGAGGTGAGGGTTAGGGGCGGAAATAGAACCCAACTTGGCGACAGGAGACAGCGGCAGTAAGAAGGTTGGGGATAAGGATTTGAGAGAGATCATTGAGTGAGAGATCAGAGAGAGAGAGAGAGCTTTTCTAAAGCTAACAAGTTTGAGGTGTGTTTTTTGTTTTTGGGAAAGGTGTTGAGGGCTGACTGTTGAGGTGTGTTCATTGAAGGTAACCTAGGTATAAGTTCTTTTTAAAATTATGGGCCGTCGGGTCGGTTTAAACGGGTTAGAATTCAAGAGACCCGAAACCAACCCGTAAAACCGAATTTTACACTTATTAGACTTGCACTCGACCCGTCTGAGGCTTCAAATCCACCCGTGGGTCTTCAGGTCAGGCGGTTGGATCGGGTCAAATGGGTTGATGGACAGCCCTAGGTTTATTTTTGGTGGCTTATTTTGGTTATAGTTTATGTTTTTATTTACCGTGCTTTGTTTAAAACTTTTAGTACTTTAGTTTAAAAAGTAGTTTTTCTTGAGTACTTTGTGTACCTTGGTTTTTATAAGCTATTTCTTGATACTTTTAGTTATCTATTGCTTCTTGCTTTAGTTTCTTTAATGCATCACGTGGTTTGTTGGACATGCAATTAATTTTTGCATTGCTCTTAATTGCATTCCTTGTCCGGATGATCAGTTACTTGTTAAATGTTCATTGTGGTCATTTCTTAATGACTGTTTCTATATGATCAAGCTACGCTATATGTTCTCATATCTTGTGTTTATCTTGATCGCATTTTACTTGTTCTCTATACATGCCATGTGTTCTACTTGTCTCGTACTTAATGTAGTTTATTTGTTATGTGTAAGTGTTTCAGGATATAGGTGTATATGGTTCAAGTGCTTCATAGCTTTTAGATTTAGGTGTGAGTGAGTTTTGCCTCTGTTCCCATACTCACGTTTAAGTCTAGAGTTTATTTAGGGGTTTTGTAACAGAATAGCCAAAGGGGGAGATTGTAAAGTTGTGATTTCCAACTAGCCTTTGTTGGCTTTAATTCCATGCCAAATTGTGAATGTAATTTCTTCATTCATTTCCTTGTATTTATGTGGGTTTAATTGTAAGGGATGAGTGTGAGAGATTGGTGAAGAATCAAGCTTCAAAGAAGAATTAGTACAATTTGCAACTAGCTCAGGAGAAAGTGACCCGTGAAAGGCCACGTGTGAAGCACATGACTAGAAGTTGAAGAGTCATGCTAGGCTGTCAAATTCATGAGTACTTCATGAGAAGGGGCATCTCGCAAGGTACCCGCAAAACTCTCTGTTTGGTAAAAAGAAAAAGTGCTTCACCAAATTCTTTACCCACACTATAAATACCCTCATTACCCACGAAATATAAGGAGTGCTTTTCAAAAATAAATAATAAGAGCTAATTAATACTTAACATAAAAGCGTTAGCTTTTGATTTAACTCCAAGTTAACTAGCTATTCTAAGCCTTTACTAAACCCCACGCAATATGTTCCAAGCATCCCAAATGCATATAGAACATCCATACAATACACATGCCATTTATCTAGCATACATAATTCCAACTTAACCCAATTATCCTACTTCAAGAATAAATTATCTAATGTTCCATCATTTACAGATTACTGTAAATTTGTTCCTTGCAAGTCAACCCTCTTCTAAATTTCATTTGGCCTACTAAGAGGAGTCCAATTATCTTGAAATTTCATTTAGAATACGGATTCAAAACGTGTCTAGGTGTAATTCCTGGCTCAAAAATCCTCAAAAAAGGAGTCCAAATTGAACCAAAACTGAAAAGTGAGCCTAGCACCCAGGAGGGCCTGTCGGCACTTCTGTAGTGCCAATTGGCTAAATGTGTGGCTTGGCCCAGGAACCTCCTGATTGAGATAAAACTTATCTTTTCGGATTTTTAGAGATAAGGACGCATTCCAATTCATACCTGATCTCATTTAGCTTATTTTTTAAGCATCCCAACCTCTATAAATAGAGGAAGAAGATCATATTTTGGGGCTCCTCTTTTTTTGACATTTCTGCTTCCCTTACGTTAAAGATGTTCTAGAAGCCTTGGTTTTAAGAACTTCCTTTTCGTAAGTAAATTATTTTATACCTCAAAGAAGTGAAAATTTCTTTGAGTTCTAGAAGACCAAACTTTATTTAGGAGGGATAAGTCACCTTCCCATTCGGTAACCTAGCCCCTGAACTTAGGATTTTGGTTAGTAGATTAGTGTTTTGTCTTTAGTTTTGGTAGATTGTAACTAGGATCAAAGTTTTATAACTTTTGCATAGATTGTAACTAGGACCAAAACCTTGTAAGGTTATTCTACGAACTTGCACCTTTTTTTTATCAATTAATGACATTTGAGGTATTTTGGATATGTAATTGTATTTACTTTTTCTTATTTTTTTGTATAAAATATAAGTGGTGACTTCACACACTTACCCAAAAAGAAAGGTGCCAAAAGAACCCAATCTCTTTTTTGAGAGCACCCCTACAGTCTCTCACACACGTATATTGCTTTGTACTTAGTATATGATCATAATACAATTAGCCATTTACTCACTTATACATATATGTAGTCAATTGTGCATATCATCTAAAGCTTAGCTTTTAGGTTTAATCTAATCTATGATCACTAGTTCCCTTGCTTATATATGTGTGTGTATATGTATAAGTAACAATCTTAGTGTAATAATTCATTCTAGTTAAGATTTAACCCTCCATTACTAACCATTATGGTCTTTTAGTTTAATTTAATGTCCTAATTGATGTGGGGCACCACAAAAGGATTTCATTTACCCCTTTTCACGTTGTGTGAGAGAGAATCCCTAGAAGAGAAAGGGTAAGGAAACGGGTGAAGATTTTATCATATGAAATGATAGACTTATTATGTTTGGTTGGTGATTTAATGTGGTAGCTTGGGTATATGTGAGTTTGGTTAATTGTTATTGGGCTTACACTAGGGGTAACAAAATCAACTCGAACCCATTTACCCACCAACTAAAATAAGACTCAAACCCACTCAATTATTAATTGGGTCAAATGGGTATTGACCCAATTAAACCCAATAAACATAAGTATTAATTGGGTTTTAAATAGGAATCTAATTAGACTTAAGTATGAACAAAGTATCATTTACCCAAATTACTTAACTCTTAAATACCTCTTAAATCACTAAGAAGATCAAAATACCATTGAAACTACTAAATGACTAAAATACACTCAAAATAACAAAAAATACCCTTAAACATAATATATGACAAATACTCCTGAAATCTCGAAAATGACCAAAAATATCCAAAAACCAATAAACAAACCAAAATACCCCAAAATCTCTAAAATGAGCCAAAGTAGCAACAGAAAATGACGAAATTACCCTTATATTTTATAAAATTGCCAAAAATACCCTAAAACCTCTAAAAAAACTAAAATACCTCCAAAATATCTAAAAATAGTCGCTAACTCGTATGTGCATGGGATAGTTAAATTTAAAATCACATATGTTAAAAAAAAAAAAAAAAAAAAAAAAAAAAAAAAAAATAGAGAGTCCTGTATGAAAAAAACTATTAATTAAAAGTTAATAGAAAAATTATTTTATAATTTAAAATAGTTTCCCATAGGTATTGTATATGTATCAATCAAGCAGGATGCATATTTTAAATTAAAAAAAAATTAAAAAAAAAAAAACCGTAATGGTGGGTAGTGGCTACTTTTGTTTTATTATTTATCATAAAAAAAATTTGATAGGATATGAACAAATAAATTACAGTAGAATTTGAATAGTTTCTCATAGGTATTGTATATGTATCAACAAAGTAGGATGCATATTTTAAATAAATAAATAAATAAGGCAAAACTTTGCCTTCTAACTCTCACATGCACCAACGCTACACCACCATCATATGTATAGAAGTTATTACACGCCATTGTTTAGTTTCTTACCAATGTGAATTGCCACTTTTAAATGAATAATGCACATCCTCACTCGATATTATTATACTAATCAATCTAAAATTCCAAAATCAAGTAGGAAACATCTAAACCATTCCCATATGGACTATACTTCTTCTTCTTCTTTTTATTCTTTTTTAAATACCTATGGACTATATCACAACATTAATATAAAATTGATTATTGATGACAGGAAATTTGTGGTTTTGATGGTCAAGAATAAGCTCTTATTCTTATTATTGATGACAATTTTTTTTATAGAGTGGTTTTTCCAAGATTAAATGAGGGTTCAATATATAACATAGTAGTACAAATTACACCAACGTTAGAGAAAATTTGATTGATGAAATTGTTAATTATTAAATAAAAATTACGATTAAATCTAATGTTTTAATTGTAAAAAAAAAAAAAATTTACAATTAAAATTTTCACATGTAGATTTTTCATACTAATAAACTCACTCACAAGTCACAAGTCACAACAATAGCAATATTATAAAGTAGTGATCATAGAGTGTTAGAGCATGAAAGATGGCAACATGTCCTTACCTCTGCATTTACTTTGAGCAACTCCATGGATACATCGTTACAAAGTGGTCTCATGAAGTCCCGTACCCTCTTTACAAAATTTTCAATTTGTTGTGCGTGTTTTCTTTGTGAAAATTTGAGTGAGTATGAAGGGTTTTGACCTTGGTAGGGGTTTATAGTTGTTGAAATTTTTGTTATAGAATTTTAGTTAAAGTAGAATTTTCAAGCTCTTGAAACATATATCTAATAGAGTTTTACTAAAACTAAACTATTGTAACACTTGATAAGATAATTACAACTTGAAGAGAAATAATAAATATATAAGATATAAAACCTAAAATAAAAAGAAAAATAAATAATGGTGACTTGGAAAATTGTGAGAGCTCCAGAGGCTTCGGTTATATATATATATATATATATATATAGATGAGCCAAAATACCCAAAAAAACTTTAAAATGACCAAAATACCCCTTAAACTTCTAAAATAACCAAAATACATCCCAAATCTCCAAAATGACCAAAAATACCCTAAAATCTTTAAAATGACTAAAATACCCAAAAATCTCTAAAACGAACAAAATACCCTCGAAAAATATAAAATGACCAAAAATACCCCCGAAACTTCTAAAATGACCGAACTACCCCAAAAATATCAAAAATGATGAAAATACCCTTGAAACCTTTAAAATTATCAAAATACCCCTAAACCTATAAAATGATCAAAACACCCCTAAATCTTTAAGATAATTATAATACACTCATAACCTATACAATGACTAAAAACCCCAAAGTCTCCAAAATGAACAAAATAACCAAAAACCTCTAAAACGACCAAAAATACTCCCAAACCTCCAAAACAACCAAAAATACCCTCAAAGTATCTAAAACGACCAAATACCCTCGAAACCTTTATAGTGCCCAAAATATCCTCAAACTTCTAAAATGACCAAAATACTCCTAAACCACTAAGATGACTAAAAAACACCTGAAATCTTTACCTAGAATGACCAAAAAAATACCCCAAAAAAACTAGAATGACCAAAAAAAAAAATTATACCTACAAACTGACCAAAACACCCCCCGAAACTTCTAAAATGAACAAAATAAACTTGAAAAAATCTAAAATGACCAAAACACACTAGAAACCACTAAAATGAGGAAACACACACCACACACACAAACACAAACCTTCTCCAAATGACCAATATGCCCATGAAACTTAAAAATGACCTAGATACTCTCAAAACCTCAAAAATGACCAGTAAGTTGTATTTTTTGTCATTTTATAGATTTTAGGGAAAATTTTGGTCATTTTTGAGGTTTTAGGGGATTTTTGGTCATTTTAGAGATTTTAAGGTATTTCGGACATTTTAGAGGTTTTGTGGGGTTTTTTCTTTTTTTGGGGGGGGGGGGGATCATTTTGAGGTTTTTGGGCTATTTTGGTCATTTTAGAGTTTCATGGGTATTTATTGTTAGTTTGAAGTTTGGGAGAAGGGGGGTACTTTGGTCATTTTAAAGGTTTCAAGGGTTTTTTGTCATTTTAGAGGTTTCATGGGTATTTTTTATTTTTTTTATTTTTTTGAGGTTTTAGAGGGCACTTCAGTAATTTGGAGATTTCAAGATATTTTTTTCATTATAGAAGTTTTGTGAGTATTTTTTGTCATTTTAAGGTTTTCGGGGGGTACTTTGGTCATTTTAGAGATTTCAGTGTTTTTTTTTTATTGTCTTTCTAAAGGTTTCAAAGTTACTATCGTCATTTTCAAGGTTTTAGACTATTTCAATCATTTCTTAGGTTTTAGGGGTATTTCTAAGTTTCAGAGGTATTTTTGTCCTTTTGGGGGTTTTAGGGGGTATTTCAATCATTTTTAGGGGTATTTTGGTCAATTTGGGGTTCTGTGGGTATTTTGGCCTTTTTCAAGTTTAAGTTGTATTTTGATCGTTTTTGAGGTTTATGAGTATTTTGGTTATTTTTGAGTTTTTTGGGGTATTTTGGTCATTTTACCAGTTTTAGCTATATTTTTGTTAGGGGTAATTACAGTCCCCTCCCTTGAGGTTTAATAGAATTACACTCCACCCCAAACTTGAAGGGGGAAAAAAAAAATACTTCCTTCCCTTGAGATTTAAAGAAATTAACACTCCCATCCTTTTTGTTTATATTAGTAAATATTCTAAATTTCTATAAGAATCTCTTTACAAAAGTTTAATCATGATTAGTAAAAAAATAACTAATAAATTTAAAATAAATATGCAAAATATTTCAAGCACCAAAACTACTTTCTACAACAAATCTCTCCATAACCCGTTGAAAAATGAGAAAAAAAAAATTAAACTGAAAGTTCAAAAACGTGTACAAAACACCTTTGAACGATTAGACCCCCAAATTACAACTTAACCAATTCAAGCAATATGTCAAACAACTAGTGTGCGGAAACTTAACATATGCTATAATATGGAATTGGTAAAAACTATCTAAGCCAAAACAATATATAATCCACAGCAGATAATAAAAATGCAAAGATAGAGAGGAAGGAAGATGCAAACACAAAGACAACACGCGATGTGTTATCGAAGAGGAAACCGAAGCCCTCGGCGTAAAACCTCTCTACCGCCCTCTAAGCGGTAAACAATCCACTAGAAAATACAGTTGGGATACAAGGACAGCAATAGACCCTCCAAGCCTAATCTACCCAGTGCACCTAAACCCTCCAAGCTTCTTGCTCCAACGAGGTTGCGCCGAACCTTTTTCTTTTCTAGCTTCCCGGATTCCGCTACTAGACCGTAGCATCAACCAATGAAGATTGGTTCCTTCCTAACTGCTTCCCAGAAATCCAAACAGCTGTCTCACAGTGATGATAATGGTGAGAACCAGGTTTGGTATAATGCCTCTCAAGGATTTGACAATGGAGAGGAAGAGAGTTGAGGAATTTGAAGAGACTCTAAGGTATAGATTGTGGGTGAATCAATCTTGTTTTTCTTTAGGGTTTCTCTCTCAAAATTCTCTCTGGAAGCTCTCTTTCAATCGTGGGTAAAAGGGGTATTTATACTGGAGTGGGAGAGGAATGTGAAACGTCAGGTTTTACAAAATAGGGGTGGCTCGCGGCTTGACCTCGCGGCTTGACTAAGTCGCGAGATCCAGTCGCGAGATAACCGTATGGCCAGTTGTCCTGTAGTGCTCCAGCTAGCATGACTGTTCACCTTCCAGCATGCTTGGCACGTATGCTGCATCTGGCGGCTTGCAGCCGCGAGTCACCCGCGAGTCCCAGCCGCGAGTCTCTGTTTTCTTGCACACTCTTGAGCAATCTTCACTCTATCTCACTCACTACCCTTACATCAAATCCACCTAAATACAGGGTTACTAAATGCTGAATTACAAGCAAATTTGGCATGGAATAAAGCCAATTAGATGGTTGAATAAATTCAACCTTACAATCTCCCCCTTTGGCTATTCCGTAACAAAACCCTAAAACAGACTCTAGACTTAACATGTGAGTTGGGAACAGTTGAACAAAACTCACTCACACCTACCTCTAGAAGCTGTGAAGCACTTGAATCATATGAACATAATACTCCTGAAACACAACAATACACCATGATCTTTGTGAGCAGAAAATCATAGAATGCATATGAAACAGGCAATATGTGATCAAGCATAGATGGAGTTAGGAAACAAACCATGGCTTGATCAACCAAGTGAACACCACAAGGTAGTGATCACAGTGCTCATTCACACTTGGAATGAACACAAGGACATACAAGTTAACAAGCACAAGGCAAGATACTTGTATGCTCAACACTCAACCAATGCATAGTACCCAAGGTATATGCATCTAGGAACAATCCTACAAGGGCACAAGAGTGACAGTACTTAAAAGAAAATGCAATACATTTATATAGAAGTACTGATTTAAACAAAGCATAAAAGGCTGCATAAAGCATGGTACAAACCATAAAGCCTACAAATATGCATAAAAACATAACCCTAAAAGCTTAGAAAAGCACATGGGTACAAACACATTATATTGAATAAAAACTTAAACAATATAAACTAAAAGTGCTTAAAGTTTCTCCCCTTCAAAGTGATGAGAAGTTGTGATGCACTTGGAACATATATACTTGTAACCTGAAACACTTGCATAAAACACATTAGACCCTCAAGGTAAAGCATGTAATACAAAGACAAGTATAATGTAACAAGTAAAAAGCAATCAAGTAAACATGTTGTGAAACATATGTGAAACTTGATCAAACACCAAAACAGTCATATAGAAATGACTACAAAGATCACATAGCAAAGCAATTGATCATCCGAACATGCATTCAATGAAGCACAATAGCATAAGGAAGTATGCATGTCCAAAACAAAAACATGATGCGAAGAGAACCACAAAACATAACACAAAGCACCATAAAGCCTGTGCTTGTACAAAACAAAGTTTTCTTATTATCTCAATGTCTTCTTCCCCTTGGTATATGCATCTCCCCTATGGAATATCTCTCCCCCTACAAATGTGCATGAGAAATAGAATTTCTCCCCCTAAGGATGTGCACAAGAGTCATATAGAAATGACAAAATACTCCGAAATATTCTCTAAAGTATACTCTCCCCCTTTTTGTCAAGAATAGACAAAGGGTCAAGAAGAAACGAGGGCAAGAGATGAAGGTACAAACAATGCTAATGATGCATGAGGGGTGCAAGATGAATGAGAAAATGAAGCTCAAACCCATGACAAAGTAAAATGCTACAAAGCATAAGACAGACATGACATGCTAGGATGAAGAAGCAAGGTAGACCAATGCATGACAAGGGTAGCAAAGGTGTGTGCAAGAGGTGGCTAAGTGCAATGCATGACCAATGCATGAAAAATACACATGTGGGGCAAGGTGTGTTAAATACACAACCAATGAACCAAACATGTTCCTAATGAGGAAACATGAGAAACCCCAAAGTTGGGTACTCATCAGAGTCCAAACAAGCGAGAAAATATCTAAGAGGCATTTTATCAAACACCTAGCATGCACACTATGAACAAAAATGTGAAACAATGCATGAACATCATGAAATCCACCCTTAATACATGTTCTTTCTGCCACAAGGGGCCAACATCCAATGCATATCAACAAAAGAAACCAATCCCATGAAGAAATTTGACAAAAATTAAATTTTCCCAACCCCAATGATAAAAATCCCAACCAAGAGCACAAAACTCTCCAAAACATAATCCAAGGATCAAAAATAATGAAAAGAATTTATAATTACCTTAGAAATGTTAATGGAATGAAAAACCATTCAAATTGGTTGGGTTTTGATGTAAAAATATTGAAAGAGGGGTTTTAGAGAGGATGGGAGAGGTTTAAAACAAGTTTCCCACAAAAAGCCCTTTAAAAAGCTGTTTCTGGGCGTTTCGCGACTGGGCGAGTCGCGAGGTTCAGTCGCGAAAATTTTCGCGAGTCGCGAGTGAGTCGCGAGCCAGCCGCGAGTCGCGAGTTTCAGTCGCGAAAATTTTCGCGAGTCGCGAGTGAGTCGCGAGCAAGCCGCGAGTGAGTCGCCAAAAGCTTCTGGATGAGCTCGCGACTGGCGAGTCGCCAGCTGAGCCGCGAAAAACACTGATACTTGTTTTTCAATATAGAACATGGTAAAACAATGAAAAACAAGGTAAACACTAAACATGAACTCAAAGAGTGATAAAAATCACTTCCAAAAACATATAAAATGATCAAAAATCTTTTTGGATTAATCCATATAAGATTGAGCACACACACATCATATTTAGACAAGTATAATCTAACAAATGAATAAGACATTCATTGAACATTAGGCATGTGTGTTGTGTGTGTGTATCAAATGTGGAATAGTCCTTAGTTTAGAGTGAAGTTTCAATGATCAATTTAATCAAGTCATACACAACTAGTGCTAAGTCAAGTGGTCTATCTCAATTATAGAAATGAGCATATATGACCTCCCACAAGAAAATGATTACATATGATGAAACTTTTCATTTGACTTCTTTACAATTCATAACATTTGACATTTTGAATCAAAACATCTCATTTTGAGATCGATGCCTGAAATTTGTGATATTTCAATTTGAAGAACAAGCCTTTGGCTTTTTGGGCATCATACAATTTCATTTAAGTCGCTTTCCCTTTTTCCTAGTCGAATACTAGTATGTGCGACGGCTTTTGCAGCTCATTATCTCTTTTCATTTTAAGATTTACATTTATTGAGCTCTTTAAGCAATAAAAATAAAAGAGTGGGAAGAGATATAAGCACAAGTCTACACATGTATCAAAACCAACATGACTATTGACAAATCATTCATGATAAGCTTGAAGATCGATTTACAACAATCACACAAAGATGTCAAGATTTTTCCCACAAAGATATAAGTGCAAAAATAACAAGCTAAGCTCGTAAATGTACAAAGCCATTTGTACAAAGGTACAAGGCCAAACTCACATGTGATATGTGCTCAAACATATACGATCAAACTTTTTGAATTTTTCACTTTTTATGTGGTTTTGGATTTTTTACACACACAAAACTGAAATATACAAGTAAGATAAAAAACAAAACAATGCATATAAATAAATGCAAGATGCACAAAATGTATGAAGATATGACATTTAATGCATGAAGGGTCCTACAAAGATCGAAAGAATTAGATCAAGGACCAAAAGAGCAAAAGCTCAACCATAGGAACCCTTCCACATCCAAATGGAACGATTGTTTGGAATGAGTGTCTTAAGAGAAGTGAGACGAGGGTTGGAAGAATGAGAACCGGAAATGCACATAGACAAGGAGGTAAGAGCATTAACCACTTTCTTCAACAACTTACCATTTTCCATCCAATCTGGTTTAGCTTTCAAAGCACAACTTCCAAAAAGCTCAAGTTTCTCTTTTCTTTTTATTTTCTTAAGAGCTTGAAACTTAGAGCAATGAGGTCTTAGATGACCAAAGGCACCACAATGGTGACAAACAATGTATTTAGGTCCATTAGGCTTTTTGGGAAGGGATCTAACAACGAAGGTTTGTTCTCTTTTTAACTTGGGGCATTGGGGTCTTATGTGACCGATCACACCGCAATGGTGGCAAGTAGGAACAAACTTAGATCCACTCAAATCCCTAGATTGGGACCTAAACAGAGGCTTAGGCTTAAGAGCCTCTCTCCACTTTTTGATTTCTTTTGTGTGGAGGAATGTACATCGATTTGTCATTTGAGGTAGAACACACAATAGGCACAAAATCGGGTACCACAACATAATTGCATCTTAAGAGATTCACTTTCAGATTTAAGATCATCAACAAGTTTGTTAGATAAAACAAGTTTAGCTTCCAAGTCCTTATTTAAACATTCAAACTCTTTCAGCTTTTCAAGAGAAATTTCAGCAAGATTCTTATATTTCTCAACCAATGTGTTGGATTCATTGAGTTTAGCAATCAAATCATCATTTTCACAAACTAACTTGCTCAAATTCTTTTGAAACTTCTTAGCTCCTTTCTTCAAGAGTTTGTCAACAACACCCATAGATTCAAGTAACATGTCATCACAATTATGAGGATTAGCACTCATAGAGGCATTTTCACAAACACATGGCATTTTACAATCAACAATATCCATAGAAGCATACAAAACATTATCCATGTCAAAACACACAAGGGGTCAAGGATCACACTTAGGTAATAAAACCAAAACAAGTGTACCCGCTTTGATACCAATTGAAAGTTCAAAAACGTGTACAAAACACCTTTGAACGATTAGACTCCCAAATTACAACTTAACCAATTCAAGCAATATGTCAAACAACTAGTGTGCGGAAACTTAACATATGCTATAATATGGAATTGGTAAAAACTATCTAAGCCAAAACAATATATAATCCACAGCAGATAATAAAAAGGCAAAGATAGAGAGGAAGGAAGATGCAAACACAAAGACAACACGCGATGTGTTATCGAAGAGGAAACCGAAGCCCTCGGCGTAAAACCTCTCCGTCGCCTTCCAAGCGGTAAACAATCCACTAGAAAATACAGTTGGGATACAAGGACAGCAATAGACCCTCCAAGCCTAATCTACCCAGTGCACCTAAGCCCTCCAAGCTTCTTGCTCCAACGAGGTTGCGCGAACCTTTTTCTTTTCTAGCTTCCCGGATTCCGCTACTAGACCGTAGCATCAACCAATGAAGATTGGTTCCTTCCTAACTGCTTCCCAGAAATCCAAACAGCTGTCTCACAGTGATGATAATGGTGAGAACCAGGTTTGGTATAATGCCTCTCAAGGATTTGACAATGGAGAGGAAGAGAGTTGAGGAATTTGAAGAGACTCTAAGGTATGATTGTGGGTGAATCAATCTTGTTTTCTTTAGGGTTTCTCTCTCAAAATTCTCTCTGGAAGCTCTCTTTCAATCGTGGGTAAAAGGGGTATTTATACTGGAGTGGGAGAGGAATGTGAAACGTCAGGTTTTACAAAAACAGGGGTGGCTCGCGGCTTGACCTCGCGGCTTGACTAAGTCGCGAGATCCAGTCTCGAGATAACCGTATGGCTAGTTGTCCTGTTTTGTCCTGTAGTGCTCCAGCTAGCATGTTCTTCCAGCATGCTTGGCACGTGTGCTGCGGCTGGCGGCTTGCAGCCGCGAGTCAACCTGCGAGTCCCAGCCGCGAGTCTCTGTTTTCTTGCACACTCTTGAGCAATCTTCACTCTATCTCACTCACTACCCTTACATCAAACCCACCTAAATACAGGGTTACTAAATGCTGAATTACAAGCAAATTTGGCACGGAATAAAGCCAATTAGATGGTTGAATAAATTCAACCTTACATAAACAAAATTCATACTTAATATTTTAAAATACACTTTAATTAAAACTTTTAAACAATAAATTTTAATACTGAAATGGAGGATAATTTTTGAAACAAGCCTTTAATAAAAGGGCAGGTTAGTATATAACATTTTTAATATTAATTTAACAAAGTTTGGTTAATCGAATTTTAAGGGGGAGAAAGTGTTTTTTTCTTTTTAATTTTGGAGGAGAGTGTAATTACCCATTTTTGTATATATTCATTGAATATTGGGTATAATTTGGTGGGTTGGTTTTAACCTATTATAATTGGGTTGAGTCAAGTTTAGGTTATAATTAATTGGTTAAATGAGTTTTATATGCCCAACTCACTTATGCCCTACCCAAACCTATCCATTGGACTAACCTAGCTTACACTGGTTTGTTGCTTGTATGGCCAATTCAATTGGGGTTTTGGATTGGTTTTGAATCCAAGGGTCAATTGACTTGAAAATATATATTTTTTCTTAAGAGACTTTATTATTTGAGAAAGTCTATGGATACAAAGAATTTGACAAAAAATTTCACATCTAGCTGATGTAGCAAAATATTAGTTGTAAGTAAAAAAATAATGTTAGTGATGGATTTAGATAAAAACTTGTAAAACCTTGCCAACTCAACTATTATAAAAAAAAAAAATTATATTTGAATTTGAAAAATGCTTTCTATTATCTGGACACAATTTACAATTTTATTGAAAATTGTACACTTGAAATGTATCGCCAACACAAAACAAAAAGAGAGACCCGTTACGACTATAACAGATCAGCATTGAGGGTCTCAACTACTTTCACAGGAAATTAAGTGTAAGAGAAGTGTAAGAGATTCAAATATTAATTCGACTTGTTTTATTTTAATCGTCATTTTTCCTTTCAATGTAGCCTTTGTCAAGCAAAGATGTTGAACTTGAGCGTTAATCTTTTTTTTATTGGGCTTGTCTTGTCTCTTTCTTTAGAAAATTTTGTTTTGTTTTTTTTTTTATTTTTTTTTTTTTTTTTTTTTTTTTTTTTTTTTTTAATTTTATTTACTGTAATTAGGCTGTATTTATTGCGAAAAAACCCATTCTTTACTTTATTAAAATGTAATGTCACAAAAGATAACAGAACAGGATAATAATATTGAGTTTTACTGGCAATCTTTATAAAATTAAATTCACATGGTACATATCTGTCCATTCACAATTATGCATTATTTTTATTTGCCAAAGTGTGGATATTTTCATTTGCAAGGTTGACAAAGCTGAGCGAGATTTCTAAACTTATTTCAGTGCTAGTAACTAGAGAGAAATTGTATTCTCAACTATATAAGATAATTCCGAAAAATAATATATTAAAAAGAACCAACCAAAAGAGGACACTGATACATATAAACTTCATTAAAATAAAAACATACTAAAGTAATTATTACCTTCATAAGTCATGTACTCCATTTCAAACAATGACATGAATAATTTAGATTTTGAAATTTGAATTACAAAGTCTAAAAAAAAAAAAAAAAAAATTGTTTTTAGTCAATATTTTATGATGAGGCGTAAAAGGTTGGCATGCTTTATCAAACGGGCGCAACATATTCTTGACGCAAATGCACATAAAAATTTGGATGCTGAAGCTATTAGTAATGCGATGGCCTATCTGAGCTTCAAGTGATTTATTAAGGTTGCGAAATTCTTGGTTCAAAAGCAAATTGGACTGTCAGAAATTGGTCTCAAATTCATTTCATTTGACCATGAATTCAAAACGATATTGTTGACTGTTCGTACCGTACCGCACCTGCAAGTACTTAACGGTTAGTAATCATTTCTTTTTGTCTTTTTTTTTTAATCCAAAACGTGATTCTTGCATTTAGTTTTCCCAAATGCATTAAGTAATGTTTTCCTATATATGTCAGGGCTAGAAAGAATAGGAGCTTATTTTGACTCTTTTTTTTTGGGTAGAATTAAAGCTTATTTAACTTGTACTTCATAACTGTGGCTGTTTTAGAAATTTTTTTTTTTTTTTAAATGTCTTATAAGAGCATCCACAGTAGTGGAGCTAAATTTTTAGTAATTTAGCTTCATTAAAAGTTACTTTATCTATTTTACCTATACACATGCTACAGCAGTGGATCTATTTTAGCTTTCAACACAATAAAATAATATATTCATCACAATAAAATAATATTTCTACTACAATAAAATAATAATATTTCTACTTTAATAAAATAACATATCACCACCACCACACAGCACAAACATCCTCCACCACCACCACCCAACAGCACAAACATCCATCACCACCACCACCACCACCACCACCACCAGTCCACAGCAGAGGAAAAAAAAAAAAAAAAAACCAAATCAAGGCTCAAGCAAAACACCTGTCCACAACAGAGAAAAAAAAAAAAAAAAAACCCAAATCAAGCAAACACCAGTCCACAGCAAACACCAGTCCACAACAAACATCAGTCGCTCAAGCAACACCAGTCCACAGCAGAGAAAAAAAAAAAAAAAAAACCCAAATCAAGGCTCAAGCAAACACCAGTCCACAGCAGAGAAAAAAAAAACCCAAATCAAGGCTCAAGCAAACGACGCGAATTCATCGCTCCGGCGCTCGGTTTCGCCGGCGGTTTCACTCTCCACCGCCACTCCAAGGATCGGCTGAGACATCGAGGCGATTCCGATGTCGGGGAGTGGATTCTCTTCACCAGTCCGACGCCGTTTAGCCGGTTCGTGTTCTTTCGGTCTCGTTCGCCGGAGGCGAGGAAGTGAACAAAGGAAGAATGGTGGTGAGGAGCGACGGCGACGGCGTGGGCTGAGACGGCTGAGACGGAGAGCTGGAGAGAGATGAGAGCTGGGAGATGAGAACTTGAGAGAGATGAGAGCTGGAGAGTCCACGGTGAGAGAACTGGGTTTTGATTATTTTAATTGAGGGTAGGATTAAAAAATTACTTTTTTTTTTTAGATGAGTGCTACAGTGCACATCTATAGATAGATGTGCACTGTAGCAAATAAGCTAAATTTTATGGGTTTAGCTCCACTGCTGTAAGGCTTTTTTGCTATATTAGTGGAGCTAAAATAGCATTATAGTTTTTTAACTCCACTGCTGCAAATGCTCTAAGAGGTATAAATTACACAATTTAATAAAAAAAAAATTTATATTAACAACAATAACAATAAAAAAAATGAAAATATATAAAGTTTACAATTACCTTTTACGTAGTTTTCTTATCAAATATTTATCCTTAATTTTAGCAAAAGAATAAATAATAAACTATAAGTTCATTTGAAATATTAATAAAATTATTAATTATTATTGTTTAGTTGTTTCATTAATTTGTTAGTCTTTTATAAACTATAATTTGTTATATTATTGTTTCATTAATTATAAAATTATTAATTATTGTTTAGCCTAACATAATTTAATTTGTTTGTTTTTTATAATGTATTGGTTAATTAAATTATTAATTATTGTTTATTAGTTGTTTCCCCCAATTAAAATTTTATTGTTTATTTTTTTACTCACCAATATTAACTAATAACAATCTGTTTTAAAATTTTTTGTGAAATATTGTGAAAATATTGTGGTAACATTTATCAATTGTGATTTTTTATTCTTTTTATTATTGTTCTTTTCTTTCCTTGCATCCTTACGTTTCTTTTTTTTATTTTTTTTCTTGTTTTTTCTCCTCCACACACATATCCCCATCCCCACTCCTCTCATCTTGTTTTTATTTTTCTAGAACTCTTCCTCCACACAACATGTCCTCTCTGCTTTTATTTTTCTTTCTTCATCTCTAGCTCTCTCTTTCTCATTCTCTTTCTCTCATACTCTCACCTTGTCACACTTCTCTTGGGCAGTGGTGGAACTTAAAGCTTGCTTCGCCCAAGAGAAGTGTGAACAAGAAATGCTACAGTGTTCTCTACTTGTAGAGAAGCAGTGTAGGAATTCTAAAAAAAAGGGAGATGGAGAAGTTGTTGGAGTGGGTTTTTGAAGTGTTTTATCTCTAAAATTGGCTTTAAAGAAGCCATTGGAGATTCTCTGAGGTTAGGTTGTAATCGCTTATATTGGGTTTTGGTTTATTATTATTATTATCATTATTCCGAGAATCCGTCAGTTTGCTACCATGTTGGATTTGCTTTACTTTGTTTTATTCTTTAGATTGAGTTTGTAATCTGTTGTTTAGGATTGATGTTAGGCTTTTTTTCCTGATGGGCTTGCTCTGTTATAATTTTTTATTATTTTTTTTTAGATTTTAGTTCAAAAATTTTTTTGGGCTTTTTTTTTTTTCTTGAAAGTAGAACAAATAATTATTTATTTATTTATTTGAGAGTGTTCCTAATTTTGGTTGAGGGTGTTCCTAATTTTTTTTTAAGGGTAAACAAATAAAAAAATTTAATTATTATATATAATTTCTTTTTTTTTAGGTCAGGTGTTCCTGGGAACATCCTGGACTGAACATGACACTGCCATTGCTTCGTAGTAATGACTACTTTGAGAATTCATGAAGAAGACAATTATTTATAATGCACATGTCGAATGAAGCATGTAACACATTGTGAATAGTACTTATTAAACCCATGACCGCACTTTCGTCGCAACATCAGTTTAGTCCCCCTTTCCGTACATGAAAATGTGGGAAATTGATTTAATAATATTATCATCTTCCATTTGACACTATTTCGAATCAATATGTTTGACTGACTGGCTATGTTATAATCTGCATGTGCTTGTTTGTAAATTTTCCATCGGTGATGGTTTTGTTTTGTCTTTGTATAACGATGACGTCGATGAGGGACCACCAACAGGAATACTGGATGGAACTTGCTTGGACATGAACTGATGTTTGAGGTAACGTAGCTTTGCCAAAACTTGATCTCAACCTCACTTACCAGTCACACATTTATGGTACTATAGAAATTAGGCTTATGCTGCTGCATGTAACACATTCTTAAGGAGTACGGACTTCCTATTCACCCATTACTTTATCAAAAGCCCTTTTCGTTGCAACTTCAGATTGGCCCCTAGTAATCATTGTATAAATGTGCTACTTAGAGCAAGGGAATTACTTGACCTCAAAATTTTTATTTTGAGAGAGACAGAGATGGTGAGAGCTCCCTTCTATGATAAAAATGGACTAAAGAAAGGTGCATGGAGTGTAGAAGAAGATAATAAATTAAGAGCTTATATCCAGAGATTTGGCCATTGGAACTGGCGGGAACTTCCCAAATTTGCAGGTATTTAAGAAACTATTATATTTTGAAGCTGATAGGAATCAATCCAAGCACATCTGTATTTTTTTCTATATAAGAAAAAGAGAGAAAACACTATATTTGTATCATTAGTGGTCATCATGTTTACTGTCTCATGAAATGTTTAACAAATTAAGGCTGTCTAATTACTCAGCTTCTCTCAAATTAATAAAAAATGAACATAGTGTTTAAGCACTTCTAGTTTTAATTTTATGACAAAGAAAACTATTCTGTGAACATTTTCCTTGATTTTTATTGTTCATTTTTATGCATGATTCAACTTTATCAACTATCATTGTCTTCCATTTTCTGTAATACTTTTCCTTCCTGAGAAAATCCAAATATATAAATATATATATATATATATATATATATATATATAAATTAAAGGGAATCTTGTGGTATTGTACCTCATGCTAATCAACCTTTTTGGTTATACATTGGTTTACAGGTTTATCGAGGTGTGGGAAGAGTTGCAGACTGCGATGGATGAACTACCTCCGGCCAGGTGTAAAACGAGGAAACTACACAGAAGAAGAAGAGTGTATGATCATCAAATTGCATGAAGAACTAGGCAATAAGTACGAACCTAAAACTTTCAAATTCTTCAACAAGAATTTGGGAAGACTTTGTAGATGAACATAAGTTTATATACAAAATCTCCCCTTCTTTCCATGTGCTTTTGCTTGTTTGCATGTTTTCATACTTGATAACAAATATTTATGAGCTAACCTACTTCACGCATGCCAGTCATTTTGAAGAATTTAGCATAAACATGTAGGCATGGTGAAACTCATAAGCATCTTATGTTTGCATTAAATTTTTCTGTAAGTAACAAAGATATGTGACCATAATTGGTCAGCTTTTCTTTGAAATGGTTCAAAATTAATTCATCAATGAACTTATAAATAAACCCTTGTATTTGAGTTAGATTTAATGTATATACTGGTGTTCCAGTTTTGCTAATAGGTGTTGTTACTTGATCTTTGCACTCTATTCACTTGATGCAATTCAATCTTCTCATTCATCCAAAAAAAAAAAAAACCCTCCATATAAACTCCATGTATTTTTCTTTGTAGATGGTCTATGATTGCGGCAAGCTTGACAGGAAGAACAGATAATGATATAAAAAACCACTGGCACGCTCACCTGAAGAAGTGCACCAAGAATAATCCTACAATATCCAAGATGAAAACCTTGTCCAATGAAGCTTACCAGCATGATGCTGATATAGCTAGGAAAACGGAAATTGACAATTTTGTAAGCAGTTCTCCTTCTTACCAAGTTATGGAGAGCTCCCAATTATCCTTAGAAACGTCTTCCAATGAATTCCCCTCCTTGAGTTTTGATAATGCTCCTTTATTCGGCATAAATTGGATTGCAGAAGATAATCTCACTACATTGGAAACACTTCAACAATCGTTTAGTGACTTTTGGACTGAGCCCTTTATAATGGACAATACCTACGACCAGAATAAGTATCCAGTATCCTTGGCAAAGGGAGGATTTTGTACATCTCAACCATGCTACAATGAAGGCAAAGATTCCATCTTCATGGCTATGCAAGAAGTAAAGAACTACCAGGGAATTAATGAAGATCAATATTTGCTGAACTAGTGTGTTGGCACATTTTCATATTAACTGAATAAATGAAATATTTATCGGTGTGCGTTTCAAAACTGATTAAAAGCTAACTTTTTTCTTAAGTTATCTACTATTTGCGAGTTTCGCGTTATTTTTTGTTTTGAAAATAAACTAACTTTTAGTTTTTTCTCTCATATTTATCGAAATAATAAGCTACCAAAAATAAGGAAAGAAAATTTATGAGAAAATGAGAATTTTCATGAGGTATCATGTCAAGAAAATTGGTTCCTACATTAACAAAGAGTGAATTTACATTAAGTTATAATTGATGATGTTATTAGCTTAAGTACATGACCCATGAAATAGGCACAATCCACACAAGGGGAGGTGAAACATTGGAGTTTCCAATCCAATTCCATTTTCCCTTGTAATTTCAAATTAATTTTTTTGTATTTCTATTGACAAGATATTATAATTGTATTGTCTCAAATTCCTTTTGTTTGGGTGGAAAATAGTTTCCTTGAAAACACATTGTTTGGGGAAAATGTTTTCCAAAAAAAGTGACTAATTTTATATGTATTGTTGTGACTCTGAATATGATCTTGAAAACCTTTTATATACATCATTTAATATGCTTAAAAAATCATTAATATTTCGTGTAGACACCATACTGGTATAGGTGGGAGTACTATTTGTAGTGGCCTCAAAGATAATGGCAGTGGTGGTCACGGTGATGGTGGTAGTGGTAATGGTGTTAGGAGCATGAAGAAATGAATGGAGGGAGGTAAAAGGAAATTGTAGAAAACTTCTCCCAATTCTCAAAAGTAGAAAATGCCATTCACCATTTTTGCTTATTAGGAAAACATTTTTCGAAAATCCTATTTTGACCCAAAATTATTTATGCAAAAGATTAGTTGATATTAGTTGAACAATTTATGTGTATTCTAGTTATAGTTATTCATGTTGGAAAATTTGGTTTTGTATCTCATACAAAACTCACAGCAAAAGCAACAAACATGGATCTATTTCATTCATGAGTGATAACATGCACTATGTAAATTTCAGAATTTAAGAACAAAATAGCGTACCTTGGTGCGGTAAAATTCAAAACAAAATATTAGAAGTACTTGGAAATACTTTTAATCTTCACTCCAACTTCACTTTATGCCTAAGATGTGTGGTCTCTCAATCAGTTTCCAAGGGAGAATAATCGAGTGGCTTCACTCACACATACACACCATTTCACAATGATGTCTCTCTTTTTTTCTTTTATTTTTTTATTTTAAAAAAAAATCTATATGTTTCTCTCTTTATAACTAACTGATTATCTAATTGGATTGGCCTATTGGGCCTTTCCAATTGGGTTTTAGTGTGTGGCTTGAAGTAGGACCCAAAGGGACCAATAAGACACTAGCTCCAATGGGCCTTGGGCTTTTCTGTCAACTCTTGACAAGTCCAAAGTTACCATTAATTATATTTAATACCACTATATAAATATAATTGCACTCTAGGCCTTATTAATAAATTATATCTCAAGACTTTATTATACATGCAACCCCTTCATAAAATATTCGTAGTAATACAAAGTCATGAATGTAAACTGCCACTTTAAAGATTATTATATCTTAATCCTTGAGTACCCAGTTTAATCCTTTAAGTTATTCATCATATATTTATAAAATCCAATTTCCTTAATATATACTTTAGTAATTCCTTACTAAAGTGGTTAGGCCTAACTCTCTGAATAACTAAACCCATTAAACTTATCTCAATGGAATATTTTATATCTCCGTTAAGAGACTATAAATTCTATCTTGAGAATATATGTTCTATCAACACTAAATGTGGCTACCCAATATAATGATGTTTTGACCGTTACTTTAGATCTCATTCTTGATATATCAAAGCAACCTACAGTCCATGATCAAGTCTATTATTCTCTCAGGATTAAGAGTTTATGCAAATAGAAGTCGTGAGATTTATTATTCATTTGACAGTCGTTAGAAGAATAATAAATCTCACAGTGGTCCAGTTCAATATGTTTTAACTCTTAAAACATATCAACATACCAACTAGAAGTCTCCACTTCCATGATCAAGACAAATCATCTTAGTTGATATGTTAGTCTTCGAAGATGAAATACTCAATTTCATTATCGACTATGAACTATAATTCTGAGTTTACAAAGAACTTATAATTTATATCTTTTGTGACTTTTCACATAAATCACATATTATGCATCTCATGGACTATATGATAATGTCCAAATATTCATATTATTATTATTTTAGATAATAATAAAACAACTTTATTAATCATAACATTAAGTCATACATAATGTCATACATAGCATCATACAATAGGATTTAAGGGCACATATCCTAACAATCTCCCACTTGCCCTAAAGATTATTGTGCACTAATCTAACTCTCATTCCCTCCAAATGTGACTCGAAAGTCCTTTGAGGCAAGGCTTTGGTAAAAGGATCTACTAGATTATTTGCACTTTCAATCTTTGCAACCACTACATCTCCACGAGCAACAACGTCTCGAATGATGTGGTACTTTCTCTCAATGTACTTTCCTTTCTTATGATTTCTTGGATCTTTGGATTGTGCAACTGCTCCACTATTGTCGCAAAACAATGTGATGGGAACTTGCTCCATTCTGATTACACCAAGATTAGAAAGGAATTTCTTGAGCAATACAGCTTTTTTTGCCACTTCATAAGCAGCAACATATTCAGCTTCCATGGTGGAGTCCGCAATAAAAGATTGCTTAGTACTCCTCCAACTTATGGCACTACCTCCCAAGGTGAATACACATCCTGAAGTGGATTTTTTGAAATCTAGATATGATTGAAAGTCTGAATCTGTATAGGCAATGGGAATCAAATCCTCACACTGGTAAACAAGCATATAATCTCTCATTCTCCGTAGATACTTGAGAATATGCTTTACAGCTTGCTAATGTTTTGGTCCTGGATTTGATTGATATCGGCTGACCATGCCAACCGAATAGCAGATATTTGGTCTAGTACAAAGCATGGCATACATGAGACTTCCCACTGTAGAAGCATAAGGAACTTGTCTCATCATATTTTCTTCCTCTTGAGTCTTAGGCCTTTAGTCATCAGACAGAGGAACTCCATGTCTAAAAGGAAGTAATCCTTTCTTTGAGTTTTGAATGCTAAACCGTTCTAGAACCTTATCTATATATCCAGCTTGTGACAAGCCTAACATCTTATTCTCACGATCTTGCCAAAGCTTGATCCCTAGAATAAAGTTAGCCTCACCCAAGTCCTTCATATCAAATTGACTTGACAACCAAACCTTTACTGATGACATTACCCCTACATCATTTCCAATGAGTAGAATATCATCAACATAAAGCACTAGGAACATTACTACTTTATCTCGATGTCTTTTGTACACACATGGTTCATCAAGATTTTATTCAAAACCAAATGATTTAATTGCTTGATCAATTCTAATGTTCCATGACTTAGATGCTTGCTTAAGTCCATAAATGTTCCTTTTCAACTTCCATACCATATGCCCTTGGTTCTTTGCTGTGAAACCTTTCGATTGCATCATATAGATTTCTTCTTTAAGATTGCCATTAAGAAATGCAATCTTGACATCCATTTGCCAAATCTCATAATCATAATGAGCAGCAATGGATAAGAGAATTTTGATAGATTTAAGCATGGCTGCTGGTGAAAAAGTTTCATCATAGTCAATACCTTCTTTTTATGTATACCCTTTCGCCACTAGTCTTGCTTTAAAGGTTTCAAACTTTCTATCTATCACTCTCTTCCTCTTATAAACCCATTTACAACCAACAAGTTTAATGCTATTAGGCGCCTTTACAAGATCCCAAACATGATTTGAATACATTGAATCTAATTCAAATTTCATAGCTTGGACCCAATGATGTGCATCTATATCATTCATTGCCTATTCATAAGTGTAGGGGTTCGATTCAGCCTCTTCTAGGATAGCTTCATAAGTTTCTCCCAAACCTATAAATCTTATAAGAGGCCAAACAATTCTCTCACTACGACGAGGTACCTGTGTACTAGACATCTCATGAATAGTATCTTGTGGTATATCTAATACAGCCACATCATCCCTAGTTTCATCTATTGGTTGTTCATTTACAGATTCACTCATTTCAGCCAACACAACTCTACTTCTAGGAGTATAGTTATTCATATAGTCATTTTCCAAGAATTTGGCATTTATACTAACAAACACTTTGTTATCCTTACGACTATAGAATAAATAACCCTTAGTTTCTTTTGGATAACCTACAAGAAAACACACTTCTGATTTTGGTTCCAATTTATCAAGCTTCCCTTTTAACACATGTACTGGACAACCCCAAATGTGGAGATATTTCATACTAGGCTTATGCCCACTCCACAATTCCATGGGTGTTTTGGGAACAGATTTTGATGGAACTAAATTCAAAAGATGTATTGCTGTATTTAAGCCATAACCCCAAAAAAGAAATCGGTGAAGTTGAGTAACTCATCATGGACCTAACCATTTCTAAAAGAGTCATATTCCTTCTTTCTGCTACACCATTTTGTTGGGGAGTTCCAGGTGCAGTCAATTGGGATAAAATCTCATTTTAAGTTAAGTAATCCTTGAAATCCCCAAGAAGGTATTCGCCACCATGATCAAATCGAATGGCCTTTATGCGTTTACCTAATTGATTCTCAACTTCAGCCCTAAACTCTTTGAACTTTTCAAAGGCTTTCAACTTCCGTTTCATTAGGTACACAACCATATCTTGAGTAATCATCGGTAAAAGTGATGAAGTACTCATAACCTCCTTTTGCTTGGGTTGACATAGGACCACATACATCCGTATGAACTAATTCAAGCAACTATTGGGTTCTTCTACCTTTTGCATTAAAAGGTCATTTGGTCATTTTGCCTTCCAAACAAGATTTACAAATTGGAAATTCATCAAAGTCCAATGGCTCTAAGAGTCCATCTTTAATCAGTCTTTGAATTCTATTTGGATTAATATGACCCAAATGCAAGTGCCAAAGATATGATTCATTAGTAGAAGGAAACCTTCTCTTTAATGATTTTACATGAGATTCATTATCTAATTCAGAATTAATAATTCATGCTTATCAGGAGTTAAAATTTAAAGACCATCCATAATATTGCTAGAACAGATAAACATTTTATCCTTCTTTATTACAAAATTGTCTTTTAGGATAACATAATATCCATGTTTACCTAAATAAGTTGCAGAAATTAAATTCCTACGAACATTAGGTGCATACAAACAGTCTTCCAATATTAAAACTCTAGATTCAAAACATAAATTAAACACTCCAATAGCTACAACTGGAATCCTGCTCCCATCAGCCAAAGAAACAATTCCCGTTCATTAAGCTTTCTGGTCTCTTGGAACCCCTGCAAAGAATTGTAGATATGATTAGTACAACTTGAATCCACACATCAGGAATCTGTGGGATTCTGTACCAAACATGTTTTAAGAATGAATGTTCTTTTCATACCTTTAGTCTTGGCAGCCTTAAATATTGGACAATTCCTCTTCCAATATCCTTTCTCACCACAATGGAAACACTTTTCTTTGGTTTTCTTTCCTTTGTTGGCAACTCCTAAGGCAACTTGTTTACCATCTTTCTTGGCGAAGTCCTTCTTCTTCTTCTTCTTCTTCTTCTTCTTCTTCTTCTTCTTCTTTTTATCTTTACCTTTCGATTTAAGTTAAGAAGTAGAAGCTTCAGCCATATTGGCATCAACACTAGAAGTACCAAGGATGCCTTTCGCCGCTACCAACTCATTCATCAATTCAAACAATGAATAAACCTTTTTGTTCATATTATAGTTAAGTCTGAATTCCTTGAATGATTCTAGTAGTGACTAGAGTATCATATCCACTTGAGATTCTCCATCAATATTGGCACCTAAAACTTCAAATGTATTCAAATTAGAGATCATCCTAAGACAATGCTCCCTCACTGAAGTACCTTCAGCCATTTTGGTATTATAAATTTGCCTCATAGTTTCTTGCCTTACAGTATGGCCTTGCTCACCAAACATCTCCTTCAAACTTAGCATTATGTCCGAAGCTAGTTCTACATCCTGTATTTGATGCTGTAGAACATTTGAAATAGATGCTAGGATATAGCACTTAGCCATCCCATAAGATTTCTACCAATGATCATATCGCTGTTTTTTCTCAAGAGGAGCATCTAATGATGGAAAGTTAGGACATGGTTGAGTAAGCATATATTTGTGCTCTTCAGCAGTAAGAACAATGTCCAAATTTCTTTTCCAGTCAACATAATTGGATCCAGTCAGTTTGTTTTGATTAAGAATAGCAACAAGTGGGCTAAATGATGCCATGATTTTAAATCTGAAAATAACAAACATGAATATAATTAGTAAACTAGACATTATCAATTTAACATATAAACATATAGTATGGAACCTTAATAAAACCATAATATAAAATATGCAACGACAACCCAATCCCATGTTTAAAATTCCTTGGAAGCAAGTAAATTATAAACACTATGACTGATTGAGAACTATTCTCATTATTAGTGCTATCATGATAACTCTTATCAAAAACTAATAATATGCCGTAGTTCCTTTAGCCTCTAAGTAATAATGACATAGCTTCAAAGGGAGGTTAACATTAAACTTAGTCTAGTGTACACCATTAACTGAATTCTATGTGAGTCATTAAGTAACTCCACGGTAACGTGGTCATTCTTAATGTAAAAACACATATCATTCATCATTAAGAAGTTTACTCTGTAGTACCATGAATTAAGCACCCTTCGAAGGGAGCAAGGCATATACGCCAAGGCAAGGTGCTTAATCACACTACTATAAACCGACAATGGAGGCCGTGAGATCCAACCCTTGTATCTCTCTCCCACTAGATATTTTAAATTAAATGTTTTTAAGATCAAGAACCATAATAATGCTAGAAACTCTTGAAAACATAATCCTAATCTCATTAGGAATAAATTTCATAATCCTAGCATTAACAAGATAGCATATAAATCATATCAAGCAAGACTAACAATATTACACGTTTACCATACAATCATACATGTATCTCTAGCCAAAAGTCAAACGCCACTTGATACAATATATAAATGGAAGCATGTTAATGACAGATAGAATTTGCCACATGGGTCCACGAAATCATGCAACAAATCAAGCCAATATATACATCTATATCCAACCGGTGCAATATCAAAGTGCACGCACATGACAGTTATTTCAATAACTATATCCAAACAACAATTCATCTAGAAGTTTATGGCCAAGGATATATATGCGCCAAGCCATATATATCATCTAGAAGTTTACATTCAATGTACACTAATAACATAGAAAGCAAACTGTGCAATCTATTTAACCGAATGGTTTTAAATCATTGTTATATAACAAGGATTCAAATAAATCCTTTAAATTTTGGTGGCACTACAGTGTTTAAAAAGAAAAGGAGATGAATCATAGAATCAAAGAATGATTAGCCACTTACAATGGTAGAAATAATAAAAAGAACAAAAAAAAAAACCATGACCACCCCGGAACTGCCCCACGACGCTGATGACCTTGAAAGCAACTTTCTGAGAGATACTTCCCAAACTCGGGATATCTGCATGCCAGACTTGAGCTGCGACTTAGGAGAAGAGGATGTTATAGATGATACTGGAACGCCCATGCATGGAAACGCTGATGAAGATTGCTCACGCAACAACGAACTCCACCACAGCAATGACGACGAGTTGAACGCAGAGACTTGGGAAATTCGGGTGACTTCAGAACTGAAGCGTAAACTTGCTGGGCCATGGTAAACGAGCATCATTCTCAAACTCATGGGACGACCTCTTGGATACTGGGCGCTCTAAACCAGGTTAGCGGGTATTTGGCGACCCTCAGGTATGACGCATTTAATTGATATTGGATATGGTTTTTTTATTATGTGTTTTGACGAGGTAAAGGACTACCACCATGCGCTCATGGATGGGCCATGGTTTGTGGGCGACCAATACCTACACAAGCAGGCATGGGAAGCGGATTTCCACCCGCATATTGCCAAAATATCAACTACGGAAGTTTGGATTCGTTTGGAACAATTACCTATAGAATACTATCATCCAGAGTTCCTCAAACACGTGGGAAATAAACTAGGAAAACTTCTAAAGGTGGATGCATAACTAGTGCCGCCATTCGAGGGAGATATTCTCGGTTGTGTGTCCAAATACACATGACTAACCTGCTACTGAAATGTGTTAAAATTGGATCCTTTTGGCAAGACATAGTCTATGAAAATCTTCCCATGATTTGTTACTGGTGTGGGAGGATTGGCCACCACAAAACTCACTGCTTCGAGGGCCTTACTAAAACTCCAACCATGGCCCCTCTAGAACCTGACCCACGTGTTGACCAGGGGACTTCAGCATCGACGCATGAGACAACTCCCTGGAAAACGGTGCAAACCTGGCATGCTAGAGCTCGAGGTCCGCCTCCAGAGACTTCTACACGAGGTAAGCTATACCAACATGATGTGCACACCCCAATTAAACCACATGTCCAACCTGTTTCACCTCAGGTCCATGTGATGCGCAATCCTCAGGTTGGTTCGGCGATGGGACAGACACTTGATGAGTTGAAACAGCCAACTGGATTTCACCGCGATGAGGTGGCATCACATGGTAAATATCAGCTTTTACTACAGCCACGTGAGGCGGACACGGACTGCATGTAAGCTACTTGCATGAACACCTGTCCTAGCTTTGAACAGAACCCACCATCCTTTCAAGCCATGCACTCTGTGGAGAAAACCAAAGCTGCACTTTATTCCGCACCCACACAGCCAGAGCACCTCTTGTACAATGCCCCCTCATCAGACCAAAGCTCCTCGACTCCCACTCAGACAGACCCCGACCTGCGTCTCACCCCTACTCCCCACAGCACCATGACTCTCCCTGCCACTCCCACCATGAACACACCTTCATCTTTCCCCCACGACCAAGACCAGGAGATGGCAAACCTCGAACAGATATGGAGCGGCCTCTCTCTAGGCCGTTCCAACGACGAGACGGTGACATATGTCTGGATACCGGTTCACCCACAGACTGCACTGGCATGGAATCAGGTGACACAGACTCCAAGTCTGCCAATGCGGCTCGAACCACCACCCAGAATACTCCCTACCAAATACCACGGACCCATGTCCGAGTGCGCCACTCAATGCACCCATACCAAGCCTCAGCAGGACATTCTCGAGCTCCACTAGTACGGCAGTGGAGCACTCAAGTGAGCTCAACTAGTGTGGACTCTCTAGACCCATTGCCCGTAGCCATTTTCCGCTTCTTGGATCTTGGCGAAATAAACATAGCAATAAGGGAAGACGAACCTAACTTGTACATAATCATGTTCTCAAGCTAAAGCCTTCCATTTGTCGTGTCCGGCACGCACTGAGCCAGGCTCGGCGAAGTGGCACCAATGTATCGCATCCAAACCACCACAGCAAGGCATCAGTGCCTCACTCCATCTGCAGCGAGGACCCCGATGATAGGGGGAGTCCCGAATGACTATCTCAATCTTAATACTTCATCAATGAAGATGATTGCTTGGAACTGTCAAGGAGCAGGTAGTGAGACTTTTCATAACCATGCCTATGAACTCCATCGTAGGCATTGCCCTAATATTCTGATCATTATCGAGCCCCGCATTGCCAAAGCAATGGCTCAAGTAGTGATTAACACGCTTCCTTACACTCATTCTCGCCGTGTGGATCCTACTGGCTTCTTTGGTGGCATCTGGCTATTATGGAATGAAAGTCCCTCCCTCCAAATCAAAATTATCACTCATAGTGAATATAGCATCCATGCACTTGTGAAGATATCCTCTCCCTCTCTTTCTTTTTTACTCACTGCCTTTTATACCTCTCCTAATTTTACTAAGCATAAATTTTTCTAGGATTATTTGCAAAATCTTGCTACGGCTATCTCTTTACCGTGGGTTCTCTTAGGCGACTTTAATGATATGCTTTCGAATGATGAAAAAATGGGAGGCTTACTTGTCAATAGAACTCGTATAACCGCTTTTAGAAATTGCATGGATAAGTGTGGTCTCATGGATCTAGGTTTTCACGGTCCTCGTTTCACATGGACTATAAAAAGCCCGATATGGAAAAAGAATATTAAGGGATGGTTGGATAGAGGGTTGGGCAATGCCGATTGGAAACTGCTCTTCCCTGCTGCTGAAATTCACCATCTACCTAGGGTTAAGTTCGACCACTGTCCCATTTTTCTTATCACTGACCCCTTAACGCTGAAATCCCCCAAGCCTTTTAGGTTTGAATAAATGTGGCTTACTGATCCTACCTTCCTTTCTTTTGTGGAGGATAGCTGGAAAGCATCCGAAACACTCCCTTCTGCTTTCTCCCCCTTATCTAGGTTCCCTCAACGCCTTGATTTCTTAACAGACAACATCCGTACCTAGAACACTAACCATTTTGGCAATTTATTCCAGCGCAAAAATTGTATTTTAGCTAGAATTCGGGGCCTCCAACTGGCTTTAACCAGGAAACCCTCGGCCTTTTTATATTCTCTTGAGCAACACCTGGCTCAGGAATATAACACTATTCTCCATCAAGAATATTTATATTGGCAACTCAAATCTCGAATCTTGTGGCTAAACTATGGTGATGCCAATACAAAGTACTTTCACCTAAAAACCATTCAACGACGAAGCCATTTGCGGGTGGCTACTTTAAAAGATGACACGGGATTATGGCTGACTGGAGAACCCTTAACCTAACATATTAATAATGCTTTTAAAATTTTTTTTTCAGGCTACGTCTCCTCATTTGCGCCCTACATCTAGGAATACGAGGCAGAGCAGTCACTGTATTCCTTTTCATACTCATGCCCAATCTTAAGCTTGTATTCCCCCTCCTACGGAAATCCTTTGGAACCTTAGGGAACTCCCTCCTTTAAAGGCGCCGGGGCCAAATGGCTATCATGCGCTTTTCTTCCAACAAAATTGGTCTAATTTGGGCTTGAGCATAATTCAAGTTATTCAGGAAATTTTTGAACAACTTACTATACCTCCAAACTGGGGTCTCACAAACTTGGTGCTTATTCCAAAAGTTGCTCATCCTGAACTAATCACTCAGTTTCGTCCAATCAGCCTTTGCAATACCCTTTATAAATTTCTTTCTCAAATCATTGTGCAACGGCTCAAACCTTATATTGCAGAGGTTATCAACCCTCGCCAAGCTGGGTTTGTGCCAGGACGTTGAACAAGTGATAATATTATCCTCGTCTAGGAAGTGATTCAAACTTTAAAATCTAGGTGAGGTAGGGCTGGGTATGTGGCTCTTAATCTTGAAAAAGCTTATGATCGGTTAGAATGGCCTTTTATTTGGGAAACCCTAGAATTTTTTCAGATGCCACCAACCCTCATTACTCTTATAATGAATATGATCTCTTCAACTCGGTTCCATATTCTGGGGAACGAGACTCCTCTCCCGGAAGTGGGCCAAGTCGGGGTGTAAGACAGGGCGACCCTCTATCTCTATATTTGTTTGTCCTTTGTATGGAACGGTTGTCTCTCTAATTGGAAGAGGCTGTTCGTGGTAAACTCATTCACCCTATAAATTTTAGGGCTAAGGTACGCCTCTCGCATTTATTTTTCGTCGATGATATCTTTCTCTTCACAAAGGCCATGACTAGGGATTGCAAAAATTTATGCCAAATTTTACAAAAATTTTGTGATTTGTCTGGCTAGCTCATGAGTGTTACCAAATCGAGATTATGGTTTTCTCCTAGTACCCCTAGGCGTATAAAAGAGCAAGTGGCTGGCATATTTGGGATTCCCACCACTGACCGCATTGGTACCTACCTAGGCACGCCCATTTTCACCTCCCACCGTACTGCACAATCTTACCAATATTTAGTGTATAATATACGATCGTGAATTGAAGGCTGGCAAGCGAAATATTTATTGATGGCTGGCAGGGCCACCCTCGTCAAAGCCTCTGTGACTTCCATCCCGATCTACACCATGCAAACCACGCTCCTTCCTCAAAAAATTAGTCACCAAATAGACAAATTGAGTTGTAACTTCCTTTGGGGGTGATACTGATCATCATAGAGGCTGTCACATAGTTAAATGGGAGATTGTCACATTACCCAAGGAGGCTGGGGGGTTGGGTATCCCATCCACCCGGCATAGAAACCATTTGATTCTCATAAATTAGGCATGGGGCCTCTATACCAAACCTACTATGCTTTGGGCCAAGGTGCTAAAAGCTAAATACTTTCCATAGGCAACTTTATTTACTAGTCCGCGTAATTCAAGAGGGTCTCATATTTGGACCGCTTTCTTGCTAGGAGCAAAATTGCTTCGTCAAAGCATGAGTTGGATAGTAGGAGATGGGCAAACTATTCATATTTGGAAGGACCCTTGGCTCCCTCACAACTCTCTTCGTAACTATATAGATGGGCCCCTCCTCCCTCATGATGAAGACTGTAGGGTTAACTCGCTGCGGATCAATCAGTCTTGGTCTTTTGAATCTCTTAATATCTCTCTTCCCCCCCCCCCCCAACTTCAAAACCTCATTTAGGGTATTCCTGTGGCATAGTTTGCTCAACTTGCTGATACTTTCTTATGGCCCCACAATAATGGTACTTGTTCAGTAAAATCCGCTTCCAAATTTCTTTTTCAACAACAACACGCACCATGGAATAAACCACTATGGAACTGGATTTGGGCTTTAACATGCCCCAAAATGATCCAAATTTTCTTCTGGAAGGCTATGCATAACCGGTTACCCACTAAACAATTCCTTGCTTTTAGGCGTCCGCATGTGGATACTCACTGTCCCCGGTGTCATACCCTAGAAACAACCATACACATCTTACGCGACTGCCCCTGGGTGACAGAGATCTGGAGACAATCCCCAAGAATCTTGCCCCCAATCTTCTTCCAAATGACGTTGCAAAACTGGTTACGGTGCAATGCAACGAAGAATGTTGTTATCCTACCCTATCAAATTCCTTGGCATGTGTATTTTCCTTTCCCTTGTTGGAATATTTGGTTAGCTCGTAATGGGCGGATTTTCAGGGATCAATCTCGATCCCAACACAGTATTATCTATTCCTCTGTACAAGCGACTATGGAATTTTACTACCTAGCTAGCACCACCAGGCGGACCCAGGTCAAACTCCCCCGAAATATACATTGGCATGTGTCCCCTAACCCCTTTATTAAAATCAATACCAATGGAAGTGCCCTAGGTAATCCAGGTATAGCCGGTGATGGGGGAATTTTGTGAGATCACTTGGGACAATGGATATTAGGTTTTTCTCTCCACGTAGGTCTAGCAACAAATAATATGGCTGAATTAGCTGCAGTCAGGCAGGGCTTGGCCATGGCATGAACTATGGGTTTTAAGTATATTCACCTAGAACTTGATTCTAAAGTGGTACTAACTTGGTTAACAAATCCCAATACAAGTTACCCTACTAATATGATGCATTTAATTTGTGATTGCAAGAACCTCTTAGAGCAGGACTGGGAAGTGCGCGTGCAGCACATTTACCGTGAAGCAAATGCATGTGCGGACGCTCTGGCAAAGCGGGGAACTCACCAACAGAACCTTTTGACTGTCTATAGTACCTGTCCCAGTTTTGTATATGTTTGCTATGTAAGGGTTTTGGCTAGCCTGGGCGTGACTAGACTATGTGCCCCAGGCTCAAATGTTGGTGATGTATAAACGTTATATAATATAAATAAGACCTCCTATTTTCCACCAAAAAAAATAAATAAATCCTTTAAGATAACAAAATGCAACCGTGGGCCAACATAAATCCTTTTGAAGACAGAATTCCATATTAAAAGGAATTCACTTCATATCAACGCAAAGTCAATCTCCAAAAATAAATTATGAAATCAAAAATCCTATAAACGTGATTATATAGAACAATCACGACAGATTCAAAAATCCCATAACATAAAGAAAATTATATTCTTTGATTCTAAAATTCAATCACATGTTATACAAGCATGAGATGAAAACCTGGCTCTGATACCAATTGTTGGAAAATCTGGTTTTATATCTCATACAAAACACACAACGGAAGCAATAAACATGGATCTATTTCATCCATGATTGATAACATGCACTCTGTAAATTTCAGAATTTAAGAACAAGATAGCATACCTTGGTGCGGTGAAATTCAAAACAAAAGATTAGAAGTACATGGAAACACTTAATCTTCACTCCAATTCCACTTTACGCCTAAGAAGTGTGGCATCTCAATCAGTTTCCTATGGAGAATAATCGAGTGACTTCACTCACACATACACACCATTTCACAATGATGTCTCTTTCTTTTTTCTTTTTCTTTTTTCTTTTTTTTTTAAAAAAAAATTCTGTATGTTTCTCCCTTTATAACTAACTGATTATCTAATTGAACTAGCCTATTGGGCCTTTCCAATTGGGCTTTAGTGTGTGTCTTGGAGTGGGACCAAAAGGGACCAATAAGACACTAGCTTCAATGGGCCTTAGGCTTTTCTGTCAACTCTTGACAAGTCCAAAGTTACCATTAATTATATTTAATACCACCATATAAATATAATTACACTCTAGACCTTATTAATAAATTATATCCCAAGACTTTATTATACATGCAACCCCTTCATAAAATATTCGTAGTAATACAAAGTCATGAATGTATACTACTACTTTGAAGATTACTATATCTTAATCCTTGAGTATCCGGTTTAATCCTTCAAGTTATTCATCATATATTTATGAAATCCAATTTCATAAATATATACTTCAGTAATTTCTTACTAAAGTGGTTAGGCCTAACTCTCTGAATAACTGAACCCATTAAACTTATCTCAAGGGAATATTTTATATCTCCGTTAAGAGACTATGAATTCCATCTTGAGAATATATGTTCTATCAACACTAAATGTGGCTGCCCAATATAATGAGGTTTTAACCGTTACTTTACATCTCTCTCCTGATATATCAAAGTAACCTACAGTCCATGATCAAGTCTATTATTCTCTCAGGATTAAGAGTTCATGCAAATAGAAGTCGTGAGATTTATTATTCATTTGATAATCGTTAGGAGAATAATAAATCTCACAGCGGTCTAGTTCAGTATGTCTTAACTCTTAAAACATATCAACATACCAACTAGAAGTCTCCACTTCCATGATCAAGACAAATCATCTTAGTTGATATGTTATAGTCTTTGTAGATGAAATGCCCAATTTCATCACCAACTACGAACTATAATTCTGAGTTTACAAAGAACTTATGATTTATATCTTTTGTGACTTTTCACATAAATCACATACTATGCATCTCATGGACTATATGATAATATCCAAATATTCATGTTACCATTATTTTAGATAATAATAAAACAACTTTATTAATCATAACATTAAGTCATACATAGCATCATACAATAGGATTTAAAGGCACATATCCTAACAATTCAACCATAGCAATTGATGATGTAGAAATCAGCAATTAAGTTCCTCATCTATGTTGATAGACGAAAGTAGTTGAGCACGTCTTTGACGTAGGAACCTGCTATAAGATTCAAACTAGAAATGGAGTACACAGGTGTGGTGTTTGCCAAAAACCCTCCAATGATTAAGTTAGAAGAAGAGTTCAGAGAAAAGGTTTAGCTTAAGAGTAGTTTTTGGGTGGAATTTTGTGTGTACCTTAATGCTTCGATCTTTCTCTCGTTTTATAGCTAATTCTGCATTGATGAGCAACGGGTTTCTGTATTTACTTTGCAACGGCTAGTGCATTACAAGTTGATGTCTTGATGGATATAATTCTGTTATCGTTGCTTCGTGCGTTACTCTTTGGCTTGAATGCTTTTAATAAATGTGTAACGTACCTTAGCTTTATCATTGAATGTGAGATGGTTCCAAGAGAGATTCATCACTTCGTTTTCCATGCATGGGGCATTTATTGTGAGTAGACATTTCGTCTTTCTGGTGACACATGCACGATCAGGATTTTCTTTTCATGTCAGTTTTTTCTCGGTTTTCTCGTACACAGTGTTTTTCCCTCTTTTTCCTTTTCACACTCATTTTGCCATTTTGCCTGCCTGGAGCTTTCTTCTTCCTCACCAATTCCTCCTCCATTCCTAGTAAGTCCTTTCTTCTCCTTCTCCATTTTCATTCTCTTATGGTAGACTACTCACAAGTTAGGCTAGGTTGCCCTTCTATCTCCTTTATCTTTGCTCGTTTGTGTGGTTTGCTTGAGTCCATGGTTAGAAAGCGTCCTGGGGTTGGTCTTTTTGTAGGGAGAGATTGTTCATACCACCCCATTTTGCTTGTCCTCTTCCCTTTGTTACATCATTCGATAGGGATTACCCAGACTTTAGCAATGTTTGGAGAGGAGGTTAGGTCGAGTGAGCTCAAAACGTTCTTATCCTCTTCCGAGGGTCGTGGAGCTCTAGAGGTTTCCTTCCTTTCTACTCCTTACAAAGCTTGGAGTATCCATTGTGCTTTAAAAGAGAAGGACGAGAGGTGGATTAGAAATAGATTCAAGTTCCCTCCCTCCATTAAGGTTAGGATTCCTGATTGCGACGATAGAATGTCATTCATATGCTGACAAAGTCTGTCACTACAAAGTTGACTTTGCCAACGATCTTCGTTTCCCCCTTCATCCTTTCATTAGGGAACTTTTTTATCATCTTTTACTCACTCTTGCTCAATTAGTCCCAAATTCTTGGAGGATAGTGATTTGTTGTATGGTGGTGTGGATGTCTGCTAATGACGGAGACATCATTAGGGTAGATGAGTTCTTGCATTTTTTCTGTTTAAGACGATCCAAGATCTCAAGGTATTGGGAGTTTAAACCATGGGATAGGAGTTCAAGGTTAATTATTGATTCCTTATCTTCTCTTCGAAACTAGAAGATGAGCTTTTTCTTCATCTTTGGTGAAGGTTGGGAAACTGTTCATGGTGAGAATCCTAATGACACTCCTAGGTTGCTTCGTAGTTGGGTACCCCCGTGTTTGGTGTGTCCTTTTATCATATATGTGGTCATATATTTTTGTGTTTGTATAATTTTCCGAGTGTATCCTGACTTGTCATGCGTTCTTCTATTGTAGCTTTTGTACATCCTCATCTTAAGAGAGGATATCACGATAGCTTGGAGAGGGTTAGAGGGTATTTGGAGACCGTTCAAGATTTTGACGAACTAATCTCCCCTCAATCTCTTTTCTTTCATTTTCTCGACCCAAAGCCGTCTAGTCAATTCCAAAAAAACGTTAATGTTGTCAAAAAAAGTAAGTGGCTCGGATTTATATTCGTTTCTTTTTAACTTTCAGGGAATTAACATATGTGGACTTGCTTATCTTTAGGTATGGCTACCAAATTCAATAAGGGAAAACTTTCTGAGGTGCAGGAGAAAAAGGCAAAAACTAGATTGAAGGAGGGTCTTTTAACGAGGAAGCGGAAAAAGGACAATCAACCTCTTCAGGAGGAGACTGCGGTCGTTTCTTTGGTTCCTAAGCCTACTATCCAGTGCCTGGCTTCTCCTACTTGGTCTCTAGAATTGATAACTCCTATTGACGAGGTTCTTAAGACGCGTGGAAAAGCTATATTTGTCCTTGGTACCTTTTGGGATAATGCCAATGCCACGATAACAAAGGCTTACGATGCCATCAATGTAGACAACATTGAGCCTTTGACGACAAAATCATCTCAAGAGTTCATGTCGTCTCACGTTCACAAGGTTATGTAGTTAGACTTCTTTCTCTTTTCTCCTCTATATATATATCCTTCTCTCTGTTTCCAGGTGTTGGGCGAATCTTTGCACCTCTCGGGGAAGTACTTGGCTTATGAGAAGAAGCTCGCATCTCTCGTTCCTCAAATGGAGTCCCTCTCTTCGGAGAATGCCCTATTTAAGGAGAAATTTTCCTCTCTTGAGAGCAAGGCGATGAAAACCCAAGATCATCTCAAGGTTCTAGAGAAGGATATAAGTACTAAGAAAGCCTTCTCCAAACTAAAAGATAAGCAGATTGAGGAAGCTTTGGCTAAGATTTCAAAGGTTGGGGCCATGACAGTAGAGAAGTTTAAGGGCTCTAATGAGTATTCTGATAAGCTATGCGACTACTATGTGGAGGGCTTAACCTCTTTCACAAATACTTGGTCAAGCATCATCCAGAGCTAGACTTTTCCAAGCTTGACGTGGAAGAGATGGAGAAGGAGATCCTGACAGACCGTTCTTCCGAGGCCACAATGGAGAATGTGGATGTGATAGAAGAAGCTGCCAAGGCTCCAGTAGACCTGTCTTTTTCTAACTTTTCTTAGAGCCTTTTTTTTTTTTACCTATATTTTTTTTGTAAGACAAAACACTGTTCCTTGGGCTTGTTGTTTTGAGCATTTTTATACAAAAACACTATTCCATGGGCTCATTGTTTGAGCATGTTTATTTTCTTGCTTCTTTGAAACAGTATTTCTGGGCCCAATTGTTTTGGGCAAGCTTATTTCTATTGATACTCTGCTATATTCTGCCTCGAGTTTGAGGTTCAGTTTTATCTTTTCATGGAACTTTCAGCAACCTCGTTATGTATTAACAACATTTTTTAAGTCATGCATCAATGACGATTTCATTATGTGTAAATAACATTTTTCTAAGTCATGTATAAGTGACGATTGTGTTATGTATTAATAACTCTTTTCTAAGTCATGTGTAAATGACAATTTTCATTATGTATTAATAACCTTGTTCTAAGTCATGTTTAATTGATGTTTGAGTTATGTATTAATAACTTTTATCTAAGTCATTTGTAAATGATGATTTCGATATGTATTAGTAACTTTGTTCTAAGTCATTTTTAAATGGTGATTTCATTATGTATTAAAAACTTTGTTCTAAGTCATGTATAAATGACAATTTCGTTATGTATTAATAACTTTTTCAAAGTCATGTATAAATGACGATGTAGTTAATAGCTTTATAATAGAAATATTTGCAATAATGACTTTTGAATAATTGGGGTTTCTTACTGATAATATTTCTCTAGGTGCTCTACGTGACATGGACGAGGTAGTTCTTGACCGTCCAGTGTTTTCAGGTAGTATGACCTTTGTTTGGAATGACGAATAAATTCATAGGGTCCTTCCCACGCTGGTCCTAATTTCCCTTGAGATGGGTCATCTGTTGCCTGTGAAACATTCTTGAGGACGAGGTCGCCTGTGTTGAATCTTCTTACCTTCATCTTCTTGTTGTAGTATCTGGCCATTGCTCCCTTGTACTTAATCATTTGTTTCATAGCTTCGTCTCTAACTTTGTCAATTAGGTCTAGATTGTTGCTAATCTCCTGTCGATTCCTTCATTCTTTATAGGCATTGATCCAAATGCTTGTCAGTCCTACTTCCACCTGTATGATGACTTCAATACCAAATGTCAGTTTGGATGGAGTTTATCCCATTGGCACTCTTGTGGTTGTCCTCTATGCCCTTAGGATGTTTGGCAGTTCCTCAGGCCATACACTCTTTGCCCCTTTAAGCTGAGTTTTGATAATTTTTAACAAGCTTCTATTTGTCACTTCTGTTTGACCATTAGCTTGAGGGTGTCATGGAGAAAAATAGAGGTTCTTGATTGCTAAATCTTGACAAAATTTTCACAACTTGGGGTTGTCAAACTATTTCCCATTATCCAATATATATTATCACGTTAGGGATCCCGAACTTGCAGAGTATGTTCTTCCATATGAAGCTGGTGATTTTGGCCTTAATGATCGTCACTACTGGCTCAACTTCCACCCATTTAGTAAAGTAGTTGATTGTGACAATCAAGAATCTGAACTACTTTCTTCCTACTAGGAACGATCCCATGATGTCGATCCCCCACTGAGCAAATGGCCAGGGTGTGTTTATTGGTGTCATTGGCTCCCCTGGTCGTGCCTAAACATTGGCAAAACGTTGCATCTATTGCATGTTCTGAAGAGGTCATGTTCATCCTTCTGTAGTTTTGGCCAATAGTAGCCTACTCTAAGTGCTTTTCCTACTAGAGATCTAGCTCCTATGTGGTTACCATAGATCCCTTCGTATATTTCCTGCAGTATGAAGTTGGCTTCTTCTGAGTTAGCACAACGGAGATATGGGAGGGAGTGTCCCTGTTGGTATAAGACATCATCGATAATGATGAAGTGAGTAGCTCTGATCTGGACGTTTCGTGCTTCTGTCTTGTTCACCGAGAGTCGCCCTTCTTTTAGAAAATGGACGATGGGGGTCATCCAATCATCCTGCTTCTGTACAGTCGACACTTGTTCTCCTTCTGTGCTAGGCTGTTCCCTTATTTCCATACATAACTTAGGGGATATGTTATGGTCGTCCAATGAGGCTAGTCGTGCTAGGAAATCAACTTCTGCATTTTTTTCTTGGAGAATTTTCTAGAAATCGACACTGTCAAAATGCAGCAGGAGCTACTGGATGATCTTTAGATACTTCTGCATCCTTTCTTCCTTTGCTTTGTAGCCTCCTCTTACTTGGCCAATTACAAGCTAAGAATCGACTTGGACGATGACAGATTTTGCTTCTAATACTTTTGCCAGTTTTAAGCTTGTTAGCAGCACTTCGTACTCAACTTTGTTATTTGTTGCCAGGAACTACAACCTAATTGCGTACTTCAAGATCTCTCCTTCCGACAATTTGAGGACCACACCTACTCCTCTAGCTTTCTTGGTGGTGGACCTGTCCGTTTGAACCATCCAAGTTCTCTTTGGGGATTCTTCCTCATATGGGGTGTAAGTGAACTCTGCAATGAAATCTGCTAGGACTTGGGCCTTGAATGCTACCCGAGGCTGGTATTCTATATCGAACTAGCCTAGCTCTATGGCCCATTGGACGAGTCGTTTGCTACATCTATCTTGTTCATTGTCTTTCTTATTAGTTGTTCTGTTATGATGATGATAGAGTGTGCCCGAAAGTCGGGGCAGAGTTTTTTGGAGGCGATTATTTGGGCGAAGGCAATCTTCTCTAGTCTTGGATAATTACCTTCAGCTCCTTGAAAAGCTTGGCTAGTGTAATACATTGGCTTCTGTATTTCTCTTTCTTCTCTGATTAGTGTTGAGCTTACCGCTGTGTTAGATATCGCTTAATAGAGAAATAGCTTTTCCCCCATTACTGACAGACTCAGTAGTGGGGGTTGTGCTAAGTATTACTTCAACTTCGTCAATGCATCTTCGCACTCGTCGGTCCATTGGAGGGCCTTCTTAAGGACTTTAAAGAACAGTAAGCACTTTTCCTTTCAAACTCTGTACTTCCTTCACAGTTCTTAGAGACTTTATCTCCATTATTGCCTTTACCTTATCAGGATTTGCCTCTATGCCTCGTTGAGACATCAAGAAACTCAATAATTTTCCTGAGGAGACAGCAAAAACATATTTCATTGGGTTCAATTTCATTTTGTACTTACGAAGTGTGTCAAAGTTTTCTTTTAGGTCATCCAGATGATATACTTTGTCTCTACTCTTCACTAGCATATCGTCTATATATACTTCCACATTTCTTCCTATTTGATGATAGAACATGCGATTCACCAACCTTTCGTATGTGGCCCCTGCATTCTTTAGTCCAAAGGGCATTACTTTCTAATAGTATAACCCTTGGCTAGTGATAAACACAATCTTTTCTTGATCCTCTTCGTCCATCAGGATCTAGTTGTAGCTAGAGAAAGCATCCATGAAACTCAAGAGCTTGTGTCCAATAAGTGAATCCACCAATTGGTCGATCCTGGGTAAGGGGAAGCTGTCCTTCGGGCAAGCCTTGTTAAGGACTGTGAAATCGACGCATATCCTCCATTTGCCATTGTTCTTCTTCACCATCACTACATTCGCTAGCCAATTTGGGTAAAAAACCTCTCTTATAAAGCCTGCTTCTAAAAGCTTATCCACCTCTTCTGTCACTGCCCTATTACGTTCTAGTGCAAATATCCTTCATCCCTATTGCACCGGCTTATACTCTGGATTTACGTTGAGACAATGCTGAATGATCTCCCTATCAATTCCTGGCATATCCTTGTGTTTCCAAGCAAAAACATCTTGGTTTTCTCTTAAGAGGGTGGTTATCTTCGTCTTCTCTGTGGCTGAAATAGCTGGCCCTATCTTCAGAACTCTAGATGGATCTCCTGGGATGACTTTGATGTCTTGTGACGCTTCTGATGGTTCAAAATAGGCTTCAACTCGTCTATATTTATGTATGATTTTCTCCTGACACTGGGGCGGCATGGTAACACTTCCTTGCGAGGACTTGATCTCCGCGAATTTCTCCTATACCATGGGCTGTAGAGAATTTTACCTGTAGGTAGTATGTTGATATTGCCGCTTTCAACTTGTTGGGTGTTGGTCATCCCAAGATGACGTATGTCAACGATCATTCTACCACAAGGAAATCAATCTCTTTGGAGACTTAGGCTGAATACGTCCCTGTAGTCACAGTCAATTTGACGACGCCTTTAGGAGTGATCCTATCTCTAATAAAACTCACCAAAGGAGAAGTGAAAGGTCGAAGCCTCTCTTGACTTAACTTCATCTATTGAAATGCGGGCAGATAGATGATGTCCACTGAACTCCCTTTGTAAACCAATACTCTGTGAATGTTGAATTCCACCATTCTTAGCATTATCACTAAGGGATCATCATGAGGTTGCCTAATGCCACGGGCATCTCTTTTGAGAAGATAATGTCTGGCTTGTTACTCCTTGGCATCTTTGATGACGGGAATCATGAATGAACGTTGTTCACTTCTCTTGCGTATGCCTTCATCAGTGACTTGGAAGATCCTACTGTTACTAGTTCTCTTGTTATCATCCTTATTTCGCCTATGGGAGCTTTTTTGCCACCCATCTCTTGTTCTTTATCTTTCTCATCTTTCTGTTTTTGTCTACATGGTTCCATCTTTCATATAAATTTCTGCAGTTTTCCTTGACAAATCAAAGACACCATTTGGTCCTTCAAATGTCTGCATTCGTCAGTGCGATGTCTGTGGTCTTGGTGAAATTTGCAATACTTGTTATTGTCCCTTACTTTTGCTGGAGCATAAATAGGCCTGGGTCATTGCAAAGAAGGTTCATCTTTTATCTATATCAGTACTTGTTCAATGGGCATTACTAGCGAAGTAAAGTTAGTAAACTTTAATCTTCGATCTGGGAGGTTTTTCTTTTTATCTGTGGTATGCCCTATGCTTCGTGTTTCTTTCTTTCTGTCGAGCTTGGTGCTGGTTCCTTCGTCTCTCTTCCTTTTGCTTGTCATCTCTTTCATGGTCACTGCATCTTCTACCTTTATAGAGTAGCTCCACCACTATCCTCAGCGGGCTTTTGGTGATTGAGAAGAAGAAATCTCCAGGCAACAGCCCTACTTTGAAGGTTCTTAGGATGACCTGATCCTTCGCTTCGTCCACCTGCAGCAACTCTTTGTTGAAACGAGTCACGTACTGTCTTAACAACTCTCCTCCCGCTTGACGAATGTTGAGAAGATGGCCAGTTGGCTTCTTGTGTCTCTGTCCTCCAATGAAATGATGGACAAAGCCCTTGCTAAGTTGCTCAAATTTGGCAATGGTGCTTGGGAGTACTTTGCCAAACCAAACTCTAGCTACACCCTTTAGTGTCATCAGGAAGGCCCTAGACATTACTTCACCAGGGGTCATTTGCAAGAGCATTGGAGTTTTGAATGATTCGATATGGTCCAAAGGATCCCTTGAACTGTCATGCGACTCCAGTTGAGGAAGGTGAAATTTTGGTGGGAGAGGATGATTTAACACCTCAGTGATAAATGGCGAATCTGTCCTTCGAATCATTCCGTCTAGGTTTTCCACAAGTGACATTATTTGAGAAAGTCTATGGATACAAAGAATTTGACAAAAAATTTCACATCCAACTGATGTAGCAAATTATTGGTTGCAAGTAAAAAAATAATGTCAGTGTTATTTAAATTTGAAAAATGGTTTTTATTATCTGCACAAAATTGAAAATTGTACAATTGAAATGTATTGCCAACAAAAAAACAAAAAGAGAGACCCGTTACGACTATAACAGATCAGCGTTGAGTGTCTCAACTGCTTTCACAGGAAATTTAGTGTATAAGATTCAAATATTAATTCGACTTGTTTTTTTTTTAATCGTCATTTTTCCTTTCAATGTAGCCTTTGTCAAGCAAAGATGTTGAACTTGAGCATTAATCCTTTTTTTATTGGGCTTGTCTTGTCTCTTTCTTTAGAAAATTTTGTCTCTTTTATTATTTTTTTTATATTTGCTATTTATTTTACTGTAATTAGGCTGTATTTATTGCAAAACAGCCCATTTTTTACTTTATTAAAATGTAATGTCACAAAAGATAACAGAACAGGATAATAATATTGAGTTTTACTGGAAATCTTTATAAAATAAAATTCACATGGTATATATCTGTCCATTCACGATTATGCATTATTTTTATTTGCCAAAGTGTGGATATTTTCATTTGCAAGGTTGACAAAGCTGAGCGAGATTTCTAAACTTATTTCAGTGCGAGTAGCTAGAGCGAGATTGTATTCTCAACTATGCAAGTTAATTCCAAAAAATAATGTATTAGAAGAAACGACCAAAAGAGGACAATGATACATATAAACTTCCGCATTAAAATAAAAACATACTAGAGTAATTTTTACCTTCATAAGTCATGTATCCCATTTGAAACAAATCATTTAGATTTTGAATTACAAAAGTCTCAAAAAAAAAAAAAAAAACTGTTTTTAGTCAATATTTTATGATGAGGCATAAAAGGTTGGCATGCTTTGTCAAACGTGCGCAACATATTCTTGACGCAAATGCACATAAAAATTTGGATGCTGAAGTTTTTCCGCCAACTTAGTTTTGCTGTATATGAAAGGAACAGTGATACATATATATTTTTTAAGCTAATAGTAATGCGATGGAGCACTTTCGGCTGGCCTTTCTGAGCTTCAAGTGATTTATTAAGGATGCGAATTCTTGGTTCAAATTTCAAAAGCGAATTGACTAATTCTTACATCAATCTTAGCATGACAGAATTATCGGAGTGTCAGAAATTAATTGGTCTCAAATTCATTTCATCTGACCATGTAACCATGAACTCAAGACCGGGTAAGGCTTGTGTCCAGTGAAAATTTTCACTGGACACAGCAAGATTTGGACACGTGTCCAAGATCTAACTTGTCCAGTGAAAATTTTCACTGGACACAAGTTGGACCTCCTCAAGACTATATTTTTTATGGTTCATATCATACCATAGCTAGTACTTATAGATTAGTGTAATCATTCTTTTTGTCTTTGTTTTTTTTTTTTTTTTTTTCAAAAATTGATTCTTGCATTGTTGTCAGTTGGTAATTTCCCAAATTCCTTAAGTAATGTTTTCCTATATATGTTAGGGCTAGAAAGAATAGGAGCTTATTTTAACTTTTATTCTCTAGTAATGAGTGTAAGTAGTGGCAGCTCTGCTAGGAATTTTTTTGAAGGTGGTCACTTGTTGTTTTTTCTTGTTTTTTTTTTTTTTTTTTTTTTTTTTTTTTTTTTGGTTGAAAGGCTATTCATATAAAAACCAACAAAACAACTACACAGAAACGGCTGCCATACTAGCAGCAACTAGTCTTGTTTTGTTTTTGTTTAGTTTGTGTTGGTTCTTATTTGGGCTAATATTTATTATTGTTATTTAAGGTTTTTTTTTTTAATTTATAAAATGGACTAAGGATTATGTTTGGAGGGGGGGGAGAGAGAATTAATTTTGGAATAATGCTACGTCCACAACATTTTTACAATAAATCTTATGCAAAAAATTATTATTGGTGGGTAAAAAAATAATATCAGTATTTGGGTCAAATTAGAATTAGTATTAGCTTACTACATTGAATTTGTTGTGAAATTATTGTAAAAATGTTATAAATATAATATTACTATTATTTTTGTTGAACCCAAATTTTTGTAATTCTAAAGTCAGGATGTTCAACATTTTTATAAGGGTAATCACAATAAGCTAATTTAGCATATAATATTTTTTAGCAATTGTATATATACATTTTTTTTGTAAGTTAGATACAAGTCAGGGTGGTCCTATGACCACCCTGGCTTACATATGGAGCTGCCGGTGACTGAGAATTAATCAAGAAGACAATTATTTACAATGCACATGTGGAATGAAACATGTAACACATTGTGAAGAGTACTTATTCACATTCAAATGGAATTATTAGGATTTGTCCATATCTTCCTATTAATAAAAAATCCCGTATTTCTCATAAAAAAAAATGGAATTATTAAACCCATGACCACACTTTCGTCGCAACATCAGTTTGGGTCACCCTTTTTCAAAGAGAGAGTACATGTAAATGTGGGAAATTGATCACAATATTAAATCAATTTGACCACAATTTCTAATCAATATTTTTGTCTGACTCTGGCTATGTTATAATCTGCATGTGCTTGTTTGTAAATTTTCCATCGGTGATGTTCCATCGATGTACGCTGTTGGTTTTGTTTTCTGTCTTTGTATAACGATTACGTCGATGAGGGACCACCAACAGGAATACTGGATGGAACTTACTTCGACATGAACTGATGTTTGAGGTAACGTAGCTTTGCCAAGGCCTGATCTCAACCTCACTTACCAGTCACTAAGCTCTGCATAATTTTAGGTGAATTTGGTTAAGCTTTTTAAAATTGAACTTTTTGAAAAAGTGAGATTTTTAAAAAGTGCGGTATGAAAAAATGCTTTTTGAAAAAGTTAAATGTTTGGTAAAAGCTGTTAATAAGTACTTTTTGAAAAAATTGAGTATTTGACTAACCCTTATAAAAGTGACAATTTTAGTGATAAATTACTAAAAAGGACAATGTATATATAAAGTATTGTGAAAATACTTTCTAAAAAGTTATTCTAAAAAGAACTTTCAAAGTTTCTAAAAAAATTATTTTTTTCACCAATATTAACTAATAATAACCTACCACTTAAAATTTATTGTAAAAATATTATGATAGTATTTCTCAATTTTAATTTCTCATTCTTTATTTTATTTTTCCCTTATTTCTTTACCTTTTTTTTTTTCATCCATATTCCCTTCTTTTTTTTCCCCTCCCTTTTTCTCCTCCACGCACGTACCCTTCTCTTTTCTTTTCTTTTTCCCTCTTTCTTTCTCCTCCACACACGTACCCTTCTTTTTTTTTTTTTTCCCCCTATTTTCCGTACCACTTCTTCCACACTCCACAGAGCTCTCTTCTTCCTCTTTCTTTTTTTTTTTTTTTTTTTTCTCCCTTTTCTCTTGCCACTTCATCTACAAGTTTCTTTCCCTCTATCCCATCAAAACACACAAACTTAAAGGTCACACACAACCACACCATTTGATTCTCATCAAATGAAGATAGAGAGATGGGTCTGTTGATTGGTCGTCTCCGTCTTTCGCCTCCGTCATTGGCATTTTTCGCCTTCCTCATCTGTTGATTTGCTCTGCCTTCTCCGCCGCCTGTCTTCCTCCCCACCATTGCTTGATCTCTTCCTCGTTGCCAACAACATCAGTAGAAATGGGTCAAATCAGTTATTTTATTTTATTTTTATTTTATTGGTTTTGATTTCGTTATTGGGTTCCTATGTAAAATTGTGTTATGAACAAAAGGATAAAATTGAGTTTTTAAGAAAAATTAGTGGGCAATTTGGGAAATTTGTGCAACTTCCAACGGTAATATTGAAACGCGCTTCAGTGCTTTTTTGCAATGGAGCAAGCTGCTGCTTTCGCAATTTGGTCTTTTCCTTCACAAATGAAAACACAACTTTTAGAAAACGCAACTTTTTAAAAATTTACCAAACGCACATTTTGTGATTTTGGTTTCAAAAAGCATGTTTTAGCGGGTAAAAGCTTAAACAAACGGGCACTTAGTCAAATTTGGCCATTTTTGTTACTTTAGTTTAACTACTATTCACAAATAACTACTTCAATTTCAATACTCCATCTTTGTTATATTCAACTTAGTCTTCAGCAAACCCGCAAGTTCCGCCACCACAATTGCCAAACTAGACACCCCACGAGCTCCACCACCTCTCCTAGCTCCCACTCATTTTTGATTTTCACGCTAAAAATGCTGTGACAAGACTGCAATTCTCTGTCCAATTGGAACAACAATAACAATTGCTTGTTTGGGTTCCATAGTGGGATCTACAAAGTCGATACATTCGATTTGATAAGAGAGAGAGAGTGTGTGCAAAGAACTCCAAAGTCAAACATTGGACAATCAACATAAAATCAATTGAGAGAGAGAGAGAGAGAGAGAGAGAGAGAGTGCAAAGAATTTTTTTATTTTTTTATATTTTGATGAACAATAATTCAATTACGGTATTAAGTTATTATTTATTTCTTATTTTGGAATGTTAAATACTTGAGCCTAGTGCATGCTGGTTTTAGTGGTATTTATTTATTTTGGTTAAACTACATATTGGTCTTTATCTTTTACATCATATTTCAACTTGGTCCCAAACATTTCAATTGTGTCAATTTGGTCCCTAACTTTTTAGTGTCATGTCAATTTAGTCTCAGACATTATATATTTGATGAAAATTGCTGACATGGCAAACGACCAAAATAAAATTTTAATTTATTGTCACATTAATGGAAGCTAATTTTTTATTTTGGCAATTAGACATGTCATTAATTTTCATCCAAAAGATAATAGTAGAAACAAAATTGACATAGTACTAAAAGATTAGGGACCAATTTGACACAATTGAAAAGTTATGGATAAAATTAAAATATAGTATATAGGATAGAAACCAAATATATAATTTACCTTTTTTTTTCTTTACCGAATTGCTAGTTTGACTAGCTTGATGTGGATGCTCTTAGGATCCAATGCTTACATTGATAATCTCCAAATATCTATGGATAAAATTTTGCCCACTTCACGGCTACATAAGAGCTTAGTTAACATTTATGGTACTATGAGAATTCAGCTTATGCTGCTGCATGTAACACATTCTAAAGAGTATGGATTACCTACTCACCCATGGAATCATTACTTTATCAAAAGCCCTTTTCGTTGCAACTTCAGATTGGGCCCTAGTTTTTTATATTATTATGTTTGCCGAACATATGATAGGTCCACCTTCAAGGTTGTAATCATTGTATCAATAATGAACATTTTTCATCTCAAAATTTTTGTATAAATGTGCTACTTAGAGCTAGGGAATTACTTGATCTCAAAATTTTTATTTACAGAGAGATGATGAGAGCTCCCTTCTATGATAAAAATGGACTAAAGAAAGGTGCATGGAGCGTAGAAGAAGATAATAAATTAAGAGCTTATATTTAAAGATTTGGCCATTGGAACTGGCGGGAACTTTCTAAATTTGTAGTTATTTAAGAAACTATTATAATCAACGCACACATTTGATACAATGGTCACTCTACAAGTATAAGTACTTGTGGGGTGTACGGGGCAAGGACCAGAATTCAAGTCTCCAGGAGGGAGCTTCACACACATATATACTTAGATTAGGTTAGAGTATAATTCTATCTTGTATCAAAAAAAAAAAAAAAAAAAACTATTATATTTTGAAGCAAATAGTAATCAATCCAAGGACATTTGTATTTTTTCTATATACAAAAGAGAGAGAAAACACTATATTTGTATCATTAGTGGTCATCATGTTTACTGTCTCATGAAATGTTTAACTAATTAAGGCTGTTTAATTCCTCAGCTTCTCTCAAATTACTAAAAAATGAACATAGGGTTTAAACACTTCTAGTTTTAATTTTATGACAAAGAAGCCTATTCTGTGAACATTTTCCTTGACTTTTATTGTTCATTTTTATGCATCATTCGCCTTTATCAACCCAACAGGTCATGTTCGATGTACTGAATGGGTTTGTTTTGTAATGAATTTCAGGAACAATTGGGTGGTGGTGGTGATGAGTGTAGCAACAATTAGGGTTTATGGAAATTTGGGTGGCTATCGGTGACCTTTTGTATTGATAGAGATCTTGATATGCGAGAAGATTTAGGGAAAGCACTGGAAAATAGTGAAGGAAATGGGTTACATTTTATCTAACGGTATATATATACCCATTTTTGAGAAAACAAATATTGTAATAGAGTAGAGAAAATAGAAAAGTTGTTGTAAAGTATATTTGAAGAGTAAGTAGTTAAATATTTGTTAAATATATATATATATGATTTCTATAATTAATTTTTGAAACTTTTGACTAATCCAATGGAGTGCTCTTAACAGAAAAACATTAACCCTTAACTAACCCATATCTTAGATTTGAAACTATGTTTTTCTAGAAAGTAGAACACATCGATCGGTTTCCACTATAAAATATTCAAGAATTAAAAAATTGTGATGCTAGAATAAAAACAAATTTATGTGCTACTAATAATCCATGATAAATTTCTGACCTGTTCTCAAAAAAAAAAAAAAAATCCATAATAATAATAAAATGAATGTTTTTGAAATCCATCGATTATATTTATTTCTACATCAATTTTTAAATCTTATTTAGTAAAATTTGTCTAATTCTAGCATTTCAGTTAATAGCTGGCCAAGTTGTCATTAATAAGCTTTTGCTGAAGACAGGATATGGATTGATGAAACGCCTCTTGGTTTAAGGGAGATAGTCCAAATGGATGTAATACACGGATTTCGTAGATTTTTTTTTTTTTTTTTTTTTAAATCATATGAAAAAATTCTACTATTCTAATAAAAAAAATAAAATAAAAAGCTGGGCATTCCTTTCACATGAGGCCCATTAAATATAGGACTGACCTGCTCTAGTCCGCTTTAAAATTGAAGACAGTTGTGAATGTGGAAGTCGAAGTCTAGGGACCCAACTGAATGACCCCAGTATTGGACTAAGCCACTCCTTTCACATGAGGCCCATTAAAGGTAGCATTGACCTGCTCTGGACTGCTTTGCAATTGGACAATGTCGATGTCCAAGTCTTCCCTGACTAACAACCGAACTCCTTAGTCCGGATGAAGGGGACCCAGTTTGAAGTTTGAACCCCATCACGGATTAGGGTGGGTTACATACATACACACACAATAAAATTTCAAATTATGATGTTTGCTTTATGATGCCAAGATACCAATCGATTTTTAGTATAAGTATGATTGGTTCAAAGAATTTTAGAGCCTAAAGAAAACTTTAAGCATAGCATTTTCTTTTATGTAAATATTAATTAAATTATATTTATTTAACTTTTAATATATATATATATATATATATTCTTTATTTAAATTCTATTTTTCTTGATTATAGATATGCAAAATTACTGATAAATTTTTAGACTCCAGCTACATTAACATTTCCTTTTCAATTGTTAAAATGGCTAATCCACTTAATCTTGTTATAAGTTGTAACTGTAAACGTGTCAATCACAACCTATAATGAAGGAACTAAAGTGTAGGCTACAAATGATGTAGAATACACCGCAATGGTCTTTCTAGACTCTCACGCGTGCCTGAAGTTATCGCACAATGCAAAAAAACACTAGTACAAATCATGGGCCTTGGAGTTAGAATTGCATAAAAATTAGCAAGCTGAAGCAAAACTTTCTTCTGAGCAATAGTCATTACTTTGCCACAAGGTCCCCCCTAAAATTGGCATATTTCTCCATTTAGGCTCTAAAACTACAATTTTGCCGTTTATAGTAATTTTTGTTTCCTTAATAACATTTTAATCAAAAGTCAGAATAAGGTCCTACTTGTTTTGGGATAACCCCTAAGGTCAGTTGTTTATGATTTTGCATTTAACTCAATTTTGTCTATTTTGGTAAATTTTGGTATTTTGTCACCTAATTGCATAATTAGTGCGAATTAGGGTTTTAGACGTTTCCTAATCATCTTAGGGTTTTACTTTCTCAGTATTTATATGTTTTATAACCGTCAAAGGCAAAAGAGATTAGTAATAAAATATCGACTTTTGTCAAATTCTTTCTCTGGTGGATTCTAGTTTATCACCTTGTGGATTCAAGGAACCCCTTGTGGATTCGAGGTTTGCTACACAAAAACTAACAGTTTAGTTTCTGTTGGATCAAAAGAGTATCATGTGTGCTTTCTTCAGGCTTCCGCAACGTTAACAGATAATGCATAATATGTAGTGTAGATAAGTTTGAGTCTTTGAAATAAAATTAAAAATCTCTAAAAAAAAATAAATAGAAGTAGAGAAAGCTAACAACAACAACAAAAGAGTAAATTTGCATTACTAAAAGAAGCACAACAACATGATTATAAGAACAAAAAATTAATGATAAAAGCTTACCTGAATATCAAAATAGGGTCGGATCACGCGCAGTACACCTACACTGAATCATTTGTTATAAAGAAAACTAAATTAAAAAAAGATTGAGAGCAATAAGGTGAGCAAGCCAATCTACTCATGCCAAGCAGCTAACTTCGAGACAACTAAGGGCAAACTTCAAGTTAGAACTAATGGATTAGCAATAATGGTATGTTCCCCAGGGCGATTTTTTTTCCTATGCTTGCTGGCTAAACAAAGTTGGCATTGAGATTAAAAAAAAAAAAGGATTTAATTTCTTCAAGAATTAAGATTGAAAGATGATAGAGAGAGAATTTTCTTATTTTCTACCTTTTGTTATTAGAGATATATATAGTCTCTCTTTGAAAATTTCAAGTAATGAACATTAGATTTTATTAATGAACTAATCTAAGTGCCCATTTGATTCTGTTTTTTGGGACCCAAAACATGTGTCTGCTAACCCAAAACACGTGTTTGGTAAAATTTTAAAACTATGCTTTTCAGTCCCATAAACACAATTTTTGTGTTTTCGCATTCCAACCCAAGAGATGCCCAAGAGATGCGATTTCAAATTGCATAGAATACCATTGAGATATTTTTTCTTTTATCTCCAAATTACCCTTTATTTTCTCATGCACTCCACAAAATACACACAGAAAACTAAAAAGACAAACACAGAGAATCATAGCGACAGAAAACTGAACCTCCACTGCCAATTTCACTCTCAACAACCCGAAATGAATCTTTCGACATGGCTAAGGTTGAGTAATGATAAGGAGCTCTAATGCACCAATCTAACTTCAATTCCTATTTGATTTTGGGTTTACATATAGAGAGAGAGAGAGAGGTGTTGAAGATTTTGGGTGAAATTAAGAGAAATTACCTTAGGTCTCAATGCTTTTCAATTGGAAGATAGGAGGTTAGGAATCTGAGAGGAGTTGCTTGTTTTTCGTAGAAGACACGTGTGAGTAGTGGAATTTAATGAAAAAGAAAAGAATAAAGAAGATCAAGGTGGAGAAGTGTGTGGCAATGGCTGAGTATGTGGAGGAAAATAAAGAAAGAAGATAAAAGGTGAAGGGTTGGTTGTAATTATGGCTGAGAAAAAACAAAAATAAAAAATAAAAAATGGAAGAAATGTGTTGGGTTGGGTGTGGGGGCAAGGGTGTGAATAAAATTTATAAAAATATGAAGAAAAAAAATGTAAGTCGTATGAAAAATATAATAAATTATATTAGAATAATGCTATGTTCACAATATTTTTTCAACAAATTTTAGATAGTACGTTATTATTATGTATTCTATTACCAAAAAAAATTTAAAATTAAAAGAGTCACAAGAAGCCATTAATAATCTTCTAAAAATAAAAAGATTCTCTTTTTGACAGCTTTTACTAAACACTCTATTTTTTCTTTAAAAAATTCTTTAAAAAAAAAAACATAATTTCATACTGTACTTTTTAAAACCACCACTTTTTTCAAAAAGCACGGTTTCAAAAAGATGAACGGAACTCACCCTAATATTAATTGAGAATTTAATTTTATTAAGATTTTTTTTTTCAACTTGATCTCTTGACGTGTTTTGGGATACTGTGGGTCCTTGATTTCCTCTCCTCGTGTTGTTTATTCAACTACAAAATATTCTTACTAGAACGGGGTATATTTAGTAATTAGTAATGATGTATTTCTAAAAAAATTTAAAAAAAGGGGCATTGGGCTAGTGGTGGACATGCCTTCTTGGATGCTTGGATGTATACTTGAGCACAACAAATTAGTGATCTATTAATGTTTACAACTTAAGATCTATTGTATTAACTTTTTTTTTTTTAGTTCAATTGGTAGAGTCTGTAATAGTTGAATAAGAGATTTGGGGTTCAATCTCTACCTGCACCAAAAACCGATTGTTGTCGTGGTCTGATGATAAAGAGCACAATCATTAGAAGCGGACATCATAGATTGAGATTCTTTTAAAAAAAAAAAAAAAAAAAAAAAACTATATTATTTTAAAAAAAAAAACAAAACGTTAGGAGGTGAACAAGGGCCCAACATGTTACAGCAAGGCCCTGACCTAGAGTTGGGCCTCAAACCCCTTCCTGTTTGTACTTAGTCATCTTTTCAAAGTACTCCATACTATGGAAATGGTAGAGAGGTGGCCTTCGCTAGATTTACACTTCATCACATATCGAAAAAGACTTTGTACTAATTTGTTACAAAAATTAAATTAAAACAGGGCTATTCTTGGGACAGCCATTTTCTTCCCCTGTCTGCTGATGTTGGATGGGCTAACTCATCTTTTTTCCATGTGATGTAATTCACCAAATGAAATAGTGATGACTTTTTCTTTAGGTGTATATTGTTAACTTGTTTTGGTTTCGTCTCCTAAAGCTTGTAATTTTCCATATGTGCCAAACCAGTAGTGCAATATGAAAACAAAATATCATTAATATAGAGCATTGGATAGATTCTTTCATTGGTTGAACAATAGCCCATGGATTGTTTCTGTAATTCAAGGCACATGCACCAACCTCATTTTTGATCTATTTGGAGTAATGATCTTCTTAGAATTAGTAATCTAGGTATGTAAATATTATGTTTGTTGACGTGTAATAGGTTGTGGACTTTAGGCCCACTTTGTTTACTTGTACAGCACACACTCTGCCTCTTATATACACTCATATATATTTTATTATTTGAGAAATATAATAATATTCATTCAGTATTTCTAACATGGTATCAGAGCCACCTTCCTATAGCCATGGTTTTCTGTCATTACGATGTATTAAGAGCAATCTTTGTCTTCCTCGGTATTTCTTAGCATTGTTGCCGTAAAAACTCTCTGGTATAGTCATTCCATTATTAGAAATTGCATCAACACTGCAAGACTATTTTCTTCCTCAAATCACCATCACAGAGCTAAACTTCATTCAAGGGATCTTCTCGACCTTATCAAATTTCAAGGTTTCATCCAGCAATTCCATCTTGAGTTTGAGAGGAGGTGTTAGAGATATATTAGCTCATTAGCATAAGCCCAAACCTAATTCTACTTTGTGTGCAAGCCAAGTCCCCTACTTGTACTAGAAGTTCATTAGTCTAGGATTTAGTCTATTATATATACACATGTTATGGTTCATTATAACACATGATATATACTACGCTTTAATATATTATTAATGTAGCCCTTTAAGGTTTCCTCTGTGGATGTAAGCTGTTAGGCTAAACCACGTAACTCTCGTGTGTTATTTTATTCTACACTTTATGCTTTTGCTTCCGCATTCATACTAGCATATTCAACATGGTGTATCAATGCTAATATTTAACATGGTATTAGAGCCACTACTTTAATCATCTGGTGTGCTGCTCTTAAGCAGTCTTGTCCTCTTAGGTGTCATCCACTGCAACCAAGGTTGTCAAAATTAGGATCCTACGTAAGATTGTTAAAGATAGGTGGGATCGTAAATCGTAGGATCGGATCATGAATCGTAAAATCCTACATATTTTCATATTTAAAGCAAAAAGCACATTGATAATAACTTGGAAAGTTGAATAATCACGTAAATTATACATTCATCCATAAAAAAACTAAGATTTACATCATATGATGTAATTTGCATGTCATAAATCTCAAAGTCTGTACTAACGAAACAAATATATTTTTGTTTTGACCCAATGTATCTAAAAAGTTCAATAAATGTATAATTAGCAACCAAATACCAAAATATTTAGCACAACATATGGAAAATATTTTCCAAGTTCTAAGTTTCAAGTTTAAAATCTAAAATAAGTTAGCAAATAGAAACTAGCTAACTATAATATGAAATCCAAAAGCAAGATGAATATTAAGGTTAAGTGAACATTTAATTATTCTTATTCTAAGGTTCTTATAACTACCGTCCTAAGTGCCTAATCATCATCATCCATTTCATCATTTATGTAGACATTATATATTTGTATACTAGAGTTGCAAAAGACATCAAAATACAATTTCACACTCAACTATTCAAGTTATACCACTCAGCAACAATTAAAGAGCATGCTCAAAAAAATCAATCAATCAATATACAAATACAACTGTATAAGCATAATTGATAAAATTATATATAAAAAAAATATTTTAGTAATATTAAAACACAAATTAGTATATTGATCAAAAAAATTTAACAACATTATAGCTTAAAAGGCAACAAAGCAAACATCAAATTCTTCATTAAGAAATGAAGAAGCATTCCTTCATTTTGATTACAAGTGAACTAGAAATTAGAAAACATTTGCTTAGGTTAACATAATTTTATAAAAATAAAATAAAAAGTCATGCCATCACAACATGAAAAAAAAAAAAAAAAAAAAAAAAAAAAAAAAAAAAAAACCCTTAAAGCTTTGTTAAAACAAAAAATTTATCCCATAAAAAAAATTTAAAAAAAAAAACCAAAATTTTATGTTTTTGGTAGGATCTCATACGATCCTAGTGCGATCCTAAATATTTTGGTGAGGTGGGATCATAAAATTGTGTGATGGTGAGGTGGGATCGTAAAATTGTGCGATCCTACGATTTAGATCACGATTTTGACAACCATGACTGCAACCGTCATTGTTAGTATCACTGTTGCCTCTACCGCGACTATAGTACATCAACGTCCACTGCCTTGCCGCAACCATCACTTTCGCTTCTCTAATCGAACCTCTAGTTGCACCATCAAAAAGGACTCTCTCCGATCTACTTGCCTGTGAAAAATTGTCTTCTTTGGACCATTCACGTGGCCTCACGTGCCACTATAAGTCTTAGCAGTATCATCACGTGCCACCACTCTCCTTCACACACTTCCATGCGCCAGAACTGCATCTGTTGATGTCATCGATTACGTCATCTACGCCACGTTAGCCCTAGCTGACGTCATTACCGCTACGTCATCACTGCCATGTCAGCACCCAGTCAGCTGCTTACGTCAGCATCAATCAACTACTTGCATCATCTTGCTAACGTCATCACCATTAACTTAGTTGACCACGCCGTTGACCGTTGACTTTTTCTAAAGTTGACTTTTTGCAATCCAAGTGCTCCTTATCCAGTTTTTCGTGTAAATTTCATTTTTTTTAGTCCATTTTTACATATTTTGCTTCTAAATAAAGAATAAGGACAGGTCAACTTTTTATTGCAACAATCATCCTCGACAATCCAACAAACATTTTTGCAATTTTTGCAAATGTCTTGGCCATAATATTGAGACTTGTTATCAACACAACAAATCAGTTATTTCCATTTCTGCTGCTACTGTTGCTAACACTGAGAGTATCCAACTAACGGCTCCTGCCTCCGCAAAGTTTAAGTCTTCTAGATCCATTATCACCATTTCCACAGTTGACCTTCAAAACATCATCGCTAATACCATTTATATGGTTGGTAATGCATCTTATTCCTTTTCTCTCTTAGTTTCATTTGGTATGTCTCCTTCCTCTTGGCTTATGAATTCTGCTTGTTGAAATCACATGACACATCACTTATCCTTATTTTCTCAACTTGAACCTGCACCACACCCTCTTAATATTTACACAGCTAATGGTTCCACAATGTTTGGTCATAATATAGGTTCTGTCTCAACCTCTAACCTTTCAGTTCCTAGGGTCTTTAATGTTCCTAACATTTTTTACAATTTATTTTCTATGAGACAATTAGCTGAGTTAGGTTATCGCATTACCTTTGATTATTCTGGGTGTATTATGTAAGATCCGAAGACGGGACAGGAGTTTAGGACCGGTCCCAGAGTTGGGCATATATTTCTCGTAGACAACCTTCATCTTCCACCTGTTGCTCCTATTTCTGTTGCTGATGTAGCTGCTACAGTTTCTTCTATTCCTTCTCTTGCACTTTGGCATTCCCGACTTGGTCACGCATCTTCCTTTCGGGTACAACACTTGGCTTTTTAAGGTTTGTTAGGTTCAATGTCAACAGAAAATTTTGCTTGTGTTTCATGTCAGTTAGGAAAACAATCAGCTTTGCCTTTCAATACTAATGAATCAATGTCCACTAATATCTTTGACCTAATTCATTCTAATATCTGGGGCCTTCCTCTGTCTCTAGTATTGGTGGATCTTAATATTTTATTGTCTTTGTTGATGATTATTCCCACTATAGCTGGATTTTTTGTATGAAACATCGTTCTGAATTATTGAAAGTATATTCTAATTTTACAAAAATGGTTGAAACTCAATTTTCCAAATGAATCAAAAATTTTCGATCTGATAATGATCTTGAATACACTCAATATGCTTTCCAAGATATTTAGCATTCCTATTGAACTATTCATTAACTAACTTGTCCAAGTACCTTTCAGCAAAATGGTAAAGTCGAACGAAAACTTTCGCCATAATCTTGACACAATTCGTGCTCTCCTTCTCTCTGCCAAAGTTCCTGCTCATTTTTGGGGCAAAGCTGCTCTTCATGCTGTTCATGCTATTAATCGCATTCCCAGTCCTATCATCC